>NW_028261389.1:26180260-26793117 GCF_051295495.1 Thamnophis sirtalis | reverse complement strand
TAGGATCTGTTTAACAGCAGCAGTGCTACTTTGATCCCAGTAATTGGAGACAAAGTGAAATCATCTATTATAATTTTTTTGGATCCTCAAAAGATCATCATTATGACCCAAATTGGATGCATGAAATGCATTTCAGGACTATATGGGTTTTAAAAATCTTTTGCTCATAGGAATACAAATTTGTATTTTTGTCCTGTGTCTAGAGAACTCATCAATGTCAACCCATTAAATTACATCATGGTGTATGAGAATGATGTCTGTTTATTTTTTGGGTTGATTCTTGAACAATTAAAAATCCCCAAATATTAAAGGCCCATGCCATTGAATGTAAGTTGTTCTTACATAGCAGCTCTTTGAGGTAGACTAAGTCAAGAACAGACACCACCGGAAATATGTCAACTCTACTTTGTTGACATAGATTATAACAATTGAATCTTAAAAGGCTGGTGGGGGTTTCTCTTTTCCTCCCTCTTATGTTAAAGACAGTCAAGGCAGGGCATGACAATAACCCAGCACAGCCTCAGAGGTGAAGAGAGGCTACAGTGAGATTGTCAGCCTGAGGGGATTCATTTGGAAGATTCAAAAGCAGGGGAAAGAGCATTGCTAGCAACCAGGAGAGGCAGCATTTTCTGGTCTCAGAAGATGAAGAGGCAGGGCTAACATGTTCCTCCCCTCCCCCATGCAAGAATCTGGTGTGAAGAAAGGAGGGCTGAACAAAAGCACTCAGCAAGACTATTAGCTAGAAGGAACCCTCCCCTGCCAAAGGTACCAATCAGGATCATGTCACCCAGTGGTGGGTTTCAAAAATTTTTGGAACCTCTTCTGTAGTGTGGCCTGCTTTCTGGGTCCACTGGTGGAACCTCTTCTAACTGGTTCGGTAGATTTGACGAACCGGTTCTACCGAATAGGTGCGAACTGGTAGGAACCCACCTCTGATGTCACCCTTATATAAGATCAGCTGCGGCCACAGATCAGTTGGCAACAACTCTACACTTACTTCACCATAGTATTTGTCAACTGCATAGCCTATCTTCTCAAGCAGTGAACCTGAACATTCATACCACATTTATTTGACCTTCTAGTACAGGAGTGTCAAACTCGCAGCCCACCAACTGGATGCCTCACATGCTGACCATGCCCATGCCCAGTTTAGCGAAGGTGAAAAAAGTTACAATACATCACGTGATGATGCTGTGACGGTGCGAGTTTGACACCCCTGTTCTAGTACTCAAAAAGAGCCAAGGTGGCATAGTGGTTGGGGTGCAGTACTGCAGGCCACTTCAGATAACTGTTATCTGCAGTTCAGTGGTTCTAATCTCACCGGCTCAAGGTTGACAGCCTTCCATCCTCCCAAGGTGGGTGAAATGAGGACCCAGACTGTGGGGGCAATTTGCTGACTCGGTAAACTGCTTAAAAAAGGGCTGAAAGCCCTATGAAGCGGTATATAAGTCTAACTGCTATTGCTATTGCTAGTTTGTGATTTAACTAGATTAAATCTAATCTGGTTGACTTTTTGAGGGCTGAGTATTTTGGGTGTGAAGGCTGTTGATTGTTTGGTCAAGCATTTTTGCTATTAGAGTTCTGTTTGAAAAATATAAGGCTTAATCATGTGTCTGATTTTTGTGGGCTGGGACAGTACAAGTATCTTATTTCTCACCATTTCCTGTTTTTATGGATTAAGTTCCTATTTTCTTAAAGGCTGTGACATATTTTATTTAAGGTTATTAATTGAAATAATCTAATTTGTTGTCTTTGGGTACTACTATATCTTTGTTAGCCTTACTAAGTTTCCAGACAGGAGACATGACTAGATGAGCTAATTCTACATTATTATAAAGTTACTTTAATCTTGCAAGTCTGAGAGTATTATTTCCTGCCAGTCCACATACCAGTCTGAGAAACGAGGGAGCTTCTGAGCCTCTTCTCCTACCCACTATCCATCTTTTATCTGACTGTTCTCTAGGCAGTGTCTTTGGGCCCAATTTTCCAGGTTCTTTCTCCCATATCACTACAATCTATAGCTTCCTGTGAGTCATTAGGATTTATATAGATTCTGTTAAATACTTGAGCTTTCTTAAAGTTTATCATAATTTATTGAATTAACATTGTCCAATGTATAGATGCAATTTCAACAGATATCTTAATATTTAAAATTCCTATTAAGTCTCAAGGGTAAGATTAATGTTATTAAAATGAATATTACATTAAGATTAATGTATATCTTTAGGGGGCTTCCAAATTAATTCTTATTAGATATTTTACACAGATAGATAAGGTAATGAGATTTTTTTAATGGCACCCTAAAGCCTTAGAATATTTTTGGCAACATGGTGGTTATCTTATGAGAATGGTGGCTTTAGTTTGCCAGATGTTCAGTTATATCATTAGATTTTCATTTTAGTGTCTATTTTTTTCCCTGAATGAGACTTATTGTGGTTACTTTCCCCTTTAGATCATTTGGAGAGCAAATATGTTCCACTTTTGAAATTTCGGTAACTTTTACTAATTCTAAATTCAGTTCTTCAACTCTTACTTGCAAAGTTGGTACACATATTTATTATGTGTTCTAAGGATCAGAAGATACATTGTGATATGGTTTTAATGATAAGTCTAATGAATGAATTAATGAATGAATTCCACACAGGTATTTATAAAGTATTTATTATATGGATATTTCTATTGAATTTGATTTGGAATGTTTATTTTTTTTTCACTGTATAATCACTAATTAATTTAAATTCTTTTCCCTAGTATTTCGCTGCTTTAACAAGAACTACAAAAAGTTATCCATTTTGAAAAAAAAAGGGAGTGGGGAGAAATTTCTTCAGGGCATTTGATGCCATTTCACACAGCCTCCAATCTGTTTCCATTTCCAGTGGTCTTTTATCTCTCAGAAGTCTGACAAGCTTCCTGACATGGGAGATACAAGCATATTATCCCAGCAATCCAACTACTGGTAAAACCCCAATTAATTGCGAAGGGTGATATATTTCCTAAGAAGTTCTGGTTGAACTGTTTAGTCCAATGCTTTTGGGTGTCTTGAGTTTTAAAGTCTTTTTTTTTTAATGAGCTAAATCTATCCACCACAGGTTTGCACCAACCTCAATGTGAAGGCAGAGGGTGAGGGAATATAATGAACCTCACAGAAAATCTGATGGCTTCCTAGGGTGATATTCGTTATATGAAGAGTTGTGGACTAGGAAGCTTGCCACTTCTCAGTTGGAGCTTTGCCTTTCCTGGATCTTTTGAGAGATTGAGAGATTGACTGTATCAGGGAGCTCATCAATACCTCTTTGGAAGAGCAAAGGCTATTGTCTGCATTGAAAGAAGCAGTGATATACTTCTTCTTGAAAAGGTTTTCCTTGGGTCTGACCCAGTAATTCCCAAAAGTGTATGCTATAGAAAGAGTGGTGGGTCTTTAGTTGCAACTGCCATAGAAGAAGTGAATTATAGTATCATTTTTATTCAAGTTTTACGTGTAGGAGTGGGATAAAAATAAGATGGTTTCACCATTGTCTGATGCAGCAAGAATTGCATATAAGGAGCACCTTTTTGCCTTGTTAATTTTCTCAGAAGCATTGATATAGCAATGTTACCCTGTACCCTTAGGCTACAGTGAAGGGAGGATTTAGAGGTCCTGGAAGTCCTGTTTTACATTAGATCTACTTCTGTCTATGTAGTGTCAGATGTTTGTAGTAGGGAATGGGGGAATTTGGAGTGTAGATCACTCCAGAAAAGATGGAGCTATTCTTCAAAGCGCCTGAGGGCAGGACAAGAAGAAAGGGATGAAAACTAATCAAGGAGAGAAGCAACCTAGAACTAAAAAGAAATTTCCTGATAGTTAGAACAATTAATCAGTGGAACAACTTGCCTCCAGAAGTTGTGAATGCTTCAAAATTGGAAGTTTTTAAGAGGAAATTGGATAACCATTTGTCTGAAATGGTATAGAATTTCCTGCCTGAGCAGGGGGTTGGACTAGAAAGACCTCCAAGGTCCCTTCCAACTCTGTTATTCTATTCTGTTCTGTTCTGTTCTGTTCTGTTCTGTTCTTCTCTTCTCTTCTCTTCTCTTCTCTTCTCTTCTCTTCTCTTCTAATGCTGGGCACCATAGAGTTCTTTTCTTTCTCCCCAGTTGTTTATCAGTAACATAAAGCTGTTGGGTGCAGGTGTATATCCAGAAACCATCTAGTACATAAGCATTCCAATATAGTTCTGGATGGAGTAGCATGCCACATGAAGACCTGTCATTCGGGATACTCCTAGATTCATAACAATTGCTTGTAATGCAGACCATGGTTAATGGGGAATTTATGTTATTTCAGCTGGTGTGCCAGTTGTGACCCTATTTGGAAGAGGCAGAAGGTGAGTGGCCACACAAATCAAATGAATGAATAAATAATATGCATATTATGTGCAAATCAGCTATGCTGTTAGAGCTAAAACTGGATTCTTTCAATTCTTTTAAAAGCCCATATGTTCTTCATTCCTTCTATGTGCAGTGCTGAATGTAAAAGACCATTGGTCTGATTTAATATAAGGCAGCTTCCTAAATTCTATAAAAGTGCACAGACGTGTTTGACTTATACATGCTGAGTTCTAGATAAATTCAAATAGTTTTTCCAGTACTTTATCTTCATTATGGCTTCTACCCCAACTACCTGTGGCTCCTGGGTTTTTTTCTTCATCATTAAAACAAAACTAAAGAGTTTTCCTTCATAAATGTTTTAATCATTTAAAGAAATCCCTCAAGAGACCAAACCAATATTTCATCCAATATAATTCACTGTTTCTCATTCTGTCTGCTTCCCACACATGCCATGTAATACATTAATCTATAATTCATTATTTCAGACTTGGAAAATAATAAAGCAAACACCCTAATTCCATTCTTGAAAGGTAAAACAAAATAATTAAAAGCTATATTTGGTGTTTCTAACCCTAGTCTTAATTTATGTATACCTCATCAAAAATATAGCTAATGTCAAAAAATGCAGAATGAATGGCTTAATACAATTTGGGGAGGCCAATCTGATCAATTAAAATGCAACAATTTTCCCTGCAGAGAAGAGTAGAATATGCTACTGGCCAATTAAAAACTGATCACTCCTACTTTGCAATTGTTGGTCACTTAAGGTCTCAGCTTTTCCATAGAGGATGCAATGCAATAGTTGTTTGTTATTGGAGAATGTATATTGTTTCAAGCAGAGTATAATTAACAGTGACTTGTTGAACTCTGATAAAAAAATGCCCTTATCATTTACACCAGGGGTGTAAAAAAGTTGAGGACCACTGTTTTACACCTAGTTCCACTCACTGTTCAAAGCTAATATGAAACTTTTTAGCTCTATATTTGAAGGATAATTTTTGTCCACAGTTGCTTTAATATTCTACTTATATTTCTTCTAAAGAGCACCACTTGGTGCTTCCTTACAATCATTTGAATGAAGATAAGCAGAGGAAGAGTAACCAGATTCTAATAAAGCTGTAAATTTCTTAGCCATGGGAATTATTCAGAATCCCACAACTATTTATTACATAATACTGGTTTAGTGAAAGCATCTGTTTAGAACATGGGTGTCAAACTTGATGCGTCACATTGCCATCACATGATATATCACGACTTTTTTCCTTCTGTGAAACTGGGGTGGGAGTGGCCTGTGCATGATGTATCTGGCCCATGGGCACCAGTTTGACACCCCTGGTTTAGAAGAACCTGACATCGCTTCAATTCATCCTCTATTTGGTGAAACTGATAGTAGCACACCCCACTGCTGGTATCAGGAACAGAGGGTGAAGGGTATAAGGAGGAAGACAATAATCAGAGATGATTTTGAAAATGCCAAAAAATCCATGGGCAATGGGACCCAAGATAGCAGGTTTGATAGTTAGGTGCACATGGAATGCTCTTAGATCAGTGTGTAATAGTATTCTGAAGGAGGGATGATACCAGAAAGGCTGTTGCTGGGCATCATGAAAAGGTCCTATTACAAGATAAAAAGAATGAATGAAAGCAAAATTAGAAAGGCAAAATTATATAAAATATGACCAATGTGTACAATAATAATAAATAGAATTTTATTACAGTTTTTAAAACAAGATAAAAACAATGCAAATTAATATAAAGTAAGACAAAAATAAATAAAGTAAAACATTTTACAGGAAGATTAGGTATCAAGGTGTTAATATAAAATCATTATCTGCTGGAAGATTCCACTATTTTGTTTGCATTAACCATAGTTTTTGATGATGGACACCTATTCTCAACTGTGGCAAACCCTGGAAAAGGGAAAAATTAATAACCGCCCCCTCAAAAAATTTTTTAGGAAGGACATGAGGGAAATTGAATGTCCCTAAAACTTAACTACTGCTATATTGACACAAGAAAATAAAGGTTAGGATGTTCAAGGTATCTGATTTAAAGGATAGATAAATGTTTTAGGGCACTGGACAGTTTAGGAATTTTAAATATATATGCTATTAGTACCCTTTAAAAATTACTGCATTAATTCTTCCTCAAATGGCTGTCATAATCAGGATGGCTTGTTACAAAATCACCACACAGTAAAATGTGAATTGTAATCTTTTGTCTGGGCAACTGGACTTATTTTCAAACATAGCACTGGACTACAGCAATCCTCATGTCAATTGTCTAAGCATACTTGTTGGTTATGTGGGAACACAAGGGCATTCATGGAAATAGGATTGGTGCCAGAAAATAACAATTTACATTGCAGGAGGTCAACTTTCTGTAAATTTATTTATCATTAAGTTTTGAAATTAAAGTTAAAGGTGAGTACACAGAATCTAGTAGACACCAAAGATGAAGCTCCCAGCCCATTAGCATCTGGGTGGGTTGAAGTCAGGCCTAAATTAAATCCTGGTTTTCATGAAAAATTGACTCTGGGGTAATATTATTTAAAAATGGCAGAAAAGCTTTGGGGTTGGGTGGGGTGGGTGGGTTTAAAACTAGTTGAAAAGGTGAAAATGCTTTAGAGCAGGGGTCTCCAACCTTGGCAACTTTAAGACTTGTGGACTTCAACTCCAAGAATATCTCAGTTGCTGGCTGAAGAACTCTGGGAGTTGAAGTCCACAAGTCTTAAAGTTGTCAAGGTTGGAGGCCCATGCTTTGGAACATCTTAGTGCCAGTTACCATATTTTTGGAGTATAAGACGCACCTTTTTCCCTCAAAAAAGAGGCTGAAAATCTGGGTGCATCTTATACATTGAATACAGCTTTTTTTGCCTCCCGAAAGCCTGCCCCTTCACCAAAATGGCCGTGCATAGCTTGTAGGAGCTTTCAGAGAGTTCCTGGGGGCTGGGGAGGGCAGAAATGAGCAATTTTGCCCCCCATCCCACATAAGCATTTTATAAGCTTCCTAATGCCCTTTTTTGGATTAAAAATAGGCTTGTTTTTGCAAAAAATGGGCCATTTTTTGCTTTTTCTTGCCCCCCCTGGGAACACTCTACAAGCTTCCTTAGGGCTATTCATGCCCCCCCTTTTTAAAAAAAACAAATGGTCAGCTGAAGTAGCCTGCAGTGCTGCATTTAACCACTGCGCCACCTCGGCTATCTTTACTTGGTATTATTGATTAGTACATTTGGAGAATGTTTCATTTCATAGAACGGCTTTTTAAAAAAATTACAATTGAATCGAGAAACCCACACTTACCTTTGGCTTTGGGACTGAAATAAAGCCAGCTTTGGTCTGAGGCTGCAGGCCTGCAAAATTGCTAAATCGTTCATGTTTCCTCCACTTTGCTCGTTGGTTCTGGAACCAAATCTATGTAAAAGAAAGAATCAAAATTTTAAATTTTTATTAATGACCACTACTACTATTGCTGTAGCTTCTATTTGTTAGGAGAAATGTTTACAGAAAGCAATAATTTCTGATTTGCCCCAAGATACCAGAAATATAAAAAATATGTATTTTACAGTATCTGAAAGTTGGGTTATAATATATTTTCAATAATTTCTATCTTATATAATTTTTATATTTTTATATTAAACATACCGACATCCAATCAAAACTTGATGCTTTGAATCCCCATTTCAAATTTTAATTGGAATTTGGAATTATGAGATTGAAATTTAAATATTCCAAGGAATAGAATTTCCCCGCCTTACTTGTGTCAGCAGGAAGGGCAGGATGCAGAGCCCCATTGGTCAAGGAATTTTGGCTGGTAGAGTCCGGGTGAAGAGCCTTTTCTTCTGTGGCTTCTGCCCTTTAGAACATTGTATTCTCCCTAGGTGAGGACACACCCATTCACCTGATCTTCCATAAGGACCTGAAGATATGGCTCTACCAGTTGGCCTTGGGCCCCAACAGGAATGTGCCAGTCTAGAGCAGAGTGGGTTCCTACTGGTTTGGACTGGTTCCCCTGAAATGATAGTGTGGGCTCCAAACAGAGAGCGAACCAGTTCTCTGTTTTACTTAAAAGATATAAGTATAAAGATATACTTATCTTTATTCCAGCTTCTGAAGCCCAGCTGATCTGGAGCAGCAGCTTGAATTGCCGCTCCTCAGCTGTTTTCCCTTTTTCCTCACTACTTTTTGCTTAATTTCACATGCACGCACAGTGTGTACGCTTAGCAAACCAATAGTAAACCAATTAGGAACCCACTACTTGTCTGGAGGCGGATTAAGATAAGACCTTTCCTCTCTCATGCTGTACCTCATGCTTCCTTCTCCCCATTTTTCAATTGTAAATTATTATTATTATTATACAATTGTATCATAGCGGCCAGTTGTTTCGCCGGATTTGGCATTGGTTACTAGTCGGGCCCCACCCAGGGGCCTAGGACTTTGTAACTTATTTTCGTAATATGCGTGCAGATCCAAGCAGTGCGGCTTTTTGCATTTGACTGATGGTGATTTTGTCAATTTTTAACTGTTTTAAATGTAATTCCAGTGCTTTTGGAATAGCACCCAGTGTGCCAATTACCACTGGAATTACCACTGCTGGTTTGTGCCATAGTCATTGAATTTCAATTTTTAAGTCCTGGTATTTTGCGATTTTTTTCATGTTCCTTCTCAGCGACCCTGCTATCACCTGGTATTGCGATGTCTATGATTGTGACCTTATTTTTCTCAACCAGTGTGATGTCTGGTGTATTATGCGCCAGTATTTTGTCCGTTTGTATATGGAAATCCTACTGAATTGTGCCGCAATTTATAATCAGTCTGCACAATTTTTTTACAGCAGCTGAGTATGTGATCAACAGTTTCATCAGCTTCTTTGCAAAGTCTGCATTTGGCATCATCAGAGGATTTTTCGATTTTGGCCTTAATGGCATTTGTGCGGATAGCTTGTTCTTGCGCAGCCAGGATTAGTGACTCTGTTTCTTTCTTTAATGTACCTGTTGTTAACCATAACCAAGTTTGTTCACTGTCCACTTTATCTTTTATTTTTTCCAGAAATTGGCCATGCAGTGCTTTGTTCTGCCAACTCTCCATTCTTGATTTTATCACATCTTTTCTGTATTCTTGTTTCGTCTGTTGGACCTTCAGTAGATTTTTGTTCTTTACTTCGATTAATAGATGTTCTTGACTTTCTTTTAAATAATCAGCCAGTGCATGTTTTTGTTTTTCAACTGTTTGCTTCACTTGTAATAATCCTCTGCCACCTGATTTTCGGGGCAGGTACAGTCTATCAGTATCACCACGTGGATGTAAACTGTAGTGCATTGTCATTAGTTTCCTGGTTTTTCGGTCCAAAAGGTCCAAATCAGCTTGTGTCCAGTTAACTATACCAGCTGTGTATCTTATAACTGGTATTGCCCAGGTATTTATGGCCTTGATTGTATTTCCACCATTCAATTTAGATTTCAAAATTTTCCTAACTCTGTTGGTGTACTCTCGCCTGACAATAGTTTTTACTTCTCCATGCTTAATGTTATCCAACTGCAGAATGCCTAAGTATTTGTAGGCTTCATTTTCTTTGCATTTAATTAATTGGCCATTGGGCATTTCAATTCTCTCACATGCAGTGATTTTGCCCCATTTTATGGATACAGTGGCGCATTTTTCCATGCCAAACTGCATTGAAATATTGGTGCTGAATAATCGAACTGTGTTTGTCAATGATTTCTATTTCTGACTTTCCATAGAGTTTCAAATCATCCATATATAGTAAATGTGAAATTTTTTCAGCTTCTTTGGCTGTTTGGTAGCCTAATTTCATTTTTTTTAAGATTACTGATAGTGGGATCATTGCGATGATGAAGAGAAGAGGTGAAAGTGAATCACCCTGGAAAATTCCTCACTCGATATTAACCATTCCGTAGATCTCATTCCCTACTGCCAACTCAGTTCTCCATTGTTTCATCGCCTTTTCAGTAAAGGATGTAATATTTTTGCTAATGCCAGTTGTTTCTAAGCATTTTATGATCCAACTATGTGGCAGTGAGTCAAATGCCTTTTTGTAATCAATTCAGACCATATTCAAGTTTGTTTTTCTGTTCTTACAATTTTCTAATATCATTTTATCAATTAGGAGCTGATCTTTTGTGCCCCTGCTCCTTCTTTTGTTGCCTTTTTGCTCTACTGGCAAGATGTTGTTTGTTTCCAAATAATCCATCATGTTATCTGCAATAATGCCTGTGAGTAATTTGAAGGTTGTTGGCAAGCATGTTATTGGTCTGTAGTTTTCAGGTGTTGTTCCTTAAGTTGCATCTTTCTGAATCAAGTATGTTTTTCCAGTTGTCAACCATTCATCAATTTGGCCCTTTTGTAAAATTTCATTCAGTTGCCTGGCCAATATTGCATGTAAACTGGTCAGATATTTGAGCCAGAAACCATGTAATTGGTCCTTTCCAGGTGATGTCCAATTCTTTACCTTTTTAACTCGATTTTTGACCATCTCAGTTGTTGTTGTTATTATTATTATTATTATTATTATTATTATTATTATTATTATTATTATTATTATACAATTGTATCACAGCGGCCAGTTGTTTCGCCGGATTTGGCATTGGTTACTAGTCGGGCCCCACCCAGGGGCCTAGGACGTCGTAACGTATTTTCGTAATATGCGTGCAGATCCAAGCAGTGCGGCTTTTTGCATTTGACTGATGGTGATTTTGTCAATTTTTAACTGTTTTAAATGTAATTCCAGTGCTTTTGGAATAGCACCCAGTGTGCCAATTACCACTGGAATTACCGCTGCTGGTTTGTGCCATAGCCGTTGAATTTCGATTTTTAAGTCCTGGTATCTTGCGATTTTTTCATGTTCCTTCTCGGCGACCCTGCTATCACCTGGTATTGCGATGTCTATGATTGTGACCTTATTTTTCTCAACCAGTGTGATGTCTGGTGTATTATGTGCCAGTATTTTGTCGGTTTGTATACGGAAATCCCACAAGATCTTGACCATCTGATTTTCGGTGACTTTTTCAGGCTGATGTTCCCACCAGTTTGTTGCTGTTTTAATATTATAATTTTTGCACAAATTCCAATGGATCATTTGTGCTACTGAATTGTGCCGCAATTTATAATCAGTCTGCGCGATTTTTTTACAGCAGCTGAGTATGTGATCAACAGTTTCATCAGCTTCTTTGCAAAGTCTGCATTTGGCATCATCAGAGGATTTTTCGATTTTGGCCTTAATAGCATTTGTGCGGATAGCTTGTTCTTGCGCAGCCAGGATTAGTGACTCTGTTTCTTTCTTTAATGTACCTGTTTTTAACCATAACCAAGTTTGTTCACTGTCCACTTTATCTTTTATTTTTTCCAGAAATTGACCATGCAGTGCTTTGTTCTGCCAACTCTCCATTCTTGATTTTATCACATCTTTTCTGTATTCTTGTTTTGTCTGTTGGGCCTTCAGTAGATTTTTGTTCTTTACTTCGATTAATAGATGTTCTTGAGTGTCTTTTAAATAATCAGCCAGTGCATGTTTTTCTTCTTCAACTGTTTGCTTCACTTGTAATAATCCTCTGCCACCTGATTTTCGGGGCAGATATAGTCTATCAGTATCACCACGTGGATGTAAACTGTAGTGCATTGTCATTAGTTTCCTGGTTTTTCGGTCCAAAAGGTCCAAATCAGCTTGTGTCCAGTTAACTATGCCAGCTGTGTATCTTATAACTGGTATTGCCCAGGTATTTATGGCCTTGATTGTATTTCCACCATTCAATTTAGATTTCAAAATTTTCCTAACTCTGTTGGTGTACTCTCGCCTGACAATAGTTTTTACTTCTCCATGCTTGATGTTATCCAACTGCAGAATGCCTAAGTATTTGTAGGCTTCATTTTCTTTGCATTTAATTAGTTGGCCATTGGGCATTTCAATTCCCTCAGATGCAGTGATTTTGCCCCTTTTTATGGATACAGTGGCGCATTTTTCCATGCCAAACTGCATTGAAATATCGGTGCTGAATACTCGGACTGTATTTGTCAATGATTGGATTTCTATTTCTGACTTTCCATAGAGTTTCAAATCATCCATATATAGTAAATGCGAAATTTTTTCAGCTTTTTTGGCTGTTTGGTAGCCTAATTTCATTTTTTTTAAGATTACTGATAGTGGGATCATTGCGATGATGAAGAGAAGAGGTGAAAGTGAATCACCCTGGAAAATTCCTCGCTTCATATTAACCATTCCGTAGCTCTCATTCCCTACTGCCAACTCAGTTCTCCATTGTTTCATTGCCTTTTCAGTAAAGGATGTAATATTTTTGCTAATGCCAGTTGTTTCTAAGCATTTTATGATCCAACTATGTGGCAGTGAGTCAAATGCCTTTTTGTAATCAATCCAGACCATATTCAAGTTCGTTTTTCTGTTCTTACAATTTTCTAATATCATTTTATCAATTAGAAGCTGATCTTTTGTGCCCCTGCTCCTTCTTTTGTTGCCTTTTTGCTCTACTGGCAAGATGTTGTTTGTTTCCAAATAATCCATCATGTTATCTGCAATAATGCCTGTGAGTAATTTGAAGGTTGTTGGTAAGCATGTTATTGGTCTATAGTTTTCAGGTGTTGTTCCTTTAGTTGGATCTTTCTGAATCAAGTATGTTTTTCCAGTTGTCAACCATTCATCAATTTGGCCCTTTTGTAAAATTTCATTCAGTTGCCTGGCCAATATTGCATGTAAACTGGTCAGATATTTGAGCCAGAAACCATGTAATTGGTCCTTTCCAGGTGATGTCCAATTCTTTACCTTTTTAACTCGATTTTTGATCATCTCAGTTGTTATTTCTAATACTTGCATTTGTTTGTTGCCAATGCTTTTCTCAAAGTCATGTATCCACTTTGCTTCCTTGTTGTAGTCCTTTGCATTTTCCCACAATTCTTTCCAGAATTCAACTGTGGCCTGCTTTTCTGGTTTTTCACTTTTGGTGTCACCATTCACATTAAGACTTTGATAAAAACGCCGTTGGTCTGATCGAAATTGCTGATTTTGTTTATATTGGATGATTCGTGCCTCATATCTTTCAATTTTTCTAGCTGTTGCTGTTATCTGCTGTTTTACAATCTCTACAGCTTCATTGATGTTTCTTGTATCCAATCTATATCTTCTGATTAGCCGATCTATGATTTTGTTGTTTTTAAGCCGTTGCTCATGCATGTTCTTTAAGTTACTAGCATCTGCCCTTAATTTTTTGATTTTTTGTTCTAGACGGATTTTCCACTTTGGCTTTGATGCTTTTTCTGTTGTGTGACTAGGTACTTTAATTTTAATGCCTAGTTCGTTAGTGACTATTACAGCTGCACTGTACATTAACTGGTTTGTTTCCAAGATGGATCCCGGTTCAATTGTTGAAAACACTGCATTAACCATTTTCATGATAGGGGCCAAAATTTTCTTAGGCACAGTTTTTAGTGATGGTAAACGTTGCCTTTCCTCATTAAGCAGAAAATGCTCCATGATCTTATCCTTCAATTCTTTTTGTTTTTGAGTTAGTTCATCAGTTGGTTCAGTGATAACTGGTTCTAGTGGTGGTGATGTTATTTCCTTCCTGAGAGCTTCTTCTGGGAGTTCTACTATAGTGTCTTTAGTTGTGTCTTGAATATCAGTTATTTCCGCTTGTGATATTGTTTTTTGGGTTTTGCAATTTGCCTGAATTTCCTCATGTTCAACTTCACTAAACACTTTATTCCGTATAATAAATCGCCTTTGATCTGCTAGTCGTTGTTCACTAACATTTGAATCTGGATATTGTTGTTTCCATAATTCATACATTCGCTTTAAATATCCTCTTTTTTCTGGCTCTGAGTTGTAGTAACAGGCCATTATGGCACGGTTTTCATCTGCACTATATTTTTGTCGTTTTGTTGGCTGGTCCACTTGTAGCCCACTTGTCGACGGATGTCCAGGGACCCCAACATCCGCCGCGGCCCTTGTTAACCCGCGCGACGACCGATGCGGTATGGAATTCTTATTTGTTTTTTTCACCATATTGTATGGGTTGGCAGGGGTTTTTTTACGGGACCAGATGCCAACCTGATCCCAACCTTCCTCCTTTCTCATCCGGGCTTGGGACCGGCAACGGCGGAGTTGTTATTATTATTATTATTATTATTATTATTATTATTATTATTATTATTAACCGTTTTAATGTTCACTGGTTTTTAATGTTTGTAAGCTTTCCACAGTTGTCTCTAGATGAGATGGGCAGCACACAAACCATATAAATAAATATCTTTTAAATCAGAGCAAATTAATTAATTCATATGTTAAATTTATTTTATTCTTGAAAAATTTTGTGGGTGGAGCTTAGAATGAGTGCAAATATACAGCTAAAAATGTACACAATGATTAAATATGATTAAACAATGGTGTTTACCAATCAACAACTTTCCTACATTTTATACAAGAATAGAAAATACTACTACTGAAATGCTACTTTCTTTTATCTGACCCGTTAACAAAGACCAAAAGAAGTATTTTTAAAATCTGATTTAAGAACTTACAAATCAATAACTGTGTAATATGTTTTTTACTTTGCTTTGCTTTCAGTATCTGTAAAATTGGGATTGGTTTGGCATGTTAACAATTTTCTGAGGAAATTCTATGTGGTTACATTTCCAAACTCATCTAAAAGTAGAAAACATTGTTATTTTATGAGGTTCATTGCTTTGCAACTAAATAAAACCTCACTTCAAGGGAATGAATTCGGTTACAAATACACAAAAGTGGCAATTGTTTATTGGGAAATCAATTTTTGTTACAGAGAATTTATTTTTCAAGCTTCAATAGCAACAAAAATAGAGTTTTCTGATGTATGATAACTGGCTTATGTTTAATTTGTTGACATTACTGCATACAACTATTCAGAATTCAGAATCTTTCATAAACCAAAAGCTCTTTTCTAGATTAGTGACAAGGAAATATATATTGTGTTATAAAGTTTGTTGTAATCTGACTGGTACGTATTAGCTTTACACTTTTTGTTAATTTATCAATATAAATAACTAATCAGCATCCAGCTGCATTTGTTCTACATTAGGAGGAACCAGAAGTTACCTGAATTCTGGTTTCTGGAAGATTAATTTTGGCTGCCAGCTGGTTGCGGATGTTGATATCTGGATAGTGTGTAGCTTGGAAGATTCTCTCCAATTCCTTGAGCTGCTCTGCTGTGAATGTGGTCCTAATTCTACGCTTCACTTTCTTGTCATCTGTACAAAAAAACACCACAGATTTTAAAAGAAAAAAATCCCTTAATACAGAGAGGAAATCTAAAGGATGCAGAAGAACCAGGTATATTTCAAGTATTTTTTGATAGATTTACCGTAGCTGCCTCCCATTCTATTTAAGAATGCCTGCACAAATCCTGATAATTTAATTTTGTAGGTGAAACTGAGAGATAAATCCAGGCCTAAACAATGCTGCCATCAGGCCTGACCCATTGTATTATGATGAATGCAAAGAGGTTTTTATGCATGATCAATTGTTCATCAGAAACAAGTTGTTATTCCTCTCTATTTTGGGTTGGTGAAACAGCAACCAGAATATTGCTTCCAGATCTGGACGCAATATTTAATAAGGACATTGGCAGACTACAAACTGATCAGAGTAGAGTAACCAAGTGACCTAGATAAGAAAAAAAATTAGGAGAAGTGATTTGAGTCATTATTAATGATTAATCTAGAGAAGACTGGTAAGACCTGATAGCGATCTTCAAGTGCATGAAGGCTAACATGTAAAACATCTGCAGAGCTATTTAAAGCTGTTATTTAAAGAAAGTAGAGTTTGCATTCCAGGGAAGTGGGGCAATTTCAAGATGGCCAGACTCCTTGACTGGTCTGGGCCGCTTACAAATAAAAAGAAAGACAACTAGAATGGTGGTAAAAGCTATCCAACAATAGGACCAACTCCTTTAGTGCATTCCCCGTTGGAATTGTTGATGGTTCACTCTAGCTTTCACACATAGTCCTAGAATGGGAAGAAAGTGTGAATAATGTTAACCCGAAATTATTGCTTTCAGTCACTAAACATTCATAATGGCAGTTTTACTTGGTTCCATATACTCCATGTTTTTTGGAGTTTAAGATGCACTGGAGTATAAGACACATCAAGATTTTGAAGAGGCTAATTTTAAAAAAAGTTTTTGCACTCTGCAGACCTCCCCAAAACAGTGTGTGAAAACGGGCCCATTTTTTGTCAAAAAAGAGGGCATGCATAGCCTTTAGGAGGCTTGTAGAGTGCTCCTGGGGACTGCTGTGAAAAGCGAGCAAAAAATGGTCCATTTTTGCAAAAATGGGCCCGTTTTTGTCAAAAAAGGGGCATGTATAGCCTTTAGGAGGCATATAGAGTACTTCTAGGGGCTGGAGGGCAAAACCAAGCAAAAAACAGCCCATTATTTGCTCATTTTATCCCTCCCCAACCTCCAGGAGCACTTTGGAAACCTCTAAAAGCTATGCACGGCCATTTTTGCAAAGGGAGTGGGGTTTGTGAAGGCAAAAAATGTTGTATTCAGTGTATAAAAAGCACCCAGATTTTCAGCCTCTTTTTTGAGGGAAAATGGTGCATCTTATACTCTGAAAAATACGGTATATTTATTTTATACTGTTTTAGTTGTTTTAATTGTGTATATGATGTACATTGCCCAAGTCGCTTAGGTATAGGTATAGAAATCAAAGACAAAAATAAATGGAAGAAATGACATAAAGCTCTGTAAGAAACCAGGGACCGTTCTGGAAGATCAATACAGGGAAGCAGGCAGGCCATGTAGCTGGTCTACAACTTGTTAGAAAAGAATGTATTTCATTTGTTTTCTAATGATGCCTAATACGAATTTAACTTTTAATCATTTTGTCAGGTACACTTTCATAAATCTTTCATAGATCTATCTTCAGTTATCTGATTATTAAGATAAAAAGTGGTATTTACAGTTATCTGGTATGCATGACTTTACAAAATAACAGGCTTCAAAACAAACAGTCTTGATATGATGCATTGTAATAATACAGAATTGAAGATAATTGGTGACAACAATCTTTTCAGCATAGGATTCAATTTATAATCACTTGGGTAGAAAGAGGTACATCTTTCTTGATCTATGCTGTCATTACGATCTTAGCAAAGAATAAAGAGTCAGATTGATTGATTGAATGAATGAATAAATACAACCCATTATTAGGAAGCTTGATCTCAAAGCCTTGAACCTTTAGTATATCAAAGTACAAGTCATTAGGTACTTCTCCCCTGACAACTTCCAAGACTGTCAGTCATGACTGTCAGTCATGCTGAGTCTTGCTAGCATTATGACAGCATTTAACAGCCCCCCCACCCTTCTAGCCCATGTTCTGCCTTTTTACTGAGGGCTGGCATAGGATTGTCTAGGTAGATAATATAGAAGGGGGGCGATAGAGCCTGCTATGGGGAATTCCAAGGGTACAGTTTTGTTTAATTATCTTTTATTTATTGTTTTCTGATTTTACTGTTTTATTATTGTTTGATGTATCATTTTTATATCAGTTTTTAGAGACACTGAGAATTAGGCAGAATTGAGCAGCTATATAAATATTTTTTAAGAAAGAAAGAAAGAAAGAAAGAAAGAAAGAAAGAAAGAAAATAATGCAGTGATTCAGAACTGAGCAAATGTTCCTTATGTACACATTAAAAGCAATAAGCCTGAAGCCGTAATATTATTGAAAGAAATTGTTTTAGAAGAAGAGCTTAATCTATATCATCTAATTGATACAGGGGTAGGTTGCTCCTGGCATTACTGCCGGTTCACTGTGCACAAAAATTTTGCACATGCTTGCACGCCAGATGTGCACTTGGTGTGCATGCACATTTGCACAAAAATAGCTCTGCACATGTGCAAAATGTTAAAAAAATAAAAAAATAAATTTGTGCAATTAAAATTGTTCTGCGCATGTGTAGAACCGAAAATCAAGATAGCACTGCTGTAGGAGAACTGGTTCAGGGGCATGACAGGCCTGGGTCCCGGCCGGTTTCAGTGATCCAGGCTGCCAAAGGACTACCGGAACCCACCTCTGAAATGATATGCTTCTGTATTGTAGGAAGGAAAGACATTATTGGGTATTCTTATATGGGACCAATAGCAGGAATCCAAGAGAGAATCAATTGTTGTTTTTTTTTTTTTTTTGGGGGGGGGAGATCTATATGAATGCAAATTTGTTCACAGAGAACATCTAATTTCCAAAGTGGCTTGCCGGCCATGTGACCGAGTGGGAGTGGCTTGCTAGCCATGTGACTGGATGGGCGTGGCCAACTTGTAAAATGTGGTGAAACTCACTTAACAATGCTCTTGCTTAGCAACCAAAATGTTGGCTCAGAAACTCTGGCATTTGAAGCATGCAAGTCTTAAAGCTGTCAAGTTACAAGACCCTTGCACCCCTAACCCTTTAGAAAAAAACCCCAGGGGTATTCAAACTTGACAGCTTTAAGGCTTGTGGACTTCCACTCCCAGAATTCCTCCTCTCGTTCTTCATCTTGATGATGTGCGGACGGTTCTATAGAAGAGGTTAGAACTGGAAGGAACCCACCCCTGGGGATAGGTATGGAGAAAGAGAGGGCTGCCTCCATCAGTCATGTTTACTGTTAACCAAACACCACACAAAGATTTCTTTTATTTACCAGCTGCACTCATTCTGTTTACGGTAATCAATTTCAAGAGGTGATGCAGCCACGTCATTTAGATCAAAACTTTACAGAAATATATGTCCTCAGTACAATGCTTTAAATAACAGATGGCGGAGAACAACAATGGAAGAAGGCAACATATGTATATTTTTGACCATATGAACTAATATCTGAATTCAATGGATTTCTCTTTATTAGCACATGCATTGTTAGCAGAGACATTTCCCACCTATTACCTCTTGTTATTATTCTGGTCACTTTTGACTGGAATAGTGATAAGATTTAAGTGCCAAGGTTTTATCCTACTTGCACCATTTTTCAGTAGCAAAATGAAAGGCTTCAGTTCGCAATGTTCTCTGGGTGTCATGTAATTTGTTGATGCCTACAGGGAAGCCTCTGAAGGGCAAAAAATGGCTGAAAATCAAGGGCGAAAATCAGCTGGCCAGCACGTGCATGCATGATGAAGCTGACAGGGCAGTGCCTCGCATGCCCTCAAAAAAGGCCCCGCGTGCCACATGTGGCACGTATGCCATAGGTTCGCCATCACGGCACTATCGATTCTTGATTATTGCTTGGACAGATTTCTGCAGTTTTATTGGCAAGATTTTTCAGATGTGGTTTGCCAATGTTTCTTTTCCAAGGCTGAGAGAGAGTGGCTGGCCCAAGGTCATCCAACGGTCTTCATCCCTAACATAGGATTAGAATTCAGGGTCTTCTGATTTCTAGTCTAATGCCTTAATCACTACACAAACCTGGTTCTGAAAAGTGTTAGCAAGGGTGAATCTGGTGTGAAAAGTAGAAGGAAAGCCTTTCTATTCTACTTCACTTCTGGCTGCTGGCCAGGAATTTTATTAACTGCCTGGAATATACTAATAGAAAGGCATGATAGGAATTTAGAAATAATTTGCTTGGCTCACCAAAGGTAAAGCAGAGCAACAAATATGGTTAGGGGACTGGAGGCTAAAACATACAAAGAACAGTTGCTAGAATTGGGTAAGTCTAGTTTAATAAAAAGAAGGACTAGGGGTGACATGATAGCAGTGTTCCAATATCTCAGGGGCTGCCACAGAGAGGAGGGAGTTGAACTATTCTCCAAAACATCTGAAGACAAGAAGCAATGGATGAAAACTAATCAAGGAGAGAAGCAACCTAGAACTAAGGAGAAATTTCCTGACGGTTAGAACAATTAACCAGTGGAACAACTTGCCTCCAGAAGTTGTGAATGCTCCAACACTGGAGGTTTTTAAGAAGAGATTGGACAGCCATTTGTCTAAAATAGTATAGGGTTTCCTGCCTGAGCAGGAAATTAGACTAGAAGGTTTCCAAGGTGTTTTTCAACTGTTCTGTTCTGCTCTGCATTGTTCTGTTCTTCCAACTTTGTAACATAAGGGTCAGATTGTTCCATCACCAAACGTATCAGAGAACAGATTTGTCTTGAGAATAGTTAGTTCTCCCTGCTCTGTCATAAGATCTAAAACAATCTTGTCTTCTTATAATACCTCTCCTGATATATTTGATTCTACAAAACATTTTCTCAATACATGGGCACAGCAGCAACAATATAAGGAATTTGAGTATCTGCCCTGCTGAGCAGGGTTTTTTTGAAAAAAAAAATCTGGATCACTCAGATTATAATAATAAAATAACCTGAGGTCAGCTTTAAACCAACAGAGACTGAATGGACTGACTTTGATTTCAGCTGTAAATGAAATTGCTGCCGCTGTAGTTACCGGGAGCTAATCCAGAACATGCTGGTAAGAAAGGGAAAATGTGTATTTTTATTAAACTTAATCATAATAATATTTCTACTTCCAGGGAGAGAAAAGGAAGAAGGGAGGAAGGAAGGAAGGTGTGTACACTGTCCTGTACAGTGACTGTTAGTATCTGCCTCATGCAGCAATGATAGTGACAGCCTTCTACACTGACCATTCACAGTTATGACTGTGATGAACAAGCAATGATGAAAGAAGTAATGGGTGGAACCTAATCAAGGAGAGAAGCGACTTAGAACTATGGATAAATTTCTTGACAATCAGTGGAAAAACTTGGTTCCACAAATTGTGAATGCTCCAACAGTGGAAGAGATTGGACAACCATTTGTCTGAAATAGTATAAGGTTTCTTGCCTGAGTTGGAAGTTGGACTAGAAGACTTCCAAGGTCTTTTCCAACTCTGTTATTCTGCTAAAGTAATTTTTCAACCAGTCCCTGAATTTATGATCTCCACAAGTCTGTAAAGCAAGGAAAAGCTGAACTAAGATTATAAGTACTGTTGCAGTTTTACTTAGTGACTGCTTTGTTTAATGACTAGTCCCAACTCGGTAACCAAAAAGGACTACTTGCATGTGAGAAACTGGATTTACAGGGGCAAATCTACATTAGTGTTCACCTCTAAAAAGTGACAATTTCTTGCAGCTCCAAATCTTTGCAAGCAACTTTGAGATCTCAAATTAAGAGATCAACAGCACTCAAAATCATGGTATAATAATGGAAATTATAGGGTTATAAAATGTTAAGTGCAATGATGATTTTGAGAATATGGTTCTGGGGAAATTACACTATATTTCTTACTTTAAACGTTTCTTTATGCAATTACTTAGAATTCTTACTTTCTTTTATAAGATACAAAAAAGAATAAAAACTAAAAAAAAAAAAAAACAACCAAAGGAGGCCATTTTAGAAAAAGTGATTGTTAAACTTCTTGTAATGGTTCCAGTTTCTTCATTAAAAGACATTTTTATTACACTGTTAAATTTTGAGTAGATTCAAAATGAAGAATTAGGGCATGAAGTTAACCTTTACAACTTCAAGAGATATGGGGAACAAAAATACTATAGTGAACTTGTCATCCACATTATTTCCATTTCTCTAGTGTTTGGTTACCTCCCAGTATTTTGCTTTTGAAAAATAATAAAGTGAGAAGAAGATCAATTTTATCTAGAACAAAATCCATGAAAATCTAGAAAAGGACAATATAAATTGCTGAAGAAGGCCTTCAAAATCATGAAATTATTGACTCCGCCAGAGAATGGGCCACTGAGAATTTTCAAGGACAGAAATGAACAATAGACTTCTCACACATAATTACCTTGAAAGGTGTATATTCCTTTACTATGCATCACAAATAGTAACTTATGACTTGTGCCAGTTTAAGCAGTGCTGTCTAGTTCTCCTGCTGCTCTTCATTTCATTGTAAGCAACCTCTCCCACTCCAATTGGCAAGCAAGCACTGTGCAGGAATGCCTCTTCCTCTCTAGCCATTGGTCATGGCCTCTATTGGATTGGGTAATGGATAGGCACACACAGGCTTAACGGTAACAACAGCTCTTTATTGAGTACAACAAGTGAGAACAATCCAGCAAAGGTTGAGTCTGACAGCAGCCTTTTATAGAGAGCTGTCAGACCCTTCAACCAATAGGATTAAACCTCTGTTCCCACCAGAACAGAGGACCTGGGTGGAACCCACTGTAGATGTCGTGTCTGCAGTTATATTTCTTTTAGGATTTTTGGCCTGCCACACTCTCTATTATTTTCCTATGCTGGTTCATTAGTATAGTAATTGGGAGGGGCAATAGTAAGGAGTAGAATTGTGGAATGTGTTGTTGCATTCTTTTATAGAAGCCCAAGGTTATCTTTGCGAAATGCCACAATGTACTCAATAATTGACTTGCCCTCTTTCTGGTTCCTGTTTTAAACTCATGCCGGCGAACGTGCTTGGATGGCTTGGGCACATAGTGGGTCCTTAGCGTCTGCTGCAGCATGGACCAGGTGACTGCTTGAAGTGGTGTTGGCTAAGAAAGGTTTTTCGCCATCTCAAACACTTCCCGGCCACAGTATCCAAGGAACATGTTTTTCTTGCAGCCTTCAGGAAGGCCCATGAGGTCATTTGCCTCGAGGAAGCAGTCAAATCGTAGCATGTATGATTCCCAGTGCTCGGTGACTGGATCATATGGAGTCGGTGGGGCATGCATAGCCATTTTGTTTACAGAGGGTGATTTGAGTTTGCTGCTCAAAAATGGTTGCTCAAAGCTGTGCTGAGCTCCGGGCTGGGTGTACTTGCTGGATTGCTACGCTCTTTTTGGTTCGCCTAGTTGCCTTCCAATCTCACCTTCATCGCCAGTGTTAAATTGGGTAATAGATAGACACACATAGGCTTAACGGTAACAACAGCTCTTTATTGAGTACAACAAGTGAAAACAATCCAGCAAAGGTTGAGTCTGACAGCAGCCCTTTTATACGGAGCTGTCAGACCCTTCAACCAATAGGATTAAACTTCTGTTCCTGCCAGAACAGAGGATCTTGGTGGAACTCACTGTATTTAGAACTGATATCTAACAGCCTCCATGGCCATTTATTATATTTACAAGTTCAACAATAGGATGGTGAAAAGCTGGTTGGGTTTTTTTTGGGTGGGGGAGGGTGAAGAAGGAATTCACTGATGGAACATGTGAAGGTGTTTTTTTTAATCAAGAGAAATTGACAGTCAGGATTACTACTCACTCTAGTCGAGAACACAGAAAAAATTGTAAAACTGTAAGGTTTTCTTTCTTCTTTGTGTTTACTTTTAGGAGTAAAGTAGCATAAAAATCAATCATGTTAAATATGGTCTAGTTGGAACACTAGGCCATCAATAGGGTCAAAACAGAACAAAAGGTTGAAATCAGAAAATGGATTTCTTAAATTGGCTTCACTTCATTTCCAGAGCAAAAGTTGAAGGCTACAAGGTAGAAAAGCCATAAGCCACCTGTAGATTTTATGTAATTACCTCCTTTCTATTAGAATTATAAAGGAGAGTGCTGGAAAACCCTTCAACTTTTGCTCTGGTGGATCCTCTTGCAGAAAGTCAGCACCTACCTGCTCCTAGAAGAATGAAATATTTTGAGGAATATTAAAAAGGCAGAATATTTCCCTAAATGAGAAATGGAGAAACATGGTTTTTTAGATGCAGGAAGCAGCCCCAGTCTCCTTGCCCCCAAGCAGAAATTGAGGAGGCAGCTTTTAAAAATGCTGATTTGGTAATCCATTCAAGACAGAATATTTTGAAACTCCCTGAAGCAAAGTCTGAACAAAGTAGAATGGTAGGATTAGCCCCTCAAGATCCAAAACAGAATAAAAGCCATTAAGCCACAATAAGAACTGCCCAATACCTTTTCAGAACACAAGGCCCTTCATTGAACCATCCCAGAGCAGTCCAAACCTCACCTGGGAGCTCAGATAAACAATAAACCAGAGGCTGACCAGATTGGCACAGACAGCCATCTAAGATTTGCATTTGTTCTTTTGCCTATAGAGCTAGCTATGACCCCTATATAACCCTTATATGATCCCATAGGAATCTGACAACAGCCAATAGAATACATGTTCTTACACAGGAAAAGGAAGCTCAAGTGCAAAGCCCCTCAACTCCATTTTGTAAGCTGCCCAGAATCACATGTGCTTGGCAGTTCTGCTTCATCCATAAATTGACCTTCTTTCCAATCAGCCTCCATCCTCCATTTTATTTCCAGTGCCTTCTTCCCAGAAGTGCCTTCATCCCTAGAACTGAACCAGATGGATATTTCTTCCCACACTCTGATTGGAATATCTTTCAATATCCTTGTGTAAATATAATCTGTAGGATAACTGTGTGGAGTTTCTGAACTGTTGAACTCTTATGATATTACTTCACTGTTTCAATTAGTTCATTCAGGTTACCTATCTACTGAATGTGAGATTTTCACTAACAATAACAGAGGCCTACAACACATTATTAGATTTATGATCTGGCTGTATATAAAATTTATATTATATCCTGCTGAGTGATTTTAAGTATTTTAAAGAAGAATTTTAGTGCAATACTTTTAGCAAGAGCCAAAGTCCTTCTTTTATGTAGCCTATGAGTTGAAGGCACTTTTAAGAAGCTCTCTTACTTCACATCATGAGTGCATAGAGTAATTTATTAGTACTTGATGCCTGTATCTTTGAAACATTTGAAAATATTCCTTCTCTTATGAGTTGGAACATGCTTGAATTATTTAGTTTTTGTTTCTTCTTTTTAAAGTATATGGACAAGATCTAATAGAACAATGCATATTTCAAAATGATTTGAAAGAAGTATTTCAGGCATAACATGAACCCAGCACCTCCCCGCTACTACTTACGCAGAATGTAATAAAATGGAATAGAGTTGGAAGGAGCCTTGGAGATCTTCTAGTCCTACCCCCTGCTTAGGCAGGAAACCCTACACTACTTCAGACAAATGATTATCCCACATCTTCTTAAAAACTTCCAATGTTGGAGCATTCACAACTTCTGGAGGCAAGTTGTTCCACTGATTAATTGTTCTAACTGTCAGGAAATTTCTCCTCAGTTCTAAGTTGTTTCTCTTCTTGATTAGTTTCCACCCATTGCTTCTTGTCCTACCCTCAGGTGCCTTGGAGAATAGTTTGACTCCCTCTTCTTTGTGGCAACCCCTGAGATATTGGAACACTGCTAAGATGTCTCCCCTAGTCCTTCTTTTCATTAAACTATACTTACTCAATTCTAGCAACTGTTCTTTATATGTTTTAGTCTGCAGTCCCCTAATCTTCTTTGTTACTCTTCTCTGCACTCTTTCTAGATCAGCTACATCCTTTCTCCAACTTCTATGCAAGCCTGAAAAAATATTCCACTGTTTTAAAAAGGAGAGTCTTAAAGCAATGGGACATGTTACAAGAATACATGGAGACATAACAAAATGTGTCTCCTTACTGAATAACAGAGAAGTAATGTGCCAATCTGAAATCTGAAGCATTTCTTCCAAATAATTTTCAGATATACATAGCTCAATAGTCTGTCTCCTCAAAATATATTTAATTTATACTTGGAGATGAGCTAAAGAGTGAGTGGCATTTGGAGAGACGATGATGATGATATTGGTCATTGATTCATGACTGATGTGGAAAACTTTGGCCTTATGAAAATGTAGGATAGCCTGTTCATTAGAAAAAGAACAAAAGGAGGACATATGGCTTCTCCGACAAACTGAATAGTCTATTTATTTGATTATGAAGAGACTTGGAATTGAGAATATGGTACAGTAGCTAATTTTTAGCAGAGCATCTTCTCAACCCTTATTAAAAGAATTAGTTTAGCTGGGAGAATGGTTCTAATTGGATGCATACAAATGGCTCAGGCTAGAGCCTTCTGCCACTGAAGCATCGCATTTAGCTTCCTGCTGATATCTATTGGGGCACTGCAGAAATGGAGCAGCAGGACGCTGGAATGTTTAAAGGCTCCATTTAATTTCTTTTAGACCAAAGCCTTTCAGACAAAAGCTGCCTTCACCTAGGCACCAATCACAGGCACTTAATTATTGAAGCGGATGGCTGCAATGAAGACTAGGAGAAAAACCTCTGGTATGAAAAACAGGAAAGCTTTACACACTTTAAAAAAAAAACCCCGAGTGATTAAAAAAATCCTACAACAAAAGTGAATGATAAAAAATTGGTGTGTGTGTGTGTGTGTGTGTGTGTGTGTGTGTGAGAGAGAGAGAGAGAGAGAGAGAAGGAGCGACAGCCCTCTCATGAAAAATCTATTCAACGTTAACTGTGTTTTGAGAGGTTCCTTGCTGAGCTGCCAGTGTAATGAAAGCAAATGAAGCATGGAAGAAAATAATGTAGGAGTCCAAAAAGAGATTGAATGCGTTGCAAGCAAAGATTTGATGGTAACTGATATGGAGAAGCTTTATTCAGTTCTGGAGAGATTACAGCAACATGGCTGAAAATAACTTAGTTAACCTTTGTGCATTAGCTGCCTGTAGGGCTTGCTTCTTGCAGGTTCCACTTCCAGGTTTGACACCTGCTACTATTGTTATTATCCCAGCCATAGAGTGCTCTAAGCATATTTCCTAGAGATCTAGACCTCTGGGGTTCAGAATTCTACTTTATATATTATATTGCCAGGGGACTACTTAATATCCATTATTGTCTATACTAGGGGTGTAAAAGTCAAGGCCCAGGAGCCATATCTGGCCCACAAGGTGCTTAGATCTGGCCCACAGGGAAACAGCAAAGAACTGGTCCACAAAGCATGCACTCAGCGAACTGGTTATTAGACTGGTTGAATCACACCACTGATGGCGATGTTACTGGAAATAACATGTACATTTCTTAGCTGTGTGGTTCCTGGGCATTGTGATTCCAGCCTTGCCTTGGATTGACCCTGTGCTTTCACTTTGGATTGTGCCTTGTAATTCTGGACTTATCTTGCCTCATAGATCCTCTTGTATTATGGATTTAATTTTGCCTTGTAGATTTATCTTGTTTGGGAAACTTTCAAGTGGCTTGCAGACTCACTGGCATCAGCCTGCTTTTGTCTCGACTTAATTGGGACACTTGTGGGTTTTTAGTGAAGGGAATTGCTCAAGAATAATAATAACCCACTAAGTCACCATTACATGTAAGTGAATGGGACAGTACATAGGGTGGCCAAGAAGTATTAATACTACTTTATAATGCCTTGGTAAGACCACCGTTGGTATATTGGTTCTAGTTTTGGTTGCTACAGTATAAAAAGATGTTGAGACTCTAGAAAGAGTGCAGAGAAGAACAGCGAAGATCATTAGGGTACTGGAGGCTAAAACATATGAAGAATGGTTGCAGGAACTGGGTATGTCTAGTTTAATGAAAACAAGGACTGGGGTGATATAATAGCAGTGTTCCAAAATCCTTGTGGCTATCACAAAGAAGATGGGGCCAGCCTATTCTCCAAAGCACCTGAAAGACGCAATGGATGGAAACTAATCAAGAAGGGAAGAAACCTACAACTAGAAATTTGAGAACAATTAATCAGTGGAACAGGTTTCCTGCAGAAGTTGTGGGTGCTCCATCACTGGAGGTTTTTAAGAAGAAGTTGCACAGACATTTGTCTGGAATGGTATAGGGTCTTCTGCTTAAGCAGGGAGTTGGACTAGAAGACCTCCAATGTCCCTTTCAACACAGCTATTCTGCTATGGGAAGAATAATCCAGTAGGCCTAAATCTCATAAAGGCTTTCTACAAGAAGAAACAAGAGTGGAAAAAGTGCAAGAAAAAAATGGTGATAATTTTTTTTGTAAAAACATTAGCCAAGAAAGAGCCATGGTTGAAATGTGACTCTTTTTAGGTGATTACAAACTTGTGAACATCCAAATACAACTGAATGCAAGCCAAGCATGTGACCTTTTGAGATTTGTGGTCTGGCAATGAAATAAGGAAAGGAAACACATGTAATAATAATTAAACAGAATGACATTTCATTTGGTTGGCTAATGGAACTTTTCTTTTCTTTTTGACAACCATTACTGATTATTTCAGTTAGTTTTAATAATCCATGTAATCTGAAAGTGTCGTTATTCATGCAGCGAAGACAAATGTCAGAGCAAAGTAGCACATTTTTCATTCTACCTCTCTTCTGGGTCAGTTGTTCAGGATAAAACATATGTGTTTTAGTTCTCTTTTTAAAAACTAGAGCTAAGACAAAAATGGGGCTGCCCTACTTTCACTGTCCATTTGCACACAATGGCAATTGGGACAATTAATCCTAATAATTCTTGGTGGTTGTGCATTAATAAGGCAAAGTGTTTTCAGCTATAGCTTTCCCTGGGAACATGAAAACATTCTGAATTTAGCAAAGGGTTAAATTAAGACAAAGGGTCGGTGTCAAAATGAACATTTTTCATTATGGATTTATTATCAACCAAACAATGGTTTTCTTGCCATTCAAAACAACAACTGTGGGTAGAAACATTTTCTGTTCACTTTACATCAATGATTTTCAAACTTGGTCACCTTAAGATGTGTTGACTTCAGCTCCTAGATTTTCCCAGCCAGCATCCAAAGTGCAAAGCACCTGAAGTATTAGTGAACCATAATTGTTAATTTAATTCCTCTTAATTTTTAAGAGGAAAATTATTGAATATTGTACATAACTGAAGAATCAAGAGGGTTTTAAAAAAAAAGCAATAATTCAAACTTGGCATTATCCATTATATTTGGGAATACAGCCTCAGCATTCAAAAGTCAAGCCCTGTGCAGCATTTGGTCTGTAAAAAATAATAATAAAAAGGGAAGCGGTAATTCTTGTTTAGCAATCACAACTGGGACCAGCAACTGGATCATGAAGAAAAGTGATGAAATTGTGACTGTGCTTATCTTACTTAAGCTTCCCTTTGCTTTACAGACTTGTGACAGTCCTAAATATAAGGATTGATCATAAAATTACTTTTCCATCACTGCTTTTACTGTCAATAGTCACTAAACAAGACAGTCACTAAAGGAAGACTGGAGTACACATGTGTCAAAAAATTCAAGATGATCATGTAGTCATGGTTTTAATTTTGACCACAGTGTAAAGGACTGAACCATCCAATTCACAAATTATGATACTTGCAAATGTCTCTGATTTTAAGTTTATTACCCCCCCCCCCCGCATTGCACTACAGGGACGTGCAGTCAGGGGAGGCAGGGGAGGCAGAGCCTCACCACTGTCAACATGAAAAGAAAAAAAATGTAAAAGGAAAAAGGCTGAGCTAGTTGCTGCCAGAGTCACAGTGGATGACTCTGCTTAGTGCTTAACTGTGTAAAAAAGCCTCTAAAAAAGTGCCCTCTACAGGAGTAGGTGGGAGAACGAGGTGCGTCATCTAGTCTGACTTTATGATCACTCGAACAGAGCTAAGCAAGGGTTAAAAGACAAAAAATTCCTGATGTAATAAGGCACATCGTTCTCCTGCCTCCTGTAGAGGGCGTTTTTTAAGAGGCTTTTTAAAATAGTTAAGCAGAGTCATCCACACAGTGACTCTGGCAGCAACTAGCTCAGCCTTATCTCAGCTCTTACCTTTTTCCTTTTACATTTTTTTTCTTTTCATGATGGCAGGCAAGAGCAGAGTTGAAATCCTCTCTGAAACAGCTGGAAAAGATACGTGTGTGGGTCGGAGGGAGGGGGAGGAATTCAAACTTCATCCTCAAGTGTAGATCCCTCCCCAAGGGTAGTTTGATTGCATGCAGAGCTACATTGCCTTCTCTCTCTCTCTCTCTCTCTCTCTCTCTCTCACACACACACACACACAAACACACACACACACAAACACACACACACACACACACCTGAATAAAAGTATATAAGCCCAGCTTCACTGATTACAAGTTTGAAAAGGCAACGTGGCTCCATCTGCAATCAAAGGCTTGGATCGGAAGACAGCAGGGGAATGTGTGGGGGGGAGGGTATGGCAGAGGAGCTGCTTTCAAGCCATTAGAAAATATATCCAATCCAACTTCTGTGTTTGTGTTTGTTTGAGATTGAGTGAGTGAGAGAGGGATCCAACTTCTCTGTGTGCGTGTATATGTTTGAGGGAGGAGGGAGGGAGGGAGAGAGGGAGGAAGGAGGGGGAGGGAGAAGAAAAAGAATGAAGGAAAACTTTTTTGCAAAGGAGAAAAGCAAATGCTGTCGCTTTAAATCGGAACTGAGCATGCCTGGCTGTGGAATTCTGGGAGTTGAAGTCCAAAAGCCTAAAAAAATTTGAAACCCCTGTGTCAGTGCCTCACCAGCCATAAACCTCAGCGCACCTATAAAAAGGTTAGATAGAAGAGAGAAAAAACTGCTCTGCTTCCATTGATTCTTAGTGAATCTAACAAGATGCTCATTTTAAAAGTACATTTCCTAAGAGAAATTCGATTTTCCTTTTGGTAAATCCAGTATTTCTGTGTACTTAAATGCCTGGCTCCTGAATTTCTGCTTGCCATATATGCACAAAACATCTATAAAAATGGCAATACTAATAAATTAAAGTGACGATGGAATATGCAAATACTCTATAATTTATTCTATATAATTCCCCAATTTTTATCGCATTATGAAGATGCCAATCTCCTCAACATTTTTAGTTGCTTCCTTCTATTGAAAACAAAAACAAATGGGAAATTAAGTTTGGTTGAAATTTTTAAAATAACCTCTCTAAGGGAAAGAAGAATAGGTAAAAAATGAGATGTTATGAGTGGGAATATGGTGTTGAAAAAAGGGCTTTGGAGGCAGAATGACATTTTCCTTGGTAAATGTTGCATTTGACTTCCAGTAATGGTGACATTTTAGCTCGGCGTAGGCTGAGGGAAATGTTAATAATCGATTGAGAAATGGCTTCAAGGTTTGGTTCAAACTGCTTCAGCATCTACATATGCAGCAAGTTGCAGAGGGAAAAATATAAGTAATATAGTTGAATTCACTTTAGGCAAAATTATTTTAAAGAAAGATTAAAGACTGATAGCAGAATGCAAACTGGGGAAGGGGGGGAATAGTAATTCAGTAAAAAATAATAGTAGGCCTTTTAAGATAGAGAACTAAGGTACCCACTCATGAAAATTTAAAGGCTATTATACATATTCCAACTCTAAAATGTACATTGAAAATTTTCTGTAGGCCTGCATAATAATATGAATGACAAGCATGTCTTCTAATGTGATAGCGAGCTTGCAAAAGGCTGCAACTAAATGCACATTTCACAGTAATATAGATGTGAAGCTTCTAGCAGAAGAATTCAAATTATTACTGAAGAGAACTTTGCTCTGATAGTTCATAAATCATCATCCAAAACTTTACTTCATATATTAGGTATAAAATATGAAGGGTAGAACCTAACCAACCCTGGCTGATTTGCCCCAACTAAGGTAAAATCCAGAGTTGTAGATTAAACAAGGAAAAATATATCCAGAAAAAATATATCCAGAAAAAGAGTATTGGTAAATAGCAATAGCAATAGCAATTAGACTTATATACCGCTTCATACGGCTTTCAGCCCTCTCTAAGCGGTTTACAGAGTCAGCATATCGCCCCCACAGTCTGGGTCCTCATTTCACCCACCTCGGAAGGATGGAAGGCTGAGTCAACCTTGAGCCGGTGAGATTAGAACCGCTGAACTGCAGATAACAGTCAGCTGAAGTGGCCTGCAGTACTGCATCCTAGCCACTGCGCCACGTCGGCTCCCTAAATACTTTATTGCTTTATTGACAGGAAAGTTTCATGGAAGTAGACTTGAATTTGTCTCAAAGGAGACATTTAGCATTGTTTGATGCCTATAACTAATGCAACATGTAATTGATCTTGTTTGCTTGATCTTAAAAATGAAGAAAGTTGAATCCATTTCATAATTGGTTGGGAAACTACTGGGGTTCTAGCTAGATGTTTAAACAAAACCCTGAAAGACAATATGTTTAGGCATGGCTGCCACAAAACTACACATCTACATAGTTATTATGAGTTAACCTTGATTTGAGCATCTTTTTTCTTTTTCTTTTTATAGGGAAATATAAAGCATTTTATATTAGGGCCCATAGATCAAAGGTAATCTGCTTTAGGCTAAATTTCAGATAGCCGTCTTATTTCCCAAAACATATTGAGATGGTGCTGATGAAATTTAATGGCAGAATTTTAGCCACAAAAAAGTAGAGCCTTTGTTCCACAAAGGATGCTTTGAACAAAACTACTTTCATCTACAGGAATATAATATGTATGTATGTATGTATGTATGTATGTATGTATGTATGTATGTTATACTTATTGCTGTTTGTATGCTACTCAATCCAATAAAACTCAAAGAGGTTTCAGATTAAAGTAGTTTCAGGATAGTCCTCTTCAGTGATTATTTTATCCTATCATTAAAATACATTACTGAGTAACAGTTGATACCTAAAATGCTTGCACTTATTCTGTTAGTTTTCCAATCTGTTCTTTAGACCAGTGTTTTTCATCCTTTTTTGTGCAAAGGCACACTTTTTTCATGAAAAAAATCATGAGGCACACCACCATTAGAAAATGTTAAAAAAATTTAACTCTGTGCCTATATTCAATATAGGCGGGTGTTTTTCCCACGGCACACCTTACACTATGTCACGGCACACTAGTGTGCCGCGGCACAGTGGTTGAAAAACACTGCTTTAGACTATCACACTGCCAAAAGTCATGTTACCCAAAAATATTTTCATTTTTATCCTACCAGCCTACATCTCTAATACCCCTGCATCTTATTTTTTCCCCACAGCAACTGCTCTCTGAGGTAGTTGGGGGTGGGAAGAGAGAGAGAGAGAGAGAGAGAGAGGGAGGGAGGGAGGGAGGGAGGGAGGGAGGGATTGGCTCAAAGTGACCCAGTTGGATTTTTCATTGTATGTTATTATCCTGAACTGCAATTTTTTAAGGCTCACCCTAACTTTTAGTAGGAGCTTACAAAAGTAATGGCAAAAAGAAACAGATGTGTTTTGTGAGGAAGCAGGTAAGATTGTAGATTTCATCAGCTCTAATTAAGGAGCATTATTTAGCTAAAGGAGTAAGGCTGGTTTTTTAAAAAAATTCTCCTAAGCATAACTAGGGGTACAATTAAGAAAGTGTAAACTAATGCTTTTATTTTAATATTTTGCATTCTAAAATCTCTAATGAAGTTTGAGCAGTCTGTAACCAACTAGAAAAAGGCTTTGGATCAGAGTTGGTATTCAGCAGGTTCTGACCAGTTCAGGAGAACTGTAGCAGGAATTTTGAGTAGTTCGGAGAACTGGTAAATACCACCTCTGACTGGCCCCACCCCATCTATTGTCTGCCTCCTGTGTCCCAGCTGATAGGGAGGAAATGGGTATTTTGCAGTATCCTTCCCCTGGAATGGGGAAGGAATGGAGATATTACAGTATCCTGCCCCTGAAGCGGGATGGGAATGAAGATTTGACAGTATCCTTCCCCTGCCATGCCCACCAAGCCACTCCCACCAAGACACGCCCACCAAGCCATGCCACACCCACAAGCCATGCCCACAGAACCGGTAATAAATTTTTTTGAATCCCACCACTGCTCTGGATCATAATGAATTATGAGTACTCAATTAAGATATCAACATAGAGCGCACAGCAGTTCATGAGGAATGAGATGAAAAATACAAAGAACAACAAATCAAGGCTATATATGCATCTAGAATGCAGTATATCATTCTAGTCATCCCATTTGAGTGTTTGTGTGTATATCTATGACATTGAGATTTTACAGGCATAACTTTTTACCTCTCTTGGACCAATGAAGTTGTCCAATGAAGCTGATAGGAAAAAGTTTTAGAAAAGGTAAACACAAGTAATTCTTAACACACTAGGTAATTAACCTTTGGAATTCATTACCCATGAGAAATTGTGGCAATCATGACTCAGAAAGTTTTAAAAAGGAAGCTGGATAAATTCATGGAGGATGAGCCAAGGTGGCGCAGTGGTTAAATGCAGCACTGCAGGCTACTTCAGCTGACTGCAGTTCTGCAGTTCGGCTGTTCAAATCTCACCGGCTCAGGGTTGACTCAGCCTTCCATCCTTCCGAGGTGGGTAAAATGAGAACCCAGATTGTTGTTGGGGGCAATATGCTGACTCTGTAAACCGCTTAGAGAGGGCTGAAAGCCCTATGAAGCGGTATATAAGTCTAACTGCTATTGCTATTGCTATAGGCCTATCAAGGGATATTAACCTTGGATTCTCAATGACCTATCCAAGGTTGAGAAAGCATGCTTCTATACATCAGTTGCAAAGGAATAATAACTGGCAAGGGGGCATGTTCCTAGTGTTTTCTTGTTAGCACCCAGAAGGTTACTTTGAGAAACCAAGTGCTGGACTAAGTTAGGACTGTTCAAATATCTATGACAATGGATGTTATCAGTAATTAAATACTATTACTTTGGTTTGTGTTTAGAAAAGTGTATAAGTGTATATTGAATAGAAAATTAAGTAAATAATTGTATAAAATTGCCCATGAGTACTTCTTAATGACTATGGATGTTTTTCTTCCCTTGGACATTCTTCAACTATGTGATCTCCCAGAAATCCCCAGTCACACCGGCCCTTGCTGAAAATCCTGGGCACTGAAATCTACATATGTAGAAGGATCCCAGTACTCCACCTTAGGGAAGACAAGAGGATGGCCCGTATTTCACACATTTCTTCCAATTTTAGACTCTAATCGTATTCAACAATTTCAAAGTATGTGAGGAGGGGTTGTTGGAAGAAGGAGCTATTGCAGCCTAATTTAAATAAACACTTTAAAATTTAAAACACTTCATTTTCAAAATGTTTGAAGTGATTTTACAATGGGCTTCAAATGGACTACTCCAATTGACATCTTTCTAAAATATTGGAATGCGGAATTATCATGACCACATAATGCATCTGTTGGGAAAGAGATTTTTGTCTGTTACCCATTCCCATCTGTACCTGTAAACAAAGCACATTTTGCACGAAGGTAATTCACAATGTTGCCTTAACAGTGCAAGCTTTAATATAGCAATTGGGTGTTTGAGGACTCAAGTTTACTTTCATAATAAAATTGGTATTTCATAGCTTGTTTAGCCAGCAGTGTAGATGAATACTTTGTGCACATGAACTAGCACAGCAGATTCAAGGACAACTTCATTCCTGGAGATTAGTACAGACTTTCCATTTTAGTAGCTGCTACAATGTTTATCCATCATCTCTTAAAGCATGTGCATTGCAACTGCTTCTCTACGTGTGGCTGTTTCCTATGGGCTCTTCAATAGACTAACCCTTGTGCAATTTCCACATGACATGAAGTGGTTTAAAGTTTCAGATTTCAAACCAGCCCATAATGAGAAGATACACCGTCAGACTTCATCTCCTCCTGTTTTCTACTCCTTCATATTTAATCATGTGGAAACTAAGCATGCTTTGCTTAGAATAATGTAGGGGAAGTTCATGATGGCACTCTTGAAATTCCTAGAAAGATGTCAGCTGAAGAATGTCAACATCTATTCTCAATTGTCCCAGAAGGTAGGAAGATTGGACTGAAACGTCAGGAAGAATATAACCATGGAACCAATTGTTTAGAAAGGTGGTAGACATAAAAAAAAGCTGGACAGCCATCTATTGAAGAAGTATTTTAATATATCTGTATTTTAAGTATTAAGCATTTAGTAATTATTAAGTATTTAATATATCTGTATGTACATCTATTTTTTGTATTATCTTTTGTATTATCTGCTAGGTAGTTGCTTCATTTCGGATTTCATATTACATAATGAAAAGCATGGCCTTTTCAGGCTATGTCCTTTATCTTTATCAGAATCTATGTAATTGATAATTTCCCCCCATTAATACTAATTCAATATCATTTTTCCCACAAACTTATTAGATGTTCCTGAGGGATTTTCTCCCCCATTTATAAGGCAACTGCATATTGGACATTAATACAATTGATAGAATTGAGCGAGTCCAGAGATATTTCACGAGAAAAGTCCTCCACTCCTCTGCTCACAACAGAATACCTTATGCCACCGGACTTGAAATTTTGGACTTAGACAACTTAGAATTACGCAGCCTTCGGTCTGACCTAAGTGTATTACATAAAATTATCTGCTACAATGTCCTACCTGTCAATGACTGCTTCAGCTTCAACCACAACAACACATGAGCACACAATAGATACAAACTTAAGGTTAACAGCTCCAAATTCGATTGCAGAAAATACGACTTCAGCGACAGAGTGGTCAATGTCTGGAATGCACTCTCTGACTCGGTGGTTTTGTCCCCAAACCCCCAAAACTTTAACTTTAGACTGTCTTTTGTTAACCTCACCCCATTCCTAAGAGGTCTGTAAGGAGCATGCACGAGCACACCAACGTGCCTTCCATCTCTGTCCTAATGTTCCCTTTTATTCGTATCCATTTCATATATTCAAAATCATGTTTTTACCTATATAGTATGTTATCTAACACATGCTTGACAAAATAAAAAAATAATAAAAAAATAATATGTTTAAAATAAAGGGTGTGACATTAGTACATATAATTTTTTTAAAAAGATATTCTTAAACAATTTGTTTAAATTTAGTCTAGAAAAATTGTCCTTAAAAATAAAAAAGACACATACACAAAAAGCTTTGATTTTTTGCCCTACTTTAAAGCACACACAAACATAACCTGGATTAAAAACAACCCCTAATGAATACATGCACAAGTGGTCTTATTAAGTGTATAATATATCTATCTATTAAAATGTAAAAGAAAAAGAAAACTAGAAAAGCAAATCTGGCAATTTATAGTACCATTTTGTAACCTGGAAAATAAACTTTAATTTAAAATGTTATATGTCATATTCTTAATGCACCATAAAACATGATCAAAATTTTCCATAGATGCCATAAGAACATTAACAATTATGCTGAAATATGAATTCAATACACTTCAAGTGTTTTTTTAAATCAATTTGAAAATCATGCAAGAATGATCATATGTTTCACAAACTAGAACAAATTTCCTACCTTTATACCTGTCCAGAAGTGGCTCAGAATTGAACTTTTGAGCCACTTCAGTTTGGCTATTGCAGGTCACCGTATTGTGGAGGCAAGCCTCAGTAGATGGGGTTTTTAAGATTGCTTCTATAGAAAAAGACAAAATAGGCTTCTCCTTCTTGTCACATTCCTTGGAGCAGCTCATCTTCGTTCCACAACAGTAAACAAAATATTCTTGGTATATGTCATATTCTCTTGGTTGTTCATTTTATGTAAGGAAAAGGCAAGTAGAAGTTGATTTTCTCTTCTTCCTGAGTTCTATTCTTACGTTCAAAAGACCAAATAAGAAGAAAAATGTCCATTTCCCTCTTGTAAATTCTCCACAAAATTTAGAAATCTTAATTCATGAACAATAATTTTATTCTGAATTGATATGTGTTCAGCCTTATCTATACTAAAATGTACCCACTTTTTACAGTTTAAAAAGTTTTAAGGATCTTCATATATCCATTTTCTCATTTAGTCTTACTTTGGAGGCACTTCTAGTTTTTCTTTAAATTATTCTTTCTAAAATATTAGGAGTGATGGATGGCAACCATAACAAAATCAAGTACAACTGAAGGGGAAAAGAAACCTTGCTTTTCCCTAAAAGAATAGATCTGGTTAGGAAGTATCCCCAACAGGTAATAATGTTAGAGGTCCATTAGAAAGAACTTGAGACGTCTACTTTTCCTCCTATTCATTTTAACTGCTCTTCTTACTTTAAATTTAGTTAAGGATGTATTTTTATAAACCTTTTTTTTAAAAAAAGTAGAAATTCTCTAGGATTTTTTCCTTACCTTTCTAACTCCCTGTCCTTTGCTGCTACTCACTGCTTTATCCTATGATTGTACTAACAGACAATTTCTTGTTTGCCCTATTACCCGACCGCTGGTAAGTTGATATTCCATCATATGATTCGTTGTAAAGCTCAGGCTGAAATTACTGTGTAACCAGATGGCAATAAAACACACCCGATAAGATGAAAGACGGTTGGCTTTTTCCAAGGACTATGAAGTTATTGTGCAGAAAAAGAAATAAATATATCATTATCCAAGTATAATAGAATGCTGTAAAATGCTTTTATGTTTACTCCAAACTGTTTCCAATGCATTCAGTTGACTTTATTTATAGATAGATATGCCCAAGATTGCAACCAGGCAATGTAATCTTATACTTGTCAGTTCACGGGATCAAAAGAAGCTGCCTTGTGCTGAGTTTGAACCTTGGTTTAGCTTCTTAGCTTTTCTACTGGGTGAATGGACTATTATCTACAAGATGTTGCCCATAGAGACTGGGAATTATAGCTCAGCAATATTTGACTTTCTATCTCGGGACTGTAAAAATTAGAAGCAAAGGACTTGCACAATTCTATGTGGAAATGCCAAACACTGAGTTTTTTTGGAAATAGAAATGGGCTTTGCCATGTGTTCCCTCCTGAAGCCTGCAATCCAGCCCCTATGACTAAGTCTGTCTTTACTATGTAGCCTTATCAAAACTCTTCTTGAGAGTCTGGTTTAAACAGAAAAGTACAGTGAGGGAGAACAGAAACCAATACTTGGTGGTAATATCTGGAGAACAACTGGTTGAGGGTCTATGACAATTTGCCGTGGTCAACTTGCTGTGGCCAATATGCAAAGTCATCTTTATTCAGCCAGACCCTTCATAAGAAAAGATGCCGAGATGGCTGAGATTTTCCTCCCCCTACTCTATAAGATTTATAATCTAGATTTATTCACATTTGTAGAACATATTTAGTGCATATTTAGTGTTTTTATGATTCTTGACCTTTAGCAAAAGGCCAGGGATAATAAGCATACACTTGAGAGTCCTTTGTTTATCTGTATCAATGCTTCTTTTGAGGTGTACCATGCTGCTTTTATCACATTCCTTTGGGAGGCAAAAGTAACTCATCCTTAATTATAGGTAACTTAAAGTGACTGTACTGCAATCTTAGTTCACAAGACAATGTCTCTGCTAAATTGCAACAAGGGTTAGATTTGCTAATGAAATGTTCAACCTGACAGAGTAGAACTGCTCCAGAAGACAGGACAGGAAATTACAAGGCAATAGATCTCATTTAGACATAGGAAAAAAAAATCCTAATAGTTAGTCTCATTCAGCTGTGGAACAATCTGCTTCCAGAGATGGACTTTCTTGTGCTGAGCATGTTTAAATAAAGGCTCGATGACCATGTGTTAGGGACAATATAATCACTGTATTAGTCAGGAGGTTGGATTAGATGATCTTTAAGATCCCCCAGATGTTATATTCTGATTCTATTAGAATCGGAAGTAACCTTAGAAGCCATCTCCTGCTCAAAGATAAATGGGATCTGTAATGCAGAATGAATTTACAGCAGCTCTGACCAATGGCCATCCAGTTTTTACTTAAACATCTGTAGCAAAGGGAGGCCTTCTGTTACTTCATGTAGTTGAACTCATCTTGCAATTAAAATCCTTCATTACAATCCTTTCTGTTCCTTATTCTAAGAAGAAGTCATCTATATATAACAGAGGGATAAAATCAAGATCATGTGAAGTGTTAATATCCTTTTATATTGCCTTGGTAAGTTTTGGTTGCCACGATGTAAAAAACATGTCGAGACTCTAGAAAGAGTGCAGAGAACAGCAACAAAGATGATTAGGGGTCTGGAGGCTAAAACATATGAAGAACGATTGCAGGAACTGGGTATATCTAGTTTCATGAAAAGGACTAGAGGAGACATGATAGCAGTGTTCCAATATCTCAGGGGCTGCCAAAAGAAGAGGGAGTCAAACTATTCTCCAAAGCACCTGAGGATAGGACAAGAAGCAATGGATAGAAACTAATCAAGAAGAGGACCAACCTAGAACTAAGGATTTCCTTAGTTTCCTGACAGTTAGAACAATTTATCAGTGGAACAACTTGCCTCCAGAGGTTGTGAATGCTCCAACACTGGAAGCTTTAAAGAAGAGATTGAACAACCATTTATCTGAACTGGTATAGGGTTTCCTGCCTGAGCAGGGAGTTGGACGAAAAGATGTCCAAGATCCCTTTCCAACTCTGTTATACTTTATTCTATATTTCCTTCCACATTACCATCCTTTTTAAAGAAAAGAATCACATCTCTCCTTAATATTTATTTATTTATATTTGTTAGACTTCCAGAATTTTTGAAAATGGCACATTTGTATAGAGGTTGAACAGTATGTATCTGGAGGATGCCAAATGATTTATATTTAAGAAAATGAAGGAAACTCTTTCTCTATAACACTTTCCCAGTTGCTGTTCATTGGCACTGAACAGGGAAAAGCCATTCACTTTATGATTCATAGATTTATTAAAAAATGACCATCCATCGCTAAGAAAGCTAGGCTTGGTTGCTTATCAGTTTATAGGACAAATGGCCAAGTCCTGTATTTCCATCGAATCCAAGAAGCTAGCTGTTTTCCCAGCTTAATATAAATGCAGAAAGAAAGCACTGCAATTCTTCTCTTAAGTGTGAAATATTTCTGCTGTATACAACTTCAGTGGTATCCAGAGGGTGTTTTTTTAAAAAATGCTTTGAGAATTATAGGAATTTAATGGGTGGCAATTCTTTGAAGAAAGGAAAACAGACAGATACTTTTTTCAGTAAGCACAGGCTTTGATGAATGACAAGCATGCTAAATTTAATCAAATTTTCTAAAGAGGAGCAGGTTTTCTTTGATGAAATACCTCTTCTGAATGATTCCTTGAGTTTTACTTTCTCATCGTTCTACTTGAAAATAATGAATTGCAGGAATTCCTCCAAATATTCTGTATTTTAAATTATGATGATGATTAACTTTGTTGCAGATACCATGTTCCTATTAATCTTAGATCCCATAGATAGGCAAATCATTATGGGCTTTGCAAAATAGAGACCAGGCTAGTTCCACCAATGTCATTGACCCTTGAAATACCATATAAAACAAATAAACTTGGAGAAAAAGAAGAGAAAGTTATATGAGGAATTGGAGACTACTATGGTAAAATATATTAAAACCTGTTCATAAAATAAGAGGTTAGAATTCCAGCTTTGGAATTTCCATGTCATACGTAATTTGACATTTTGATAACCGCAAGGTCTTATCCTGGTTTTAATGTGGCACCCAGGGCCATTTCTTTGAACTTTCACAAGTTTAAGAATTAGGAAAAAGCACATTCAGCCTTCCTTGGGAATTTATTACTTTCATTGTCTCTGTTAATGTGCCTGTGATTTAAAAATATTAATAGAATGCCACAGTGGGTTTAAACCTATAATATTTATCATGCTCTTTATGGAATAATTATTATCCATTGACATTAAAGGCAGACATGTAATCCATTGAGGTGACACAGCCTATGAACCTATTGCTTCGAGATAAAATAATAATTTTGTGGAAAGATAAAAAAGAATGGGAAAGGGGTGGGGGAAGGAAAAAAAAATTCAATAGTTCAACTCTAACTTGCATTGATTGTGCAATATTGGCAATCAGTTTCGTAACAGCATCAATTGATGGCAGACAGAGTTTACCGTATTTTTTAGAGTATAAGATGCACCTTTTTCCCTCAAAAAAGAGACTGAAAATCTGGGTGCGTCTTATACACTGAATACAGCATTTTTTGCCTCCTGAAACCCTGCCCCCTTCACCAAAATGGCTGTGCATAGCTTTTAGAAGGCTTTCAGAGAATTCCTGGGGGCTAGGGAGTGCAGGAATGAACAAAAAACAGGTATGTTTTTGTTCAATTTTGCCCGCCCATCCCCCAGGAGCACTCTATAAGCCTCCTAAAGGTTATCCATGCCCTTTTTTTTGGAAAAAATGGGCCCCTTTTCACAAACAATGGACCATTTTTTGCTCACTTTTGCCTCCCCTCACACCCCCAGGAGCACTCTACAAGCCTCCTAAGGGCTATTCATGCCTTTTTTTGAAGAAAAAAAAAACAGACCCGTTTTTGTGAAAAATGGGCTGTTTTGGGGAGGTTTGCAGAGTGCAAAAACTTTTTTTTAAAAAATTTGCCTCTTCAAAACCTTGGTGTGTCTTATACTCCGGTGCTTCTTATACTCCAAAAAATATGGGTAATTTATAGTTGGGAATGGTGGCAAAACAAAATGGTGTTTTGTTATATTTGCTCTTTTACAAAGAGTAAATAGAGAGCGAATCCATTTCACTCAATCCTATATACAAAATACCACTTGCTGTAACGTGCTTATAAGAGGCATTCTTTCATAAGTCCTGGTTCTGCTGATGGAATGTATGTTAACATACATTGTTATCTTGTTCAACTTCAGAACTTATTTGTTGAAAGGGAAAGGATTCTGAACTCTCTGCGGCTAGATATATTTTTGAGTACATTCTCCCCTGCATGCACCCATCTTCAGATAATAAATTCAAGGTCTATTGATTCATTTCCCACAGAGGCTCTTTATTCCTTCTCTAACAATCTAAAGTAGAAAGAGCATATGCTTGACAATTGCACTGGGTAGTGTGCCAGTGCTTGAAACATTGTAAACACTTGAGCTCCGGGAAATTTTCTTGAGAATTTGTATAAGCTCTTATTTAAATAACTATTCATTTAGAAAGTTTCTTCAGGCTACTGTAAAATCTTCATTCTTGTTTTATTTTTAAGTGCTGTTGGGAGAAAGTTATGCTAATGCCATCAGGGCTTATCCTTGATGAGGTACTTGATTAAGAAGGGATCTGAACCCAAAGCTTTCCCAATCCATGGAAGAAAGCAGGTGGTTTGTCTGCCAGCATTTCTGATGGAACATTGAATACAAATGCTTAAAATTCTAGACAGTCACAATCTGGCAGTGGTGACATTACTGAGAACAATGGGCTAAAAGAAAGAAGGCACCTGCTTGTACTTCAACACTTCAATATAACACTTTTGAATAGTTACCGTATTTTTCAGAGTATAAGGTGCACCTTTTTCCCTCAAAAAAGAGGGTGAAAATCTGGGTGCATCTTATACACTGAATACAGCATTTTTGACCTCCTGAAGCTCCGCCCCTTTGCAAAAAATGGCTGTGCATAGACTTTAGGAGGCTTCCAGAGTGCTCCTGGAGGCTGGGGAGGGCAAAAATGACTGAAAAATGGACCATTTTTGCTCCTGAAGCCCCCAGGAGCACTCTACAAGCCTTCTAAAGGCAATGCATTCCCTTTTGTGAGAAAATTGGGCCCATTTTTGCAAAAAAACAGGCCATTTTTGGGTGGTCTGCAGAGTGAAAAAACTTTTTTTAAATTTGCCTCTTCAAAATCTTGGTGCGTCTTATACTCCAGTGCGTCTTATACTCCAAAAATATGGTATTTAAAAAATATGGATTGGGCGCAATGATAGCCAACCATCTCCAATCCCATCTGCCATGAATCTCACCATATTATAAATACTTTTTCCCACATTTGGTTAGGGAATGCTATCCTAGAAATCACAACAGTTTTTTCAGGAACAGCAAATTATATCATGCATAATTAAAGATGGTAATTGCTACCACAAGATGTAGAGATGATCACCAGTTTAGGCACTTTTAAAATTAGACCAGGTTTTGTGAATTGGACTGTTAAAGGCTGCTAATTGATAAAAATATACAGGTAGCTTACTTTATTACCCCCTGGTCATATTTGGGACATTTTTGAATGCATTTTTGTTGTCCCCTGCATGACTTAGAATGGGTGTCATAGTGTCCTTGACTTGAGGAAGGAGGGGATCTTCTTATGTTCTTAAAGAGCATAGAGACTATAAAGCATAGTCATTCCACTGGATTAGTTTTTGTCACTAAAGTGTTAACACCTTCCTATTGACTGATTTATTAAGAGATAGAGTCAAAGTAGCTGGGGCAAGAATGCTTGCTTCCTCAGCATAAAGGATCCTAAATTATTATTTTACATATGCAGTATTCTGTAAATTGTAGCTATTAAAGCTAAGTTCAGGTACAGTAGAGAATGCTATAGTCCATTAGTTCAAATCTAATGATTTTAGAGCATCTGAAAACCTTCAAATAGAAAGGGATGGTGCACATATTATAGAGTTTCAATAAAGTGTGGATCTTTCCTTCATACTTTTGAAAATCAGTAAGGTGCCATGGATCAAGGACGCTCTTTGGGCATGGATATTCTAAATTCAGGCAATGTGTACCTGTTACCTATGGGTAAGCACTATGTATTGACCTTATTCTCCTCACATGCTTCTATATATCATAGTTGTGCAATGACAAATTGGAGTAACCATGTAAGTCTGCAGTAGCAATACAAACGAAAGGTCTTAAGGAACACAAAAGATATAGCTATACTGTATGTTTATACCATAAGCTTTCAGACTTCAGCTCATTTCAAAGTTATTCTAAACAAGGGAGAAGATATAGAACCCAGATGAGGCATTGTTAAATGGAAAAGGTGGGGGAAGGAGGGGAAAACAGAAAAGTAAGTATTAAATATGTAAGTATACAGCCCAGTGGTGGGTTTCAAATTTTTTTAGAACCTCTTCTGTAGGTGTGGCCTGCTTTGTGGGAGTGGCTTGCTGGCTATGTGACCGGGTGGGAGTGGCTTGCTAGCCATGTGACCAAGTGGGAGTGGCTTGCCAGTCATGTGACTGGGTAGGTGTGGTCAATTTGTAAAATGTGGTGAAACTCACTTAACAACACTCTTGCCTAGCAACCAAAATGTTGGCATTTGAAGCACGCAAGTCTTAAAGCTGTCAAGTTACAAGACTTTGCACCCCTAACCCTTTAGAAAAAAACCCCAGGGGTGTTCACACTTGACAGCTTTAAGACTTGTGGACTTCAATTCATCCTCCAGTCATGTTGGCTCAGGAACTCTGGCATTGAAGTGTGCAAGTCTTGAAGCTGTCAAGTTACAAGACCCTTGCACCCCTAACCCTTTAGAAAAATATCCCAGGGATGTTCAAACTTGACAGTTTTAAGACTGTAAGGTTTAGATAGGACTCTTAGAGGTGGGCAGGGCGATTGGTGAGCCAGCCAATCAGTGAGCGGTGGGTGGGGCAAGAGTGGTGCGGATGGGCGGGGGGAGGGAGCTGGAACCGGTTCTAAAAGGCATGGTAGATTTGTGGAACCTCTTCTATAGAAGAGGTTAGAACTGGCAGGAACCCACCCCTGAAAAAGCCAAAAGTGAGAGATAAAGGGGAGGAAAATATAGCTAAAATAGATTAGCGAAGGTAAGGGAATAAGAAATGCTATCAAATTATATTTGGGTCTGCAGAAATACCATCCCAAGGAAATATGAAGGCTGGAAAGAGACACCTACAATAATAGAAAAGAAAGAGAGAAAGGAGGAGAACACAAAAGGAAGATGGGGGAAAGAAGAAAGAGGCAAGGAGAGGAGGATGGAGGGGAGATGAAGAGAAGGAGAGAGGGTAGGAAGGAGAAGAAGAAGAGGTGGAGTGGGAGAAAGGTAAGGGAAGAAGGAAGGGAAAGGAGATGAAGAAGGAAGAAAGTAGAGAAGGCAGGGAGGGAGAAAAGAAAGGGAAAATGAGATGGTGTTACAACAGGAAGAAGGGATGGTAAATAAAGCAACCCAAATTGTATATTATAACCCATTAAATGAAATATTAAATGTATAAGAATGATAAATGTATAGAAGAATGACAACTATGTGAATGTATACTTAAAATGCTATGTAAGAGAATAAAAAATGAAAACAAATCTCAAAAAAAGTTATTCTAAGCTGACTGTGGTACAGGTAGTCCTTGATTAACAACAGTTCACTTAGTGACCATTCAAAGTTGTTACGGCAGTGAAAAAAATGACATGACCATTTTTCACACTTATGACCATTACAGCATCCCTGTGGCCATGTGATTTATATTTAGATGCTTGACTACGCACTCACATTTAGACGGTTGCAGTGTCCTTGGTCATGTGATCACCTTTTGCAAGCAAAGTCAATGGAGAAACCATATTCTCTTAACAACTGGATTACTCCAGTGATTCACTTAACAAATGTGGCAAGAAAAGTTGTAAAATGGGGTGGGGGGGAAACTCGCTTAACAAATTTCTCACTTAGCAACATAAATGTTGGGCTCGATTGTGGTCATAAGTTAAGGTCTACCTGTACATGCATTCAGCTGTACAGTGGAAAAGTTAGCAAGTGGAGTGGTATCATTATGGATTTATGCAACATTGAATATGTGATTGTTTCATTGAGATGTAATCAATTTTTAAGTGCAAATCTCCTCCAATTGCAACTGGAATAATTGGAGAGTGCAACCTATGGAAGATTAATAACACTTGTAATGAACAGGGTAATTTTGTTTCTACTTAGGCCTAAATAGATATAATTGGGGTTGAGCAGTTCCACATGAAGTCTTACTCTAAACAAGATTTTTAAGGAAGGTCTTGTTCACACTGTGATTGAGGTTATAATCTTTCATATAGTTTATTTTGGGGTGGCAGGTGGTTTAATATCTCATTTTCAAATTTAGTGGACATATCAGCATTTATAATTTGTGCCAAGTGGTGTCTTGTACACCAACTTGGTGGAGCTACTCATAAAACAAATCAAAACACCACCAGTCCATTGATCTCTGGCAAAACATATGTGAGGAATGCAAGTACTGAAGCCTAAATCAAAGCAATTAGTATGACAAAAATTGTTGTCCACAGCATCAGCTATTGTAAGAGCCAGTCTTACTTTCTTCTGCTGTTGAGGCTTTCTTCCTACAGGCTTCCTCCTTATGGCATGATTATCAGATGAAGACTGCAGTGTTCTTGACTCTATGGACCCAATTGTTTTGCTTACTTTTTAATGGTGCCAGTTGGATCTCGATTTAATACACTTGAGGGGGAAGGCTGCTTTATTGAGCCCCTTCTGCTGGCAGCACAAAATGAATTATATCCTTTGTCATATTTTCATGTTTGTGGTATTCCTTGGGGAACTATTAATCAGCTTTCTTGCCTTTGCTTTCCAGAGATAATCTGAAAAGTACTGGAATAGGAAAGAGGGAGCAAGTTCCAAGATTATTGCTGCTCCAGATGTCTTCCAAATGCTGAGAACTTGATTCCAAAGGACAAAAGGAAAACAAATATTGTATATCATCAGAGGAATGTAGTGAATGAAATCTAAGAAGTTCCCAATCTGATTTACAGCTGCATTGCTATTACCCTTCTCATATTTTCTATGATATTCTCCTATTGATATCTTATGATTTATCACATTGTTGTTTGTATCTGATTATTTATGATTGTATCTTGTGATTTACAATTTATGATTTAGCATTTTGTTGTTTGTATGTACACCGAAAGCTTATGTTTGTATGCACACTGTATGGTTGTTTGTACTGTATGTCCACTGAGAGTTTATCCACCAGAAACAAATGCCTTGTGTGTCCAATCACTCTTAGCCAATTAAGAATCCTCTCCTCTCATCCTCCCCTCCTCTCCTGAACTGTATTTCAGAATTGCATTTTTTATGGAAAGGAACAGTGGTGGGTTGCAGGCGGTATGCCCCGGTACGGGTGTACCGGAGCCTGCCCAGAGTACCGGATACCGTTCCGGTATGGTGCTCCAGAGGCCCACTCCCTGCCCGAGCTCCTTACCGGTCTTTTAAGTCTTTGGTGCTTCCATGCACTCATAAGGTGCATACAGCACCTCTGTGATGCTCCACTGAACAGCAGAGCTGGAACATCATAGAGGCTCACGGAGGCACTAAGATGCATGTGTGCACTGCACATGTGTACATGCGTGTGCTGCACGTGTGTGCATGCATGCGCTGCATGTGTGTGCACATGTGCTGTGTGCATCCATGTGGGATCCGGAACCCACCACTGGAAAGGAGATACAATATGTGATGCTGATTTGCTGTAGTTCCTCAACTGGCTTCCCGTTTCACGTGTAGAGATGAGAATCTCAGGATTCTCAGTCTGTACGTCTGAAGAAAGACCAGGCCGGATAAGGCTGATTTGTATAGACACTGTTTAGCTTTTGAAGCCAGAGGAGCAGGACAAGACAAGGATGGGAACTCAGCTGAAAGCCAGCAGCTGTCAAAGTAGAGATGTCAGTTTTGTCAGCAATCAACAGCTGCTCATTTTCAAGGTTCTGAAATGCAGAAGAAAGAGTCAGTTAAACATGAAAGCTATGATGAAAAATCAGGAAGTTTAAATTGCTATGGGCATAAGAGGGAATGCACCTTCACATTGACAGAGGTTAAGCAACTGTTCTAGATAACAAATATTCTTATCATGCTGTATTATATGGAATATCTGAGAGACTTCTGCCAAGTTCCAGCCTAGCAGCCTAATTAAATGATATGAAGGTAGACACTGTGATTTATAACTAACTCCTGGTGTGGTGACCCTGATCACTTAGCACATGCTTTTTTTGACTCCTATCAAACTTGGTTTATTTAAAGTAACTGAAGAAGTCATATTGGATCTAGGGAATGAAGGATACATTTCTGAATAGTAAAGTGGCGCCAACAATCTTAAAGCAGGCAATAGGCTATCTTCTCTAGAAATATTTTTTGTGGATCCAGACTATTATAGCAACTTGGTGCTTAAGAAGATGGTATTTTTCCACTTGAGATATATTTGGAAGACACCAATGGCCTTGATCTTTTTCAGTCTGGCAATATTCATGATTTAGGATAATATCCAACCCAATCAACTGGATAGATGATTTTTTGTGGGGAACAGAGAGACAGGAGCATGACTTTATTGATCCTGCATAACCTCTCAGTAGATTTTGGTATCATCAAACATGATATTTTCCTGAACTGACATGACGTATCTGTTCTAATAAACCGAAATTGTATCTTGAAAAGACAGAGAACCAGTGGGTGAATAGTTAATTCCCAGTTATAGAAAATGTTTCTGGCTCATCATTGTCATTGGAGATCCAGGTGAACTTTATGGTTGATTGTCAGCTTCAGTTGCTATAGCAACTACCCCCCTTTCCAGACAAGACTAACCTAATTACAGTTATTCAACTATTGATTATCATGAAAATGTGCTCTGTAGGATGATGCCCCTCCATCTGAATCTGAAAATGGTAGCTGTAGTCGGGTTGCCAAGTGAAGCACTTGAACATTACGAACATCTGCTGATGCAAATGTATTGGCTGTCAGCTAACTGCATATCCAGTTTCAATATTTTACTTTTGATATATGAGCCTCTAATAACTTGAGACAAAAAAAATGATAAAGTCCTATAGGCAGACCTGGAGAGTCACTGAATTCTTCAGAGGAGAACTTGCTCTATATAGAGAGACTTAAAGAGACTAAAAGAATGAATGCTTCATTTGGTAACTTATACAGATTAAAAATATAGCCCCAGAACATATAACTCCTTGTGCCAAAGGATGAACAATAATCTCACTCACAGCAGGGGGAAAAAACAACAGCAGGGCTCACCTAACCCTGGGCCAAATTCCTTAGGAAGCAGCCACTTCTTCAATACTTTAGAAAACACCAAGAGGCTGGGGTCTTCTGAATCCCTCTGGCGTTATTTGTCAACCCCAGCAACTTTAAGACATGTGAACTTCAATATATAGAATTCTCCAGCTAGCATCTTAAATGGATAAGCTTGAGAAACACTGCTTCAGGGGATGCTGTTTTCATAGGGCAGGTGAGAAGGCATAAAGATGACATTGTGTGATACAAAGGACCTAGAGCATGCTCTGATCTGCTAAGGAAAAACAATGGGAATCAGTTTGATCCAGTGAGTATCCTTTTAGCTTCCTGTTGAAAGTTTTTCTCTGTGCTCAGATCTTTCCTGAATGAATACTTCTGCTTTATCAGTGGCTTTCCACTCCTACCTTTTAAATAAACACTTTTTACATATTTATTGTCTTCATTATTTTAGTATAAACCGTTTGAGATGTCAAAACAGTGTAGAGATATATAAATAATGTCAATCCTTCTCTAGCGTCAATCTGGATGAAAAATAGAGACTCGCAGTTCAGAAGAAAATAATCCACAGGTACCTAACCCTCTTCACATACTCTTGCTCTCACCAATCACATTTGGCATAGTTCTCAAAGTATTGTCCCAAAGATGCTTTTTCAGGAGACAACTGGACTTTCTTGTTTTTTTCTTGGAAGATGTTTTGCTTGTCATCCAAGAAGCTTCTTCAGCTCTGACAGGACAGTGGGGAATGGAAGGATGTATATTCCTTGCAGACAGCTGATCATTTGCATCCTTTTAGAAGGTCATTGAGGCACTTGGAGGCTTATCTGTGTCCTCAGGGTCATCTGAGTAGTGCTCTGCAATTTTTCCTCTGGAAATCCATTCCTGCTCCCACACCATTCAAAGGGTGTTCATCTCAAATTGTATAGCTAAAAGTCTTTAGAGATACTCAGTCATCCAGGTCATGGTTGTCCCAAAGGGCTTTTTTGGGGACTTTTCTTGCTTTTTGTTTGAAAAAGGAAAACAAATTGGGGTGAACACTTTTTGAATGGACTGGGAGTAGGAATGGATTTCCAGAGAAAAAATTGCAGACTACAGGAACCAGGAGCACTTATAACACTGTTACAATTATAGTATCTCTTTGAATGAGTCTCTACACCACAGATGTTAGATTGTAGTTTCCTCTTCTGGCAAAATCCTAAGTCATGTTGGATGGAGATGATGGTAGTCAAAACTTTCTTCAGGCAAAGCAAGTATGTGATTCCACAGTGCATCCTCAACCACAAATTGTTCACTTCTCTCATTTCCACTTGGCACATCAATGTTTGATAAATCCACAATTTTTTATATCTTGCATTGGAATGGAGCAATTAGGAAATATGCATACTTTCCTTGACAATCACCCAGAAATACATTTAAAATAACAAGGTTAAATAGTAATTGACTGTGTATTATAAGAATAGTGTGTTCTGGCTTTTGCCCAGATTTGTCTGTCCAGTTGCATACCATCTGGGCAAATTGGCTCTGTCCTGAATGGGACAACAGTTGAAGACAACTTGATTAAGTTTGCAGCTGCTGTACTTCAAAGTTGGTGCCTTCACAACTGAGCATGTGGCTTAGAATCTAGTTAATTGGCTTTCTTGACAGCTAAGTAAATTCCAAGCAGGGATGCACGTCTCTCTGCCAACTTTGTTTAAGAGATGGAGTGCCTAGAATTAGTTCTTACTGTACACAGCAGCAGCCTCAGCTGGAGAAGTTTCCCATCACAATTCTGGAGATCCTTAAGCTAAAACAATATTTTCCCCTGCAGTCTGACAAAATAACAATGCAATGAAGTTTTGTTTATGTCCCCAGCTGTGCTTCTCCCAAGGATGCTTTGTGCATTTTTGCACACAATATTTAAATATATATATACACACACATATATACATACACATACACACACACACACACACACGTCTTGTACATATACTCATTAAAAGATGAGACTACATTTTAAAGTATTGGGGGTGGGAGACAAAGCATGGCATTTTAGAATTATTAAAATGAATGGTATGACAGCAGCCTTCCTCTACCTGCAGCTTTCCAGGGACATAGATTTTCAACTCCTGCTATTCCAATTTAAACAGCCATTCCAGCTGAGAAAGAAGAAACCGGTAGAACAATGTACTGTACCTTGGTTACAATTCCAATAGAGTCTTTAATCAGCTCATCTCAGTCCATTAGATATTGCAGCTGGTCAAGGTAAATGTAGAATGTGAAAGATAAGTTGGCTGTATAGGAAGATCACATTCATTGTTAGAAACAAACAATGAGTTGCACTGAAGGAAGGGATGTGACAGTGGTGTCCTTGCAAATGTACCTGAACTAAATGTCCTAAAGTTTCTCTTGACTGATCAAGCTGACATAGATAGTTAGGAAGGCAGCCAGTTGAGATGCAATAGAAAGAACTAGCCTTTATTTCACACAAGATTACTCTATAAATGCTATATTTTACAATTTTCTATTGCTCTCCAATGTTGTTTTAATTGTGTTCAGAGAATACATGAAGTCAAAGTGTGCTAAGTATGGTTTACTGAATAAGCCCCAATGTACTGGGTTCATCATATTTATTTGCTAAGACAAAAGTAAACTACAGTAACCACATTTTATCTTAGTGTGTGGTCTGAACTCAATTATAGTCATACAATTTTGAACCCCAAGTAATGCTGTGCTGGTAATGTGAATGGTAATGTGAATGGGGAATGACAAAGAACCTACTATTTATAGACCTTAGAGATCATTTAGACTTCCAGATATAAGTCCCAGAATGATAAAGGGAATGTGATAAACAATGCATCTTATCTGTGCATGATTATTAGAAGAATGTCTGTGTCAAAATTATAATCCAAGCCAACAGTATCACTTAAATTTTTTAAATAATAGACACTAGATTATACTTCTTGAAATAAAAAAAATATTCTAAATTTTTGAACACTGTTCTGAATATTTTTATGTTATCAAGGAGAATTGGGAAGAAAAATAGAGGATTTGACATTGGTTTCAAAACCACATTGTCTATAATGAAGAACAGCATACACAGAAAAGTTTCACTCTTCTTTATTTCATATTTGACATCTCAACTTGCAATATATAGGAATATTCCAAAATCTGATTTCCCACTTGCTGCTTCAAGGATGGTATTCAGCAAAATCCTTACTGTTTCATTCTCTTGAAGAAATTCTTCACTGTACAATTTCTTATGGAGCTTAAGTCAACATTCTGAGAGACACTTAGGGATATTTTCCATCTGGAGGAGGGAATGCTTATGTGATGGACCCCTAGCTTGCTTGACATACTGAAGAGATATTGAGAGATAGCAGATATTTTTTCTGTTATGCCAGGAAGTTCTGATGTTACTTTTTCCTTTAACCCCTTTTTTAGATTTTTTGAATTGCATATATGCTTATTTTAGATGCCCTCTGCATCCATAAAACTGCCTTACTTTCTCTTCTGTTCCATCTCTGTTGCTCAAATCAATTTTTCAAGAGGAAGAAGAAACAAGGCACCATTCCCTCATGCAGCAGATGGCAAGTTGAACTAGCAACATTTTGCAAGCCAGAAACAGAAAACTGAAAGTGGGGAACAGGTAAGCAGCTTTTCCTCAGAGGAAAACATCTCTCCCTCCCTCTCTTTCTCTCCAAAGACATGTGAGGTTAAATGAATCTTAACACACATGCAGATTGCTCAAAATGAAAATCACATCAAATGTGGTAAACTGATAATTAGTGGAGAGATCAAAGCAAGCCTATGGTGGAGGGAATGTAATATTTCCTGCTAGGTTGCAATTATGAGGAAAATTGTTCCTCTGAAGCTGTTCTTGTACAGTATTGGGGAAATAATTCCCCTGTATGTGTTTTGGGGGTTTTAATATCCAAAGTGCAACCCTGGCATAAGGAGAAGGATTTTCCTCAGAATTTGTAGCAAAGAACAAGGGGTTAAGCTCCAGTGGTGGGATTCAATTTTTTTTCACTACTGGTTCTGTGGGTGTGGCTTTGTGGGTGTGGCTTTGTGGGTGTGGCAGGGGAAAGATACTGCAAAATCCCCATTCCCTCCCCACCCCACTAACCTGCTTTCCAGCTCCATTCTCCTGAAGATTAGCTGAGAGGCTGGGAGGAAGTAGGGACAAGGCCAGCCTATTTGCCGGTTCTCCAAACTACTCAAAATTTCCACTACCGTTTTTTCTAGAACTTGTCAGAACTGGCTGAATACCACCTCTGTTAAGCTCCATTTTCCATATGCCAGTTATGTTCTTCAGAAAGGCCAGTCTCTTTCATTGATAGTATTTCTGTGTCTAAAAAAATAAAGGTGCAATAACGGCAAAAATGCATTTAGCATCGTATATTATTTGGCCCCCAAGATTGGCAGTCCACACACACCTTTCTGACCAACAAAGTTAATTATTTATGAGTCATCACTCATTCCAGCACTCCATCCTCCTCCATCCATTTCCTCCTTGGTGGTTCATTTAGTGTTCAATCTGTGATTAATTAAAACAGAATTTAATGAATATGCTGATACAAATTCATTTAGTTTACCCCCATGAGTTGGCCCTGAGAGAGGATGGATATCCTAGCACATAATAACATCTGTAGGAGCCACTGGAGGGAGCTGTGCACACAGTCTCCAATGCAACCTTGCTCCATTTCAAGAATCAGGAATAGGCAAAGACAGTGGAGGAATCACAAATTGTGTATCCATCTATCTAACTCCTGTTTCATAATTATTTAAAATGTTTCTGGCTTGTTCTGTGCTCTTTGATGGAAAAATAAATGAACAAATAAATGCTCATCCATGGATGAAACATGGATGACATAATTAAGATGATGGGGCTAGTGGTTTGGAAACATAGCTTAGAGCTTTGAATATGCTGTCTTCTCTAAGACTGCCAGGCTCCACCATTGGCAAGCAGGCTATTGGGCAGCTGCTGTGATAACTGGACTGTAGCATTACCATACAGTGTGTTGCCTTACAGTGCGATATCTTGGGGCCCTGGGGTAGCGATGGCAGGGAGTCACCCAGGTCCTATGGAGCATTACTATCTAAGGGAGAGTGGGATCACATGGGGAGCTAATGCTACCTACATATACATAGTTTTTTGTTGTCTGAAATGGCCCAAAACTACTAGCTTTCAAGCCCCCCCCCCCGATGGCCAAAAAATGACACAAGAAACAAAGAGTAACATTGACTTGTGTATTATTATAAAATGCATTGTGCCTGAGCCTGAGAAGTATTAAAAGAACAAATTCTAAATCAGTTATCTTCATACAAGAAAACCCAATTGTATTGACAGAGACTACATCATTTTCTGATTAAACTTTTCATTTAATGATGAGACCCACATATGGAACGACCAAAACTGGAGCAACTAGAAAACTGCTTATGTTTAGCATCTACTTGTGCGTTCATCAACCTTATGGGATCAAAACTATATTTATTTTTAAGCCCATTGCACTCTTGGGATATCCCTTTCATTTAATAAAATACATAAGGTTTTATATTGCTTTAACTTATAAATCTCCCCTGCAAAAATACAGGAATTGTAATTTGTTGGTGGAAGACATGGAACATTAACATTTTTATTTCTTTTCATGGAGTTTATGGGTATGCATGCTTATATTTGTTAATTGTAAAGATGTGTATGTTTCAAGTTTCACAGTTGCTGACATTATTTGAGGTAAATACAATAATACAATAACACAATAGCAGAGTTGGAAGGGAATTTGGAGGTCTTCTAGTCCAACCCCCTGCCTAGGCAGGAAACCCTATACCATTTCAGACAAATGGCTATCCAACATCTTCTTAAAGACTTCCAGTGTTGGGGCATTCACAACTTTTGGAGGCAAATTGCTCCACTGATTAATTGTTCTAACTGTCAGGAAATTTCTCCTCAATTCTAAGTTGCTTCTCTCCTTGATCAGTTTCCATCCATTGCTTTTTGTTCTGCCCTCAGGTGCTTTGGAGAATAGTTTGACTACCTCTTCTTTGTGGCAACCCCTGAGATATTGAAACACTGATATCATGTCTCCTGAACATAATACTGAACATTAAACAAATTTTATTGTATTGTAGAGAAACATTTACTTTAAGATGCCTTTGAACTCTAATGGACATGATCTCTAGGCAAGTGATTGTGGTTATAAGGATTTGTAGACAAAGAATTTAGATGGCAGTCATATTTATGATATTTATATCTAAACAAGGTTTAGGTTGATTAGGTTGATCTACACAATCAAAGCTGACACCAATCAGAAAAGAAATAATAATGCAAGATCTGAAGATGTGGATAGACCTGGCCCATAGAATCGCCAAGGATCAGGCGTGACTGAATGGAAACAGCACCATCAAATTAGGCTGACATAACACTTCACCAAACCACTGATACAGAAGATGCCATAATTTGACAGAGTTGCCAACAATGATGAATGCTTATATCTTAATGCTGTATTAATAACATCATCCCAATAGTTTGATTCTTGAAATACACACATGCTTCAAAAAAGCATTTAATATGCAATACAGATTCTGCAATGCAATTATATAATATCTACACTTGGTTTCTGTGCAATATCTCACAGTAACCCATATATAACTTAACAAACCCTCATGCACTATAGTTATTTGCTCCATGTATGTTAATCTGTGAGTTGTGTAAGATTGAAGACTGAAATAATGAAAAATTATTATAAACTTCAAGGGGCCTTTGCCATAATGCTATTGTGTTCCATCCTTATGTCATCACTCATATTAGATTCTTCCCTTCCTTGAAGCTGAGATAAGCTTTAAAATTTAAGTATAAAAATACAGGCCGTTGAAGGGGAATAGGAAATGTAGTGCCTATAGGCATATTTTAGATTATGATGCCTATAAATACACAAAATACACAACACCATCTGAAGAGTCATGTGTTGTTCCATCTCTGGTCTAAAATTGGAAAGCAAAAAAAATCCCAACTACTATCCTAATATAGGGCAAGGCAGGGGAATTAATGCAACACAAATAATGAGGGTAGCATATAAATCAAGTTTTGAAAAGTGTTTCAAGAGCAAGTTGTCATAGCTGAAAAGGCACCTGTCTCCTAGTACCACCTGTTTTATATCAATTAATGAGAAGACTGAGAACTGGGATTCAGAGGTTTATTTTATTTTAATGCTTTTATTTATTTGGAGTATTTGCATGCCATCTACTCCCTTAATGATTAAAGAAGCTAATTGATTTTGAAAGCCAAGCAAGTTCATGTGTGCCATGATTCCCAGAGCTTTCTCCCTCTTTCTTTGAAAAACACAATAGCATCTATCCTAGGACAGATCCAACTACATTCTTGCATTGATTTATGTCACAGATAATTTTAAGTATAAGTCTGCTTTAATCACGGTGCCATGTAGAATACTAGGCGACAACAGTGTCTGTCTTTCATACTGTCTGCTTTAATCTTTAGTGCATTGTCATACATTTGCCATATGCAGTGGCATTGTGAATAAAGAAATTGGTGAATTTTCAAGAATGTCATGTTTTTTATGAAGCAACTTGAGTTTGCAAGACCAGAAAAAATGTGCTGGATTAGTAGGAAGTCAGCTGATGAGCAGTCGGTGAAACTACCTCCCCCATTTTTTTTTAAAAAAACTAATATTTCTCCCAATTTAAAAGATTGCTTGTTGATATCCTTGTGTGTTATGCAGATAATTTCCTTTGTATTTTAGCATCTTGAAGATCCTCATAAAATTCCAGTCAAAGGGCAATCACGACCTTAGGGCAGGCCTGTCAAACTTCTGGACCATGCGCTGGCCACGCCCATGCCCAGTTTAGTGAAGGGGGGGAAAAGTCCCAATACATCACGTGACACTGCCATGATGATGTGAGTTTGACATCCCTGCCTTAGGATTGTGGTTGTACTGATTTTGATAATTATGCAGACTCTGGTTTTCTTTATATTTAATCCCCATTTTGCGGAACCTTTCCTGGGATTGTTGCTACGTTTCATAACTTTGGAAACCAAAGGAAAGGACTAATCCTATAATCACTGAGGGTTAGTCCTGCTTGATGCTTTTTTTCTGCCTGAAACTGCAAAATGATAGGCATTGTGAGATAGAGCTTATGAGGAAATTATCCTTCATCGGCTGCCTTTGATAGCTCCGTTTGATGTGCGTTTGGTAATTATGTTACAAAAATACAAAACTTGAAATATCCCACCATGTTTATATCCGATTAGGACTGTTTTACAAATTACACATGGGGCAGTCCAGGGGTGGGTTTCAACTGGTACGGACCAGTACGGCCGTACCGGATGGTGAAATTTAGTGTGCCTTCCCGTACCTGTTGGTCAGGAGACCCCGTACCGGAACGCTCCCTTCCCTCATTTGCTCTTTCACTTGTACTGCCCATCCTCACCATTCTGCTGAAAAGTTCTCAGAAAAAGAACCAGAAGATGAAAGAACTGGTGAGTGACTCACAGCCTGTGCACACACACACATTTCCAGCCCCTCTGCCTCTTCCCTCTTCCTGGATTCACTCAGATGTTTTTAAAACTCACAGCCTGTGCACACATACACACACTCTTCCACTCTTTTAAAAACATCTGAGTGAATCCAGGAAGGGGGAAGAGGCAAAGGGGCTGGAAGTCTGTGTGTGCATAGACTGTGAGTTTTAAAGATATCTGAGTAAATCCAGGAAGAGGGAAAAGGCAGAAGTGCTGTAGGTGTGTGCATGTGCACAGACTGTGAGTTTTAAAAATATATGAGTAAATCCAGGAAGAAGGAACAGGCAGAGGGACTGTAAGAGTGTGTGCTGTGCACAGGCTATAAGTTTTTAAAACTTCAAGGGAATCCAGGAAGAGGTAAGAGGCAGAGAGGCTAGAAGTGTGGGTGTAAGGTGTAATGTTGAAGACCGGCAAGGACAGCCATATTTCCTCTGTAAGTAGCTGTTTTATTGTTTTGTGTACTTATTTTATTCTTATTTAAGTAGTAAGTGCACAAAATAATAAATTTTCTTTTTTAATATCTTCTTTTTGTAGGTCATTCTTTGGGGCAAAGAATTCAGTGACATCGACTTGGCCACTCCCACCCAGTCACATGACTGCCAAGCTACTCCTACCCAGTCACATAACTGCCAAGCCACTTCTACTTAGTCACTTCTACTTAGTCACATGACTACCAAGCTACTCCCAGCTGGTCACATGACCACCAAGCCACTCCCACAAAACAGGCCATACCTACAGAATAGATTCTAAAAATTTTTGAAACCCACCACTGGGGCAGTCCCTAAAAGTATTTGGTAACTTTCGCAAGTCCAGAAGTTATAGAGATTTGGAGATCTATAAATTTGGTATAAAATTTGGACTGCTTTACTCTCTAAAATAAAAGAACAATGTTTTGGTCTTTAAGAAATATTAGAAAAAGCATGTTCAAAACTTTCCCAAATATCTGGTTTCAGGATTAATGCAATACATGGTTACACGTGGAAAACACAAAAAGAAAATAATGACGGTAGCATTTAAATAACATCACTCTCTACAAAGATCACAACTGGTGAGAAAATATGTGATGCTTCATTTGGTATGATGGAGATTCAATGGCAGCAATTTCATCTTGCAAAACAACATCGCTGATTGTTAATACAATGCTTTTTTATTGTAAATATGTCTCACATATCACACAGTTCTAAACTAAACTCAGTTATATTACACTTGTTTCTGCTATATTCACCTCTAATAATTTGCTGGACAGCTCTCATGTTAAGAAAAGTAAAGGTTAGATGTGAACATCAGCTGGGAAAATAATTTCTGAATAATAATGTATTTCTTTATTCCTTCTGTTAACTTGAGCAAGTGGAAAATCCATTGTACATTGAAAGCTTGAATAATCTTTGCTAATACTTAATGGATAAATAAAATGGGAAAATGTAACATGTTCAAAACATGTAATTTCTGAATACACTGATGCTTAGTCTGATTTTCCTGGCCAAGTGTTTTGCGGATTCACAATCCTCAAAGGTAAGGGTAGAAGAGGATATTTAGGCATCAGATCCAGACCTGCTCATGATGTCCTTTTAAGTGTTTGAAGAGTCTTTGCATATCCTTCTCCACCAGTCATATTTTCTCATTTCCTTGTCTGGTTCCAAAGAGCTTTATATCCTTATATCGCCGAAACCAGTGGCGGGTTCCTAACTGGTTTAATACCAGTTCGCTGAGTGTGTGCTTTGCACAATTGAATTAAAATTACTAAGAAAAACAGCAAAACAGCTGAGGAGCGGCTATTCAAGCTGCTGCCCCAGATCAGCTGGGCTTCAGAACCTGGAATAAACGTAAGTATAACTCAGGGGCAAGCGGCACTTTAAAAAAAAACAGAGAACTGGTTCGCTCTCTGTTTGAAGGCGGCACTACTGATTCAGGAGAACCTGTCCATACTCGTAGGAACCCACCTCTGATTGAAACTGGCAGCCGCCATTACAGAAATAAGACCAAATAATAAATAAAGAAAAAGTCAAATAGAGATCTTGAAGAAAAACAGACTTTATCTTGCCATCATTTGCTTTGAAATAGAATATCATAGCAATATGGCTGATAATTTCAAAGTCCCTTGGTGATTAATGTTTGCAATGTTTGTAGGAGCATTTGGAAGAATGCATGGTGCTAATTCTAAGGTAAGGTTTTAGGTTTCCTCTGTCCAGTTGTGTCTGACTCTAGAGGACCTCTCTGTTTCTTAGTCAAAGGAGCCAGCATTTTCTGAAGAACTTCAGATGGTCTTGTGGCCAGGATAACTATATGCTGATGGCCATGGAACACTGTTATCTTCCCACCGAAGTGGTACCTGTTTATCTACTCACATTTGATGCTTTCAAATTGTTAGGCAGGAAAAAGCTGGGGCAAGCAATGGGAGTTCAGCCCATCACCTGGCACTTGAGTCTCAAACCTGAGCTTTCCAGCTGACAAGCTCAACATCTTTAACCACTGAGCCACAGTACCGCAAAAGTGCTAACTCTACATCTTTGCTAATATCCTGCATGTCAGTTGATCGGATGTCAATATAAAGTGTGGTTCAATCCATCATCCAGTGGCTTCATAACTTGGGATATGGAACCAAATTTTGGTAGGATGCATGTATGCTAGTCAAAATAGGAAATACTAAGCTTTACAAACAAATAATTCGATTAAGAGTAAGGTTGGTTCAGAAAAATCAAAAGATAAAAAAAAAGTTGGCCACTCAGAACATTCTGGTGAGTCATGAAAGCAAAAAAGTAATTTGAAGAGAAAGCCAGAAAAGCAGTCCAACCAAAATTACAAGTCATCAGAAGAATCAAAAGTAAGATCAGGAATAATCAGGTTTTCAATTAAAAAAAAACATTCAAAGAGTCAAGAATCATTGTTTAAGGTGTGGGGAATTTCATGAGCCTAGAGGAAAATAGGTACAAAAGAAGACTAGAATACAAGGTTATTGAAAGTATCACTTAAGCAAAAACCACAAAGTTGCATTCAGAATTGTAGGGAGGAACCAAACTCTAGCCTAAATTAATGTGTACAATCCATATCAGAGATAAAGCAAACTCTGAAAAGATGGTCATGTGGAGAAATAACACATCTTAGACCAGATGGCATTCCAATCTATGTTTGACAATGTGCTCTCCTTTTTGCCTTTTAGCACTAGATCACTGCTGCAAATCTAATTTTAAATTAAAAACTGCCCATTGTTATCTATAATTATAATGCTAGAAGCCCCTCTAATCATTTACAGTGCAGTTACAGCAAATGATTTAATTGTATGCAGGAAAAGCATAGCTTGCACTACAGCTAATAAGAGTTATGTGCACATAACTCGTGAGAAATGAATAGACCTCATTTGGTTACTATAAGGTTATAAATGGCAAGAGCCCATTATGATGAGCTCTAAAATGAAGGCTTTCCCATAAATCATAAATGTTACTTTATTGTTCCATTCACCTTTATATCCTTCTCCCATGTGCTTCTGTGAATTTATATTTTGTTTTCCAAGTGGGCACTTTGGACTGTGCTGGATGTCAGTCTTTCTTATAAAAATGTTCCTGCTTCTTCCATGTTACAGGTAAAAAGTCCACATGAAGTACCTGGGATGCTTTTTAGTTTTCACTGTCGCAAGATAACAGGGTCCCTTTCACAATGTTCTTTTGTTGTTTGCTTGTTTCACATTATTAAGGATGCAAATGTGTTGTATTAAAAACCCAAGGGGACAATTTTTTTTTAAAAAAAAAAGTCTTCCTGAAAGTGAAAACGTATAGAGCCATGTTTTTCAAACTTGGCAATTTTAAAATGTGTTCACTTCAACTCCCAGAATTTCCCTGCCAGCCAGATTGTGAAAAATACTGGTATAGACAATATGAAATGTAATAAAATTGATCTACTTTCTTTAATGTTCTTCCTATTAATGCCATGTTGAATGGTCCTACCATCTCTCTGTACGTAACTTCATATTTGAAGCAGGTTCCCCATACCATTCTACATGTCTGTGATCTCTCTCTTTCTCTCCCTCCACAGAGACACACTTTACACACTCATACAGTTTCATTAACGACTCTCTGCCAGATCAGACCAGACCAACAATCTATCTAGCCCAGAATTTTGTGACCCATAGTGATCAACCAGGTGCCTCCAGGAAGCTCACAAGAGTGTTGGACAGTTTCATATGAGCCTCTATTATTAATTGTGGCACCCTGGAAATGGACTCAGTTGCCCGTGGGTTTGCATAGCTTTGCTTTCAGTATGAAAAATGCTTCTTCCTAAGGGGGAGTGGGAGGTAAGGAGGGAAAAAAAGAAAAAGAAAATTCTAGCCAATAAAACCAATCAGTTCCTTGGTATTTCAGCTGAGTATATTTATTCCCCCCAAAAAGCGCTGATGTTTTCTCCCCTGAATTAAAATGCAAATTACCTTAATCAACACTTCCCATGAGCAGGTTTGGAATTATGTATTGTCCTGAATGTTTATTTGAAACTATTCTTAGCACTGCTGCAAACAAATCGGTGTGCCTGTTTGCTGAGTTGTTCACCCACAGGAAGCCATAATGCACATAAGGATGTGGGCTTTGTTATTGCCTTGATGTTTATAATCCACTTTAAGGCATTTATATCCCCCCCCTCATTTATCTGATCTGAATAATGAGCTGTATATTAAAATACTGGTGTAATTGCTACTGTGTGAAGTGGACAATAGAAATAGAGGAAAATTGTTTGCTTTTCATTTCAGTACAACTTCACCTAATTTCCCATTTTTGACTCAAAATACAGATAACAATGCTGCTATCTGCTAACAGCATTGTTATCTGTACCAATAGAAGAGAATATTTATGTTTCAGGATTGAATTTTTGGGTCCTTTGTCCTTCCTTGGCTGTTTTCTTGCAGACATTTCTTCATCAAACTAGGTAGCTTCAACCAAGTTCAGAGATCACCAAGCACCCAACAGTTTGTTACCTGTTATAAGAAGCACAAAATAATGTACAAAATGTATATGTAAAGGGAAAACTGCAAATGAAGTTGTGTGTATGAATTAAAATAATGTTTTAATATTACATGTTTCATATTATGAAAACTGTTCTCAGAAATGCGTAACTTGAAAGATTTATGAAGACAAAAATGTATCATTAAGATGTGCAAACTCAGTCAGAAACGAGACAAATCACTTAAGATTGGAGAAATAAGAAAAAAAAAAAAAAAAAAAAGCTCACAGAGCCATCCATTTTCTTGATTCTCAACAGCCTTCTTTGGAAATGTAAGATGGGTTAAGTTCATCTGTATGCAAAATAATAACATTTGTTGGCATGATATTAGGACTGATACATACATCTTTTCTATTCTAATGAAATTGCTGCTGATTCGATCAGCAGCCCACTTTCCTAAGAAAGGTTAGGAAGGGTTTGCTATCTCTGAATTGCTTCTCGGAGTGAGATGGCAGCATATATAGTAAATGTAATAAATGAAATAAATTTTCCCTTGTTATGAACTCCAGAAAGATATTTTTAAATTGGATGAATAGTGGATGGTTAGTTAAATGGTTCAGTTCAAGAAAGTATAATGTAACACACATTGGGAGGAAAGCCCCCAAATACTTAACTGCACACTTTGTAAACTAACTAGGAAAAAGAATTTGAGGGCACAATGGATAGCTTAATAGAAGAAAACAACAGAATTTATGGAAGTTAGGAAAAAGGGAGATTAAATAATTAGGATCATTAGGAAATGGAGCAAAATAAGAGTGCCAGCAAAGCAAGTCCCTCACAAAATCTATGATATAATTGCATCTGGGGTACTTTACAAAATTTTGTTGAGCATATCCAGAAAGGGATATGATAGAGATAGGAAAAGTGCACAAGTAGGGCAACCAAAATTAACAAGAAGTTTGAAATGTTTAGAATTCTTAATTCTGGAAAAAAATGATCAAGTGGAGACATGACTGAAACAAATGAAATGTATAACATGAAAAAACTGTACAAGGCAGTGATGGCTAACCTTTTTGTTCTTGCATGCCAAAAGTGTCCGTGTGCATGTGACAATGCATGGATGTGTTCCCACACTCACATAATGCAATGCATGTGCACAACCCCCCTGCCCCCTGCTCATGAGCGCATGATGCCCCCTCACTCCCCCCGCACTCTCCCTGTGTGCAACACCCATGCCCCTTTTTGGGCCTAGCAGGCCTTACTGAAGCCTCCTGGGACCAAAAATGGGATGCCATACCCTCTGTGCTCCTCTGTCCCCCATGCATGTGTACACAACCCTCCACCACCTGCAACTCCCCCCCCACCATGTGTATGCGTCCAGCATGCATGGCAGAGATCAGCTGGCCGGCAGGAGGTGCATATGTATGTGTGATGGAACTGAGCTGGGGTGGCAGCTTGTGTGCCCACAGAGAAGGCTCTGCATGCCACCTGTGGCATGTGTGCCATAGGTTCGCCATCACGGGTATAGGATGAATTTCTCAAAATACTTGGCTGTAGGGTCTTTCAATTGTCCATTAAAATCAGATTTAGAGCCAACAAGAGAAAGCCATGTTTATTGCACATAATCTATGGAATTAATGATTGTTTTAAAATTTAGTTATATCCTCTGTATGGCTTGCAAGATAGCAGCTGCCTTTGCCTTCTGCTTTTAAGAATTGCAGTGGCATCTAGCTGGCTATTTTGAAAAACAAAACACTGGCCCAAAATGGGCATTCAGCCTGTTTCAGGAACACTATTCTTATTTTCTTATGTTTTGAAAAGTCAGCGGTTCTCTTCCAAAATGTATTTTTTTTTGCCCAGATAGATATCTAGCATCTTAAAGATATGCTTTGCCCTGAAGGAGAAAAAAAACCCATGTATTTCAAAGCACACTTACTTCAGAATCAATTTTATTTTGTTGCTTTTTAAATAAATATCTGCCTCCTTACTCAATAGTAGAGCCTACTCTCAGGTACACAAGATTGAGGAAGAAATGAGCTGTGATGTTTCATGATTCTGGAGGAAGCTGTTTTTACAATATTTGTTTGTTGATTAATTTACTTGTTTGGGCTTTGAAAATGGCTTAGACAAGTCTTTCCAGGTTTTTTCCCCTTTTCTTTAATGTTTAATTTGGCACATCATAAATAATCTCACTGTGTACTACGACATGCGACTGAAGTCAAAATTAAATACGGCTATAAATCCTAGCACTCTTGGAGGCCTTACAATGTGTCAGCTGCAATATCTCAAATATTCACCTCTGTGCATGATCCAGAAGGTTCCCAAATAGAAGGAACAATTTTCTAGATGCCTAGAGGAAAAAAATAGATTTAAGGGAGTATTCAAGATAAAAGTGATCACTTTACTCTTAGTTATCCTTATCCTCCATGAATAGTGGTATTTCCACTGATCCCATTATAGAGACTGTGATTATATGATTAAATGAACTACAACCTAGCCACGCTGTGAGATCCATGGCAGATATGGCTGCACTGATGCGCTTCTGCTGTGCTCTATTTATTGACCTTGCCGCATTCTCTCCTCTTATCATTCAGAATTGCTACCAGGTTTACATATCTCAATTTCTATTCTTTTACATACTCTGCCTTTTATTCAGTGATGCACCCAAGAGACAGCCTGCTAGGCTTATCACTTCATAGTGCATCTCATTCCTTAATTCTGAATTCAACTTTCCATTGTGCTGCTGTTCTTAATTGGACTAACTTTTGTTGGCTTCCTGACCTTGTGTTCAGGTCTGCTGAAGTCTAAAAAGAAAAGAAAAGAAGGGGAAAACAGCCCTCTTCCTTTTTAAAGCGAAAAAAGCATTTATTATTCTAGCAAAAAATATGGTAAAATTTGCCCCAAAATGTTTCAAGTGTTGCTTTTTTTCATGGCTATTTCATGAACTTGTTTAAAGTTGTACAACATACTGCTCATATATCATTCCAACCACTGCAAAAATTGGTCTCATTTCAGAAAGTGAGAAAACTTTTGTAGCAATGTTTTTTTCATGAACTTTGGCAGATAGTTTCTAATCCTTTGTCTGTCTCTGTATTTGGACCCAACAGGCAATTTTTCATAGTCTGTACTGAGTCTCCACAACTTGTGACTCACCAAACTAAATATGATGGCTGGCAATGTCATTAGATGAAGTGAGTTGACAACCTCAAGTGACAGATGCTATAGTATGCTTCAACTATTTTTTCCTGTGTCTTCCTTCAAGAATTCATCTCTGTTGAATCACTAATCTGTGTGGGTAATGTAGTTTTCTGGCATTCTTCAAATGTAGTAGTAGATGCCAACCCATCACCAATATCAAAATGTAATGGCAGGTGCCAAACTATCACCAATATTGGAGTATATTCAATTGATAATCCAATACATTTGGGAATTGGAAAGAGTCTCTTTCCCAAATGTTTGGATTGTCTCTGCTGCATTTAATGTTGAATTCTGTGGCAGAGACAATCCAAATGTTTTTCCCTGTTCACAGCAGAGCTGCTGCTCCCATTATGTTCCCCCCTCACCTCCTCCCTCCCTGGGTCTACCTTAGCTCTGTTGTGGATGGAGGGAGAAATGTTTGGATTGGGTGGGCAGGTAGAATGGCTGGAAGAGGTGAGCAGCAATAGGCAGACCAGGTGGGTGTGGGATTTTTGCCACCGATTTGGAGAACTGATGCTAATCGTCCCTGCCAGTTCAGCCGAACTGGGCCGAACCGGGAGGATTTCACCCCTGGGAAGAGAGTAACATTTCAGGAAGCAAATGCTTGTCTCTGACCTCTGTTCCATAGCACTGTATTGTGGTTAATTTGATGCTTGATTATTAGCTTTTTTTTTGTAATTGTAAGTGAACTGACCAGTCAAGAAGATTTTCTAGCACTGTAAGTTAATAAGTACGTCAGTAAATTCATCTTTTGGCTTCCTCAAGAGAATTTTCATAATTAAAATATAATACTCATTGTCAGGCCTGTAGTTATGTTCCTTTTAGGGTCTTTGACCTGCCACACTTTCTATTATTTCACTATGCTGTTTCATGAGTGTAGTAGTTGGGAGGGAGAATAGAAAGGAGTAGAATTGTGGAATGTGTTGTTGTCATTCTTTTCTAGAAGCCCAAGGTCATCTTTTGTCTCCGCACCTCTACACCTGACCAGAACCAGCTGGGTGGATATGCCAGCGTGGCCAAAGAAGATTGGACCATGTGATGGATTTGTGGGTGTGGGGACAAAATCATGAACTTTCAACTGGGTGGAATCCCAGGAAGTGTTCAGAATTGGGATTCCACTGATGGTTGCCAACATGTCTGTTGGCAAGGCATTACCAACATGTCTGTTGTCAAGAGCCGAGGTGGCGCAGTGGTTAAATGCAGCACTGCAGGCTACTTCAGCTGACTGCAGTTCTGCAGTTCGGCTGTTCAAATCTCACTGGCTCAGGGTTGACTCAGCCTTCCATCCTTCCAAGGTGGGTAAATTGAGAACCCGGATTGTTGTTGGGGGCAATATGCTGACTCTGTAAACCGCTTAGAGAGGCCTGAAAGCCCTATGAAGCGGTATATAAGTCTAACTGCTATGTCTGTTTTATTAAATTGAAACTTTAAGGATAGCTCTGCCTTGGACTCTGATTTAATTCTGCATGATATTTGGAATGCTAACACTCATAGTCTTTTAGTGGGCTTGTACATGTTTTGTATTTGCTTCTATATAAATCTGTTAAAAAAAGCATTAACCTTAATACAGGTTCATATGGAAGCTTGAAAAAAAAGAACCTTTCAATGACTTGCAGACAGCTGTTATTCTTGCATAAGGGTTCTTGTCACTGCTAAGGAAGAAGCCCTAGGTCCGGTGCAAAGGATCAGGACCATATGCTAAGTTCCAGTTAAGCAGATTTATTGCTCAAGCTTACACACAAGAATCTAGTCAAATAATGGTCAGCATTAACCACTGGGATTCAAGGCTGCAGGGTGTTGGACTTGGAGCATTTATGGATGGGTAAAAAATTTAGACTTAGTCCTTTCTTGATTATACTCTATCTCTATCTCTTCTTCTCCTTCACTTTAGCCTTCAAAAGAGTTATTTCAATGGAAAAATGTCTTTATCCTCTATCCCAATTTTGCTAACTCACAATATTTATCTGGTGGCAGTTAACTTTATGTCTTAGTCAGACTGTGTTTCATATCCCACTTATTTGCTATAAAGCCAAAATGGCTTCTGCAGATGAACAATGTTCTGCCATTGTCTTTTGGCCAGTTATAAATAAAATAAGACAGCAGTTTGAGACTTAACATTGAGTTGTTGCTTAGCAATAGCAATGAGTTAGGTTTTTATCCACCAAGACCTGAGAATCTCAGAAAGGAAGATAATGACATGGCTTGATGTGGGGATAATACTTGGTTGTAATATAGATGAATAATTCAATTTCCTTTGGATGAACACTATATTTTATAAGCCAATAGTGGAGTTAAATGTGCTATTGCTCTGCCCAATTATCTAACTTTCTTAGGCCCTTTGGAATTCCACCCAATGCTCCTAGCTTGGGCTTACTGAAAGAATACTCTATTGTTCATTACCTAAATACTCTGGATTCCTAATGTGTAATGAAAATGTTTAATACAGTAGCCTAAGAAAATAAAAAAAGTGTTAGAAAAGGTTGTCCTCCCAATAGAATAGAATATATAATGATCCTTACTGGAACATGTTTTTTTCCAGTTCTGGAGCACTGGCTTGCTTTCCCTCTATCTAGTAAAAAAAGAAAGAAAAAAATGAATTCAGAAATGGAATGTCGGGGACAGGCAAAAAGAATGATTGAGGGCATTGAAGGCGTTCTGGAGAAGATCCGATTGAGGAGATTAGGGCTGCTTAGATTAGTGAGGAGACAGAATGAAGGGCATAAAAATAATGAATGTCAGTGAAAAGCTAGATCAGTATGCCCTCTCATCTAACTGAAGAAAACACAGAGACAGCTAATGACGCAAGTGATACTTTTATACCTAGAATAGAGGCAGATTTTTAAAAAATAACAGTCTAAAGTTTTGGATAGTGTTAGAGAGATTAAGGTCCAGTGATGCTGGGAATTAGGCCTTTAGCTAGATGCAGTTAGTGAAAAACAGTATAATCCCCAGATCCATATTTTTTCATTGTGTCCATAAGGTTACATTTAATGGTTAGGCAGTATCACTTCAGCATTCGATCTCCTTGTGTTGTTCACATTCTTCCACCACAATATTATATATAGCAACAGCACCACAACTTGCAAGAAGTTATTTCTCCAAGCCCATGCTTGGATGTTTCAAAATCACTGTGATTGTAGAATCTGCCATGGGATTTAGAAGATAGCCCATTAAAAGGATATGAAACAGTATATGCTTAATTTTATCTTTTGCAAGGCAGTGTGAAGTTTAATACAGTTGTTATACTTTGACAATATTTCAAGTGAAGTTGGTTTGTGAAACAATGCAGGCCCCCTCTTCTAAAAAGCAAAACTGCTTTTTTGACTCATTTTGCAAGGCTTCTGAATCAATGCAACCAATGCAGAAGTTAATCTGTTATGCTTGCATGGTGAATTTTATCTCCTCTGTGATTCAAAGAACCTCAGGAAAGCAACATTTATTCACCCCACTCAAGTCCAGCATTTTTTCCCAGCACATTGTCTATGATTCTATTTCCCTGTTGTCTGATTGGCATCCTGCTTTGTCTGGATATCCAATGGATTTCTATCAGGAAGCTAAAGTTATTGAGAATCACACTCATTCATTGCTTTGGTGAACATAGAAAGCTCTCCTCTCTCAGAAGAAATAATACATGTCAAAAGAATTTTAAAATATATATATTTTAAAGCTTATACAAGGTAGTTATATTTTAAAAGGCCCTTGAATGAGATTATGAAAAAGCACAGCTTGTATATAAAATAATATACATTTATGGTTATATGAATATCCTTGCCTACATGTCATTTCATAAAACGGTGTTAAACATGTGCAATCTGACTATTTCAGGTAACTCATTTAACAAGCATAAATTAGAAATGTGTGCCTTTGTGTCACAGCAAACATTTATAGTTATATTAATGCACATGATGTAATCATTGCTTAAGATCCTGTTCATGTTATACAGTATATAACAGTGTAACCTGATTGTGAGACAGAAGATAATTCCTGCTCCTGCTCTGAAGGAATCTGTATCAGAGGCCCATGAATATGTTTCACACCCTCTTCAACTTAGAAACAAAGGAGATGGAAAAGTATGGCAAAAACAATTCCAAGGTCAGATTTTTATAAAGCAGAAGATTTCTCATCCAATTTAGGAATAAGGCTAGAGGTCTAAGAAGAGATTCTTCTGGAAGATGTAATGTCTGGAGGGTGAGGCATGGCCAGGATTTTAGGAGCCTAGTTTTATAAGCTCTCACATATGGGCAGTCAGAACTGGAAACAATATCTTGCTAAAAGTTTCTGTCTTATTTTGATCCTACCTTAGTTGAATGCCTAGCTCTTGACTTTCAGATTTAACCTGAAGTCTGCTTTTGGAGTCTTCATCCTTTAGTTGATCCTTGTTCTGCTTTCTGACTGTCCTCTGAGTGACTGTGTTTCTGAATTGATTGCTGATTTACTAATTTAATAACCTTGATCCAAGGCATGCTATACATGAGATTTTGAAAAAGTATATCTTCTACAATGGTAACAGAATATGATGCCTTTTCAGTTCAGATGTTTGGATCAGCAATAAATTATGTTATTCTTGTACTGCTTCTCTGCATTTAAAAGAATACCAAACAAAGAATATTTTTTAATATAATCTTCATTTCAGGAAATAGTAAAGCTTCCTTTCTCTGAAGTTGCAAAGCTTGCCTGTAAGATGGTCAGGAATGGTGATTATGATGAAAATGATTATTTATGAGTTACATAAGGGCAGTGCTCTCTATTATACTCACTTCTAAGGAAGCAGTTATGCAAGAAGCTCATTTGGACAAATCAGGATAGATTGCATTTAATTCCATGTTGTGTCCTTTGTGGTTGATGACCACAATACTCAGGGACAGTCATTCCTCATGCTTATTGAGGAGTACCATGGCAGTTCTACTAAAGGAAACAGAACCTGTACATAATAACGTGTCTCCAACTGATGTAGCATCTAATGGAGATTGGAGCAGAAGGGCAAACTGTACAGATGGAGGAACTACATGATGGGAAGGCTGTGAGTTAATGAGGCACACTCTTCATAATTTGCAAAAGACAGTTACTTTCCAGCTCTCAGTGGTTAACTTAGAAAGCAGTGATGTCCATGCATCATTAGATGTTGGCTCTCATTTTAAAGAGGGAAATCAAATTAACATTATTAGTCATTAAAAATTAGGTAATTATCAGGTACAATGTAAGTGATCTACGTACGCTAATGCTCATCAGTTTGGCCCTATCTAGATAATGGTTCATCTCATCCCATCCCATCTCAGTCTTCTGATCTTAGCATTGTAGCATTTTGTCTATATACCAAAAACATTATAGAAATTCCATTTTTTTAAAAAAGAAACAGAAAAGAAATAAAGGAAGAAAAACATTGTAGTGACCTTAGTATTTCTTTTTGGGGGATAAGTAGAATTGGGTTGAATTTTCTCAGTGGGAGATCAGTACAAAGACCAAATTAAAAACTGCTTGGTTATTTAGATTAGCAAGAGAAGCCTTTCTGAAGATTGCTGCTGCTACCAGAAACTTTACTGTGTGGTATGTCAGAAAAAATCTGCTCCAATATGGTGCCTAAGCTATGGAATGGATTCCCAAAAGAGGAACATTTCCATCCTCTCCCGAAATAGTTAGGAAAATAATAAAAATGCATCTTTTTTGCCAAGCTTTTAATTGTCAACTTTTAATGGTAGACATTTACTATAACGTTTTGATTTTGATTTTAACTGCATCTATTCAGTTCAAATCACCAGGACCGGATGGATTTACACCCCAGGGTTCTGAGGGAACTGGCAGACGAGATCTCAGAACCACTGAACTACATCTTTCAGAGATCCTGGAGCACCGGGGAACTGCCAGAGGACTGGAAAAGAGCTGACGTGGTTCCCATCTTCAAAAAAGGAAGAAAACATATCCAGGAAACTACAGACCTATCAGCCTGACCTCAATACCAGGAAAGATTCTGGAAAAGATAATCAAGCAACAAATTAGTGAACACCTAGAAGCAAACAAAGTAATAGCCAAAAGCCAACATGGCTTGGTCAAAAACAGATCATGCCAAACTAATCTTATTGCATTCTTTGATAATGTGACAAAATTAGTGTACCAGAGAAATGCCATTGATATAGTTTACTTGGACTTTAGTAAGGCATTTGATAAGGTAGACCATAACCTACTACTAGATAAAGTAGAAGAATGTGACAGCATCACCACCAGATGGATTTGTAACTGGCTGAGCAACCCCACTCAACATGTAGTCCTCAATGGAGCTGCATCTTCATGGAGGGAAGTATGCAGTGGAGTATCCCAAGGCTCTGTTTTGGGCCCAGTACTCTTCAACATCTTCATCAATGATTTGGATGAGGGAATAAATGGGGAACTCATCAAATTTGCAGATGACACCAAGCTGGCAGGAATAGCCAACACTACAGAAGATAGGCTAAAGATACAGAAGGATCTTGACAAACTTGAACATTGGGCACTATCTAATAAAATGCAATTCAATGGTGAAAAGAGTAAGGTTCTACATTTAGGCAACAAAAACGAAATGCACAGGTACAGTATAGGTTGTACCCTTGCTCAACAGTAGTAACTGTGAAAGGGATCTTGGAATCCTAGTGTACAACCATTTAAATATGAGCCAGCAGTGTGCAGCAGCTGCCAAAAAAGCCATCACAGTTCTAGGCTGCATAAACAGAGGGATAGAATCAAGATCACGCGAAGTGTTAATACCACTTTATAATGCCTTGGTAAGGCCACACTTGGAATACTGTATTTAGTTTTGGTCACCACAATGTAGAAAAGATGTGGAGACTGTAGAAAGAGTGCAGAGAAGAGCAACAAAGATGATTAGGGGACTGGAGACTAAAACATATGAAGAATGGTTGCAGGAATAGGGTATGTCTAGTTTAATGAAAAAAGGACTAGGAGAGACATGATAGCAGTGTTCCGATATCTCAAGGGTTGCCACAAAGAAGAGGGAGTCAAACTATTCTCCAAGGCACCTGAGGGTAGAACAAGAAGCAACAGATGGAAACTAATCAAGGAGAGAAGCAACTTAGAACTGAGGAGAAATTTCTTGACAGTTAGAACAATTAATCAGTGGAACAACTTGCCTCCAGGAGTTGTGAATGGCCCAACACTGGAAGTCTTTAAGAAGATGTTGGATAGACATTTGTATGAAACGGTATAGGGTTTCCTGCCTAGACAGGCGGTTGGACTAGAAGACCTCCAAGGTCCTTCTAACTCTGCTATTCTATTGTACTGTATTGTTCTGAATTATATTTGGGATTTGTTAATGTATGTAGGCTGCCTTGCCATCCTGGTATAAAGAGAAAGACTGGAAAGGCATTCAATGTTAAATACAATACAATAAAATAAAAGGCTTTAGGGAAAAGGCTCTTTTCAACAATTTCCACTTGAACTGAAAAATGATAAGAGTTCTGTGGAAGAGTTAAGTTTGTTGTTGTTAGTTGCAAAGTTGTGTCCGACCCATTGTGACCCCATGGATAACATTCTTCTAGGCCTTCCTGTCCACTACCATCCTCTGGAGTCCATTTAAGCTCACACAGACTGCTTCAGTGACTTCGTCCAGCCAACTCATTCTCTGTCGTCCCATTTTTCTTTTGCCCTCAATCTTTCCCAACATTAGGCTCTTCTCCAGTAAGTCCTTCCTTCTCATTAGGTGACCAAAATGTTTGAGTTACCCTTTTCTAATCATATACTATACTACTTATTGCATTTCTGGATGGCTAAGATATCAATACAATAACTTTGAAGAAACAATTGATACCAATATGCTAATATGATAGCCTTCAAAATGCCCCAAATGTTATACAATATATGTTGACCCAGTGCCAAATTAATGTAATCACTCAAAGCTTTTTCCCTCCAATTCCTTAGTTTTACTGATTTGTAGATTAGTAAATCATTTAGATCATTTGTAGATGATCTACAGAGCCATATGGAATGAAACAACAGAAAGGCTGAATTAGCATGTGTTTTTGATTTTTTTGGGTGGGGTGGAGGAATTGCTCATCTGCTCTGGGAGATTGTTAATTGCTTAATACAGTTATCATGATGGAAACATTTTGATGCTGTCATGAATAAGAGTCGAGAGTAAATTATGAGGAGAATCTTGTTTAGATTTTTAAGTGAACTGAACTAATTTGCATTTTGGGAACTAATCAGAAAATAACCATCCTTTGGACGGAACATTTCTCAAAAGAGTTGATGATATTTTCATCTTCGGGACTGCATACATTTCTTCAGTATTTCTATTCTATTGACACACATTAACCACCCTTACCCCCAGGATCTAGTCCATTCAGATGACAACAAAACTCTCAAGTAGAATATGATCCCAATGATTTCTTTCCTTAATTTTCAACAGGAACTGATATTGAAAGCCACAGTACCTTTCATCCTGGGGTTAATATAGACATAATAACTAGTAGCCAGCATATTTATGATTGATAATGAGTGGTTTTGTTGTAATCTGTCTAACACTGTTTGGAGGTAAGCATGGTAATGAATCTTTTAAATGTTTAAAGTAGCCATTGGTAGTCTTACCCTCCACAAATTCATCTAGCCTCCTTTTAAAACTGTTAAAACAGGGTATAGAGCCTTTTCACAGGGCTTACACAGTTCTTTCTTCCTGCTTCTAGTTTGCACTATGCCATGAGCCAGGGCGTCAAACTCACATTGTCACGGCGGCATCACATTATGTATTAAGACTTCCCCCCCTTTGCTAAACTGGGTGCGGGCATGGCCAGCATGTGATGCATCTATCCCACAGGCCGGGAGTTTGACAGCCCTGCCATAAGCAATATGAAATGTTTATATATCATGATCCTGGTCTATTACATGCTTTTCAGATAAGTTCTCCATCAGATACACTTACATCACATGCTTACATCTTCAAGCCAGAGGTGGGTTGCTCCCGGTTCAGTCCTGTTCGCCCGAACTGGTAGTGGCATTTAGGCCTGGGTCACAGAACCAGCAGGGACCCAGGCTGACCACATCCCTGAACTGGTTCCCTGGTCTGCACATGTGTGAAGAACAATTTACATTGAACTGTGCATGTGCACGCAAGGCAAACCAGTAGTAAAACTGGCAGCAACCCATCTCTGCTTCAAGCTCTGTTTGAAAGCCATTTTTTCCAGTGTTACAAACACATGCTGAGAACCCATCTATTTGTCCTTACTACACATGTATTTCAAAAGCTTTCCCCAGATAAAGCTTTCACCAGAACATGGCTATTGTTTATACAACTACTTCATTTCATATCCTTGATAGTTTTACATACAGTGTAATTTAGGCTTTGTAGAATGAAATTCCTAGGGAGGTAAGCCAGGTTTTTTTGGCCTGCTGTGAATCTTTTTCAGAAAGATATTCCAGGAAGTTGGGAAGAAGGAGGAGGAAGAGAAAAAGGGAAGACAAAACACAGGCTCCAGGAGCTATATATATATATATACACTGGATTTTTGGAGGTTTGTGTGTGATCTTTTATCTTCCGGCATCTGAAAAAAGGAAAGAATGTTCCTACAGGTGTTCCACAGCTATTCCATTTTCCAAGGGAACTATCAGAATACAATTCACCATTTTAGGAATAGCAGAAAATGTTTTATATGATGCTCTGTGGATAAGAAGAGCTTTGCCAAATAAAGATTCTTCTGTATTGTCAGTTTCCTATTTACTAGCCAGACACTGCTGAAATGAGATTATGGGAAGTAAATAACCATTCCCTCCTAAATTGGAATATATTAGTCATGGAGGAATCTGTGCAAAAAGCACATATGGGTTGCAAATGAAAGGGGAAAAAAAGAAGGACTGAAATGAACTTTCATACAAGTCCTCTTCTATTTGCTTGAATAAAAAAAAAAGGATACATAGTTTTTCCTCTTAAAATCCATTACTCTTTTATATTCTTCTTGTTGTTGTTATTTAGGATGAAACATTTTTCATTTCTGCCTTTTCCACAGTTGGGATTCTCACCTCCCGGTAAGATTCTGAAGTTTGTGCATAAACTTTACCACTGCAATTGCTCACATATTTCTCCTTGAGGTAACAGATCTGATTTATTTGCGATGAGTGATAGACATTGTGAGATGAACTCCACAACAGTGCTTTGAATAAGAATGAAGACTTCAGGAAAATATATTGCTGATATATGAGTGGAGAAAAGTTCATTTTTTATGTGAGGGTATAGCTTTTGAGCTTGAGAGAGAGGATAGATTACAAGAGCACTAAGTGTTATTATTTTCAAAGCATGATTTTATCTGCTGTTGCCCTTGCTAAATGGAAAATGAAAATTAGAACAAATCATGTCATATTAAATTATATTAAATAACACTTATAATGATATTTGGAATTTAAAGTAAATAATCACTCTTGTTCGTCAATAGAACTTAAAAGATACTACTGATATGTCTGGAGGCAGTAAAATTCTGCCCCCAGACGTAGAATCTAAACCAGTGTTTCTAAATCTCAGCAACTTAAAAATGTGTGGACTTCAACAGCCAGAATTCCCCAGTGGGATCATGTTGATAAGGTTAAGAAATACTGGTTCAGAAATTTAAATGAATAGATAGAATGCTGTTTGCCTGAATATCTTGGCATTTTTCAGTATTGTTAATTATGATGCTCTGGATTCTTGGTTGAATTCTGAAGCCACTGTCAGGCCTGGAAAACATCTTTTATGTTGGTTCTTCAGACCTGCCACATTTAATGCTGAGGGAAAATGGGAATTTGAATTTGAATTTGAATTTCCTTTATTTGTATGCCGCCCTTTTCCCTGCGGGGACTCAGGGCAGCTCACAATTCAAAAAGGGAGGGGGGGAAAGACAAACAGTATTCCAATATGGAAACAGTACAACATATTAAAAGAGAGCACAACAGTCACACAATTCGGGTGGGGTTGGAATCTTAACCCCAGGCCAGCCGGGACAGCCAGATCTTCAAAGCGGCGCGGAAGGATTGGAGGGTGGTGAGGGTCCGAATCTCCACGGGGAGTTTGTTCCAAAGGGTCGGAGCAGCCACCGAGAAGGCTCTCCTCCGGAGGGAGGATTATATGGAGTATGGGAGATATATAGTCAAAATAACATTCCTTTCTCAGAGAGTCAAGGACGTCTCGCCCTACACCTGGAGTGGTGTGACTGGGAGGCATCTCCAGTTGGTACGGTGCATTGATTGGACCATATCATGGACATGTGGGTTCTGAGCGTTTGGGTGGGGAAAACCTGTAAACTTTCAGATTCGGGCTTTCCCAGATGTGCCAATATGACATCTCTAATAAAATGGAACTTTGAGGAAACTCAAACCTTGGAGCCTTTTTTCGTTTGGGGGAGGGGGTTACTTGGAACCCTGACGGAATTACAGGCTTGACTTTCTGTCAGATTCCATTCAGGCAAAGAAAACAAACAAGATGACTAAGCAAGTAGTTTGTGGTAAATGTAATCTTTATAAGCCTGTTCCGGTATTTCCAACAAACACACAATGCAAAACACGAGTGAATTAAAGTCAAGCCTGTAATTCTGGACTTCCCTCCACCACTTAAACCCTCCTGTGGCCCGCCCTCTCCTACGCATGCGCAATATACCCAATATACTCCGATGATGTGACAGACCATGCTAGTTTACATTGCCATACATGTGCTGGTGCCGTTCCTTCAAGCTCTCGGCGTGCAGGAAAACAAGTGTGGCATAGCAGCGATTCAAGTCACGAAACGCCCCAGTAATGAATCTTCTCACCAGCGGAATGGCAGCCCCGAGCTTTTCAGAGCACCAAGGCTGACACCTGACAGCCACTGTACCATACTGCAGTGTCTCGGAAGGTGATGCAGGAAGCTTTTTTTTCTCAACCCAAGGAAATTTGGGCTTTCATATAGTTCCATGTTTGACAAATGAAGAACTAGTGAATCATCAGCAGAAGAAAAACTTGGCTTGTGACTTTTTGGTAAAAAAAAATGTCAGGGTGTTTGATTTGGTTCTACTTAGCATGTGACTTCCAACAAAGTTTGGTGAAAGATGTGACCACCGCCACCCCCACTAACAACAACAACAACACTTCTGATTTACATGAAACATTCTGAGACATTCAAAAGTTTTGGACTATATAGGGTCAACAAAATACAGCTCTGTCTCTATTTTTCAACTCCAAAATCCTGGGGATCTTGTGGAACTCATGTTAATTGGGGAGACATGAGGTGAACAAGTTGAAATTTGATTCATTTGAGATAAAGGTTCCTTCGATAGGAAAACTAGATAATTAACGGAACACACAAATGGTGACAAAATATTTTGCCAGATTTGTTTGGTATGCCAGCTGCAATCCCAACTAGAGAGATCAGATCTAGTTTTGTTCATGCATTTATTTTATATGTAGATCACATTACAGATTGCCAGACCATAGACCATGCTAGACTGTGTTGTATATTGCTGTTGTATTTGAATATAAACTTTTTTTGCAGTTGCAGGTGCAAAATGCTGACATTGACATACTTATGAAGGTCAAATAGTCAGAATTAAATGCAGAATTAATGTGATTCTAGCCCCGGTTTTAGATGTTTCTAAAAATCCTAGATAGCCTTTCAAAGTAACCAAAGGAGAATCCATTGCATATGCATCTGCTAGAGTGGGATTCAAAATTGTGTACTACCAGTTTTGTGGGCATTGCTTGGTGGGCATTGCTTGGTGGGCACGGCATGGTGGGCATGATGTGGCTTGGTGGGCATAGCTTGCTGGGCATGGCAGGGGAAGGTTACTGCAAAATCCCATTCCCTCCCGATCAACTGGGATCGGGAGGCAAATAATAGATGGGGGTGGGGGCAGTCAGAGGTGGTATTTACCGGTTCTCTGAACTACTCAAAATTTCCATTACTGGTTCTTCAGAACTGGCCGGAACCTGCTGAATACCATCTCTGCCCATACTTTCACATCAGTGTCCTATCATGCACTTTTTGGCTCATTTTAGATGTGACAGGTTATAAAGATTAGATCCTATATTGTATAGAATGTGGATATGGGAATCTGGAGATGATACTTCAGCCCCACCAGGCATGATCCCTGCACTTCAACTTTGGCAAACTTTTTGAAATAAAGGGTACACCAGGGGCAAAAAATCCTGCAACTCAGGCAATATCATACAATAGCTGTCTAATCATATAGTTGTAGCCAGTCAAGTATTAGGCATATGGCAGAAGAAAGATAATTTATTGGCATCAGCCAATTGAAAAAATGTGAACTAAAGGTACATGAAATAACAACAACAACAACAACAACAACAACAACAACAACATGCTTCTTACCTGAGCATGATTCTATTCTATTTTTATCCTATCACTGTATCATTATTGGAAAGTCTCTACTATCCTAATGCCATTATGGTGTAGTAGTTAAGTGTTTTGACTAGAAAGCCCAGGTCCAAATCCTTTCCCATCTACAAAAACCCAGATCAGTTATCCATCACAGTTCAACCTACTTCAGGTTATTTTTGAGGGGAAAAATAGGAGGGAACAGTATGTGCTTCTGTATGAAAAGTGGGGTATAAATCTAATAATACGTAAATATCAGAATATATTTTCTGTGGGAGAAACCTATCAATGTTTTGTTAATATTAAGAATCTTTTGTCAATTTTTTAGAATTTAAATCAAAGAATTGCACCCTTAGTCATTTTCCAAATGCTCCAACTAAAATAAAAATAAAAGGTGATAAAATATTTTACTGTGTGCTTTTAATTTTTTCCCAGTCTTGTTTTGCTAACTAATGCATTCCATTGTTGCCAAGTCTGATCTGCCAGATCTGACGAGTCATCAACAATCATACTTTAAAATCAAAAAGCATGTGTTCTTACTGTTATCACTGTGGCAAAAATGTTCTTTCAAATTTATTTTTTCCCTTGAGCAATGGAGCCTCCTTTTTTATTATTTCTTCTTTTGCTGTTTACATCTTTCTATTCTTTCCTTCCTGAGCTGGAAAAAAAATAGTCTGGTCACAGAGACACATTATAATAATCTTGGGGCTAACCAGTCTTTGGATTTTAACAAAAATCAAAGAAGCCATGGATGCTATAAGCCATCGGAAGGTGATATGCTTACACCTATCTTGGAATTAAGATAACGACAAACTCTGATGATGATGTCACTGAATACATCTCCTTAGGGGAAAAAATAAATAAAAAGCAATTTGTTTCCATTGAATTAACTCAGAACAGTAGAACTGTTCAGGTGGGGATGATAGTAAATTATTACACCAGTTGCTAGATTTAGGATGCTTACTAACCAGTCTTTGGATTTTAACCAGTAATTCTATTATTTTTGATAGAATTTAGAAAAAATGTCCCTTCATTTAACAAAAAAAGTTTCCAAGACTAGTAGTGTGGGGAGAAACTTTCAATATTATATCCAAACACATTCTCAAATGCTTTCCACCTAATTCTTTATTATTCCTATAGGGAATCAAAATGCAGTTGTTCGGAACAATGAGAATAAACTGTCAGTAGAATCTAGAATAAGGGATGTGGTGTCTCAGTGGCTAAGACATTGAGCTTGTCAATCAGAATGTTGGCAATACAGAGGTTTAAATCCCTAGCACCGCGTAATGGAGTAAGCTCCCGTTGCTTGTCTCAGCTCCTGCCAACCTAGCAGTTCGAAAGCATGTAAAAAATGCAAGTAGAAAAATGGGAATGATGGGAATGTAACAGCACTGTGTGCACCTTCAGCATTTAGTCATGCTGGCCACATAACCACAGAGATGTCTTCAGACAGCACTGGCTCTTCAGCTTAGAAACAGAGATGAGCATTGCCCCCTAGAGCCAGAAATGACTAGCATGCATGTGTGGGGGCAACTTTTAACTTTACCTAGAATCTAGAACAAGAAGAAGAAAAAGCAGAAGATTCAAGTGAGGCACCCACAAGGCAAAGATAGAAAGAAAGAAATGGTTGCTGCAGAGCTTTTTCTGGAAAGGATTTATTATTTCAAAAATACCTTTTGCCTCATTATTTCTCAAATAGAGGATATGATCTTGGGGGGGGGAATGCCAAACAGATTCAAAATTGATTCAATTTAAGATGTGCCCTCTCTCCTGAGAGACTCCAAACTCAGGTAGTGACTGCATTTCAATAACAATGCCAGCCTGATCTGCAGTCCAAGAAAAACTTGAATTTCTCTTCTGCAACTCCCCTTTGACAACCTGGATCCAAGCAGCATATGGCAGCAATGCCTTCCCTCACCTGGCTAGCTAGATATTGTGAACAAGGAAGTGTGAATACAGTTACTTTGCTTTAGGAGTACATTAACATGGAATGTATGCACCTCCTCTGTGACCAGGTAATTAAAAAACCCTCTCTATGGTGATGTGAGGAATAAAATAGTAGTCCTGTGGTGATCATAAGGTTGCTTGGAGCATTGGGTCTAACATTTCCATGTAGATGCTCTTGGACTGTTGATGTTTTATGTGAAATGGCTGCATTCCTGGCCTTTCAAGTCTTTGCAAGCTTTCTGAAGGGAAATATTTAGACTAGGACTTTTATCTTTATATAGCACCAGTGTCCAATGTCAGCCAGCCAACAAGCAGCTCCAGATGTTTTGGGATGGAAACAATAGTTATTGTACCTGCTGTCCAGGAAGGCTTAGAAAACACCTGCAGAGTTGAATAAGAGCTTAATTATACAGTATGTTGCAATAGGGGAAATTTCAATTGCGTGGTTATGTCCTCAACCTAACATAAAACCTGTCCTGATCCTTACAAACACAGAAGTAGTAAATTACAACTTAATTCTGCTTTCTTAAATAGGTGCCTTCCAACTAGTACGTTGAACATAAATTCTGAAAGGCCATGCTAATTGAGAAATTGGGAACCTGTAGCTCCAAAACATTTAGAGAGTTAGGGTCGGAAAACTTACCTAACACAGTCATTTACGGTATGTCTTGCAGCTTCTCTTTAAAATCCATTATTTTTACTTCAGGAAATGTAGTGGAACAAGAAATATTGAAGCCAGGAGCTCACATTCAAAATAGAACCATGTCTGTTCCTGTCTAGACCTGAACCCATATCTAACTATTTGTAAAATAGTTAGATTTTACAAATAAATTTTACTCTTCTCCTATTCAGAAAGTTAAGAGCTCAGTCCTAGGTAGTGGCAGATGCTTGTGTCTGAGCATGCAAAGAAAAAAAAACTGCTGCAAACTCCACTTAGGCATCAGAAAGGGCCAGTAAATGCTCTACTCCATCCAGTCAACCTTGACTCTACTTCAAATTAAGGGACAACAGGGTTGTTGTTTTTTTAAGTGGATTAGGACTAGTAATAACAAGTTTCAAATTCAGATTTGGCTATTGTAAGAAAAATAAATCTCTGTCTCTTAAAGGAACAAAAAAAGCTAGGAGACCATGAACAACAAAAAGCATTTATTAAGATAAGCTTTTGCAAAAGGATTCTCAATCATGAAAGATACAAAGAGAATATCTGACAGGTTCAGATACAACGTTTAAATACAGTTTTTTGGGGGTAACAGTTCATTTCCTTAAATGTCTGTGTTACATAAAGTCATGTTACACAACTCATGTTTAAGGTGACCAGACATCCCGATTTCAGCGGGACGGTTGCGCTTTATAACAATTTGTCCTGTCTCCCAGGCCATTTTTAAAAAGTCCCAATTTTCTGGCTTCATGTTGAAAGCCCAGTGGATTTGCTTAAGAAATCCTAACCGGGGCAAGACAAAAGACACCCTGTCTAATCAGTCTCTCTGTCTCAATACTTTCATTGAAGATATTAAAACTCTAAAGCAAGAAAACGGACCCCCCCCCGCGCCCCATAGAGCAAGTACCATAGAGCTCCAGGAAATGCTTGGCTAGAGGGGCCGCGAGTGTTACTTCCTGGATTTTCTGGAGGGGAGGGGCATGGAGGTTGGAGGTCGGGTCGTGTGGAAGAAAAAATGGTGGCAAAGTTTCTTTGAAAAATATTTCCCTGACTAATTTCACCATTTTAATTTGATCAGTTCTTTGTATTAACATCTACATCATTCTGGATTGACTTGTGCCTGCTGGTAAGTGAGCTGGGTTTTTTTCTTTTATTTTTTAATGTATTTTAAAATAATATTTTATTTATTGTGCATAGGATTTTTAAAAATAGCTTTATTCTGTGTGGATTCTTTTTTTAAATTGTCTTAGACTATTTTAAAAAAGATTATATCCAAAATACAAAGTACCAGCTGCAGTTATTCACTTAAGAACTGTGGCAAGAAAGGTGGTATAGTGACCAAAGTTACAATGGCATTGAAAAAAGTGACTGATGACCATTTTTCACACTTAGCGACCATTTTCACACTTAGCGACTGTTGCAGCATCCTCATGGTCACGTGATCAAAATGTTGATGTTTGGCAAGAGTTACAATTTATGTTTGTAAATTGTAGTTGAAATTTAAAAAATTACAATACTATTTTTGCGTTATATGAAATTTTTTGTTGCTCCGTATAAAATGTTTAATCAACCACCACCACCCTGCCCCGGTCAAAGGTGTCCCTCTTTACCAATCTGAAAATCTGATCACCTTACTCATGTTGTATAATGCCTTTGGCAAATAGTTAGTTTCCAGCCCAAAAATATCCTTGTGGAATCGCTTCCCACCATATTAGGAATCTAATCTCCTTACGTCAGCCTCTTGAAACTGACACCAGCACTTTCCCATTAGGCCTCAATTTGACCGGGCCTGTTCTTCCTCAGGTAAACTCCCAGCTCCGGTATTCCTAAATGTTCCTTCTATATATGGTATTGGTTGAATGTGTTACAAGAGTCATTATGAGACTGCTGTCTTTTGCTTTTTAAATTAACTAGAGTGTAAAATGGAGTCTGTCATGTTCTTGCTTTTTACACAAATAATAACCTTATTTCTCTCAGCTATAGAATTCTCTGGGTGACCCTGGACCAATTACTCATAGCTTAGCCTGCCTTACAGGGTTGTTGTAAAGATAAACAGGTGAAGGACCAGGCAAGCTGCTTTTAGTACCTTGGAGGAAAGCTAAACTGTAAAATTAATTAATTAATTAATAATGTTTTAACAAGAAAGGTTTTATAGGCTTATACAGTAGTTGATCATTAAGAATGCCTAATTGTCTACAACCTACAGATCCATACCTTGAATAATTCCTCCCGCCCCAATAGGAGCAAAAATAGGATTCAAATTATAATCCTAAGAAATATGAATTTAGTTTTTGATATATAGCCCCCACTATAATTTTAAATACATTTTCTTTTGTTGGCAAAATGGCTAATTTTTCAAATCATGCAAACCTTTTTGCTTTGCAAACTGTGTCACTGTGAGTATGTTAGTGCAGGTATTTGAAAACTCTCCCAGTTTAGTAACCTCAGCAGATTTCATTAACCTGCTGTTTATTTTCTTTTCCAGATCAATTAGTGAAGGCAATAAATTAAATGAAACCTAACACCAATTGCTTTGGCACCCCAAGTAGCTACTTCTTTCCAAACTCGGCAGGCTGCCATTTATCATTACCATTCATTAATGATCCTCCAGCCCATTTATAGCCCATGTGGCCGAGCTCCTAACCAAACACTATTTGAATTAATTTTTCAAGCAGGGTTTTGTGAGATGAAATCCAATGCTTTTCTACACCTCCAATCTTGTTGCATTCCACCACTTCCATTAATATTAATCATTCTGGTCTCTCTCTTTCTTTTTTAAAGAACTGGAGTTACCGAAGAATGATTTAGCTTACATTGTTTGCCAAGATTAGGAAATATACTACGTGGACTTTGTTTCTCAGAAAATAATTCAATGGCTACAACTAAATCAATGTAAGGTAGCCCCATTTTTCTGGTGCCAGATAACATTTATCTTGAGTAGGGCTAAGTTTATGACATGCATTACTTTCACATAAATTCATTCTTAAATTGATTCCGAGTGAAGGAGAAAAGTAGGCAGAGATAGAAGGCGGAGTTAAATGCATCATCAGTTTAGAGTCCTTATGTTGCCACAAGAGACCCAAGTACAGTCCCCATTGAATTCTGTTGACTCGTATCTAGTGCCAAATTAGTGCTAACCATTTGCTGACTAAATTCTTGTGTATAGGCTGTAATAATAAATCTTCTGTGCTTGGACTTAAGGTTTGATCTTGGTTCTTTGAATCTGACTGACTTATTTTTAATTACATAACAATCCATAACCAAATGCCACATTTTACAAACACCCCCCCCCCACACATATTTTGAACATTCTAGGCCCGTGATGGTGAACCCAGGTGGCAGGCGGAGCCATATTTGCCAGCACGGCAGCCCTTGGCAGCCCTCAGCTCCAGATTTTCAACCTTCTGGAGGGCTGGCGGAGGGTGTTTTCACCCTCCCCAGGCTTCAGGAAAGTCTCCGGAGCCCAGAGAGGGCAAAAAACAGGCTCAATGAGAAGTTTGGGAACAAACTTCCAGTTGGCCCATTGGGCCTGTTTTTTTCCATCCCCAGCCTCCAGAGGCTTTCCTGAAGCCTAGGGAGGGTGAAAATGCCCCCCGCACGGGGAGGTCTCTCAGGCATATGCAGTGGGTGGGTCACTTGTGCATGTGCAGGTGGGTGGGCACGTACACGCTTATGATAGCGTGCGTACACACAGTTTTGGCACACCTTTACAAAACGTTTAGCCATCACTGTTCTAGGCTATTCTATTTTTATTCATTTGAGCAATTCATAGGATAATTATAATTAGTTAAATAATTAATTTTATTAATTGTAATCCCTCCAAGATCTCCCTTTGCTTTTATATCTAGCATAACAAACCCAGCTTGGCTGGGTTGAGATAGAGTGGCTGGTTTTAAATCTTCCTGTGAATTTCTAGCACTAGTACCTTTTAAGCATGCAAGGTGGCAAAGTGGTCTCCAATCTCTTTTTTTAACTCTTAAAAATGTCCATGCACACAAACATAGGCTCGCATTCCAGCAGTTTTTTTTTCTTGGAATGACCCTAAGTCCATTACTGTTTGTCTAAATTACTTGGAATTTAAAGGTGACCTTTAAAGGGATTTGGGAAAGAAATTAAACAGCCTTGACAGAGTAGAAAGCATGAGAAAGAAATGCACAATAACCCTGCTCTGCAACCTATTCTGTTATTCTACATTAATTACAACAGAGGGCATTTCTGTAAACCCTGCCATGCCTGTTTCTTGCCTGATTGACTTCAGAGGAGTGACATTGTTCAGTGCCATTGCACGTTTGTCTAGATATCTCAGGAAATACTACTAGAAGAGTAGTTTTCTTTAAAAAAAATTCTGTGCAGTTATGAGTATATGGTATTTTTTTCTAAAAAAAGAAATCTGTTCATTTTTCTTCCCTGTAAAGCTAATAAAGAAATTATACATACCTACAGTTGGTTGGTGGTTAAGGCACTGGACTAAAAGACTATGAATTCTAGTCTTTCTTTAGATGAAGAACCAACTGGGTCAGTCACTCAACCCTAGGAAGCAGGCAATGGCCAACCATTTCCAAATTTGTAACGAAAATTGCAGGGACTTGTCCATGCAGTCACCAGAGTGAAGACTGACTTGAATACATACACGCATACACAAGAGAGAGTGGGGGGGGGGAGAGGGAGAGAGGGTGGAGGGAGGGAGGGGGGGAGAGAATGTCCCTTATTCTACTAAAATATATAGATTAATCAAAATCTTTCCACATTCCATGAAAAAGTGGTGGGGGGGGGGAACAACACTTTTCCCCCCACAAAGAATGAAGAATTTCACAGAAATAGAAGCAGGAATAGACTGCCGCCTCTAACATCTATAAAATGTTTCTACATCAAAATTACATAATTTATCTCATTTAAAAAACCTTGTCTATTATAGAATTATTTTTTGTTAATTTTTTACTATAAATTTTATTGAAATAATACTTTTTATATTTGAGTGTTATTTAATAAAATTAAAACTCTAGTATTCCAAATGGTGCTGATCACAAACCAATTCAGAATGGAGTTTACAAAGGACAAATTGTTGAGGCATCTGCACACAGCGTTTTTATATTTGCCTCTATATTTGCAAATAGTATTTTGCTTATATTATAAATTATATTAATTTAAGTATAGGGTTAGATTTTGCTTTTCTTTACAAATAAACTGAAAAAATATTTTCTGAATCATCACCTTAAACACGCCAAAAGGATCCAATGGGAATCAATTAATGTAAAAAATAATCAATTTTTAATGGAGATGGGACTCTGACAGCATTAAATTTATCACAACTATCACATGTGAAGCTGAACCTTTAACCTTGTTTACTTTCCCTTCCCTGGCCCTGAAGCCTTCTAATATTCTAAAAATCATCTAGTTACAAGTTTTACTAATTATTTACATAGCACAATTATCCTGACTTTATATTGTGACACAGATTGTTATCTGTGTCACAATATAAAGTCAGGATAATGGCAAGTTTGAGAAGCTGAGAAATGGACAAGGGAAATAACATTTTAAAAAGCTATTAATATTATCAGTCAAAGCTACCAAGCAATAACAGAAAAAAGAGAAGGTGCATCTGTTTATCCCCTCTGAACATTCAAATGAATTGGGTCAATTGAGAAAAAGCAAGTAAAATTATCAGGGACGAAAGTAATGGTGAAGAACAAGACTTAACAAATTGTCCTCCTCTTGGCCAAAACTATAAAAAAAAAAAATCTAACCCTAACCGCTAGATCATCAGACAAATATTTGAAGAAGTAAGTCAAAAAGATACAGCAGATGCACCATATAAAATAAAGCAAAGCATGGCAATCCAAAAAGAAAAATCAGTTGCTTTGTCTCCCCCCCCCCGCACAAAGGTTTTATTATTAACTTTAAATTCCTGAAAACTATAACTGGATGAAATGTGAGAGGTAATAGAGAGGATGAGCAATCTCTACATCTATGAATCCAAAGTGGGAAATTTGTGCTCCTCTAGATAATAAGTATAATCTTTATTGTCATTGCACTTAAATACAACGAAATTGGTATATTGAACTATGATTCCGAATATCTTCTACTACCAAGTACATACCGGTAGATTTTAACTGCTGGGAGTTATAGTTTAGTAATACATAGTGTAGAATTCCCCCCCTCCCCATCTGCCACACAGATTGGCAAATTATGTTGCTTTATGGAAGATAGTGCTCTATTTGATATCATTAATTCAATGCAAATTTGATTTGAAGAAAACTAACAAAGAAGAAAGAACAGTGATTATGATATTGCTTATGAAACTGATTTAGTATGCAGTAAGAAAAACAAGCATATATACAGAATCTCAAGGTTACACTTACCCCCTTTATGATACAATGCATTGCATTTTTGTAATAATTATTTCTAAATTTCTTATATTTCTGTACACATCTTTTTGAAAATCAACTTTTACCTGTCTGTTGTTGGCACATTGATAAAACATATTTGGTCGTGTTTTGGATGATGGCTACTAAACTTTGAATGAGGACTTCCCAATTAAATTTTAGTTGGTGTATACTACTATCTTTTTCTCCTATGTAATAGATTTTTTTTAAAGAAAAAATGCTAATTATAGAAATGACTTCAGTTAGGAATTCTGTTAGGAACTTCAGATAGCTGAGGGTGAAAAGGGGTGGCACTTTTACTCATATATGACACCACTATTAATGAGAGTGTTTACAGAGATGACACTTAGGCCAAGGTAGCAAAAGGTGGATTAAAAGGTATTAGATGCTTAACACCCACTTAATTATAACTGTAAATTAAATAGCAGTCCAAAGTAATATAGCAATAAAAATTAAAATCAATTTTAATTTTTAAGGATATTGTGCAACATTCTTCTTCACCAAGGCTGGGCCAGTCCAACTAAGAAAGGAAAAAGATGAATCTGATCTCCTTTAGCTGTAAATATCATTTTCTATTTTGAAGGTCAGATTTCTGCCAACCACTTTTTACTTCCTTTGGGAAATTATCAACAGATTAGAGCGCACGCGCGCGCGTACACACACACACACACACACACACACACACATACACACACACACACACACACCATATCCTCTGTTAGGCATCCAACAGAAGCCAGTGATATAATGAGCATTATGATAACAGAATAAAAGAGTTGGAAGGGACTTTGGAAGTGTTCTAGTCCAATCTCCTGCTCAGGCAAGAAACCCTATAACATTTCAGACAAATGGTTTTTTACATCTAATTTAAATTCTTCTTTAAAAAACCTCCAGTGTTAAAGCACCCACAATTTCTGGAGGCAAGTTGTTTCACTGATCAGGAAATTTCTCCTTAGTTCTAGGTTGCTTCTCTCCTTGATTAGTTTCAATCCACTGCTTCTCACCCTGCCTTCAGGTCCTTTGGAAAATTGGTTCATCCCATCTTCTTTGTGGCAGCCCCTTAGATATTGGAACACTGCTATCATATCACTCCCAGTCCTTCTTTTCATTAACCTAGACATACACAATTCCGTTCTTTGTGCGTTTTAGCCTCCAGTCTACCAATCATCTTTATTATTTGTTGTCTGTTGTCTCTGCACTCTTTCTAGAGTCTCAATATCTTTTTTATATTATGGCTACCAAAATTGAATTCAATATTCCAAGTATTGTCTTATCATACATAATTCACTTTTATGACATTTCTATTTATAGGGGATATTTATAGGAGATTGATAATTAGATGTAAAAAGCACAGTATATCATAACCTGCAAACCACCAATGAATGTAAGATAGAAGCATGTTTGGCCCTTCTTCCATTTCTTCCTGCATTCAGTCAAAGGATATGTTTGGTTTTAAAATATTAACCTGTTGCAAGAATACATGTAATTTGATTTCTAGAGCTTAACGTAAACAAATGCAGAGATTTTATTGTGGAATGATTAAAATACTGTCAGAACATACCATATTTGTGCCTTATCATACAAATGTTTTAAGCTGAGAAGGTGAGGAGACCCTGCTGAACAACTTTCTTGGTGAAAAACAATTCTGTAACAACTTGGTTTTCCCCTCCTCTATCTATCTACAGCATACATACTACTAAAACTTTCATGTCTGTTTGTTTATAACCTTCAATGGGGTGAAATTAGAAATTGTACAGCAACAATTGTTGAATCAAGATAACATAGATGAATTGCCAAGACCCGTGACTCCTATGGAAATGAAATCTGGCAATGCTGTGGGTAGTTCAGCATGTTCCTGCCTTCCAACTACACTTCACAGAAACCCATAGGTTTCATGATGTAAGGGAAGAGGGACAGGTGCACGATAGACGTGGAAAAAATAACTAGGCATAGCAAAGAAGCAGAAGAAAGTGTTCTGACCTAGGCTTCCTGAGAAAGTATAAATCACAACCTTAGTCCCCCAAATCCTCTTCTATTTATATTGCTGTAAATTATTGTCACTAACAGTCTGCAAGGCTTCACAAACAGTCTGTGAAGGTTCTGACAGATGTCTTCTCGAGTTGCCACAGCCTTTCAGGGGAATGTTGATAAACACACACCTTAACTCCCTTGGAACACTGCCAGAGACCTAATTGCTAAATACAGAGCAAGGCCAAACTTAGCACAGAGTCAAACAGAACTTTTCAAAGCTTGAACCAACCAGATGAACTAATTGCTTCCTGCAAAAGCTAACATCCCATTCGCTCTTCTTTTATGTGTTATGGGAGCGGCCAATCATTTCCAAGCCTTACTCCCAAGTTGACCATGTTTTCTTAATTGTTCCTGCCTGAAAGCTCTGTGTATGCGCACACTGGGAACAGGCTCCCACTGTTCTTTTACCTGCCTGATGTCAGACTCTGGAGGCTTCAGTCAGCTTCGCAGGAGGTTTTCAAGGTGCCAAATGAAACACAATGAGTTGTGGAAGGAAAAGACACAAATTTATGCAGCTTTCATGCCAGTCGGGCCTCCCTCTTTTCTTAGGCATTATAATATTATTAGATTTGGATCAGAGAGCCTTCAGATAAAATTGAGATAAACAATCATGTGATTTTGCAAAGCAGCCTAAAGATCACTCTGAAATTTGGCAGCAAAATTACAGGTTATCCATAGGACTTTACCATTAAGCATCATTCTAATGCGTAGAATAATGCCACGCCATGGTGCTGAAATTTGCAAACAAAGAAAGGAAGGATTTTAGTGGTATGATTTTTAACAGGTCAGCGTCAAAATAAGCCTAGAAAAGAGATGCTAAACAACAGCAAGGCAAAACCCAATCATCTGCAGCCTTCATTTTCCCCCTAGGTTCACCTTTCAAACATATGACCTTTCCTTTTCAATTATATCACTTCCATTCTGGAAGCCATTCTGGGTTGATTAAGGATTGAGGCTACCAAGATTTTTTTTTAAAAAAGTAATCCATTTCTGGATCAGAGGATTATTTATTTATTTTGTATGCTGTCCATCTGAACAAATGACTCTGGAAGGTCAATGCATTTAAGGTAAAAACAATTGTAATGATACTAAAATACATAGTCGAGAAAATATATTCTATCACCAATCCAACCAAGAAATGGATCCCTGCACACATTTGGGAACCAAGGCTTAAGCACTGACCCAGGTCTTTAGGACCTTGTGAAAGACCAGCATGGTCAGGACCAGAAAATCCAGATTTCCAGAAGAATAATTATTAAGGCATTGAGATTTAAGAGCTAACCAACTGATGAAATGTAAGCCTGATGCAATGAAGTTGAATCAGCATTGGTACAGCCAGACTATGAAGGGATCCACAAAAGTCTTTACCACTCTAGGTGGTGTTTATATAAGGCAGCTAGGAGAGGGTGTTTTTCTCTCTCCTTGTTTCCGGTATCCATTGCTAAGTTCTCCATGTAGAGTTAAGAAGGAGATTGATTACTTGTCAGGTATTTACTACCACATATATTTCTGCATATATTGTATATAAACCACTGTTAAATGTCTAAGTCTCTCTGTGCTGTGTTTTGCTCCTGGGTTGTTTCCTAATAGTACTTACACTGCAAATGCTCTGACAAGAATGTTTTAGGGACTGTAGCAAAAAAGGCATATTTTCTAAGGTCTGACAACCCCCATTCCTTAGCTGATGGGACTTGAGTACCTCTGCAAAACAGAATACACTTCTAGCAATTTGCCACAATTCTTCAAGCAATGAAAAAAAATGACTACATAATAAATTTCAATTAACTTGAACTCTGAATTCTTCAATGTGTGGTACAATCACATCGGACTCTTGCAAACCTCAAAGCTTATGTTGCTTGGGGTGAAAGGAATCCAGCTGATGAGTATTGCTGATAGGCAGAGCCTGACTTCTGCTTCTCAAATTTATAGTTTAGTTGAACGAGGGAAGCTCAGTCAGAATGGACAACATTCTGCAATCATCTGAGCAAGTGGAACAGCTGAATGGCATCTGCCCAGAATATAAAAGAGCAACAATTAGGCCCAAGCTGGCTCTGCCAAGTTGGATATTAATAAAGATATTCTGAATTATTCTGACTTTAGTTGATATATTTGGAAGAATTCCAAATGGTGAAAACTTAGATGCAGCTTCCTGGGGCAAATTAATTAGGTAAGTAAGTATGTAAAGTGTGGAAGAGTCTAATTTTTTTATGCCACATGGTTCCAGTTTAAGTAGAGATTTTATTTCTCCTGCAAACTACAGTCTATCTTGCAATTATGGTAGCTACAAAAAAAGGGAAATATTTCTATTATCTCTCAAAGAATAGACAAAATGCAAGAATTCACTGATTAACCAGCAGGTATCAATTTCCAAAATGGTTGCTAGTGATATTGTGTTTCCATATTTACACAAGAGACTTGTGATAATAGTTTTATAATCAGCTATTAAACCTGTATGGATGAAAAATTGGTTTTGCAACATCTCTGAAATGCATCTGTTGTTAATTTCCCTTTTTATTATTAGCGTGCAAGTTTGTGGGGCTTGACATTTACCTGGAACAAATTTTGCAAGATCTCATGAAACATATTGAACTTTATAGGCACATTATTTACAGTCCTTTGAATTTAGCTATCCATACCTCTGTAGGCTAATATATGAAATGAAATCTCTGTAAATATTTCATCCATATTGAGAATTTGCATAATTGTAGTACCAACAAATACCTATTGTGATAATGACAGTTTTCTACATGCATAGTTTTCTTACCAAATATGGTAAGACTTTTCCTCCTTTCCTTCATTTGGAAATACTATATAATAGATGTAACCTATCATATACTATTTTTATTCTTTTTTTAAGTATTGTTAGCTCTCCAGAGTTATATATTTTAAGATGACCAAAATGTAATGGTTAAATATAAATTTAACCAACTAAAACCTGGTTATAAGAGCCATGGTGGTGCAGTGGTTATGATGCAATATTTCAGACTACTTCTGCTCACTGCCTGCTGCCAGCTTTTCGACAGTTCGATTCTCACCAGCTCAAGGTTGACTCAACCTTCCATCCTTCCGAAGTCAGTAAAATGAGGACCCAGATTGTTGGGGGCAATATGCTTACTCTGTAAACAGCATAGAGAAGGCTGTAAATCATTGTGAAGCAGTATGTAAGTCTAAGTGCTATAGCTAAGTGCTATTATACACATGCATATCTTTTATATGTAGTTTATTTATTTTTTAATTGAATTTATTTGCCACTCAACTCATAGCGAATGAATTTTGGTGACTTCCAGCATTAAAACATTACATTCCTTGGTTGGAACTCAGGTTTGTTATTAGTGAAATGGAAAAAAAATGTTGAGAGGATTTGGTTCAGTGTGTGGTTTCTGTTCACCGACCCATAGAATCAGATGACAACTTGTTAACAAAATAAATTTAACAGAGATGCACATGATGCTAGAGGTATGGTGATACAGGGTCCTAAATGATGCCAGAAAGGGTCTATACCACCACGTGACTCCCATCACTTGCCTCAGCTCCTGACAACTCAGCAGTTCCAAAGCATCTTAGATGCAAGTAGACAAATAGGTACCACTTTGGTGGGAAGGTAACAGGGCTTCGCTGTATGCTTTGTCCTCCAGCATGATTTCATGCTAGCCACATGACTGGGGAAATGTGCTAGCCCAATGGCTTAAAGAAACAGAGATGAGCACCACCTCTAAAGTTGGTGATGACTAGTGGAGTAAAATAGGCAGATAATGCTCCCTGTAAACAAACCTTATTTTGAGTGTTTTAAATATGGTGGCAATCACCAGAGTTATTCTGACTATGGAATAGATCAGGCCAATCAAAATTCTCCCAATGATCTGAGCATTCTGAACATTTCTAGTTTTGTGATTTGTTTACTGTTTAATCAGGTCTGATTAGCCTGGTTTTTGATACCCTGTCTTCAATATTGCCAGCAAGTTGTAGGATCTGTTCCATCCAATTTGCTTTTGATGCCAATTAAAGCAAGTGAAGATGAAAAAAACCAGCTATTTAAGCATGTACTACTGCTCTTTGCTATGTTCCAAATGCTGATATATCTAGCTCAGATTATACTGTACAATGCTGAAATTCAATTTTTTTTACTACTGGTTCTGTGGGTTTGGCTTGGTGCGCATGGTATGGCTTGGTGGACATGATAGGGGAAGGAAACTACAAAATCGCATTCCCACCCCACTCTGGGGCTAGCTGGTGGCATTTACCGGTTCTTTGAACCACTCAAAATTTCTGGTACCGGTTCTCCAGAACCTGTCAGAACTTGCTGGATTTCACCCCTGATACTGTATCTGCCTAAGTATAGATAAAGTCTCACAGCTGTGAGTATCTTTAAAAGTATCTTTGCTTTGAGAAATCTAGTATTTATGGCCTATATTATATTTGTATTCTTTGGCTGTTCCTGTTTTGCCAGTAGGTAGCTATTAGCCAAAAGAATATGCTCTTTTATGATGATAGAAGTACTGTTTGTTATGGTTTAGTTTAGTTCAAAGGGTCATTGATTTTTAGGTTTCTATCTGTATCAAAGAAAGTCAGAAGTTACTTTTTTCTACAGTTTTCCACTTTTTATTTGCACTCCCAATTTTGCTCCCCCCACCTCTGCCCTTTTTTCTTTGCTATTTATTTTTGTATTTTATACTTTTTAGAAATGTAATAAAGTTTTTTGGGGAAAAAAGAATATTCTCATTGTACATTATATGCAGCTTAGAAATTATGCTGTTGAGGCTTTTTTGCTGTGTATGTGTATTTGTATATTTGTATACGCCAGTATGTGTTTGTGTGGATGTTGGATGTTGGATATTTATTATACTTGTATGCCACCCTATTCCTGAGGGACTCAGGGTGGCTAACAAACAAGTGGGGAAGGGGGAAATACAAAAAAAAACCAAGACAGAAACAAGATACACAAAACAGATTAAAAACAACACAACAGTCACAGCAATTCAAGTGGGGCTGGGAACTCATCAGCCCCAGGCCTGCTGGAATAGCCAGGTCTTGACGGCTTTGTGGAAAGCCAGAAGGGTGGTGAGGGTCCGAATCTCCATGGGGAGATCGTTCCAAAGGGCCGGAGCAGCCACAGAGAAGGCCCTCTCCCGAGGGGTCAACAGTCGACATTGGCTAGCTGATGGTATTCGGAGGAGGCCTAATCTGTGGGATCTAATTGGTCGTAGGGAGGTAATTGGCAGGAGGCAGTCTCTCAAGTACCCAAGTCCGATATCATGTAGGGCTTTAAAAGTAACGACTAGCACCTTGAAGCGCATCCGGAGTCCATCGGGCAGCCAGTGCAGTTCACGGAGGATAGGTGTAACGTGGGTGTACCGAGGTGCACCCACAATCGCTCACGTGGCTGCATTCTGGATAAGCTGAAGTCTCGGAATGCTCTTCAAGGGCTGCCCCATGTAGAGCGCATTACAGTAGTGTGGGGATTGCTATGTGCATGCTCTTGTTGCAAAATACTTGTTTCTAAAGCAATAGTTTTAAATTTGTTTATTAAGCACCACCTCCTAATTGCCAAATACCAAACCTGTAGTGTGCTTGGATATAAGGAACTGAGAAAGCTTTAAACCGGGGTGTCAAACTCAAGGCTCAGAGACCGGATTCTGCCTACTTAGATCTGGCCCACAGGGCTGCCCTGGAAACAGCGAAGGACTGGCCTACAGTACTTTTGTTAGCAAAACAGGCTCCCAAACTCCATTTTCAGCTGCCACAACTTCCTGTAACCTTCTTCCAGTGAAAACAGAGTGCACGCAGCTCTCCCGAGTTAAGACACAAGGCTAGAAATTGGGAGAGTATGAGTTTTAATCCTGCCTTAGCTGACAACCCATTGGGTGATTTTGGGCCAGTCATTTTCTCTAAAATGTAGGAAAGAGGCAGTGGCAAACCACTTCTGAAGTCTTTCCAAGAAAACTGCAGACTTCTGGCAATTAGCAGGAGAGAGAGAAAGAGAGAGAGAGGCGGGGGGGAGGGGAAAATAGATAATACCAATTGATTTGTTAAAATGTAATATTCCAAATTGCAGGGGTATTCAAGGTTGCCAAATCATCATGTCTAAATGGAGAAGTTTCCTAATATTTTAATTAAATATTCGGCAGTGCAATGTAATTTTATTTCTGTGTGAAACTCATAACTAACACATCTCTAAGAAATGTTTGGTTGAAATGTTATTAGTTTGGATTATCCAATTGACCACTGGAAAACAAAACTACCTCAAAATATAAAATATAAGTACATTTAGAAAATAATGCAAGGAAAAATTGTTTCAATGCTGTTATGCAGAGTGTATCTAAATTTACCCAAGAAGATATAGCCCAACAATTTCCAGTAGAACCATCCTCTGGAGATAAAACAGGATTAAGACAGAAAAGGACAACTTTAATTAAAATGCATATATACTGAACCTTCACTATCAGATCAAAATATTAGAAATAGAACAGGAACAAGGAAAACACTAGGAAAGGATTTATAGAAAAAATATCTCTCAGCAGTATGAGAATGGCAGTAATAAAAACAAATGACACATTAGATGTGCAATTTCCAAGTTGTATTGAATATACTATATTTCTCAGATCTTTCTGAATCAATGGCAGTTCAACAAAGTAGGTTTTGGATGGAGAACAAAACATAAAAAAGAAGAATATTGTTGTAAGAGGTAAGCCAAGAAAATATTTGGGTTAGTGTTAGCTATCTAACCCTTCAATCACCACTCACTTTCAAGGCCACCAAACATAATATGACAAAATAGTCTGATAATGTATCGGAAAGGCATGAAGAAAAAGCTATAGAACCTGTAGGGTATAAATGCCATTTAAATTTAACGCCATTCAGAATGGAAGTAATAATCAACTGTTTCATTTCATTTTATTCCTCTTTGAATGAAGAAAGAATCTATACAATATGTCCTAAATAGGACTTTTGCTAAATTCTAATGTAGGAAAGGAGTTTAGCCATATGAAACTCTGTGATTTACTGCTAAGTCTTGGTCAAGGGAGCCTAATGCTTGATTCTCCACTCCTGTTCTCATTGCTATGGAAGGAGAGTCATTGGCTAGAGATCAAGGAGGAATAAGTTGGCCACTATTTGTCAGGCAACTCTGCTTATTGTAATCAGTGCCCCAATAGCAGAGCCTAGTAACTATTCAGATAGACCAGTTGGGTCAAACTAAGCCAGGAGATAGAACAGATAGAACAGAATATTGTACATAAGGAATCAAGCAAATTTACTATCAACTTGAATGATACATCTCTATATTACTTCCTGAGTCACTAAGTCCACATAAGTTTTATGATTAGCCTATTGATAGGGATTATAAACAGAATGACACCTGTTTCTTATTCAAGTTAGCAGAGATTTGGACAAATGCATGCCTGAAAGTTAATTTCAAGGATTTGATCAAGCAAATACCATTAATTGTGAAATTCCAAAACTTTAATATGCTGTTGAGTTTCTGCTCATGCAAAATATGTTACCTCCTAATTGGAGGTCATATATGAATTTTGAATAGGATCATCCCTTCCATAGGACCTTTTAAAGTTATGCATTTTATTGAACTATTACCTGGGACAGCATAAATCAACCCTCAAGTTTGGTTTCCAGCTTCCCATCACTCTAAAGTTATGTCTGGGTTGTCCACATACCTTTCTGGTCTTAAAATGTCCTCCTTGCTCCTTGCACAATTTTGTCTTGCCACTCCCTCATATCTCAGTGTCTTTAAAATATAGGGCACAATCTGTACTTGTAACGTAGAAAGTGCAGGTTTGAGTGTTTTATTGGAAAGGGTGTTCAGACACTGAACAGTCTTGAGCAGCAGTATCTGAATCATACCCCACCCTCTCTCTTTGAATACACTTGCAAACCTAAGGTTGCTGAGATGGCCATGCAATAAAATTTCTGATTTTGCCAGCAGTTTTGATTCTAAATGGGAAGTACGTTTGAGAAGGAAGCAGATACAGTGACTGCCTAGAAGTTCGTATGTGAGAGAATCTTCTGAAGGCATGGGATTTGTAGGAGATGACCAAGCAGAGTCTGAGTATGGGGTCAAACACATGATCAATCCTATGTCCTGAAAGAAACCTACATTTGGTCCTCCTTGAAATCTGTTGATTCTTATCTGAAGCCAATTCACAATGACTGTTAGTAGATCAGATTCTTGTGTATAGATTGCATGGAATCTGTGCTTTTGAATTCTATCCTGGCTCCAGGTTTTTTGCATGTCCTGAAAGATTTCCCACCAAAGAAGAAATGGCGGAAGAGATATACCCTTCTTCCTACTGGTTTGTGTCAACAAGGGAAAACAAAACAAAAATGATGGATGGTCCAACCAAAGAGGAAAACATGAAGACGGGAGAAGGAGAGAAGCCTGATGTCAAGAAATGGGAAGGGAGAAACACCAGTATATCCCAATACATAGAAAGCATGGATAAGGGATGTGCAAGAGAGAAATAAAGTGAGAATCAGTGTTTTTCAGACTACAGCTAGTATATATATTAACATTTAATATCTACTTAAGGACACTAAGAATAATACAAAAAATATGTTAATTTATGAGAAGGATAGTAAATGAAACCTTTGCCTAGGTGGCACTGAAATAGGCAGTGGATAATTTAACTGATTCTTTTGGATTCATTCTTATTTCAATAAACATCCTTATCTAACAACTGAAGTGTCTAGGTAGTTTAGGAATGTAAAGTGAGAGGATCTTAATCTACTGTCAAATCCTGGTTGAGGGAAGTGACACTTTTTCACACTTGTTGTTGATAATGATGGTTCTGAAGTCAGCACATGCAAAAAAGAGCCAATAAGGTTGTAACTAAGTTTATGACTAGACTATACCTTTCTAAAATAAATCACCAATGTAACTGGGTTTGGGAAAGGTGACGAATCCAAGTTTATTCATTCATTAAATTTATTTATTTATTAATTAAACCCTATCTTGCTATGAATCACATTAGCACTTTTTATTTATCAAGAAGGAAACACTAAAAAGGATGAAGACTTTGAAAATTTACTTACCATCAGTGTACAAAATCTTTGCTATGCTCCTTTCTTGCAATAATCTACTATAGATATATAATCTTTGTTGAATTTTTCATTATATTAACAAAAAACACCCTGCCAACAAAAGTGCGTAAAGGCAGGACTATGATTTTTCCAGTTGCAATGTATGTCTGTGAAAGTTGGACCATAAGAAAGATTGAGTGCCAAAGAATTGAAGCCTTTGAACTATGGTGTTGGAGAAGACTCCTGTGGGTCCCTTGGACTGCAAGGCAATTAAACTGGTCAGTCCTAGAGGAGATCAACCCTGATTGCTCTTTAGAAGGCCAGATCCTGAAGATGAAACTCAAATACTTTGGCCACCTAATGAGAAGGAATGAGTCACTGGACAAGAGCCTCATGCTGGGAAAGATTGAGGGCAAAATAAGGGGACGGCAGAGAATGAAGTGGCTGGATGGAGTCACTGAAGCAGTAGGCGTGAACTTAAATGGACTCCAGAGGATGGTAGAGGACAGGAAGACCTGGAGGAATGTTGTCCATGGGGTTGTGATGGGTTGTGCATGACTTCACAACTAACAACAACAACAACAACAAAAATCCACTATACAAAATCTATTTGAAAATAGTCTATCAACTCCGGAATATGCCTTTCTACAACATAGTCATAAGGTAATAGTAAACTTTGGATGCTATATTCTCCAGGACCCAGCAGGTGAAGTGATAAAAGTTTAAGGGAGTCATAATCTAATTATGTCTGGCAGGTCACAGATTCTGCACTCTACCCTAGAGAAGCAGCCAGGGACTTTTTATTATCTCTCAACCTTTAATTTACCTGACCTGCTCTTATTAAACTGTAAAATGTAGACCAAGCAGCTAGAATTTAAAGAGGAGGAAAAAAGCAGTATGGATGTTAGGATCAATGGTTTAGAACTTGTTACTAAGAATAAATTGGAGCGCTCAGACAAGGGCAGTCTACAACCTGCACCTAGGGATGTAACCCTAGAGGCTTAATTGGGTGGAAGACTCTGTGGCAAGACTCTATTGTCCTCTGTGCCTACAAGTTATGAGGCGGATTCCCTTTCCCTTCTTCTTCCTTACGGGTGGTAAAGCAAAACTAATATTACCCTCTGTAGGGAAGATGAGCTTTATGGGAAAAGGAGGCTTTTGCGGTGCGATGGCCGCTGCTTACATGGAGGCATTTACTTGAGGGGGCTATGGTCCACAAGAACCTGGAGGCTTTACAATCTCCCCGGAAGCTGTCGCCCAAGCAAGTATGATGGGCGCTCTACTTCCCTAGGTTTAAATTCCAACTGAAATATATTCCTGATAGGTGAAATTTTATGGCAGACGCTTTGTCACGGAAGCCGCAATTTAATAGTGATCGAGAGCAGACCTTCCAGTCTATGTTTCCCCAGTCGGCGAATATAGCTTTAGCAGCCAGCAGTCAGGGCAGAAAGCCCTGATCTCCAATCTATTAGAGATGCACTTCCACTAGACCCTTGGTTCCAGGTGAATCAGCAGACTCTAAACCAAAAGAGATGGTTTAGCCTGGAAAGGGCCAGACATGCTGACATGCTGACAAGAAATGCAGTCCACAACCAACGTTTCGGGTCGGGGATAAGGTATTTTTATCTACCAAGTATATACGCCTTAAAGTGCCCTGTCATAAGCTGGTTCCCAAGTTCATAGGTCTATTCCCAATTGTCAGAGTAATTAATCCGGTCACGGTAGAATTAAAGCTGCCTCCCATGTTGGGGAAAACCCACCCGGTGTTTCACAGCAGTTTACTCAAACCGGTGACCACCACTGGGCTGCATAATCTTCCAACACCACTGTCTCCAGTGCAGGTTGATGGTGAATGCCATTATGAAATCGAACAGATAGTAGATTCCCTTCATCATCATGGCACTTTACAGTATTTAGTAGTTTGGAAAGCATAGCCATTTACAGACGCATTGTGGGTGAGGTCGTCTGAGGTGCGCACACCATGCCTGATCACCTGGTTCCATCGTCAATACCCGGATAAACCTATAGAGGATACTGCTAATAGCACTTTTTATCTTCCAGAATCCTCTCCACTTGTAGGAGGGCAGCATGTCAGCCCTCAGGCTGCCATCCAGGGGGAACCTGTCCATCACCATGCCCGCTCAGTCATGCTTACACACCACTAACACTGCCACGTTGATGTTGCCTCTCTGATGTCGATTGAGCCTGTAGCTGCATGTGGCTCTTCTACTCGGGTGCAACTGCCTACTCTGATGTAACTCTTCTACTCAGGTGCAACTGCCTACTCTGATGTAACTCTTTTACTCGGGTGCAACTGCCTACTCTGATGTAACTCTTTTGCTCGGATGTGGCTAACCAGGAAAGAGGCTATGATGGCACTGAGCAGGGGTGTGGCTGAGGGTGTGGGTCATGGTGATTGGTGATGGTGTGTGGGTGTCATCTGGATGGAGTTGTGGGTGGAGCTGGGTGGGGTAATGGTGTGTGTATATATATATATATATATATACACACACACACACACACACACACACAGTCCTTCGGCTCGTCACAAGAGTCCATCATGACAGAAACCCAATATTTTTACTGTTGCCTTTGTTATATTTGTGTTTTTTTATTTGTGCTGATAAATAAATAAAGGGAGACTAGTATAGATCTATTTCAAGCTATTTAGCTCTCATCAGCTAGACATACCCTTACTGGTCTCCCTTTATTTATTTATCAGCACAAATAAAAAAACACAAATATAACAAAGGCAACAGTAAAAATATTGGGTTTCTGTCGTGATGGACTCTTGTGACGAGCCGAAGGACAGATGATGGAAGCAGTTAGCTTCCTCCCATAATTGGGGCTTACCAGGGGTTGTAAAAATCTAATAGATACCTTTCACCCTGGCTTCGCTGATAAACGGATAAGAGCCTGTGGCCTAATGGCTAAGATCTCTGCCTAGTGTGCCTAGTATGCCATATAGCCCAGGTTCAAATCCCAGTAAGGGTATGTCTAGCTGATGAGAGCTAAATAGCTTGAAATAGATCTACACTAGTCTCCCTTTATTTATTTATCATCACAAATAAAAAAACACAAATATAACAAAGGCAACAGTAAAAATATTGGGTTTCTGTCGTGATGGACTCTTGTGACGAGCCGAAGGACAGATGATGGAAGCAGTTAGCTTCCTCCCATAATTGGGGCTTACCAGGGGTTGTAAAAATCTAATAGATACCTTTCACCCTGGCTTCGCTGATAAACGGATAAGAGCCTGTGGCCTAATGGCTAAGATCTCTGCCTAGTGTGCCTAGTATGCCATATAGCCCAGGTTCAAATCCCAGTAAGGGTATGTCTAGCTGATGAGAGCTAAATAGCTTGAAATAGATCTATTCTAGTCTCCCTTTATTTATTTATCAGCACAAATAAAAAATCACATGGGTGATGGTGTTAACTTGGTTAGAACTAATTTGGATTTGATTACCTTTGTATCATTGTCATTTAGTGCTGGTTATCACGTAGTTTCTTAGATAGAGATAAAAGTTTTTCACCAAACAAACTGAATCTCTGTTTGTATGCAACGTGAACGCCAGAACGTGACATCTTGAGTGAGCTTCAGTCCACCCATTTGCAGAGCAAGGATGTTATTAAATGGAGGTGGTAAAGGGGACCCATCATAATGAGTTTTTAATTACCTCACTCTTTACTTTATTGCTTTCTTACAGCCCCCCTATGAAAACCAACACTAGCAGTTTCTGTTAGAAATGTTAATTACTTTTGTGGATAATTAGACTTGCAATATTTCTGCAACTTCTGACCTCACTTAATAATGGGAGAGAAGGTGAGGGGAGAGGCGATGTGCTTTAGAAAGATTGGGAAATACAAACTCTATTAAAAAAAGAAGAGGATCAGCATCTGAACCCATCAAAGTTTCACTAGGCATCTTCTGTATAATAAAATGATAAATATATTAAAAATACCTCTCATATTTAGCATCTATGTCAAGATCATACAGTTTTGCTTTTAGAGCTGCTCTCTTCTTTGTTTCCATGTGTTAAATAATACAGTTCTATTACCCAAAGTGAGATCAACAAAGGTTTTTCTATTAAAAGATTTTTCGAATAGAACTGTATTTTAGCTCCTGTTTTGCATTTTTGTGTACTACTATGGAAGTGGAAAGAGGGGGATCACCATACTTTGAGTCAATAAGAAGTTGGTTCACATGGCAGTAAGAATATGGCAGAATAACCATTCTGCCATAAGAATAAACTGGCATAAGAAAGATACACCAATGTTTTCAAAAGATATATGAGATACATTTTTGGCAAATAATATGGATTTAGTACTAAATTACAGGCAGACAAAGATATTTTGAGCAAGTTGAAGGAATGGGATAGAAGCAGATGAGATTGGGACACATCTTTCTCCAAAAAGGTACAGACAAATGTTGCCAATTTTAGTTATGGGAAGTGGAAAAAATATATATAGTCCTTTGCATACATAGAAATGGAAGCTGAAGTATAAAAGAATAACTACATCTACACTGGGTCCCCTAGTTATGACAGTTAAAGATTCATTCCGCACTTCTAGCAACCATATTCATGTGATTAAGAAGTACCAAAGCATTCAATCCTTGAACACTGTTATGACTGAAATAAAGTTAAAAAAAATATTTCAAGGCACTTTCTTCTGATCTTGCAAGCAAAACAGGGATTAAGTTTAGTTTCCTGATAGATCAGAATATTGTTTTATATTCTATTCTGTTCATATACAATAGAATTCAATTTCTGCATCTTAATCCTTTTTGACCAAAAAAGTGGGAATATTATTCACCCAACTAAAGCAAGATGATACCGACAACAGGTAAGGAAAACCAGTTCAACCACAGACCTAATAAGGGAAATGCAACAAGATAACTAGGCAAAATTTTCATTCCATCACAAAGTGAAGATACATGTATATAAACTCATCAAGTTCCACCACTTATGACCAGAGGCAAGATGGACATTTCCAGCATCTCTGCTGCCTCTAAAAAAAATGTATTTTTTTAAAAAAACAACAACAATAAAATGCCTGTTCTTACCCAAACTTAACTGGTAGAATTTCCTACTTCACAGTTCAAAATTCTTATACAAGTTCTAACCTTTCTATTGTCCTTTGTCCTTTTCTGTAAATTGGAATATTGGGAATCAAATATCCTGGCCTCCCCTCAAGCACAGAGTTTTCTTTCTTGCCTCCCTCTGTGAGCTTAATAATTAAATGGATTAATGCTTTGAAAAAGTGTTTTGGATTTAACTATGTTACTATATGGCCTCCTTTTAAGCCCCTGTCTTAGCATATACAAACTATTTTATGGAGATGATGGCCTTCATAACCATGCCAAACGGCAAGGTATTGTGGAAAAGAAAGATTGGGCATATAAATTGCAGCCAATATGTAAGAGTATTAGGTCTGGGAATTCAGGGTATCAGAATATGATCTATGCTAATAGGCAACAGAGAGAAACAGAGAGATACATTGTGGCACAGTTGTTCACAGTCTTATTCTTTAACTCATGTATAGCATTGGTAACCTTTACCAGAACTGGGAGCAAGAAATTATAAATCCAAATTCAGTTTTCTTTGTAACTGTAGTACTGAGAGGAACCTTCACCACATCTAGGTCTTGTTAAGTGTGTTAAGAATTAAATGTTTTTAAGGAAGGAAGAGTTGAATGAATACCTGAAGAATGGAGTGTATTTGCTGCAACTCATACATTCATATATTTTTGGGTGGGTGTGGGGAGAGCAGTAGGTATACAAGCTACTTTAAAAGATTAGAAAAAGGAGGGGGGGAAACCAAGCAATACCTTCACCCCACCCCCTTTTTTCCCACTTAAAATATAAAAAATCATTTCTCAGAGCAGAAAAAATAAGGTTAAACTGAGTTTGTTTAGGCTAGTATTTATCTCAATCAGAATCCATTAACACACATATTTTTTCACATCTATATCCCTATTCTTTTAGAGAATTCTTTATTATATCTATATCTCTGTATCAAACTGTATTTCTTCAGTACTTAGTCATTCAGGCAGAGATGAAATAGAGAACTGGGTAAGTTAATCTTTGGGGATTCCAATGCAAACCTAATTTTCTCTACACCTTCAAGTATAGATCAGAATGTAATGACCTTTTCTTTGCTTGCTTCTCCAAATTTTGCGGTACACTTTTAAGAAATGTATTCTTTTCAGCAGTCAATAGAGATCGTGACAAATATTGTGCCTGCTAGTCCACTTGATGTGTACAGATCTTGGAGGAATGATAAAGTTGTATTGTTACCGTGCCATCACATGACCTATCATTTGTCAACCTGCAAAACGACTTCAGCTGAAACCATGCTTAATTCTGCACCGTTTCTTTGTTGTCATTCAAGTGGTGGGTGGGTATTTAGGAATGTGGTGCTTCAGCTGGCCTGCCATAACATCTATCAGCCAGTATGTGAGCCAAGATCATGTCAACTGACGTCTGTCGAAGCTGGGCTGGAAGATGCAACTGGACTGATTGGCCCATGGGACCTAGGAGACTTAGGGGGTGGGAAAACTTATTTTTTAAACTATCACTATGCTCAGGAATAATTTAGAACTAGCTTCACCTTGCTAAGTGTCGATATGATGTACCCAATAAAGAGTTTCTTGAACCTGAACAAAGTGTCCTGACTTCCAAGAGTTCATTACATGTCATCATTATTGTCTACATGTTTTCTGGGTGGAGGGATAACTTCACATAAATTTAGCATATTCCGACGCAGCCCAGCTTTGCCATTATAGAGGTGACCATAGTCAAGTACACATTATACAACCTGCTCTAGTCTGCCATGCCTAATAGACAGAGTGGCTGCCTCTTTCTGGGTCAGCACACTAGTAGCTATTCCACAGTAGACATCCATCACCTAAAATAAGAAATGTTCTGCCAAAAATGGGTTTTCTTCAAAGAATGGTATCTCAGATGCTAAGACAGACCTGTTTTCTATATTGTCTGGATAGCTACTGAATAGAAGGATTGATGTACAAAGTATTCTGTTGCTGTAGTCAGAAGATCAAAATTCCTAGGTTTTCTGGAGGACCCTTACAGAAAAAACTGTGGTGCTGTGGTGGCTTAATGATTAAAAGTCTGGGCTTGTCAGCTGGAAAGCCAGTAGCCCAGGCTTGAAACTGGAGCACCATGCAAAAGAGTGAGCGCCTGTCCTCATCTCAGCTCCTACCAACCTAGCAGCTTGAAATCATGCAAATGTGATAAATAAGTAGCACTATGATGGAAGATAACAGCACTCTGTGATATCATGCTGGCCATGATGGTGGAAATGTCTTCAGACAGCACTGGATTAATGGCCTTGAAACTAAGATGAGCAGCGCCCCCTAGAGTCGGCAACAACTAGCACAGTAAAATCCATAGGGACTTCTTTACCTTTTATTACAGAAAGAGGCAGATTAGCTTGATTTGCTGCATGGAAAGGTGTTACACTGCTATATTGGCATTTTAAGACAAATTGGTGTTGTTGGTCCTGAAATAGTGAATTGATAAAATTGGTTGGCTATATAAAGTAACTTATTATACATCTGATTTGCTGAATATAACTGTACTGATACAAATCTATGTTTTAGTTGCTGATTAAAGAAACAGAATTAATTTCAATTTACTTTCTCTTTACTTGTTCTTGTAACATATAGGTGTTAAACTGAAATGTTTTGTTTGATCTTTATCATAAAAACAAACTTTCAAAAATATTTACTTTTTTAAACAAATTAAACAGGTGTTGCCTGGATCACAAACTGTGAGGGTAATATTATATACCTTCCCATAGTATAGCTTTTATGGGAATGTTTTTAAAATTCAGTTTGAATTTGCCTGGATATGCTCATAATCTAAATGCTACATACTATTAATACTACTATTTCCTACATTTAGGAATTAATGTAGATGAAAGAATTTGAAACAGAAACAAATTTCCCAGCACTTGGATGTAAAACTATGGTGTTTGGATGTAAAATCATGGGAAGACTATAACATTTGGAGACCTTGGAATGGCTGCAGAAGGATAAAATAATATTCTGTAATCCTCTAACCCCAAAAAGCCTATTAGATAGTATACAGAAATAGTTTATGAAGTCATAAATTGTCATGAAGTGACAATTTAGATGAAAAAACATATCACTCACTTTTCATCATTTCCTTCCTATTGCTGTTCATTCACACAGTTATTTTAATCAAGCAACCCCTGATCAAAAAGTCATTCAAGCTCACCCACATGGACCAATTTCAGAAGTGTCAATCAGTATTCCATCTTTTTAATTGGCAATTAGCCAATATAAAGAATCAGACCAGACCTTGCTGCAGGAAGACATCAAATACCAAGACTCAAGTCACACGGTTTAAGGTCACAATTTTCCTACAGCTTCTTTAACCTGGAACCTTGCTGATGTGTATCAGCTCTGGCTGTACTATAATTGGGTTGTAATTCAAAACATTTGTGAACCATCTAATTGGAGAAATTGTAGTCTAAAAAAGATCTGTTAGTCTGAGGACTGCTTCTAATAGCTACTTTTATCTTTATAGGTACGCACTTATATGCTAGTCATTCCCAACTCTAGGGGACGGTGCTCATCTCCGTTTCAAAGCCGAAGAGCCAGTGCTGTCCGAAGACATCTCCACGTCCTGTGGCCAGTGTGACTGAACACTGAAGGTGCACAGATCACGGTTACCTTTCAATCAAAGGTAGGTTGGCAGAAGCTGGGGCAAGTAAAAGGAACTCACTCCGTTACGTGGCACTAGAGATTTAAACCACCAAACTGCTGACCTTTCTGATCGACAAGCTCAGCGTCTTAGCCACTGAGCCACCACATCCCCACTTTATCTTTATAGCAGAGCCTAAATTCTATAAAAGTGAGACTTGCTTAAAACACTGAGGACAGACAGAGTCATCCTTTCCCATAAATCACAGAGTTTTGTGGAGTTACAAAGAAACAGATTATTTGTTTGTTTGTTTGTTTGCTTGTTTTTTGTTCATTCATTTGTTCATTCATTTGTTCATTCATTTGTTCATTCATTTGTTCATTCATTCATTCATTCATTCATTCATTCATTCATTCATTCATTCATTCATTCATTCATTGAATTCATCTACCCTTCTACCCTGCCTCCTGCTTGTATACTTTTATTTTACATTTGTTGTTGTGTCCTCGGAGATACGACCGGCGCCTGTCAATAAATGCGGAAAAGATCTGATTGGCTGTGATGCGCCTGCCAGCTGGCGGGAAAGATGCAGCCCTCCTATTGGTTCCCCGTCTGACAGCTACTGTATAAATAGCTGTCAGACGGGAGTTTGCATTAGTTCTGTTGTTGGTTGTATCACAGTTAATAAATAGTTCTGTTTTGGCCATCGCCTCCTCAGTCTCTTTAATACCAAAGTAAGGGACATAAAAGTTGTAACATGAAGTATTCTAAATGAGGTCATTTTAATTGTTTGTCCCAATTTTTGCCCAAACGGTTGTCCTAATTATCAGGTCATCCAGCTTCAAGTACTGATGGGCAGGTGGGCGCTCAACTTTGATAATGATGATGATGAATGAATAATCTTTTAGCTTCAACCAGCAATACATAATTAGCAGAAGAAGATACATTCAAGTTCTTTTTGGAATACAAATAAACCTCAGATATCTTCCTGGATGGATTGAAAAAAATAAAATACTGAGAACTTGCAAAGTCATAAGTCTAATTAATCACAAGTAATTTGACCATCATATTTTGGCAACATTTGAGGCATGTTTTGAATTTATGTGTCATCCTCTAATGATGTCCTTTGCTCCTGTAAACTTACGGTTGTGTGCTGGATAAGCTGCATTTTTATTAGCTTCACTTTATTTTAAATAAAGCAAGAAGAAGAGGGAGTACAATGCAAAAACAGAATTGGAAAAGGAAGGATGGGGGTGTTGTGCCTTGGGAGGCCTTGGAGGATATGTTGAATGAGTGTAATCAAAGTCAGTCCAGGAGACATTTAACAGAACCATTCCTAATTACAGCCTAACTGGAAAGCGTAATAAATAATTTCCAGCCAGACTGCTTTATTTTTATTTTTTATTTTCTTTATTCTATTTGACCTGAAGTCACTAGGCAGAGATAAAAATTCAGCTGGGAATTAATTTGGGGAATGTGGATCAGATAATTGAATACGACGTAGTCAGTCTGAGCTTAATAAGCCTGGGATAATTTCCAGACAAACTGATTTTCCAGGAGTTGTGTCTCTAAGCTATCTTGATTTACTAATTCACCCTTTTCACATTAAATCTCATTTCTTTCCATAAACAGGCTAGCCTCCCCCCAGTTTGTACAGTTTCACATGTGACATGTTTGAATAATAATTTTCGAATCACCTTTTTCTGTCCTCTGAACTAAGTGATGATATAGGGAGCCCTTGTTTGCTCCTACTTTCTTCCCAAGAATAGCAATAGCACTTAGACTTATATGCCACTTCACAATGCTTTACAGTTCTCTCTAAGTGGTTTACAGAGTCAGCATATTGTCCCCAACAATCCGAGTCCTCATTTTACTGACCTCGGAAGGATGGAAGGCTGAGTCAACCTTGAGCCCGTGAGAACTGAACTGTCAAACATCTGGCAGCCAGTGATCAGCCTGCAGTACTGCATTCTAACCACTGTGCCACCACGGCACTTGAGACACTGCAGTTAAGAAACACTCAATATCTCTGTTGATACTTGGAACAGGGTGCAAAATTGGAATATGATATTCATACCTAAAATGATAACTAGAAGTTTCAAAGAATGAATGAAAACAGATAATAGTCATGAACAAGAAAACAAGTTAATGAACATCTACTGCTGAGTGTCAACATGCATACTGCATGTCTTTACTTTCATAGACAGTAAAGAACACAGCTACAGGTTCTTCTTGCAGATGAATGCAAGAAAATGCAAGCCTGGGGAATATCTGTAGAGGGACCAAGTGGGGCAAATGACAAAATGTGCACTGTGATATCAGAATGCCACCCCTGTGATTTATGTACTTGCAACCAACATCAGCTTGCAAGTATGAAGGGCCATGATATGCACTGTGATTTCACAGCACAGGTTTTGGCACTTTCTTGTCAACATATTGTACATCAGATGCCCAAGGATAAAAGCAAGACAGTTTGATATCAACACACTCAGGACTCATAGCAGAAAGGTGGGTTGCTACCAGTTCGCACCGGTTCAGGTAAACTGGTAGTGGAAATGGAGACTGGGTCGCTGAACTGGTGGGGATGGCAGGTGCCCCACACCTCTGAACCAGTCCCCTAGTCGCTGCAGCATGTATTTTACTATTTTATTAATATTTTAATATTAATAAAATCTCTAAATCTCTAAAAAAAATTGACATTTTTAGTGTTCTGCGCATATGCAGACCTATTTACAGGCAACTGTGCATTGTGCTCGCACCGAATCGGCAGTAATGCCAACAGAAACCCACCCCTGACTGTAACACATCATCTAGAAAATATAGCCCTCCCACCCATATAACAAAAAGTACAGATCCTATATGTAGATGATACCTTTGTCATAATAAAAATGAACAATTAGAGAAAATACACGGAGTAATCAGCAACATCTTCAAAAGTATAAAACTCACAAGAGAAGAAAAAACCAACAAACCACTCTCCTTCCTGGATATCCTCACCAACAGAGAAATTGGTGACAAATTAGAAACACAAGTTATTGAAAAACCACCAACACTAACCAAGTGTTGTAAAGTAGTAACCGAACTTCCCATATGAGGAGTTGCATAAGAACATTATTCAGATGAGCACAAACTCACTGCAGCAACTTAGAATGCCAGAAAAAGAAAGCAAGCCACCTATACAATATTTTCCAACAAAACCCACACAACTTTCTCAAAAGTGCCTGACCATTCAAACCACTCTGCCATACAGCAAACAGAAACAACTGATTTGTTATGTACCATGTGGTAGTAATAGTTACTAACACGACACACAAACCAACTAAAACCCTCCAAAATATCTTAAGTAAACCAAAAGACCCAATAGTCGAACAGAAGAAAAAACAGGAGTCATCTACAACTTACAGAGGCAGGCAAAAGACTAGCATAGTGCATCCATGAACACTAACTTGCAGATAGAAAACAAGATGAATACACAATACACGGACAAATTCAACCACAGTTTCAGCTGGGAAACTGAGCAAATGTTAAGGAATTCTTGGAAGTTTGGCACTTAACCAGACATCAACAGGCACATAGATATAAACAACATTTACAAACCATTCAAAAGAGAAAATTAAAAAAGCTAAAAGGGAAATGAAACAATCAGGACACCTCTTTGTCTGCAATCAATACTCAGATAAACAGGGATTAATACCAGGAGGAACACCAGACAAATAATCAAGCAGCAAATACAGCCTAATGAAGGAACTATCAAGGAGAAAAGAACATCTCCGCCAACACCAACACCACATGCTATTGTACATAAACAGAGAGCAAACTCCATCCCCTCCTAGCATTGAAGATGTTACTTAGTCCGATAATGAAACATCTACAAGAAAACAATCAAGTTCAGAGAGCATGAAGAATACCACAGTACTTTCTTCAGATCAGATAGTTATATTTCTTGAAACATCTTTCTGCTGTTTTGAGTTTGATAAAGAGAAGGAATCAAGTTGGTCCATGACAGCCCATAATGCTGGCAGGTGTTTTCTGAGATGGTTTTTCAATTCTTCTGCAATCAATGATCTTAAAATAAGTAAGTGTATATACTCCACTCAGACATGTTCAACAATTTTGTTATTGAATCATGCAAATGTTAACATCTGGAAAGCATCATTCTTCCTTTCGTCACCAAGATAGGAAGTGGTTATATTTGGATCACTCATTTGGTTTTTTAGTTAGTTTATAATGACTAGTGTATCATCATTCCAAAATGCAGAACTTTTGAATTTATTTCAGTACTTGGCCTTTTGATAATTGTCTGCTTTAAAATTTTCATTTTATAAGCCAGAATTTCAAAGTAGTAATATTTATATTGATGAACTAAGGGGGATATTTGAGTTAGGCAAAGCAAGATTGATGCTTTGTGATAAGATCTGGGAATCACTATGCATATTTTGGAAGCTTTAGTGTCCATCAATCCTCCTTAAGGGAAAAAAAACCCCATGCTTTTTATGGACAGGAACCTGGAGTAATCACAGGATAGTTATAAGTTAATCAGAGAAAAAGATGAAGATCCAATGCCGGCTTTTTCAAACTAGGAAGCATGAACAGCCAGTATGTAGAGATTGATGCATCATAGCATATCTAACAGCATTTCTACCACTTTGTAATAATAAAAAAAATAGATATCTAAAAAATAATAATCTAAAGAAGAGCTGTACAAACTTTGAGAGCAAAGCGTCCAGGAAATAGGAAAACAGATTTCAGCATGCTATTAATGAATGCCACCAGTTTGTGACAAAAACATGAAGAAGATATTTAGATAATACACAGCATTCTGTATGTATAAATATATGTGATATACATGTCCCTGTTCAAATTTCCACTAGGGAATTTATTATTTCATTTGTTGCTGCTCTTATTTATTGTTTGCTGCCTGGGCATTCTTTTATCTGTTTGTTTTCTTGCAAGCATTCAGCATCATAGATGCTGTAGTTGAGTAACAAAATTATTCCAAGCCTGCGTATAGGCTAAAGTGACCACTTTTGGCGGGACAGTCCCGATTTTTCACAATTTGTCCCGCGTCCCGTGGCGTTTTAAAAAAGTCCTGATTTTGGCTCCATGTTGAAAGTGCAGTGGATTTGCTTAAGAAATCCTAACTGGGGCAAGACAAAAGACACTCTGTCTAATTGTAGTGGTAATGTTTTTTTCTGGGTTAGACTGTTAAGCCCCGGGGCTGGGATCCAAGGTACGCTTAACTAGGTGAGGAACTTGTGCAGACCCGCCGGGGCGTGGCAACTGAGGAAAAGAATGGCGGGGAGGGGGGGCGTGCAGAGAAGAAGTAGCGTGCCAAGCTGTCATCGGGGCTGCTGAAGCTTGCAAGGGAGATCTTGAAGCGGAGGATCCCAGGGCTGTGGACGCGGGGCTTTGATCTGGTGATTCTGGGATCAACGGCCATGAGGGATTGGCGAGGATGACCAGCGCTTTTTTCCTCAGCCCTGAAATGGGTTTGATTCCCAGCACGCCTCTTGATCGGCTGAAGAGAATGTGATCCAAAAATAAAAGCAAAGTGTCTGAATTAGGACAGGCAAAAACGAGAATTCCTGTTTGAGGGAAACCCAGTGGGTTTAAATTGAAAAAATCTATAACTATTAAAAAACCCAATGTACTTTAGGTATGTGTTCATATGGCCATTCCAAGAATCCTTCAAGAAGAATATTTGCTCTTCAAAGCACCAATGGTGCTGTAAATTAAAGAAAAAGTTAACCTCTCAGTTACTTGTAACTGCATCTATCTCCTCTGTAGATTAAAATATTTTCTCCCCTGTAGAAGAAGAATCACTAGCCATAAACAACATTCTAGCTATGGGTCATGTCTCTCCCTTAAAAACTTGGCAAGTTCTTGGGTCAGTTTACAATAAGAAAAATCTCACTTTTCCAGCTTTGAAAACATTTGGGCATTAACAGATTTTTTAAAATAATTTAATGATTTAAATTATTAATTCATATGAGAAACCGACCTGGTCGTTCTAGTTTGAAAATCAGGAGAAAATATTTTACTGGAAGTTCAGGGCTGTAGAAGGGATTAGCACAGTTTTTGCAGACAATTTATTTGAACCATTTGTCGGTATAGACAATTAAAATATGTACAGTTGGAATATTATGAAGAGAATGCATTGCAGCTTCAAGGTGCTAGAAATACTTGGAATGTTTAACACATGCTGTATTTGAAGCATCAGTTCAGGTCTGTAAGAAATGAAGGCTATAATGAAGATTAATACTGGTAATATGTATGATTTGTGGAATAAGGAATTGGAATTTCCAGTGCTGGAAAATCAATAGGTCCAAATTTGAAGAAATGTCAAATACTGTATGGTTCTGATGACTTGGTGATGAAATTAATTCATCAGAAGAACTTTTATATCAACTGATTTCCCCAAAGATTTTTTTTAAAGATGGGGTTTTTTTTTTTTGTACTATTTTATAATCAATACAAGAGCTTTTTGTCTTGGATGATGTAGCTTTTATCCTTTAAGACCCCTTTTTGTTTTAAAATAATTACATAGTTTAATACAACTTTGGGAGAAAATGTAGACACCTAAGATGCATGTGTTACAGTTCAAAATTATAGAATGTGATTATTTTGTAAAAACTCTATAAAACCTAATGATTAACTAAGGGAATCGTCTTATACAAATGGAAAGAAAACAACATTCCAGATGTAAAAGAGTGTTATCAAGAGATGTTTTCTTTGTTAAATTTTAAATAGTTTTTAGCTTGTAAAGATGAAATGATTGGGCAATATGTTTTGATGTAGTCTAGATTGAAAAATAAAAGCCAGAGCTAGCATATATTAGTATAAAATTGATCTTTCTCTTTGTAAGTTTTATTTTAATATTATACTTTTATATGATATCATAATTATTGTGCAGTATTTCACATTCATCTCCACTATGAATCTGATGATAGTAAACAACTCATATTTTCTTTCTTTATCAAGATCTGTGATGAAATTCTTTTAATTTCTTATTTGATAGCACCAACAATGTTGGGCAACCATTCCGATGACATAGCAAGCATGTTTACAATATACCCTTCTTATTCCTGGGTCCATTAGTAAGAAAAAATGGAGTGGCTATGGCAAAATGCCCAGGTATGGAACCAAGTGCAGGTGATTTAGAATGTAAACTAGAAGGAAGCATCCTTACTCAGTCAATGTAGTAGAGAAAGTAAGCTGCTTCTATCTGATTTTGCTCTTGGGTTATCCCATCTTTTGTCTAGCAAGCAGGAGAGTAGATAATAACAAGTGGCTATCAGATGACATTAATGAGCATTATTCCTAGGGATGTATGCATCAGTCCTGATTTCCTTTCAGTACAGTCTGTTAAAGAAACTATTGGGTGTTTGTGATAGAACATTTTTTTTTGCTATTTCTATTGTACTGCCTGATGGACAAAAGGTATACGAAAATGAGAAAATCCATGAACAAACAAAATAGGAATATCATACTTTCTCCAGTACATTTACTAAATAAAGATGCTTCCTTCTGATTATTTGAATTTCTTTTTAGATTCTAAATGCAACTAGACTTCATTTTTCAAATCATGGCTCCCACCTTAGTTTATGTAAAGGATGGAACCAGGACAAAAACTTAAACTTAATTTATTTCATTTACTTTCAGATTTAATTAAGATTAAATCTAATAATGCATTACATAATTTCCTTATTGTCACATTAATTCGGAATGATGTAATAAGTTCTGGAATCTTTAAATGTTCAGGTCTCTTTTGCAGTGAATGTATTGTGGAGTTTAGACAATAGTCAATCTCTTCCTTTAATATTATTGTGGCCCTGGCAAATATTATCTATTTAGTGGCCAAAGGCTTCTACTTCCCCTCTTCCTTTAAAGCCTCCTTTATCCTGCTCTAGCATCTATAAGCTAACTTATTACATAAATAGAAGCAGAGACATTTGGCACCTGGAGGACACACAAGTGCTCTATAAAAGAGAGCTAGAAATATGGGGATGTAGCAGTGGTTGGTTCTGGATCCCATTGCAACTGGTATGGTGCAACGGAGCTGGGCGTCAACCACATGAACACACACAGCACACACAAATAGGTGCACAGTGTGCGCATGCGTACTTACTGCCTGTGTCACTCCATGACGCCTCTGCGATGCTCCGTGATGCCTCCATGATATTCCAGATGCTCAGCGGAGCATCGCACAAGCACCGTACGCTTTGTGCATGTGCACTGAAGCCCCAGGCAGTTCAAATACTGGTAAGGAGCGTGGGCGGGTAGGTGGGCCCTCCGGAGCACCTGGTACCTGGTGCTCCCGGCAGGCACCGGTACACCCGTACCGGAGCGTACTGGTCGTAACCTATCACTGGGATGTAGGCTTTTGAAGCTATCTGTTTTTCCTCCTTCTGAGATTTGGTTTGCACTTTCCATATTTTAGGGTTTGGTTGAAAATGGAATACTTAAAAGCACCAAAAATAAATTGGGCTTTACAAGCCAAGGTTGCATTGATGCTTGGCTGAAGAATGGTGAAATATCTGTGTGCAAAGGAAAACATGGGGTGGATTTTAAAAAGTTTTAAAGTGAAATCCTAATGGGGCTCTTCACCTGTTTAGGAAACCCTAAAACAATAAGGGGCTGGTTTATTTCACAGTTAGCAAAAACACATTCTCCCATATTTTCTGGCAACCGAAAATTTAGTCTTTTCAAGGCAGATGTGTCTAGTTTTGTTTACACAGTGATATGAGTAACCTTTCACATGAAAAGTTCCCCATAGAAAACTGCCATATTTTTTACACTGAATTTATGATGAAGCAAAAGAAGCGGTAATGTGGAGTTAAACAACAATTTTGAACAGTTTCTCAGAGGAAAGCAATAATGGAGCTGATGAATCGCACATGACAAGAAATTCTGAATTAGGAGGCCATGGCAGAAAAGTCCACCTGAAGTTTTCTTAGTTTATGTCAGAATGATGAAAGTAGTGGGAGGGCCTCATGCTTCAGCTTCCTTCTTTTTAAATATGTGTGTGACATTGTGACACTGGCTCTGCCTTCCCTGTGGGCACTGTTTGAAGAACAGATCATTAGACCAAAAACAAGCAGGCATTAAACTTGTGAGATCCTTTTATTGAAAATCTGACAACAGGAGCATGGTGCCAAATACATACAGTTTGTTCAAACCAACCAACCAATCTTCATGCATGGAATGGAGCTGAGAGCAGGGACTCTGCCCTAGCGGTGTGCAAAAAGTTTTATAGTTCCTTTCTGAATCGACCCATTCTGACTATTACATGTTGCGATGTAACAGAACAAAGTGTTTCAAATTGTAATGTTTCAACCATGTTTTGCACACTTCTGCTCTGCATTTACCCCTTGAATCCCTGTCCATCCCAGGTTCTATCAATAAACTCAATCACATTATTCAAAGTAGAGAAGAAACTTGGGGTCAAGAATTACACTTGTTTGGATTTATTTATATATTGCTTTAAAAATTTGTTAGGGTTGCTTAAAAGGACTGACCAGATGAAATGTTCCAGGATCTCTTCCTATTTTCTCCAATGGAAATTTGTCCTGATTGAAAAAAAAATACAGCACAAAATGTGATCATGTGTAATGCAGTTCAGGTGACATAAACATGAAATCCTTCAATTCTCTACTACAATGGTCTCTTCTATGACAGGTAATGGGGAGGTATCTTCACTTTCCTCGGAATATGACCCATTCATCAGACATGTTCTGATATCAGCTAAATTTTAATGCATATTTATATAAATGGTGATAATTACAGTGATGAAAGAGGCAAATTAACCAAAGCCATCTAATTCAAAATACATTTCTGTCATGCTGATCATGAGATGTAACGTACAAGGTGCCAACTCTGATTTAAGGATGGTTATACAGTATATGCTTAATCCCCATGACAGCCCAATTAGTTTTCTGAGTCTCATGATTTCTCCATGTCTGTTGGACCACAAAATGCCTATTCCTTCTGGTGATGAGCAGATTAAGTTTGTTCCTTGAAAATCCCCCCCCCCCAAATTTTAGCTATGGAATTACATCACCACTTTGACAGTAGAATGGATTGCATTTTTTTTCCAAGCTGGGAAATTACTTTACAGACAACATATTGTAGATATGAACTTCTTTTCTCTCTTGCAACTCAACTGATTGAAAGCCCAAAATTTCACTATTTAAAACTGCATGTTATGAAATTAAAACTGTTACATCAAACGGGGCAAAATATATTCAGTCATATACCATGGGAAACCAAGTGAAGTAAACATATTTTATCTGTCCAACTACTGAAACTGCCATCTATCTGGGGAGCAAATTCCATACTACCTTGATGATGGCAACATTTGGTCTTCTAAAGATGGTCACAAACATAAATCTGTGGATACACCCCATAAGAATCATGAAAATAATCACTAGAATTTTAAAAAAATGTAGCAAAGAAGCAGATGAGAAAGCAAGGAAGCACAGGGTGAACTACACAATAAATGGACAATCAAAATTCATGTGGCCTTAACTGACAAATTTCTAATTTCTTGAACTACCTAGGGAAGGAGTCAAGAAAAAGAAAGTTTATTAGGGGTGGGGAGATTAGGGAGTGAATGGATTTTTAGAATATTGTTTCATTTATTATTGTTTGGAAGTCTCTCTTTTGCATTGTCTCACTATTGTCCTTCAGGAAAGCTGAAAAGGTTCAAGTAGGCTGTACAGAGAGCTATTCATTCTCATCAAGGACTTGTATTGTGCTGTTGAAAGGAAAGGAAAGATTCGCCTGGGAAATAATGGCAGCCTTTCTTTATCAGGTGCAGCATTAATGGATTTCAGAGCTTCATTCAATTTTGCCACCTGCTCTGAATTTCAAGGATTGCAACCGGAATATGTACTAATTATGAACATTATCACTAAAATGTATAAGCTTTTGTTGAAATGTGAGAAGAAGATGTGAAAGAATATATGAACTTTGGTTATAATATCCAAATGGAGCATGGGAAAATATTTGGTTGATACATCATGTTCTGATCTTAAGAGACTTTTTGTAAAATAATCATTATTTGTCACCAGAGAAATTGTCTAGAAAATATAAATGTGCTTCAAATCTTTGCTGGAAATGTGAAAAGCTTAAAAGGGTACTTTATCATGTTTGGCAGACATGAAAAGTAGCCAAACATTTTTGTATTAAAAAAATGGAAAAATTTGATATTACACGCAAATGAAGGAAGGGTTAGTGAACATGATGAAGGTTGCAGAGATGACTATATTAATTTTCTTCATCAGATAAATATCTATATATCTATATATCTGTGGTTGACTGGAAACTCCTTATAGCCTTTCTGCATGAAAATTTTAAAAAGGCACTTATGACTTGTGGTTTGATGATTAGGAAAAATGGATAGTATAAAAATGAACTTTTTTGTAAGCATAGACTAAGAGATAATATTATAATCATATTTATATTTGCTCCAGAAGAAACTGAAGCTTCATCTTTCTACAATATTTTCTCCAAAAGGGTCTCTCATTTTTCTGGGGGACAGTTGGAAACAGATTTTATTTAAAGCTGGTGCTTTGCTTAACCGTACAAAGATAAACGTGTCCCTATGGATTTTACTCCACTAGTTGTTGCCAATTATATTGGCTGGTACTCACCTCCATTTTAAGGCCATTGAGCCAGCACTGTCCAAAGATGTTTCCATGGTCATGTGGCCAGCATGATGTTGCAGAGCACTGCTATCTTCCCACCAAAGTCATATTTATTCACCTAGCCACATTTGCATGCTTTTGAGCTGTTAGGTTGGCAGGAGTTGGGGCAAGAATGGAAGCTCACTTCATTGCATAGCATTTGGGTCTCAAACCTGGACTCCAGCCCACAAGCCCAATATTTTAACTGTTGAGCCACTGTGCCCCCCTTGCTTTACAGTATGCTATTTAATTTGGAAAAATGCTCATAGGTGGACATCCCAAGATATTTCCGTGGTCATGGGGCAGGCATGACTAAACACCGAAGGTGCATGGAACACTGGTTCCTGTTTTTTCACTTGCATTTTTTATGTGCTTTCGAACTGCTAGGTTGGCAGAAGCTGGACAAGTAATTGGAGCTCACTCTGTTCCATGGCACTAGGGATTCAAACCGCTGAACTGCTGAACTTCTGATCAACAACCATAGCATCTTAGCCACTGAGCCACCACGTCCCTTGTACAGAACAGTAAAAAAATAATCAGATAACTATTACAAGCTTTTGTTTATGCCTATTCATTTCCATAGATCACCAAGGACTGCTTTTTTATTTTGTGACATGAACATTTTACTCCTCTTGACTCTTCAGAGTCAAAGAACATCAGAGCCAGTTTCTTAGTAATGATCTTCTGTTTGCATAACCTGACAATGAAAATCTATATCTTTGTTCACAACATTTGGTGAATTCATAAGCCAGATCAATATCTGTCTAATGGTGATTTCATCTCTTTGGATCGATTTCAGGCTAATTCTTGGAATACAGATTGATGTTTGCATTGTGAAATCCTTAAGACTCCTGTCATCTTCCATAGCCATGAATGGAAGATAGAACAGATTAATGGAAGAGGCATAAGACTGAGTGCCAAGCAAATAATATATGAAGAAAAAATAGTGTGAAATTTTAGATCAAAATACAGGGAACTGTTGAACACAAAAAAGGACAGAGCAAGCCGGGAGCAAGGAAAGTTCAGTTTCTTTAGCATCTCTTTTCAGCTGTCACTCAGAAAGGCATCTGCTAGGATTATTGGGTGACAAATTTAAAAATCACACTGTACTTAGAGAAAATGTCATTGCTGAGACAATAGGGCCTCATCCTATTTCCAAAGAAAAAGCCTTATGAACTCTGTGATTGCAGACATGCACAGGTTTATGCAGTAGTGTTATGTACATGTCTGGGAATATATCTGAGTAAAATTTGCTCTCCCCCCCCCAAAAAAAAGTAAAATGCCATTGAAATTTATGGGACTTATCTCTTAGCAAATAAAGCATTTGATTGCATTTCATTTCCCAAAATTGTAATGAAGAGAAAGAGAAAAAGAGGAAAGGAGGGACGGAAGGAGGGATGGAGGGAAAGACTGTGGTTTTAGCACATTAGAATTTCGGATGTAGTATACAATCATGCCTTTTCACAGCATACCACTTCTCTGAACAAACTGCTTACATGAAGATTATAGCTCTAAAATGGTGGCAACAGAGCACTATGTACAAAAATAAATATTTTTCATAAGCCTTTAAGGACATAGCTAACATTTCTTTCCCCGGGAGCTTAACAACCTACTTACATTATATACCCCCTCCCCAAAAGTTAATAAGGGAATTTAAAAATGAATTCTGTTGAATAAAACAAGTATAATTCCATTCCTCACCAAGATTTGAAAGAAAGTAAGAGATTTCTTTTTCATAGTATATTTGGGTGTTGGGTGCTTTCACACATATGAAGCACATTTGGAATACTGAAGAAAATAACTTTACAAAATTTTGGCCCATGCCTACTTTTAATATAGAAGAGGAAAAGCTCAATGTTACTTGCATGAATATGTCTGCAAGCAAGCTAGACGGTTCCATTCATCTCTGAGAATTACAGTGATTTCTGCTCTTCCAAAATACAGTCCTTTAAAGCCATTGATAACATATTTTCAGCTGAACAGACCACTTTCCAACCTGAAAAGAAAGATTAAGAATTTTGATGGATATTTTAATACAGACGGTTGTTGGCAAAGGAAGGCAGTTCTGTAGTCTTATTAAGAGAAACTCCAAGTCATTATGTCCTTTCCCCCCTCATTATATCAATCCTTTCCTTGCTGACTTTCCATTTTAATTGCAATAGTCTGACACATCACATTTATATTCTGCTGAAAATAACAAGGTAACTTTTCTTTAAAAAAACCATTTCATTTGGTTATTTCTACATTCATGAATAAGTCAATTACTAGTGTTATAAAGGTTACAGATTAACTACCATCTATATAGCCAACATAAATCAAAGCTTCCTATACATGGCTGGTTAGGATACTGCAGTCCTGGAGTCTTCTGGCAATGCTAGTTGAATGCCTTGGTGATTACTGTTGTCAATTTATTTTAATAATGGGAATAAAGCATTCTATATTCCCACAGTGCCTTCCCACTGAGTTTTTATGCTAGTTTGAAGGATCCTGTCTTAATCTAATATCAGCCAGGTTATAATACTATTTTACTATCTCAATCTCCATTCTGTAGTGCAGTGTTTCTCAACCTCACCAACTTTAAGGTATGGGAACTTCCACTTCCAGAATTCTCCAACCAGCATCTAGTTCAAGTAGAATTGTAATTTCCAGCATACCAGAAGGATTCGTTTTGCTGGTATATTTAATACATACCTTCTCTTTTTTTAATTGGAGGTATAATCATCCAGTTAAATTCAGCAGATGGCAGCACTTAGCCAACCTTAGCTATCTACAAATTAAGTATGATCTAAGTAGAGTCAGCTTTGGGAGAGTACTGAGAAATTTAAGATTAGAAGCTAGACTGGGAAATTGAAAACATTACAGAAGAAAGCAATGACAACCCGCTTCCATATCGTACTAAGAAAATGGCCCAGATTTGTCAAGAGTTGAACTTGACCTAAAGGTGACTTTCCTTTTATTTTGCTTTTTATTATACACACTGGATCTCATTTTTGAGTCAATATCCATAGCACCATACCAGGGTTCACTCCACAAGCCAATGGTATTCCTCAAACTAAAGGTCAGTCATATTTATTCTCCCTCCTAGGAAAATGCTTATGCTTTCCATATCACATTAGAATGAATATATGAATCCCCTGCAAATTTCTTTTCAGTACTTGATATGTTTGAAGACTCTAAAGAGCCATTTCCCCTTGACGTTTACATTACTGGCCTAGCTCATTTGTGGAGTAATTCAACATTGCAAATCTCCCTTTACACAGCTTAGTCCTCTATTTAAAACAGTATCAGAAGACATTCTTCTTTTTCAGAGTGCATTCCTCTGTTTGTAGGATGGTCTATTCACATTTAGCTTAAAGATGAAGAACTATAAGGGAAGAGAGTAGTCCTTGTCAATTGATTGTTGGAACAGCAGCTAAACAGGTCTCCTAGTCATTGTTTCCTACACTATTAGGAGATTATTGCATTTCTATTTTACTTTTGCTCCTGGGGAGGAAAGCTATGGCATACTAAAAAGCAGAGACATTACCCTGCCAACAAAAGTGCTTATAGTCAAGGCTATGGTTTTCCCAGTTACAATGTATGGCTGTGAAAGTTGGACCATAATAAAGGCTGAGCGCCAAAGAATTGAGGCCTTTGAACTATGGTGCTGGAGAAGACTCCTATGAGTCCCTTGGACTGCAAGGTGATCAAACCGGTCAGTCCTAGAAATCAACCCTGACTGCTCTTTAGAAGGCCAGATCCTGAAGATGAAACTCAAAAGAAGAAAGGGATGGCAGAGAATGAGGGGGCTGGATGAAGTCACCGAAGCAGTAGGCGTGAGCTTAAATGGACTCCAGAGGATGATAGAGGACAGGAAGGTCTGGAGAAATGTGGTCAATGGGGTCATGATGGGTCAGACATGACTTCGCAACTAACAACAACAATACTTTTTTTTTCTCAGTTGGCAACACAGTTTTAAATTAAGATATGGAAATATAGAAAATTGATTTGTGTATTACCCTCTGTTCCTTTTTCCTGGTTATATAGAAGCAATTGTCATTTGAGAGGGCCTTGTGTAGAAGGTGAGATAGAGCTGAAAGGGTATCAAAAACATTCCTGCTAGCCCAATTTCTTTGCTCCAACAGAACTGATATTGCATCAGGAACAAGTTATTTATTCCACAAGTAAAGCTACAATGGAAATTCCTATCATAAATCATTTAAATCAATATACATAGACTATAAGAGAAGAATTTGAGGAAAGAAAAAGTCAAATTTCACCTGCTTAGGACAGCTTCCCATAGTAAAATTCCCAGACTACAGTATAGAATTCATCCCCAAATCCAAAAGATTCCCTTTTCCCTGCACTGTCTTTGATAAGTCATACAGAATATGACTCTATCTTCACTTCCTACCATGTATTTATCTTTGGATAATATTTATTCACTTTATTGAACATCCAGGGGGATGGAGAGATAATGAACATTATGATGCAAAAACTGCTTCTTTTGGATTTGTCTTACAATGTTGCACACCATTATGTCAGGGTCAGAGTTTGCATTATGATATTATCACACTCTTTTGTCATTTTCACAAAATCTCATTTTGCCGCAGGTGTCCTTGTTCTTTTAACCAACATGTTTGGATTATTGTTGATATGTTTTGTTTGATAAATTCCCTGTTCTATGTACTTTCATGCTGGCTGATTATTAGTGCAGCAGAAGCTGAGACCATTCTGGACTGGGACTGCCATTGCTGAGTAAAGTGGACTATTTGCTCTTCCTTTCACTGCGGTAAAAGCTTGAGAAAGACTTATTAGTGGGGGAAAAGTCTCATTGTCAAAAATACCTGAACCTGCCTCCACCTATGATCTAGCTATAATTCCAACTAGATACAATGTAAGAATCTTGCCTTTCATGTCACATAAAAGGCTGGGAAAAGGAATGATTCAAGGGTAGATATTGGTTATATAGGCATCTCAGCCTATTTTTTATACCCTAGCAAGATCATCACCAGAGATTTGTGGTGTTCTGTTCCTTTCAAGACTTCCCAAATGATCTCTAAGAAACTGTTGTAGAATATCATCTCTTCATTGCCTGGAACATGGCATCATCCCCACAGCATAGTTAATCGAATTTCAGATCAGAGCATCTCCTTGAGCAGAATAATTTTCTCAGACTCTGAACCAATTTCACTCACCTAAACTAGCATTGGGGCCCTCTAATATGTTAGGATTTATTTGGTTATTCTTTCTGGGATGGTCTGTCATTGTTTCTCTTTACTTGAAGCAAACCAAACCAAAAATAAAACACTTCCCTTACACTTGAATGAAAAAGTCATGGAAAATGTAAATTTATCTTCCATGCTTTGAAGTAAAAAAAAACCACAACAACCTAGAAAAGCACAGTATGCAGGGCATACATATCACCTGCCACCTTCAGGCATGACATTATATAATACAAAATGAAATAGAATAGAATAGAATAGAATATAATTCTTTATTGGCCAAGTGTGACTGGACACCAAGGAATTTGTCTTTGGTGCATATGCTCTCAGTATACATAAAAGAAAATTATGCATTCCTCATGAATCATAAGCTACAACACTTAATGATATTTTACATATTACATACTGGGGCTAAAACTGGTTGATCCAAATAGAGATAACTTTTGATAGCACTGTTAATTTATGAACCTTCCCCCCAAAAGTATATATAATGATAGTCATGGGATACAAATAAGCAATCAAATCATACTAGGAAACAATCAATATAAATTTTAAGGATACAAGTAACAAAGTTACAATCATACAGTCATAAGTGGGAGGAGATGGGTGATAGGAACAATGAGAAGATTATTACTATTAATAGTAATGCAGACTTAGTTTGACAGTCCTGAGGGAATTATTTGTTTAGCAGAGTGATGGTGTTCGAGAAAAGCTATTCTTGTGTCTAGTTGTTCTGGTGTGCAGTGTTGTTTTGAGGGTAGGAGTTGAAATTTATGTCCAGGAGGTGAGAGGGTCTGTAAATATTTCCACAGCCCTCTTTTTGACTCATGCAGTATATAGGTCCTCAATGGAAGGCAGGTTTGTAGTAATTGTTTTTTCTGCAGTTCTAATAATCCTCAGAAGTCTGTATCGGTATGTCTTGTTGGGTTGCAGAACCAAACCAGACAGTTTTAGAGGTGCATGACAGACTCATTGGGAAGTATTGCAGAACAGCTTGGATATTAAGTAAAAAATAGATAAGTTGTGCAATGAGCACTAAAACAAATGTCCACATGTTCAAAAGGGAAATAATATATATACTTTTGGGGGAAAGGTTCATAAATTAACAGTGCTATCAAAAGTTATCTCTATTTGGATCAACCAGTATTAGCCCCAGTATGTAATATGTAAAATAGTTTGGAGAAACGAAGTTGTACAGTTGTGTTTTTATATTTTGGGATGAATTGCACTTTCAATTTGAGTTCAAGTCACATATAGCCCTGAAATTGGCCAGAGAAATATATGAATCTTATGAACCAAGGCTATAATCTGGGTCCAAAACCTGAACATCTGCATTATTCTAAATGAAGAATTCACCTTCAGCACTTGTCTTTCACAGCCTTTTCTCTCTTTCAGATAAATACTGCAATTTCCTTTTGTCTTCTAAGTGATATTCTTATCCTTTTAGGGATGCCAGTGATTTAATACATGTCTGCAGCAATTCCTCTGATCACCAGATGAAAGATATTTTATCAAGGCAGAATATTATTCTAATTAAATACAAAATGGCTGAATCAGATGGTTTAAAGAGTAAATACTCAGAAGGAGAAGGACGAAATAGGAGCCATTCTCAGCCAAGTCTCCAATTTCTCAGTAGGAGGTAAGAACAAAGTGCTAACAGGAGAAAGTTAAAGTGAGTCTTGTTAGACAGCTGATCTATACATTTCAAAAGCATTCCTATGAGTCAGCTAACTTACTTGACCTGAATCCTCCCTATCAAGCAAATTTAGAACAAGTTTGTTCTGTGGGGCTTTTATCTAATATCTGTTGTGTTTCCAGTGATGGGAATAAGAGAGAATGGAATTCTCTCTTGGGGCTAGATTGAAAATTCTAGCATAACTACAAAAGTACTGTATATTATATTATTCAGATTGTAGTGAAAGCTCAATTTAATAATTTAAAAAATAAATTATAACACAATGTCCATTGTTTCAAATTGCCCATTAAATTGGAGATTACATCACTGCCGCAATTTACATTATTTTCATGATGTTGTTGTGCAAGTTATGTAGTTACATATATGATACAAGTTTATGCCAAATCTACATGACTGCATAGTTAATTTATTGGTCAATTGCATGTGAAAGATTCTGCATTACAATTCTGTAAATCTAAGCTTCACTGCATATATATGGGGAGGGGACACATATGTTTTTTCCCTCTCAAGTACAAAATCAATTTCTTCCAAGAAGAAATAATTTAGATTTTCTATTTTTGAAGGAACAGAATTTAGCCCCCGACTGCTCCAATTTGAAGGCAAATCTTGACAAAAGTAAATGTGATGAAACCAATACATTGATAACTTTTCCTACTTGTTCTCTCCCACCCATCCCCCCAATACTCAGAAAAAATGTTGCTATTTTCATGAGATTCTCAACAAATAACCCAAAACAAAACTTTCCCTTTGCATTGGTATAATTCAAGGATTAGATTATGCAAAGCTTTGAGCATAAGAGTGCTGTTCTTCAACAGTGTTTCAAACAAAGCGTCTTCTTTGAAGATGTTTTGCAAAGCAATGTACCTCTCTTATTTCTTTGAGTAATGTGGCTCCCTTCCATAGGGAGTCATGGAGATGACCTTGGAGAAAGCAACCAGAAGCCATTAGGAAAACAGCAGGTAGAGAAGAAGTACAAGTGAAGCCCAGGAGGCAGGAAAAGACTCAGACTGACTCCTCTGAGACTGCCTGGGGTTTAAGAAGGAAGGAAGAAAAACACAGGCAGACTTGTAAAATTGTGTTACTAGAGTCTGTCTTAATAAAGTATAGATCTAGTCTTCTTGTAGAAGCCAATTCTTGATCTGGTCATTTTCGCTGTCTTCCTCAGCTTCCATGCAGTCTTACCCTAGGCAGTAAAAGGCAAAATATGGACTGACAAGAACTTCTTGTGGGATTTGCAACCAGTGAGTCACATGCTATCTAAAGAAGGGATTGGATCTAGAGTCTAAAACCATTACAAGCCCTGGCTGATATTCAAAATGACCTATCCCTTTGTCTTGGGGCTTAATATCAAGAAATAAGGGCTTAGGATGCGGAATCTTGGAAAATAAGTTACCAAACATTCTGCCTTTGTGAGTGACTAAATTAAGGTGAGATTTCTGGAAGTTGTTTGAAGCTTTTCTTTAGAATGCAAAATGGATTGACTATATACAAAACAAATACAGGACTAAGAAATTCCAGATTGCCTATGCTTAAAATCAAGAATAATCTAAACTGTTCAAAGTTAGTGCAACAGAAAGAAGCTGAGTTCAATGTAGAGATGTTATTAACTTCTTTTTTTTATTTCTTTTGTCTTAATATATTTTAGACTGTGTTTGTTAAAAATCCATACCGTGTACGGGCTCTGGGAAGTCGGGGGGGGGGGAGGAAGGGAGGTGGGGTGTTAGGGGGGAGGGGTATATATAGTATGTGTTAGATTTCAATGTAATGCGATTGCACATGTATACTGTTGCTCTTTAATTTCACTGTAAAAATAGGACAAGCTGAATATATTGACATATAGTAGAAATACACCAAAGGGAGGAGTAGCGGGATAGAAGAAAGAGGGGTAGAGAAGGTGGGAGAGAGGATTGGAGGGAGGGTGAGAAGGAAGGGAGGGAGTGGACTGGGAGTGAGGAGTGGTAGAGGGGGAGGAGAAGTAGGGTAGAGGGGAATGATGGAGGGAAGATGGAAAGTTGGAGGGGGGCGAAAGAAAGAGGTGTATGGAGGGTCAAAGAGGTATATTGGGTTTCTATTTTGGAGGGTATTGTTGACAAGAGGAATTGCTGTATTTATTGTTTAATGTTGTATGGCCCCGGTTATGCACAGTATATATGTGACTGTATGAAAATGAAAAATGGAAAATAAAAAACACATTTAAAAAAAAATAAGAAATCATATAAAGAATTAAAAAAAGAATGCAAAAGGGCTAATAATATGCTTTTTTCTGATAAACATCCATTTGCTGTTTACTAGTGATATTTAAAAAAAGGCTCGTTGCTTTCTCAGCCTCCCTGAGTTCTCCTAAACTTTGGAGTCTCCAGCAGCTTATGATAGAATAGATTTCTGTTTTAGATTTTTAAGGAGGCATAGCCAGGTTTTTTTCCAATATGGCCAAATTTCTCAAATGACAAAAACAGAAAGTAATTAAAAGAATTGGAAATCACACAATGAGTTTGCAGTCTGCATAGGATTTTTAACATTCAGCATTTGGCATATTGGATGACTAATAGTTGTTCTTATCACAGAATACACAACATATAAGAGGATTTAATTAAAAGACTAGGGAATAGCATGTTGTTCATTCCTATGTTTCTCTATAGCTAGTCCATGGAAACTTTTTGGCATTGCAACTCAAATACATGTTTAAAAAATAAAGTAAAGGTAGGGGAAGCTTTGTGGTGCAGGGGATGGGAATCAAGGAGAGTAGGAACCCAAAAGACCGCCCACTGAAAAACTGAAGGGTTGAGCTCCAAGGAATGAAGGCTTCACAGGCAATTAAAAAACAAAACCCTACAATTGCCAGTCAGCAGAGAACATTGCTGCCCACAGCCTGAATAAAATGGCTGACCTGAGCTGTGACCAGCTGCTGGAGGGAGGGGCATGGCAGGCACTGCAGCCAATCAGAGCTGCAGTTGCTACTAGAATGGAACAAAGCACTGAAAATCTTCTGTTCTGAAGTTAAAGCAGCTTATGAACAATACAGTCCAGGAGTGCATTTGCAATGGGCTGGGAGTCAGAGAAGGATGACATCATCCATTCATTGCATTTATATCTTCATACAGTTATGCAGAGACAGTCATGTCAGTCGTTTAGTGGAATTGTATAGCTTTGGCTTTTTTTTTCAGCTTCACATATTGGCTCTTCTATTCTTTTCCTGCGAGCCATTGTTCAGTCCTATGCGGTCTCTTCAATTGTTGTATCACCCTGTCTCTTTGCCATTCTTATTTCAAAATCTCTTTCCATTTCTCATTTTCCTTTGCAATCTGACTTTCTTTCCACCTCTCTTATTTCTAAAGCTTTATCCCTTATTGCTGGTTGAAATGAAAAGTGATACACATCTTTTTTTTTTTTAAAGATAATAATTTCCTCCCATTTTTCTATGGTTTCATTTAATTATTTTCTTTTATTAAGGAATTAAAATGTGACTGTGTAGGTCTAATTCCATATCGGAAAGCTGATGGAATAGAGTTCAGTTATCCAGAGATATTAAGAATATCAGAATCAGTTATTTTAGTCTGAAGAAACTGAAAACAGAATAGGAGAGTTACATCAACAGCTACACATGAGGAACATGTCAATAAACTCTCTGGCAGATTGTATAAAATCTTGGTTTATGTTATTGCTCTTGATGCTTCAGATGTTCATTTCTGTAGTCTGTTTTTAAAATCACAACTGTAAAAGACTACAATATCTTAACTTCAAAATGCTCATTTTAGAATGAAGAAGGAAGAAACTGAGCATAAAAATACAGAAGAAATTCATTCTTTCATTTTGGGATATTAGCAGATGTGATGCAGTTAATATGTTGGATTGGAAGATATCTAGGCTTCGGTTTCCTTTCAACCCCTGAAAACCACTTGATGACTTAGGATAATCTGTCTCTCAACCAACATTGCCAGGCACATAGGAAGATGGGGACAAAATTAAGTGAGGAAGCATATGCGCCTACAGCATGGAGTTCATAACACAATAATTAAACACGTACGTAAGTATTGTAATATGAAATAAGCCATTACATACTGGCTGAAATACCCAACTTCATTTTGCTTTCAAAGTGGAAACCAGAGGTGGTATTCAGCAGGTTCTGACCAGTTTTGGAGAACTGGTAGTGGAAATTTTGAGTAGTTTAGAGAACTGGTAAATACCACCTCTGACTGGTCCTGCCCCCATCTATTTTCCGCCTCCCGAGTCCCAGCTGTTTGGGAGGAAATGGAGATTTTACAGTATCCTTTTCCTGCCATGCCCACCAAGCCACGTCATACCATATCCACTAAGCCATGCCCATGGAACTGGTAGTAAAAATAATTGAATCCCACCACTAATGGAGACTCCTTAGTCAGCAAAAACACATCATTCAGGGAAGGGAATTTTATCCCCTGTGCACATACAATTTCCACCCCACTGAGTGTCTAGAAAAGATCTTCCATTTTTGCCCTAAATAATGTAAATGAAAAAGCTTTAATAATCCAATTTCAATTATACAAAACACAAACCTTTCAAATCCATGGGAATTAAGGCTGTTTTACATGTAACAGTGGGAGCATCAGTATGTTTGGTTAGAAAATCCTATTGAAACCAATATAGTTCTTGCCTAGAAAAATGGATATAAGATTCTAGCTTCAGGCCTTCTGTATTTTTATTACTCTTTTTCTTCCTTCCTGGTATTCATAATGTCTCCCGATTTAATAACTGCTGCAAATTTCATTAACATTAGCTTCTTCCAGAGGCCTAATGGAGACATTAATAAAATGGCTGTCACATTTTTTCTGGTGATGACTGCTTGGTGCGCTCACCCATTATATAAACACTCTGTTGTTTATTACTATTTTTTTAATTTGGATCCTTCTTCCCTGCCCCTTTTGTTGTGGCTATATGATATCATGAGTAATATCATGCCAAGCTCAACTAATTTTAAAACCATCTAGAAGCAATCAGCTTTGGATGTGGCAAGAATGTGCTCTCCTATTTTGGCAATTTGTTAGACAAATCAGTCAGGATGCAAGAAAGAAAGAAAGGCTAAGGGAGTATAAGAAACAGGACAGCAGAAAGAAAAAAAAAGGAACATTCCTATTATTTCTGGTTATGGCTTCTTCCAGCATTTACCACTGGTATACTACCTGACTGACTGATTGACTGATTAGATTTTTATCCCATCTTTTGTTCAAGATAGCAAAGTGGTTTTTGCAGCATTCCTGCCACTATCTGTTTCCAAAATAACTCTGTAAGGTAGGCTGGACTGAGAAAAAGGGGACAGACCTATAGCCACACCTAAGCTTCAGGTAATTGGGATGGAATACAGCCAGGATCTCTCCACTTCTTGTCCAATTCCTTCACCACTACACAAGTGTGGTATACTTTACCTAATAGAATATTCTGAGATGACATTAATTGTAAGTCTCTTTATTGCACAAGAGTTCTTTAAAATGCCACTTGAAAGTACAAGGAGAATCCAGCCTGTCCATTTATTTGTTAGTGTAGCTTTCACAAAGCAAAGAACTGTGAACAGATTCAGTTCAAAAATTTGATTTGTGATTGATTTGATCCCGTTTTTGAATCACGTCTCTTCTCTAAATTGGATCAACTACTCAAAATCTGATGTCACAGAATGGGATGATTTGAATCTTACTGGAGATGATTCAGGCACCTATTATATGTCATTTGATAATTCAGACAAAGCTGATGTTAAAGGCACAGCAGCAATAGGTGGCTTAAATCTCAGCAGAAGCCTAGAACTGAAATTAAAGTTATAATTTTCCCTAATTCTCTCTATTTTTACCAGGCTGTACTAATTAGAAACATATTCCACTAATGTACATGTCACGATGTAGCTAAGGATCAAAAATATTTGTTCAGTGGAAATTTCACTAAGTTTGTTTGTAGCAAAACCCCCGGGCTTTGTTTTCTAAGTACTAAAGATTTCCATATTGATTCTTCCACTCTACATAAAATGTTACATTTTATTTAAATGCAGATTTAGTTAGGCTCACACATTTTCTCCCAAATTTCCATATACCTAGAAAAAAATGCATCACAAGGTTAGGAAAACTGTAATATAAGATTCAGGTCTGGTACTTAAAGAGATGGCTAAGACCTATGTGAGAAAAAGCAATTAGAATAGCAAAATGAGGAACTGCACTCAGAATGTTTGCTGCAGAAGGACAAGCCCATTTTGATGAAAAGCTTTTTGAAATATTACAAAACTACGTGTTCACTGATAGCTAAAATGACACCTTCAAAAAGTATTATGATCAGGCATTTGCAGTCATCTCATCAATCACTTTAGTAGCTATAGTAACAGTCAGTTATTCATGCTCTTCATACTCAAAACCTGAGCTCAATGTTCAGAAAAACTCAGTTTGCATATAATAAGACAATGCACAAAAAAGGCAGAAAGAGAGAAAGGGGCGGGTGGATGGCACTAATACTGTATTACAGTGGAAAATTATCCCCAAGACTATTTATTGAATATATGTGAATCATAAAATTGAAGGAAGTTTCGAGCCCAACATTATGATTGATCCAGAGCACCTGTTACTTGTCACAGCTTCTGCCCACCTAGCAGCTTGAAAGTATGTAAATGCAAGTAGAAAAATAGGAACCACCTTTGGTGGGAAGGCAACAGCGTTCTGTGCACCTTCATTGTTTAGTCATGCCGGCCACAGGACCATGGAGACATCTTCAGACAGTGCTGGCTCTTTGGCTTTGAAACGGATATGAACACCACCCCCTAGAGTCGGGAACAACTAGCACATATGTGCAAGGGGAATCTTTACCTTTACATATACTAAGAGTTAAAGATCAGGTTGCTTTTAAAACCTAGTGAACCAATAAGTAGGTCATCATTTCAACAGAACCAAGGTCACTAAGACTTTATCACAAAGATCACCTCTTCATTTCTTCACAAGTATTTTTTCCCCAGAAACCTAATTCAGGAGATGAAAAAAGCTAATTACAGTTCTTACCACCCAGAAGAAATGATATGTTTACTCATTACTGCAGTCACCTTGACATCTATCAGAGAATCATAATCTATCTCTGATTAATGTCTGGATTGAAAAGATCTGCATCTAATGGTCATCTTGATTTATGCAGTACCAATATGATATGCCTAAATCTACCATATATCCATGCCGATACTAATATCAACCTAATTTTGCCTATGTAATCCTTTTTGGGTAATCTCTTTTTAAGCATCCTTAAAAAGGTAATTCCAATTTCCTCGGAGACTCCATTTTATTTAGTAAGAAACCTAGCATCTCATCTTGCGATCTAATTACTTATTCGCTCCCTATTTACCTTTACATCCTGATAATTATAAATCCTAGATGCCCAGATTCTAGCATTCAAGCTATTTCCTGCCTTCTCATGGCAAACTGTACCAGTTTGTCACAACTTTGTTCATTTCCCCATCTTTATTACAACACATTTGGACAACACACACATGAAACTGTCCTGGTGCTATTTGAACTAGAGATTTAGATGGTGAAGAAGCCATAATTCAGTTTGATCCAACCATTCAATTTGAAGACAAAAGAACATAATTTGAGATTCTATTATGAGTTGCAGCTTCTTTATTGTTTACAAAGTTAGATCTTTAGAGACCTAGCTCTCAATTTATACAATATATGGCATGTGTAACACTCTTAAGAAAACAAGGAAAGAACGACAGACTTTTTGTCCAACAAAATCATATAGAGAAGTGTGCTGAATCAATGCAGAAAGTTTTTTAAAGATCACATTCCAATTCCTAGTAAATTATTTTTGCATCTACATTTCTGCTATGACATTGAAGACATTGATAGTTGATTTATCTTTTTGTGGTGATTAATATCCTTTGATTACAGGCATTTGTGTATGTGTATTGGGGGGGGATGCCAGGTGGTTGGCACTGTTACTTAGCAAGTTCAGCTACTCCTGAGAAACTTCTCTTAATTATTGCTTTCTGGATGTTCAGTATGACCTAAACCTCTTGAGATGAGGAGGTTTGCCGCAATCTATTGGTGAGCAATTGGTTCTTTTGAGAGAACTTCATTGTAGACTGGTGCCAGACTGGCTGGTAGGCTGGAAGTAAGTATCTACCTATCTAAAGAAGGGCTCACAAATGGTCATATGGGCTATCACCAGCAAACAGGTGCAGCGGCCTGGAAGATGTAGGCTGGCATAGTGAGATAAAGCACCATTCTGAATTCAGAAGCTGTTTCAGGGGAAGCAGGCAAAGTAAGCATGCTGGCACAGAACCTTATTATATTCATTAGATTGTTGTGATCAACAGACTAGGAAGTATGTCCCTATATGATGGGCACAGACAGAAAGAGAAGCAGGCTGATAGAGCCAAGGGTAGTCTGGCAGGGAAATGGGCAGGGAAAGAGAGTCAGGCTGGCAGAGGCAATTTTGTTTGTGGAGCAGGAAACCTGAAGCAGGCTGCTATAGGAGGAGTTTGAACCTATCAGGCAGATCTGACTCTAAAGTTTGATCCAAAAGTGCCTGCTGGTCACTGGAAGCAGAACTATCTGCCAATTATAATGGTAGAAGTAGCACAGATTCATGGGCACAAGGAAAACAATGATTAGTTGTATAGCCTTTTTAAAGAAGATGAAAAGTGAAAAAAATGAAAAAAGCATTAATATATATAATATAATATAATATTACCTTGTCCAGCCTACTTTTATTTGTGTGGGTGTGTGTGCGTGCGTGCGTGCGTGTGTGCACCATCTTTTTTAAAAATATAATATCCATTTCAAGAGCTAAGAAAATAGCAGTTTCACTACCTAGTAATTGGTTTTTTTTAAAGTGATTCTCATTTGGAGATAATCCCCATTCAAAGGCCTAATCTTAGTACTCAAATAAACATTTGGGAAACCATATGTTTGGGCTATCTGCCCATTCATTCTGTGTTGAGACTGAAACTTGCCCAAGGTCAACAAAGCAGTACTATTCGCTTGTGTGGACGACTAGGCATCTTGTTGAGATTCTTCTGAAGATACAACTCACACTTTGGAAAGACCACTTTGGATCTTTCCAAAACCAAGTTTGTTAAGATCAAATGTTTACTTTTCCACTGTAGGATCATTTGCTTTTTTGGACGACAAGCTCAGCAAAGATGCTTCTTATAGAAATGAACTAGGACAGTGATGGCAAATCTTTTTGTAAACATGTGCCAAAATTGTGCCCGTGCGTGCAATAGTGCACACGTGTGCCAACACCGACAAGGCAATGTGCCCCATCCACCTGTGCATGCATGCTTGACCCCCCTGCGTGTGCATGCACCACCCCACACACATGGGGGGAGTTTTCGCCCTCCCCAGGCTTTCTTTCTTCTGGCCCTCTGGAAGGCTGAAAATCAGTTGGCCGGCACATGCATGCGTGTTGGAGCTGACAGCTTGCGTGCTGGCAGATATAGCTCCATGTGCCACCTGTGGCATGCGTGCCATAGGTTCGCCATCACAGAACTAGGATATCCAATAATAAGCCTCAGGGAAAAGCTTAAATTTTCAGGTCTGTGGTTTGCTGGAATATTTTAGATATTGCCAGTGAGCAGAAGGGATGCCGTCTGAGAAGATTTAGGCCCTGGTGTTATTCAAACATACATGCCAGTTTCTGAAAGACTGGTAAGCTTTAAAGAAGGTGGACTTTCTGAAAAAAAAAACAGAAGGAAAGTTTCATCCATTTCAAATTGAGAGAATAGATCAGGCAGAGCAGGTGAGCCTTGATGGGCCTGCAATGTGGCTGGCAGAGTTAAGCAGTTGGCACAGAGAAGGAAAGTGCCTATCAATCAGAGTTGAGAAGCTGTACTGGTGGGGTAATGCTGGCAGACTGGCAGACAGGTCAGCAGAGGCAAGCTGTCATAATAAGATGAGTTGGAAGACTGAACGAAGTAGAGAAAAAATGATATTCATGGTCATCACCAAACCATTTTTAAGAGTAGTAAATATTTGAGACAGTGGCTATAAGTGTTAGTCTGGCCACTTCTTTTCTTACTGCTAAGGAACTTAACCTTACCGTTGTCATGCTGAATGTAAAAGTACATTTTGACCAAAGAATCCATTCTGGTCTAGTCAATGTGCTGAAAACTGAGTTGAATTGCCAATTGTGTAGATAAGAGTGACACAGACATTAGACCAGAGAGAGTTGCTAAGAGACTTTGTGCTTGGCTTGTTGGGAGTTTACTCAAGTTGACGACATCATCATCATCATCATCATCATCATCATCATCATCATCATCATCATCATCATCATCATCATCATCTACTGTTATTGAAAATCTTGACCAGATTATCTTTCTGATATACCAGAATCAAAGAGAGATATTGCTCCCCCCTCCAACGCACATTCTCCTCTCAGGTAACTTCTGGTCTTAATGAACAATAGCTGCAAGTATCTTTGATCATGTTCTTCAGTTTCTTCCTATTAGCACTGACAATTGAATACAACTAAGCATGTGAGCAAAGCATTATATCCACATGAATAAGCAATTCTGTCTAGTGTGGGGCTGAAAGTTTTCTACTGTTCAAACCAACCCTCCATTATATGGAATGTAACCATTATCATAGTATGCAGGTGGCCACTGAATGGTCTTTTTTTTTTACTTTTTAAAATCCCACTGTTATCACTTTTATAAATACCTCAAATATACCTAACATTCTTTCCTCCTCCTATTTCCATAACAGCCCTGTTAAGGGTGAGATGAAATGAGTGAAAGAGACTAGCCCAAAGTCACCCAGCCATGTTTCATGCCTAAAGTGGGACTAGAACTGACAGTCTCTTGGTTTCTAGCTTGGTGCTTAACTGGCTTTCTTTAGTTTTCAGTGGGCCAACCTTTTTCTATCAGTTTCCTGTGGCCAAAAATATACATGGCTTCAATCTGCTGCTCCAATGGGCAAAAGGGTTTTGTATAAACCTGTTGCTTACACAACTACATCAGTGGTCCATACGTGGAAATTAGCATCATTCTTTGGCTAAAGTATGCTACAATGGGGAGCTACTAACTGTTTGGGTGACAAAATCCTCCATGCTTCACAAACTGAAGGATTACTTATATAATGTCTTGCCTGCTTCATCCTCCAAAATGGAAGAATTGGTCTTGGAGTAGAGGGTTCTTTGTCTTTTCAGAAATGCTGCCACTTCTATACAAAAATGTTTTGATTATTCACTGGATGTTTCTTTCTGCTCCTATGCCATTGAGATAACATAGCTACTGTAGGTAAAGAATCCCTCCTTCCCCTCCTCCTTCATGGGAGATAGCCCAGTTTCATGAGAGAGAAATAGAATCAGAATTAGTTTTAAAAAGGGGGGGGGAGGGAAAATGTAAAGTTTTTTGTTTAACTCTCAGCACTTACTTGCTAAACTATCAGTAGTTGAGGCAACAGAAATAAAACACTGCTCAAAACATAAACAGCTTCTTAGGAGAACCCCCAATAGGAAAACATTCAAACAAAGATAAGATTCTGAGCAAATCTCAAGATGATGCGCTCTGTTCCAATGTAAAAGTAACTCTGATACAAAGGGATGTCAGTTTGTATAAAACACAGAAGGATAGAATTCTTACAGAGATAATAATCACCAGGGACAAAAAAATTAGACTTAAAAACCTAGACAGGAAATAAACTAAGTTTAACCCAGTTCTTAGCTAAAGTTTTCCTATTGGTTTAGGAAATAAACTACCCATGGAAAATAGACACGTCTTTCTGCAAACTCCAGCTTTAATCAGAGCTTGGAGGCAAATTTCAGGTCTCCTTTTCTCCCCCGCTCTCCAATCTCGAGACCGCACTTCAAGCTCCTTTTCTCCAGATTTTGGGAAAAGACAAAACTTCCTGCACATTTCAAAGACATCAATCTTTCCCTATCTAGCAAGAAGGGAGAGGATTGGATAATTTGATTCAGTGTAATAATAATAATAACTCAAGGCAGGTTAAAACCAATTTCATTGTATTTAAGTGCAATGACAATAAAGATTATACTTAAACAACAGGGCAGATAACTGTCCCTTATACAGACGTAGATTCCATGGCTGAGGTGAATAAATATGGATACAAACTCAGATGTGGGTGAAGGCCTGTGGAGGACCCTGCCTGCATATTCAATATAGTTTGCTTGTACTGCAGTCACTGCAGTATCCAGCAAGATTAAAAAATAAGAAAATAAAACCCTAAGACAAAAAGGTCTCAGACATAACCTGTTGTAACAGTATATATAATGCGCTAGAATGTAAAGGAATAATTATATCCTACATGCAGTGCTTTGATCTCAAGCACACAGCCTCAGACCCATCATGTCTCATGACAGACAGGAAGAAAGCAATAAACATAGGATTTTTATTTTGGGGGAAGGGAACGGGGAAAAATAAATAAACAGTAAATGAATGGGGAACTGAAATGCACTACAAGGTCACACAGAGGGGAGTAGTTCAGGGAAGTAGAAAGTACTATATTAGTTTCTAGTAATATATACCCTTGGAAAAAAAGAACAGCCTGAACAAGAGTGAAAAGGAGCAACGTAATAGTTCTATCTTTTCTCAGTTTCTCCCTAAAGGAAGCTGTTGCCTATACACTGTTATAGGAGGAGAGAGAGAGAAGGAGCAGAGAGAGAGTTGTGTGCAGAAATAGTAGCAGAAGTGTATCTTAATCCAAAAGACGCTGATAAGCACACAATTTAAAAGTGACAAAATTAATTGGTCAGCTAGTCATACATTGAGAGGCAATTATTCCGTTCATCTCTGTCCCTTTCAAGGGTTTTATTTCAATGTCTGCATGTAGGCAAGGATATGTGAAGAGCCAGTGAGTGGCTGTGTATCAGGTTCTGTAAAATAAAACAGCACTTGCACCTATATCCTAAAGCAAAATATTTGTTTTTAATCTCACTTCCTTTGTCTTTATTCATTGACAATTAGATCATGAGAGCCAGTTAAGTCTAGTGGTTAAGGCACCAGGGTAGAAAGAAGGACTCTTGAGTTCAAATCGTGCCTTAGCTATGAAATCTGGCTGGGTGACTTTGGACCAAACACTCTCTTGCAGTCCAACTCACCTCTTAGGGTTCTAATTGTGGGGAAAATAGGAGGAGTCAAACATACATATATTTGTTGACTACCAAGTGATGTACAGATTAATACTATATTAATTAATTCTCAGAACAATTCTTGCACAACATTCTCAGAGATTCTTCCCATCCTGCTTACAATCTTTTTGGATTGTTGCATTCTGGCAGAAGATACAGAACAATTAAAACTCGGACCACATGTCTTCTGAATAGTTTTTATCCCAGAGTTATAATTGCACTCAACAATGAACTAAAGGGCCACCATCAGTGAGCTGTTGGACAGCATTACTTCGTCTGTTATGTGGATGCTTGAGTGATTTAGGGGTGGGCAATTTTTGGAGGGTGGTGGGTGTTTGGGGATTGTCATGTGTATTGGGCCAGGCCTCTGGGTGTTATGTGAATTTTGTTGTATGGGTATATTGTGTATATACGTACAATGACAATGAAGTAAGGCGAAAGATTTACACGATCTGAAGAGAAACCAGAGTAATGAAGTAAATCTATATCTAAATCTAATCAATGCAGGCAATGGAAGTTCATCAATAGTAACCCAAGTGGGAATTCCAGAAAGAACACAAAGCTGATTTCTAGAGAGCTCACGTGTGTACTGATTTTTTAATTTCTAAGTTTGCATTTATAGTACATTCAGTGGCTTGGAAAAATATGTGGTGAAGACCGATATTCATTGTATTTCCTTTCCTTTCCTTTATTCCCTTTTGCTTTCTGCTCAAGTGTTATTGAAACATTTATGTATATTTCTCCAGCTTGTCTGTTTGAAACATGGGTCACTTTCCCTGTCAGATTCTATTTATTGAACCAAGTTGCTGCTTTTCCTCCAACAAGAGAGAGTGAAAAATGTATGGACAGTTTAAACATTAGGATGTCAGTTACTAGGAGACAGTTTCCAGAGAATCAGCCTGGAATTCAAATCGCCTTGAGTGTAAAGATCTACCAAGAGAGAAGATATGGAATTAGAATAATAGAATACATATTTATTTTTAAATAATTGCTAATGTTGAGATTCATTTAATGAACCCAGAGAAGTTGTGACAAGCTTTCCCCTTCTTATTTTGGTGACGTTCTTTGTCAGTCAATTCAAATACTGTGAACTTTGCCAATTTACTTTACAAACAAACAAAAAAGTTCACAGGAAATATAATCAGAACTCTAAATGTCATATCCATACTGTAGGATCTGTTTTTTGTTTGATAGTCAACATACAGATGTGTCTTATCTGCAAGAGCTTAAAAAATCCTTGTGCATCAATAACATAAATGTGTACAATATTTAGAAGACAGAAATGAATTCTATGACATTCCTTTATATTCATAGTATTCCATACTTAGAAAAGAATAGATTAGAATAACAGACTTGGAAGGGACCTTGGAGGTCTTCTAGTCCAATTCCCTGCCTAGACAGGGAACCATTTCAGACAAATGGTTATCCAAACATTTTTCCAGCGTTGGAGCATTCACAACTTCTGAAGATAAGTTGTTCCATTGATTAATTGTTCTTATAGATGGATCTGTCTATTCTGCTTTCATTTCACTTCAAAATTCCTTTTCTGTCCCAGATTGCTTCCAAATACTCCCAAATTGATTTCTACACTTGTATCCAAACAACAAAACACTCATCTACTCCTGCTTCCTATACTGGAAAGAAAGAAAGGCTGGATGATGTTACAAAATTGCAAGACATTCAACATTAAATCTATTAGGTCCTAGTTATGAAGTATTTAGTATTAAATTAATATAAGTTCAACAATATAAGCACAGAGGAAAACAGTAGCATATGCTTGTTCCTTCATAAATCTATAAAGATTTCTTTTCAGCAGTGGTTGTTCTGTAAAAGAGATAAGGGCATGAAAAAGTTTCAGAAAGTTAAAAGCAGCACAATAGATAGAGATTTGTTTTGTTCTGATTTTTGGGGTGGGGGAACATATTGGAGGAGACAGGTCATTTTGCTTCATAAATCTGTGAAGCAGGAGCCATCAACTCTTCTATGCTTCAGTAAGACCAACTTTCCGATAGCAGCAATGAATCAAAATGATAATAGCTCCCTTCAGAATTATCCGTTTTCACAGTGAAATTACCTTCCATGTGTCCTAAGAGTTTGGTCTAGCAAAATAACAAGTGTGAGCTGAGTTGTAGCTACAGCTTTAACTTAGAAGCTCTATTTACCTGGCTTATTCTGATAAGAAGGCAGAGACCTGGTAAGTTAAAGATTAGTTTAACAATTAATTTATTCATTAGTTATTCATTGTTGTTTGAATGATTATATGAGCAAGTCTGACATTTGAATAATTGGTCATTTACAAAGACCTCAGGAATGTGTGATGACTGGTAGTCATGGACAAGGTTTTTCTCAACCTGTAATTCATTGTTGATGAAAATCCATGCTTTCATCAACATTACATAATATAAATGAGAGATTTATTGAGTGTCTTGGGTTGCCACTTCTACAATCACTACTTATAGGTCATGCTGACTGGCTTTTTTTGGAAGCTGAAATCCAGAAAATCTAAAGGATACCATATTGCCTTTTAACCTGATAATTATCTACATTCTCTCCATAGATTCACAAGGAAAAATATTAATTAAAAACAATTTGCATGTTGTATAGAACCAAACTTCTGACCAAACATTATTGTAATTGTGAGATACTTTTAAGGTTTACCCTTTTCTTTTTCCAAGGGAATTTTTCTTTCTCCTGTTTCCCAATACAGTGGGAAATTCTCAGAGCAGTACTACTCAGATAGGAGATAAAGATTACTGAAGAAATTTGATTTTGCAATATTTTATTTATTTACTAATAAATAGAAACTATGCTGTAAACAAGAAACTCCATTTCTAGCAGCAAGTGAACAGTTTCTAATGAACAATTAATTTGATTTGCATTTTCATGCACAATAACCAAATCTCACTTTCTAAGTGTACATATGATCATTGCATATTATAGGCATTGTATATTATATATTGTGAACAGACACACACATAGTGTTTTCCTACTTAATATTACATAAAGAAAAAAAAGATATTAATACTTGGTGCTCACACAAACTTTGTGCAAATACTTGTATTGATTTTTGGCAGGTAGTGACTTCACAAATTAATTCAGAAATTGACTAAAATGAATGAAAAACTAAGTTGAATTGAACTTTTCAGATTCAACAATCTCTTGCTCTGTCTGGTTTCTTTTTCTTTTATCAAAATATAGATTACCTAGCCCAGTGTTTCTCAACCTTGGCAAATTTAAGATGTGTGGAGTTCAACTCCTAGAATTCCCCCAGCCAGCATTGTCAAAGTACATGTAATTGTAGAAGAGCCAAGGTGGCGCAGTGGTTAAAAGCAGCACTGCAGGCTACTGCTAGATCAGCAGGTCAGCGGTTCAAATCTCACCGGCTCAGGGTTGACTCAGCCTTCCATCCTTCCGAGGTGGGTAAAATGAGGACCCAGATTGTTGGGGGCAATATGCTGACTCTCTGTAAACCGCTTAGAGAGACCTGAAAGGCCTATGAAGCGGTATATAAGTCTACTGCTATTGCCAAAGTTTAGAAGTTCTGATGTAACATTGATCTTTCCTGTATTCCTGAATCTTCTAAACCATCCTTAACAGAGAGACAGGCAACTTCTATTTGAAAAAGTCCAATGTGGAGAACACCACTACTTTAGGCAGATTATTCCACTATGACTTTTTACCATCTGTTTAGGATCAGTCAGATTCTTCACATTCATAAACCAAAGAAGCATATCAGATACAGTCTCAGCCTGTATTCCAGGAAGTAATAGAACAGAGTGCAGTGTATAAAAAGCACTTGGGATACACAATATAGTTTAGAAAAGCTGACCCAGAACTTTAGTTGACCAAGGTTTTGAGTCCTGCAACATGTCATCTATTATGAAGGGTGAACCAATGATAGCCAAGCTAAGAATGAAGCCAGAAATTTGTCAAGCTAAAAGAGCTTTTTTTTTTAAAGGAAGAGGGGGCAAATAATTGCCTGACTGTGGAATTTCGATCTCCTTTCCTGAAATTGTCTTCATGCCCTCTTTGAATCATCTGTTTGAACAGCAAACTGTCTGCACTTGGATCTTCCCTGAATTTATTCTTTGTCTATGTCTCTGGCTTCTGTTAATTTTGTAAAAGTATGATCTTGTACCTATGCTTTTTAGTATGCTTAAAGCCAAAAAAATAATTTGTAATTTGTTTTAACATCACTTGAGGTGAAGATTTGCAGCTACAGTGAATATGATGAGTGTGTAGCACAAGCTGTCTTGTGTGTAACTGATAGGCAAAGCACCGTCAGAAATTCTTCCTAAATTCAAGCTGAATCTCTGTTTTCCTATCTATTGGTCCTTTTGATCTCTCAATATTAAAACATAATATTTTTTTTCTTGTACATGATAGCAGTTTAGATACTCATATACTGCTACTCTATTTCCCCCTTAGTTTTACCTGTTCTTTGTTTCATGTAGAGCTTTGTTTCTAAGCCACCACTTTCCTAGTGGCTTTCTTCTGAATGTGTTCCACATTCTCCATGTCCCTTTTAAAGTAAATTGCCCAGACAGTCCCAAAGGTGCTTTTTCAAGAGACAAGGGGATTTTCTGTTTTTTTTCTTTGAAGACATTTTGCTTCTCATCCAAGAAGCTTTTTCAGCTAAGAAGCTTATTCTTGGATGAGAAGTGAAACATTTTCAAAGAAAAAGTCCAATTGCCTCTTCAAAAAGCACCTTTGGGACAACCATGACCGGGATGACTGATAATCTCCATAGACAATTGCCCAGACAGTGCTCCAAGGGCAAGTTTAGTTATTGGAAGACAGGTGAAACCTTATGATGCCAAAGACAGACCAACATTTCAACTAAGTTTACTCACAGATGGTGCCAATGATGAAAGGGAAGTTTCCAATTCTGCAGGAACAGATACAACCATATCATGGAATGTGTTAAATAGAAATAAGGGGACATTTGGAACGGAAGCATTCCAAGTATAAGCCTTAACATTCTAGATAAAATATCAAGAGAGGACATAATATAACAAATGAAGTTGGAGAAATGGAGGAGTCTGGACTTACAGGATACTTTGGATTGAGTAAATACAATAGATTGTATTAGATGATAGATTAAAAACAGTCTGCAAATAAACCTCTTTGTGGGAAATTTATTTAAACAATATAAATGAAAGCCTCTACATATGGAAATCTCTGGTGTACTACTTCAGAATCAAATAGCTACATATTAGGAAACTGAAGTTGGAAAAGTGAAATCCAGTCAACCAAAAGAACTTCAGGTACAAATTGGAATAGGCCATGAATTATCAGTGCAGACATGTGTAGACTAAACTTTAAAGAAAAAAATAAAGATGTGCTATCAAGATAATACATGGAGAGCATGCTTTTAGCCTATCAGATCAATGTGACGAACAGAGATCATTACACTAATACCTCATAGAAGCAATGTTTGGGAAGTTAAGCACTTACAAAAAAAATAAGATTACAAAGGATAGAAAAAGGCTGAATAAAAAGGCAGGATTCAAAAAAAGTAGAGAAAAATATGATTAGGAAAATAATATATGTTGTGTAATAATGCTATACCTACATACCTATATCTGTATAATAATGTTATATCATAATAACAAAGTAATATAAGATGTAATAAGAAGAAGCAAGAGATTGCAAGAAGATTACCTTTGCTTCACAATAGGTTTCATTGTGAAAATCATGCCAAAATGGATGAAAAGTACTAGTTTTTAGACTACCTGATTATTCTTTCTGAAGAAATTTTACAAATAGCAATAATCTTTCTAATGAAAGAATTGCATTTCAAGAATCAAAATGGTTCTAAATAGAAAAGAGAGTGAAAGAACATTATAGATTTTCCCCACATCATATCATATACAGCGTGTGACTTCTAAATATGGAAATAGTAGAAGAGATGACAACTGGAATCAAAACAGGAGCTTGAAATACTTTGAGATACAGAGATAATATAATTTTATTGGCTAAAAATAAAACTCATTGTGAAATTAAAAGGGAAATGTGAAAAAACCAGACCAATATTAAATATTGAGAAGACAGGCAATATCATTGTCCATACTTAATGACATTGCAGTCAGTTCCTGGTGAAGAAGTAAGTTTGAGATTATTTATTTAGATAAGCTAAAGAGTAGATGAAGATATGTTTTGAGTGTGCTGAAGGAAATAAGAGTAATTCTAGGGAGGATGGCAATGACAAACATAGGCAAGATCATGAATGATATGGGTAGTTCAATGATACCAAAGATCAGTATAGTAAAGGCAATAGTAATATATGGGTATTGAGACTGGACACTGAGAAAGAACAAGAGAAGGACAATAAATGCCTTAAATTGTGGATCTTTGAGATGGTTTCTAAGAGTTTTATACACTACAAGCAAGCAATCAAACAAGCAAACAAACAAACAAATCTTCAATTGTCAGCCCCTGGTTGCCGGGGATGCCATTCGGACAGGGATCGCCTCAGCTGGGCAGCGCAACCACGCCAACACATCGCACCAAGAGCTGCCATGTAATTCTGGGCTACATAAACCCTGAATACTCTGTGATCAGAAAGTACATTTTCATGGGTTAAAAAGAATGTTTCCTTGGCAACATTAGGAGAAGTAGTAGAATGGAAACTCAATGGACAAGGTGGTTGGTTCAAAGATTACTGAAATATTCATGAAGGAGCTAAAAGTTCTCACGAAAGAATGTCTCAAAATGGACAGTCTTCCTTGCAGCCACTAGGAATCAAATCCAGATTGATGGCACTGAATTAACTAGATGCAGAATTGCTTTCTGTAAATTGCTTACACATTTCAGATTGATCTTTGCATATTTCATCTATTAGCATCTAGAAAAGAAACATAAACTGCCCAGAGTCATTGGGAATCAGACAGTGTATGTATGCATGTATGAATGAATGGTCACAGTCAAACTTGAGCTATTAGCATATATTTTATCTAACAACATGTATGATTGCTCTGATCTAGATAGTCTTTAAAATGTGTTTGTACAAATGATGCACAGGTGTGTGGGTGTGGGTGTGCATGTGCGTGCATGCACACATACAATTTTAAAACAGTCAGCTTGAAAGAATCAATCAGTTTCACATAAAAATACTACTACCTGTTTTGGAATTTATCATAGCAAAATCTTGTTGATCTTCAATTTGTTGATCTAATTTTTAAATTACAGTTTTAGTTCAACAGTATGCTCGTTTAGTCTTTATTCACTCAATAGCATATAATTTAATTAAAATGTCCCATCATTTTTTGTCTGGATTTATGCAATGAGATTGAAATTGTAATGCAGCTTCAATTCCAACTTTGTTAATAACTTAATTCTTATGAAGAGCCTATTAAGGAATAGATAACAGTAATGTAGCTGAGCTCCTCTCTTAAACATATCTTGCTTAAATATATTTCCTTCCTTATGACATTAAACACATTTTTCATTATGTTTTTGAAAATCTGTATTTTCTATTCCTAATAACAATAATTAGCAAGACCAAAACTCAGAATATTCTAGTATATGTAGTATATCTTCAACAGACAATTCCAATTCTAACGAAGTATTGCTTTTCATAGAATGCTATAAATCAACTTTCTCAAACATGTTCTCCAAATCTGAGGATCCATGTTAACATTAAAATTCACATGTCTGAATGGCACTCTGATGCCATTTAGAATATTCTAAATTTCATGGAGTTAAGAAAAAAATACAAAGTCACTCTATTTCAAACTTCACACCATGGATTTCATTTCACCAGGTGAATAGAAGTAGAAGAGAGACTTATAGAAAACACTTTGGTATTGAAAAAGTGGCAATTGTAATTTTGCTAGGAATCTTCTTCTTCTTCTTCTTCTTCTTCTTCTTCTTCTTCTTCTTCTTCTTCCTCCTCCTCCTCCTCCTCCTCCTCCTCCTCCTCCTCCTCCTCCTCCACCACCACCACCACCACCACCACCACCACCCCTCCTCCTTCTCTCTCTTCTGCTTCCTCTTCTTCTTCCTCCTCCTCCACATTTTCCCACTGTTTGTAATTGTTGGTCAGGTGTGCATTCTTCACCTTGTTAGGAAATTTAAATCTACCCAAAAAATCTAAATGTAAGATTTGATCCATGAATATACATCAGGATGCTCAGCTATGAGAGTTTGTCTGCCATGATCATCTGCACAGAAATATTAATATTCCATTACACAGAGGCATTAAAGTTCAGGTTTGTTACTGCTACCATTAAAGAAGTTGAGAACAGAGAAAGGGAAGAAATTCAAGGAATGTTATTTTGTCCCACAAAAATGCTCTGGTTGGCACAGAGTTTAGTTAGATGATAAATTTCACTGGTTGGCCACTTGTGTCAGCATAAGGAAACCTACAACAATACTCACTCATTCTACATACATGGATATGAAGTTGCAAAGACAGTGTCTGTAAGAGCTCTAGTAGAATTTGGAGAACTACAGTATAAAATACTTCAATCCATTTGATTCAAATTGCTGCATCAAAGCAAAGCTTTCTTGAAGAAAAGTATCCCTTTACAATTTTGCATAAAACAATTTATCACTCCTTTGCTCTTTTATTCCTGTCCAGCTCACAAAGGTGACACTGAATTTGGTACAGTAATAACAACACAGTAACATTTGATGAGACAGAGACAAGTTGAAAACGGGTGGGATCATTGTAGAAAGCAGAGAAGGCAAAGCCTCTAATGGAATGCTTATAATTAGGCTGCATATTTTTTAATTCTTGTGATTTTCTTCAGAGAGTGCAGATTTTAATAGGACTTCAGTAAAAATATTCTGTTTGAAAGGATTAAAATATCATTCTTTAAACATAAGCCAGGGGATAAGAAACACCAGATAACTGATTCTTAGAGAAAGTTGCATTTTTCCTCATCACTTTCATACAGTGCTTTCTGTATAACAGATGGTGAAAACATTTTGTTCATGATGGCAAATTGCTAGACTTGGATAAAGATCAGAACTTAACCAGAGTCGGTTGGAATGAAATAAAGAGATTTAATGTGCAATATTGGAGTAATAACTTCCTTTTGGTGAAATGAAACAGGAACTTGCACAAGCCCAGACTCAAGAACTTGCTCCACAACTGTGGCCCTCCATATACCTCTGACATTACCAATAGTAGAAAAGTCAGTGGGTTTGAAGCAATTTCTCCAAATGTTCTTCATTTGAAGGGGTTGAGTCCAGGGGTGAAATCCTCCCGGTTCGGTCCAGTTCTCCAAATCAGTGGCAAAAATCCATGGTGGCCCCACCCACGCCCACCTGGTCATCCAATTGCCACTCACCTCTTCTGGCCACTCAATCTGCCCACCCAATCCGAACATTTCTTCCTCTGTTCACAGCAGAGCTGCTGTAGCCTGTCCCTCTAAGGTAGACCCAGGGAGGGAGGGGGCCAGGGGGACCATAAAGGGAGTATTAAAGGGCATGTGACTGAGTGGGCGTGACCATGAGTGATATCAAGTTGGCTATGCCCACTCAGTCACAGGACCCCACCACCAAGCCACTCCCATAGAACTGGTAGTTAAAAATAATTTCACCATTGGTTGAGTCCTTGCAATATAGTAGATACAAGGTGCAACAGAGGATGTGAAATCTGGTAATATTGGCCATTAAACATAGCATTAATTTTAATTTTGTCAGGTCAAATTTTAGTGTGGGGAATGAGAAAAGAGCCACTCCTAAGTCAGTTCTACATCCATTAATAACCGTCACATTTTTATTAACCTATGTATTTTCTCTTAAACACTTAATAATCCCAAACCACAGCTAAACTTCACTTTTCAATTGTTTTGTGTGGCGGTGTATATGTGGTTTAATATGTTGTGCAAATTAAGCCTATGTGGTTATTGTTCAGTATATTGTGTGAACCCAGAAAATCCAGTCATTAGGTTAATTTTGTTGTGTGAATCAAGTTCCTTTTCTTCCTTTCTCTCTTTTCTTCTTCTACCCACATGTCCATAAACACACCCAACATGTGCACAGTAATGTAAATTAAAAAAACAAAACAAGAAGGCTATACTTAGGATTCTATTTTGCAAAGGGAGTACATGCTGGTTTTAAAGTGTTCTCTAATTAACTTTTTTAAAAAACTTCGGCATAAAAGGTCACCTTTTAATGTTCAAAGTATTTTTTGCCAGCTTATTAGTCTTAAAAAAAAAACTTTATGGATCTGTTGAGCAATGGACACATTTGCTGCCTGCTAATTTTTTTGATATTATGAATTCATTTTGCAAAGAAATTAATTAAAACAGATTTTTTTTTAAAAAAAAACACCATTTTTAAGAGCTCATTGAAACTAAAGGGAGCACATTAGCTTCATTTAGGGTATTACTTTTCTTTAATGAACCTTTTTTCCTGGTCTTTAATGTGACTTTTAAACAAGAGTTCCGTTCTCTGTTGATAGATTTTTGTTCTTTTTTTCCCTCCTGTGCAAATAATGTAATTAGAAGCTTTCAGTTCTCCAAAAATACTTTTGTACCAGAAGCTCAAGTAGTGATTGAATGGAAGACCAAATCTACAGGGTGAATATGTTATTTATTAAAATTTGCACAATCCACAAAAATGTATCTTGAGCTTTCCTTTTATCCTGATTTATTGCAGACGAGAAAAAGGGTCAAGAATGAACAGGATATTTCCTAGCCAACCTATAGAATACACTGCAGTGATTTATATAATTTTTCTAGATAATTTTAATTTGGGCAACCAGAGTTTGTACAGCTGCTTCCTTTATAGGCAGAGATTTATATTGCTTCAACTAAAGTCAGATCTAATCATAACAATATCAAACACAGGACAAAATCAACCATATCTCATAGTTGATTACAACCATGTTTTTTTAAAAACAGGGGTGCAGATTTTCTTGGTACAAAGTCTGTGATGTCATATAAAATAGGGAGAATACAGCTAGAACTAAAAGCAAATTAATCTGTTTGAATTGGAGGACGATCCATAAAACATACAACCACTATGTAGGTAACATACGGTAAAATAAGGTATATAAGGTCTATATGTATTTAGTGCACTTAAAAAGGTGCATTGCACTGCAGCAGTGATACATTAACTATGAGGAGGCACAGAAGTTGCACTACCTGCATCATTAAAGAATTTCACATCATGCAAAAACTAAGACTAGCACTTTGAATAGCTGGAAGTAACTGGTCACAGGAACTGCCACATAAATCTTGGGAGCAAAAATGATACAAAGCAATGTAGTTCTTCATATTTTGAAGACAACAGGATTGTGATTTCATCAAAGAGAAAACATATTCTGGAAATTCTGCTAGTATGGAAAATATTTTTGTTAAATTTAACAATTGTTTTATGCTTTTCTGTAAAAATAGACATGGGAAGGGTAGACATGGGGATTTTTGAGGAAGACATAATGAACTGAAGATGGCTCCACTAAAAGCAACATCGTAGGATGAGATTTTGACACTAGAGGGAATGAGAAGGAGTTAAAGATTACAATTAAAGTGGAATATATAAATTTGAATTACTAATACATAATGGAGCAAAATAATTTATCATTGAACATATTGAAGGATATTTTTGAACAATGGTCCCAGAAGTTAATTTTAAGAATGTCTGCCTCTATAGATAGACTGTGTTTAAAAGATGTTTAAACATCAATAGGCACTTAGAAATAAATCATATTTACATACTATTCAAAAAAGGCAATAAAAAAGCTAAGCAGGAACTAAAAGATCAGAATACATCCTCTCCAACAACCAACACCCTGATAAACGAGGATTAATACCAACAAAAAATAATGCCTAATTAAGGAGAACCATACAAGTTGCAGAATATAAATAGGAAGCAAATCCCATCTGTTGCTCACACTGGTGATGTTACTTAACTGGGTAACAAAATATCTTCAAGCAAATAACCAAGCTCAGAAAGAATCAAGGTTTCCATAGAAAACTTCATATTATCTGGCACTGATTTGTGACTAGTTAGAAGTCGTTGATTATGCATATTAAACAAAGGAACAATAAATGCTATTAAGAACTAGAACATAATGATCATTTTTAAGAGTTAATTTGCTCAGTAAATATAACTGTTTCTATCTTCCAGTAAATACTTGTGATTTTTAAAGAATATATTATTGTGATGCATTGTGACATTGAGAGATTTGATTGGTTGGTTGTCTGCTTGGTTGGACATGTTTTCCTTAAAAGTATTGGTATTTGGTATTTGGTATTTATTCGATTTGTAAGCCGCCGTATTCCCCGAAGGGACTCAGGGTGGCTGAACAAATACAGAAAAGTAAGACAAACAAGACAGTAATACAACAATTTAAAAACACAACAAGCACAGCAAATTCGAGTAGAGGGGGGAACTCAACCCCAGGCTTGCTGAGACAGCCAGATCTTAACGGCTGTCCGGAAGGCCTGAAGGGTGGTGAGGGTCAGAATCTCCACGGGGAGCTCGTTCCAAAGGGCCGGAGCAGCCACAGAGAAGGCCCTCCTCCGGGTGGTCGACAGCCGGCATGGGCCGGCAGATGGAATTCGGAGGAAGCCTAATCTGTGGGATCTAATGGGTCTATGGGAGGTAATTGGCAGGAGGTAGTCTCTCAAGTACCCAGGTCCAATACCATGTAGGGCTTTATAAATGATGACTAGCACCTTGGAGCGTATCCGGAGACCAATAGGCAGCCAGTGCAGCTCTCGGAGGATAGATGTAACATGGGTGTAACGTGGCACACCCACAATCGCTCGCACGGCTGCATTCTGGACCAGCTGAAGTCTCCGAACACTCTTCAAGGGCTGCCCTACTGTTCAAGAACTTGGAAGAATGTCACATCCAATATGTGTTCTCTATCACCAAACAGAATAATAAATTTAATTCACAGTGGCAACAATTAGAGAGGTGGTGATTTCCCCATCACAAGATATATTCATACTTGAGAGACCAGTATTTGGTATTTATTTGATTTGTAAGCCGCCCTATTCCCCGAAGGGACTCAGGGTGGCTGAACAAATACAGAAAAGTAAGACGAACAAGACAGTAATACAACAATTTAAAAACACAAGCACAGCAAATACTTGAGAGACCGCCTGCTGCCAATTACCTCCCACAGACCCATTAGATCTCACAGGGTTGGCCTCCTCCGGGTGCCATCTACCAGTCAATGCCACCTGGCTATTACCCGTGGGAGGGCCTTCTCTGTGGCAGCTCCGGCCCTCTGGAATGAACTCCCCGCAGGGATTCGGACCCTCACCTCTCTCCAGGCCTTCCGAAAAGCTGTCAAAACCTGGCTTTGCCGGCAGGCCTGGGGGTGATGAGTTCCCTCCCCTCTCAACATGTATGGTTGTGCGACTGTTGTCTACTTTTATTATTTGTATTTTGTTTTTTTATGTTCCCCTTTTCCCCCCTTGAATTGTTCGCCGCCCTGAGTCCTCCCGGAGAAGGGCGGCATACAAATAATAAAATACAAATACAAATACAAATTCAGGTTATCTAGAGTAGCCAGACGTCTTTCAAGAATGTTTTAATTTGGATTCCTGCATAGTATGATAGGCTGTGCAGTGTGATGTCCTCTAAATGTCCACATTCAACTTTATCAATCTATGTCTCATAAATATGCAATAGAATAACAAAAAGAAACACAAACATGCAGGGAGTTGAAAGAACACATAGATTTTGTGATAATCACAATACAAATTGAGTTGAATTGAACTCTCCTTGGGAGATTATGCTTTCCCCTTTGTTTGCTGCATTATAAAGTTGCAGAATAATACCTGAGATTTCCCAGTTTGAGACAACTTGTCCATTTCTGTTATAAATTCAGCATCTTGTAAAGTGACCAGGATCAGGCAAATTCCCAGCATTGGAATCCTCAAGAACAATACATTGACTCCACAGAAGAGGTAGAAAATAAAATAGCAGAGAAAGATTCCTAGGCAAGTTGGTAAGTCAATTTTGTTTAATGATTTCTGGTTATCTGACAAATGGGCCTAGGCATATAAGACAGATGCAAATAATAGGAAAAGTAAGTAACAGATATAAGCAGGAAGTGAGGTTGTTTAATGATGAAGGTAGGTGATGGGCAGAGAGAGGAATTCATGAGGCAGAACAGATACAGAAAGTTGATCCAAGTAATAAAGTGGAAGGAATTCTCTGAGTAGTAATTGCATGAATGGGTTTTAAAAATAGTGGGAAGATATAATAAAAATTCTAGAAAAGCCAATTGAGAGATTCCGTTCAAAGGATCTATTAAGTCAACTGCTAAGTTCTGCTAGCTAAGCAAAACAGACATAATTCAAAGACATTGAAGGAGTATATCCTGTAACAATGCCTCTTGTTGCTGCCACCAGGTTGAAACAATGAGCTTGCTATTAACGGAATGTGTCCCTCTATGGGAAGATTTATGAGGACTGCAGCAATCTTAAGAATGATATCACACCTATTAATAGCAACTCAAATGTGAATTGCCTGTCACTGAGCAACCAAGGATTTGCCCCTGCAATGCCAGCTAATTAGAAATATACAGTTTATATTACTCCAAAAGGGCAGCTGTGTTGCTTATGTGGATTGTCTTCTATTGAAGAGATGGTCACCTGCAGAGCAGATATTTCATGAGATAATAAAAATGTACAGAACCTAAACCTTTTATAACCCAAATTCCCTTTATATTTAGAGATCTCAGCTTCCAGAACTCTCAGCAAAACTCACACATCTGGAGGATACATTGATTGGGGAAGATAAAAATATCCAGATGGGCATTTTAAAACACTGGCCTGTGGAAGAGCTAGTGGATTAGGTTCATTTGGAATTTGGAGGTTTGTCATGTCATCTCTTCTGGAAGGCACAAACCAGAGGTGGTATTCTGCTGGTTCGGACTGGTTTGCCTGAACTGGTAGTGAAAACTGTGGGTGGACCCGCCCACCCATCCCAGCTCTATGACCTCCCATTTAGACAAGTTTTCAAGCCAAAGTGCATGCACAGATAACTGACCCTATGCATGGATGGGGCACGTACGAGGGATGAGAGTGTGTGAGTGCTCATATTTGTGAACTGGTAGGGAAGGTAAGGGAATACCATCCCTGGCACAAACAAAAGAAGGCAGTGGACTAAGTTATTAAACAAAATTGGTGTGTGTGTGTGTGTGTGTGTGTGTGTGTGTGTGTGTGTGTGTATACATACATATACATATACATATACATATACATATGCATATGCATATGCATACGCATACGCATACACATACACATACACACACACACACACACACACACACACACACACACACACACACACACACATACATACCAGTGGTGGGATATGACCAACCCAGTACCATTCAGGTACTATTGTCGTATGGTGCTCTGGAGGGCCCACCAACCCTCTTGAGCTGATTGGGGCTTTCGCACACATGCATGGAGCATAGGCACTTTCGCAACGCTCTGCCAAGCAGCTGAAGCATTGCGGGCAGTAAGTATGCATATGTGCACCACTGCAGGAGGTGGACATCCAGCCCCGTTGCAGCATACCAGTTGCAACGGGATCCTGAACCCACCACTGATATGTACGTACGTACGTACGTACGTACGTACGTACATACATACATACATACATACATACATACATATTCCATAGAAGTCAATATATAGCCAAAAAGAAAAGACACTGGACCATATAGCAATAGCAATAGCAATAGCAGTAGACTTATATACCGCTTCATAGGCCTTTCAGGCCTCTCTAAGCGGTTTACAGAGAGTCAGCATATTGCCCCCAACAATCTGTGTCCTCATTTTACCCACCTTGGAAGGATGGAAGGCTGAGTCAACCCTGAGCCGGTGAGATTTGAACCGCTGACCTGCTGATCTAGCAGTAGCCTGCAGTGCTGCATTTAACCACTGCGCCACCTTGGCTCTTATGAACACACGTATGAACACACATATGAACACACGTCCTTTACTTTCCTCACTGCAATTATCAGTAAAATAGTATCTTAACATAATGAAGCCGGTAACCAACATTTGCACACTTTACAATAAGGTTTTCTGCACTTTTCTTCCTGGGCAGGTATATGGCACTAACAAATTCTGTTGGTGAGCCTGATTTTCCTGTCCTGGAGCTATGCTGACATATAACAGGAAAAAAAATTGCTATGTTGTTATAGACAAGGATTCATTGCATACCATTTTAATATATGCCAGAACTGTTTATGACTCCCAGAGCAATTCAGCATGCTGAGTAGTCTTATTTGCTGTTTGGGTTCTACATAAATCTTTGTTGGTGTCTCAACAGACACAATTCAGCCTTTAGAGACCAGCCTCAGGCTGTATTCAGAGATATGGAGAAGAAAAGCTCTTGTCCAAGATAACGATCAGAATGATAATATCCATGAGTAGCTATACAACTGAGAATCCCAAATAACAGATAGGAAGGGAGAGATTGTTGCTCTTTCCAAATTGTATCAGTTGTTTCTATTTGCTGCTCTCATTTGACAGTAAAAGTACTTCCATATTACCAGCTTTATCTAAAGAGTCTTTTTTACTAGTAGCCAGAATCTTTAGGATATCTTTACTTTTAAATAAAAATCATCCTAGCAAAATAAAGTGAAATTAACAGAACTGGTTTCCAGAAATCCTGACTATAACATGCATACTGAATACTTTTAAAGCTTCAGATTCTCTTTATAGTTTTTAAATGAATTGAAGGACAAGTCTTGAATAGTGAGATTTGGCTTTATAGTCCCATGGACCTAAATCTCACTGATCAGATTTTATTTTTTGCTTATACTTAACAATTTAGTAAGTGGAGGACATTCTATATCTACATCAGTTACATAGTGAATTAGCTAGTTTAAAATATCCATTCTATAGACAATAAACATGAACAATTTTAGCCAACATCCTTACCCCTTACTAATCAACAAAGTCTTTTGTTGACAGGGGGAAAGGAAGGGGTATAGAACAGGGGTAAAATTCAGCAGGTTCTGACAGGTTCTGGAGAACTGATAGCAGAAATTTTGAGTAGTTTGGATACCACCTCTGGCTGGCCCCAGAGGGGGGTGAAAATGGGGATTTTGCAGTATCCTTCCCCCTGGAGTGGGGAGGGAATGGGGATTTTGCAGTATCCTTCCCCTGCCATGCCCACCAAGCACCGACCACAGAACTGGTAGTAAAAATTTTTGAATTTCACCACTGGTGTAGAAAGATTATCTACAAGTTATTTTCCCTTTGCTTTCGTCATCAGGAAAGAAACATTTTGTACACCAATAAAAATACTGTATATGTTATGTAACATGGGTTTAATATTCTAAAAATAGTAGGTGTTTAAGTGCTATTTACTAGAGAGTGGCTAATGCAGCAACTCCTAACTACTTGTTTTGGTATGAAGAACGTGGAAAGTCCCTTTTAATTTTTCCCCTAATGTTTTGCATTTCCTACTCGCTGTGTCTGGAGTCCCAAAAGCTAATGGAAATAAGCTAAAAAACTGATAAGTCAAATTATATTGAAAAGATAATGGGAGGGCTGAAGTTGCAGAAACACTTTTTTTCTGCCAGGACTATTTTATCATGGCCATAAGAAAAAGAGAAATGAATATCTCAGTTGTTTTCAATCGATATTCTACTTTTTCTTCAATATATTTTACTTTACTTCCTAGTTGCAATGTATGGCTGTGAAAGTTGGACCATAAGAAATACATACAAACCACAGGGACCATCAGGTTGAGAAGGTTTTAGAGAAAGAGAAAGGCAAAATCTTGCGGGACTTCAGAATCTAGACTGACAGGCACTTGGCCTACAACACACCTGACATAACAATAATTGAAAAGAAAAAAGTATGGTTAATTGACATTGCAATACCTGGTGATACACAAATTGAAGATAAACAGCAAGAAAAAAAACCACAAAATACCAGGACTTGCAAATTGAGGTTGAGCGACTGTGGAAAAAGAAATCATGTGTTGTCCCAATTGTAATTGGAGCCTTTGGAGCAATACCTAAAGGGCTACCTTGCTATTTGAAAATTCTAAATTTACCTGACTTGAACATTTTGAGTCTACAAAAAACCTCCCTACTTGGAACAACTTATATCCTCTCACGTTACCTTAACAGTTCCTAGGTCCTTGGTTAGGAGTTGAGTTGTTAGGCTACAAACTCTACCCCATAATTCCATAAAATTCACCATCTTGTCAGCTGAAGTCAACAGTAGCATATGCAAATAATATTTACATCAAAATACTGCAACACCGAGTTGCTCTTCAGAATTCCAGCCATTTTATTCATTGCCATTTTGTTTCTAAGCTTCAGTTTCTGATATATTAAAATTTTGGTTAGGATTTAGAATATTCTAAAATGGCTTCCCTTTCTCTTTTCAAGCTGTTTGGTTAGATTTTTCTCTTTGCACATATTGCCGGATTCTTCTGCCTCTAATCTATACCACTTTCTTAAAACATTATTTTAGCACCTTTAGGATGCTTTCCCTCCACTTAAATAGTTTTTGTAATTCTGAACATTTCAGGAATCCTTCAAATCTTCCAAGGCCTCTTTTCAAATACTTGAGTCTTGCTGATTTGTTCACTAATGTTGGTATAGCAATAGTTAATAAATAAAGGTAATCCTACTTAGATTTGGATTGGACAAACGTTTGGTGCCTGGAGGTATTATCATAGTTAACATAACACCGATCCTCCGTGAGCTGCACTGGCTACCTGTTGGTCTCCGGGTGCACTTCAAGGTTTTACTCACCACCTATAAAGCGCTCCATGGTAGTGGATCTGGCTATTTGAGAGACCGCCTTCTGCCAATTACCTCCCTGCGTCCCATCAGATCGCATAGAGTTGGCCTCCTCCGTATCCCATCCGCCAGTCAGTGCCGACTGGCAACTACTCGGAGGAGAGCCTTCTCTGTTGCAGCTCCGACACTATGGAACAATCTCCCCGTGGAGATTCGTACCCTCACCACCGTCCAGGCCTTCCGCACAGCCCTCAAGAACTGGCTAGCCCGTCAGGCCTGGGGATAATCTTATTTTCGCCCCTCCCGAATGCTGAGTGAATGTTGAGTTTTACTGTCTAATTTACTTTGTGCACATCTTTTTTTTGGTATTGTCCTACACTCCCCTTCCCTTTTTTGATTGTAAGCCGCCCTGAGTCCCCTCAGGGAAAAGGGCGGCCTATAAATAAACAAATCTAATCTAATCTAATAGTTAAAGATCTAAGTCAGGGTTGGGAAGCTCCTGGCCCACGGGCTGGAGGTGTCATGTGCTGGCCATGCCCACGTCCAGTTTGACAAAGTGGAAAAAAGTCACAATAAATCACGTGATGCTGCCATGATCACACAAGTTTGACACCTCTGATTTAAGTGAATGAGTGAGAGATTGTGGAGGGGACAGAAAAGGAATGAAAGGCACAGTAGGCATAATAGAGACTGAAGGCAAATCCACTGTAATTTAGTCCAGGTGGGAAAGAACTTGCAAATATATCATTCAAATCACACAAAAAGATTCCATCTTAATGAACCCGCTGTAATACAGAGAATGGGGAAAATCCATTTTATGTTTCAAAGTCCTCCATTCACTTTAGACTAGAATGAAAAAGACCTTATTGAAATCTGAGTAGTTGATACTTCCTTGAGCTTGCCCAATTGTATTAGGCTTACAGAATGGACAATTGTGAAGGTGGGAAGTATCCAGAATAAAAATAAATGGGTTTCCCTTGTTCCCTCCTTATTTTATGGTAGTGATGATGGAGAACTAAAAAAATATTTTGTAATTGATAATATATGTTTAGAATATGAAAGCTTTTTCTATGTAATGCATTTTTGGCTATAGCTATATATTTCTCTCTATAGATTATATTTCTATATAGACATTCTCTCTCTCTCTCTCTCTCTCTCTCTCTCTCTCTCTCTCTCTCTCTCTCTCTCTGTGTGTGTGTGTGTGTGTGTGTGTGCGTGTATACTCTATCTATCATCTATCTATCTATCTATCTATCTATCTATCTATCATCTATCTATCTATCTATCTATCTATCTATCTATCTATCTATCTATCTATCTATCTATCTATCTATCTATCTATCTATCATCTGTATGTGTGTATTCACAATCAAATACATTTTTGTATGCATAGTTGCATAGTTTACAGAAATGCATTATAAAATTCACAGAAGTGTTAAATACAACACTGAGTTTGTAAAGAGTTCAGAAATGCTCAATTAGGTTCACATCAACCAAATTTAGCTAACTGCTAATGTTGCCTAATATCATATCATTTTCCCCAGTAAATGTAGACAGTCCAAAGGAAGAAGATAAACTAAAACAAGATCTAAAAAGCTGCTTCAGGGCAACACCTTCTCAGATGGTCTTTTATTCCTTCCTCTCCTGATTACAGCAAGAAAAAGTAGGTGTATTCAAATAAAACAATACAGTAATGAATACCATATATCAAAGGAATTTATGGTGCAGATAAAAGTTTGCTGTGTTTTGAATAAACTGCCTTAATAAAAAAACACACAACTACATTAAGATATCAACAGGACTTATTTGGCAATGCACACAAGGTCCAGCAGAGTAAGGGAATTTGTGTTCACATAGCTAGTCATACGTGTAATCCATACTGATGATGAACTTTCAGATCTTGAGACTTTTATGACTTTGATGCCACTACCTTTCTCAGGTGATATTACTACCTCATTACTGCAACATGGAACAACCATTATTTATTCCTTTAGTGCATGTAGCACATTTTTTATATGAGTAACAAGCTTTTCTAATTTTTGGAGCAAAGTCATAGAGATTTAGGCAGAGACTTACTCAGAAGCAAACCGAAGAGGGAGGCAGCTGATCATTAGCTGCCCAGCTGTCTCATTACTGAGAAGCAGAAGAAGAAACAACAGCTTAATTGAGCTAAAATAACTTATAAGCAACAGCTACTTTTAAAAATCTATTTCTGACCTTTATATTTGTATAACCTTTTTTATGGGAGATGAATTCAGATATGCATGTTTATTACATTGAAACCTAAGGGCAGATAATCATCCTGTTGAATTTATGGATGAAAATGCTGCCTATGAAGCGTTGTGCAAAAGTTAGATGACTTTCTCAGCTAAAGGGCACTTGTCACACTTGGACTGAAAGTCCCCTATGCTTTTATTCCTGCTAATGTTTACCTGATGGACACACACTTAGCAGAGAACATCACACTACCTGCTAGTCTAGTCTGAGAAAAAGGGGGTATGCCCATGAATTACAGTAATTTCCTCTATTACAGTTTCTTGATCTTCAGCATTACCTCTGCAAATAATAATGTGGTTCTTTTTTCCATTTCTGATCTACCTGTATGAATTACCTCTTTGGTCTTTTTTTCAAGATAGATGTGTAATCAAGGAAAATCATGTCTTCCCTGAATCACTCTTTTCCAGTTTGTTGTGTCCGTTCTATTTTTGATTTTTCATGCCTTGTTGTCTTTTTGCATGTGGAAATCTCCAACAGCAAGCAGCAAGAATCAAGACTTGTCTTGGTGTAATTGGTCAAGAGGTGGTCAGCAGAGAACAGACAGACAGACAGGAGCAAAATGTGGGAAGTAGACAAATTTCATCATTTTGCTATTGTTGTCACTTTCTTTTCCTTTCTCTTTTACAGCTATTCCTTTGTTCTGTCTGCTTCTTTATGCACTCATTTCTCACCCTTTCCTTATCTTTCTTTTGTGATCTTTTTCTTTCTATCTTTACTTACTATTCTCTCATTCTTCAGATGCATTTGCTATGAGTGGGGTGGCAGTTGCAAGCATTTACCCAAACCTCCACCCAACTTATATATGTGTTGTATAAGCAACACATGTAAAAGGGGGCAGGACTTTGACTGCACTGTTAAAGCCGCCATTTTGACTTTTTAAAACCCTTCAGTGAATATCCCTGCCATTATCAAGGCTACCCACCTATATATAATACAAACCTAGCTCTCTAATGCATTTGGAATCTGGTCTTGCTTTTTTTTTAAAAAAAAATACTAATTTGATTAAACATTAGACTTACAATGATAAAAATTAATACAAACTAAAAAATAGAAAAAAGAGAGATACAGAAAAAAATAGAAAAAAATAAAAATAAGAATATAGCAAAGAAAAAGAAAAGAAATACTTTCCTCCTTTTCAGAACTATTAACAATTTTAGTAACTTATCATCTTTTAAAATACAACAAATGATATCTTCGTCTCATTTATCATCTCTTATCTAGAAACTTCATCATTTAAATGCTGACTAGAAAAGGACTGTTAAGGGTTACCAGAGATAACAATATATTTTAACTGTGATCAAATAAGTCAACTTTACATTTCTCGGATGGCATGTGCGGGACTCGGATGGCTGCCTGGCTTCTTGTTCCTCAGAAGCCAGTGCTAAAGACTAAGAATATCTAGAGCCTCCGGAGCCCATTCGTAATACCAACGGAGCCCCCTGGAAGGATTTAGTCCCAGGATTTTTACAAGGCTCAGCATTTTACTGGTAACTGCTTGTGGCTGTCTCCCTGAGTAACGAACTGCGGTGGCTTGGTTCGGCGACTGCGGCGCGGGAGAGAAGATGGCGACGCCGCGCTGATAATCTCAGCGTTTGCAACTTCTCGGCTCTCCCCCCCCTCCCTGCTGGTCGTGACAGGCTTGGAATGGTGCGGAGAGCTTGGGGGGGCTCAATTAATTAATTTTTACCATCTTTTTACCATCTTTTTACCATCTTTTTACCATCTTTTTAACATCGTGAAGGCGACGCTGCGCTGATAACTTCAGCGTTTTGCAACTTCTCGGCGCTCCCCCCGCTCCCTGCTGGTCGGGACAGACTTGGATTGGTACGGAGAGCTTGGGGGGCTCAATTAACTATTTTACCATCTTACCATCTTGAAGGTGAGGATTAACTTGTTAAAGACCATTGTGAGTTGTGGTTGGGGTGGTTGGAGTGATTGGCTGCGTTTACCAGCTCGTAGCCCCCCCCCTCGGACATCCCCCTCCCGTTTTATCTTGCTGACTCTGCTGCCAGCTGCCTGTCCACTCCTAGGGTCCCTGGGCCGCTTGCCTGTTTGGCTAGGGGACTGAACGGAGGACGGAAGACGGAGCCCTGAATAGGACGTTTCGATCTGAGGAGGAAGAAGGTCCGGACGCCCCTCCCTCCCCCCAGCCTTGTCCCATTTACCACCGCAGCTGCCTTAATTATTATTCCTTTGTTACTGTTTATTAGGAATATTGGGAACAACAGATGATGGCAACAGTAGGGACAAGGTTTGGGTATCAAGAAAACCATCGCTTTCCCCCCCTTTGCCTTGAGCAGCTGGGGCCAGCTTTAGATCTTGGCCCACCAGACTATGGACATTATATAACCCTAGGAAAGAGACTTTCTCCTATGTGGTCCGCTGATCTTCTCTGGGACTTTAAGGGGAATAAGACTGAACAATTCTTGCTTATAAACATCAGGCATTTTTGCCTCCCCTTTATTACACACGACTGCCTTGTATACTATCGAACTTTGACCTTCCGGCTGTGGACTTTTCTTTGGGGCATAGAAGAAGGAGAAGAGTGGAGCCCCCCATTAGGGTGTGACCCTCCCCCCCTCAGGAGAGGGTGGATTATTACGTTGGACTACTACGAACTTAATACTATCTTGAACCTGCGCAACCCTATCATTTTCTAATTTTAACTGGTATGTTGAGTGCATGGGATTGTCTGGTTGTATGAATGATCTCACTTTTATTTTTATTTAGCTGTATTTGTGTTTTAATTCTATTAGTGAGGACTGCTTGTGTGAGAGTTTGAGTATGAATGATTCGGAGGACCTGGCGGGTTATATGGGGGCCATTGGGGTGGTTGGGGGGGCTATATCCACGGGAGAGGGTCGGAGCATTGCGGTCATAACAGGGAGAGGCAGATACGGCGGGGACTTTAGGGCAGGCCATCATTGGGGAAGGAGGGTTCGCTATATTACAGAGATCCCTCCTTCCGGCCCTAGGAGTCCCACTCCAAGGTCAGATGGCGCGAGTGATCAGGACCCTGGTCTCAGGCTGCTGTCGCTAAAGGCCAGGTCTGTGGTTCATAAGGCCCCCCTCATCCGGGACTTGATAACTGATGAGGGCGCAGACCTGGCATGTATTACTGAAACATGGCTGGGCACGGAGGGAGGAGTCCCCCTCGTTGAGATGTGCCCAGCCGGATTTCAGGTGCTACACCAGCCGAGAGCCCAGGGAAGGGGTGGCGGTGTGGCTATTGTAGTCCGGGAGTCTTTAGTACCTCGTAGGATCCCTGCTCCGGAGCTTGTCGGGTGTGAGTCCCTGCTGGTGAAGCTGGACCTCAAGGGTCAAGTGGGTCTGCTGCTTACGTACCTGCCTCCCAACTGCGTTGCAGCAGCCCTCCCCTCGCTCCTCGAGTCAGTAGCCGAGCTGGCAGCTGAGTTCCCTAGACTTATAGTTCTGGGGGACTTCAACTTGCCTTCACTCGGTGAACGCTCTGACGGAGCGCAGGAGTTCATGGCTTCCATGACAGCCATGGGCTTGACTCAGGTAATTCGAGGCCCAACCCACTCAGCGGGTCACACGCTCGACCTCGTATTCCTCTCGGAGCAGTGGAGTTATGATCTTGGTCTGAGGGGTAATGAGATCATACCCCTGTCGTGGTCAGACCACTGCCTACTAAGGCTAGACTTCCGGAGGCCAAACCCCCACCGTAGGGAGGAGGAACCGACCAGGTGGTTCCGCCCCAAGCGACTGATGGACCCTGTTAGGTTCCAGACGGAGCTTGGGGTTATTCCAGATACTCTCGCCCACAGTTCGGTGGAGACCCTTGTCGCTGCCTGGCACTCGGCAGCTTCGGGGTCTCTAAACCAGATTGTGCCACTACGGCCCCTCCGGGTCAGCGGCCCCCGGAGGCCTCCTTGGTTTACCGAGGAGCTCCGGGAGATAAAGCGCCGGAGGAGACGCCTAGAGCACCTGTGGAGATCAGACAGGTCCGAATTGAACCGGGCACTTGTAACAGCATGCACCAAGGAGTATACTCGCGCTTTAAGATCGGCAAAAAGAACACACATTGCCTCCTTGGTAGCGTCCGCCGAGTCCCGCCCAGCCGCCCTGTTTAGGATAACCCGCTCCCTCCTAAATAGGAGGGAGACGGGGGACCCCTTGCAGGGTAAGGCTGAGGAGTATGTTCAGTTCTTGGCGGACAAAGTTGCCCGGTTTCGAGCGGACCTGGACTCCACTCTTGCAGAGCCAGCTGAGACACAGGGGAAAGACTTGGCAAACCATCTCTGGGTTGAGTTTCAGGAAGTTGCCTCTGGGGATGTGGACAAGGCTATGCGAGCTGTGAGTACCTCCACTTGTGTACTGGACCCGTGTCCCTCCTGGCTGGTTGCCAACAGCAGTGAGGTGACACGAGGCTGGATCCAAGCGGTTGTTGTGGCATCTCTTCGGGAGGGGCACTTTCCCACCGAGCTTAAGGCAGCGGTGGTGAGACCCCTTCTGAAGAAACCGTCTTTGGATCCAGCTGTTCTTAATAACTACCGTCCAGTCTCCAACCTTCCCTATGTGGGGAAGGTTGTTGAGAAAGTGGTGGCCCTCCAGCTTCAGCGTACCTTGGAGGAAGCAAACTATCTTGACCCCTTCCAGTCCGGCTTCCGACCAGGTTACAGCACAGAAACCGCTTTGGTCGCATTGACCGATGATCTCTGGAGAGCTAGGGATGGAGGCTTTGCGTCCATCCTGGTTCTCCTTGACCTCTCAGCGGCTTTCGATACCATCGACCATGGTATCCTTCTGCGACGACTGCGGGAGGTGGGAGTGGGCGGCACTGTCTTGCAGTGGTTCTCCTCCTACCTCTCGGACAGGTCACAGTCGGTGTTGGTGGGTGGGCAGAGATCGTCCCCGAGGCCCCTAACATATGGGGTGCCACAGGGGTCGGTCTTGTCCCCCCTCCTATTTAACATATACATGAAACCGCTGGGCGAGATCATCCGAAGGCACGGGATAAAGTATCACCAATATGCGGACGATACTCAATTGTATCTGTCCGCCCCGTGCCAACTCAATGAAGTGGTGGACGTGATGAACCAGGGTCTGGAAGCTGTTAAAGACTGGATGAGAGCAAACAAACTGGTGCTCAACCCAGACAAGACCGAGTGGCTGTTGTGTTTTCCTCCCAATAATTTGACCACCATACCATCAATCAGGCTGGGGGGACAAAACTTATACCCCTCAGATAGGGTCCGCAACTTGGGAGTCCTCCTGGATCCACAGCTGAGTTTTGATCACCATCTATCGGCTGTGACCAGGGGGGCATTTGCCCAGGTTCACCTGGTGCGCCAGTTGCGGCCCTACCTGAATCGGGAGGCTCTCACGACAGTCACTCGAGCCCTTGTGATCTCTAAGCTGGAATACTGCAACGTGCTCTACATGGGGCTGCCCTTGAAGAGCACCCGGAGACTTCAGCTAGTACAGAACGCGGCCGCGCGAGTGATTGTGGGCGCACCGCGGTTCGCCCGCATAACACCTATCCTCCGCGAGCTGCGCTGGCTGCCTGTAGATCTCCGGGTGCAATTCAAGGTCTTACTTACCACCCATAAAGCGCTCCATGGTAGTGGATCTGACTATTTGAGAGACCGCCTTCTGCCAATAACCTCCCTGCGTCCCATCAGATCGCATAGAGCGGGCCTCCTCCGTATCCCATCCGCCAGTCAGTGCCGACTGGCGACTACCCGGAGGAGAGCCTTCTCAGTTGCTGCTCCGACGCTATGGAACAATCTCCCCGTGGAGATTCGTACCCTGACCACAGTCCAGGCCTTCCGCACAGCCCTCAAGATCTGGCTAGCCCGTCAGGCCTGGGGATAAACTCTTCTGCCCCTCCCGAATGCTGAGTGAATGTTGTGTTTTAGTACTTTTTAGTTATCTCACATTTTTTTTTCCTATATTTTGTCTTCACTCCCCTTCCCTTACTATTGTAAGCCGCCCTGAGTCCCCTCAGGGAAAAGGGCGGCCTATAAGTGCTAAATAAAATCTAAAAATCTAAAATCTTACTTTTACTGCTAATAATCTTGATCTTTAGTCATGTCAAATAATGTCCTAGAATTTGATTTCTTTTTCTTTTTTCCCCCACAGTCACTTCTCACAAAATTCTTCACAACTTTAACAAGTCTCTTTTGTAAATCCATTATAAGAAAATTATCCAAATCATTCTTGGTTTGTTATTTGTATATCCTTTTTAATAATTAAAAACATTGTCCACTTTCTTTTGCATGGCCAATGCTGAATCTTTTTTGATATAATTCTTTAGCCTGTCATTTTTAAATCTACTTCCCATCTGTCACAGTCTTGTCCAGTAAAGAGTGTCCCACAATATCTTTTAAACAGTTTATCTGTAGAGGCAAATACTATTAAAATTGATTTCTGGGTCTATTATTCAAAGACAATCAAATAAAAATCAAATGAATGACTGAAGCTGTAAATAATCAATCAATCAATCAATCAAAGAAACAAACACTTGTCTGATTAAGGAATTGGAAGGTTTTACCTCATTCTCCCCTGACAGGTGCAGTGTCTCAGGTGATGCTTGTGATTGATCAACTTCATGTGATACCTGGCTTTGTCCTTCCTGAAGCTGACATTCCATGGACTCAACTAGGATAGCTTATTCAACTTCAGAATCTGAGTCCAGAGTCCATGATTCTGCCACAGCTCACCAATCTCCGAGGTAGAGCCAAGGTGGCGCAGTGGTTAGAATGCAGTACTGCAGGCCATTCCAGCTGACTGCTAGCTGCAGTTCGGCGGTTCATATCTCACCAGTTCAAGGTTGACTCAGCCTTCCATCCTTCTGAGGTGGGTAAAATGAGGACCCAGACTGTGGGGGCAATATGCTGACTCTGTAAACCGCTTAGAGAGGGCTGAAAGCTCTATGAAGCGGTATATAAGTCTAACTGCTATTGCTATTGCTATCTCGTTTCTGTAGGAGCTTATATATGGCTTTGCCATTTTAAGTTTTTTTTTGGGGGGGGGGCAGCAGATTATTATGGCTGCTGTAAATCTCCCAAGTGCATTTATTGAGCTTTCCAAAAAATAATAATAAAATTCACCTTAGAAAACATGGCCTTTCATTTCAGTAACTGATTCTGTTAGGGCCCTAGAGAGTTGGCTTGGAAAATGCTGCTTGCTTGATATTGATTTCAGTGACTGGAAAGCTACCCCTACTACTACTAGGTTCATAATCTTGGTAGAAGACCTTTTATTGCTGCAAAGTAGATAGAATAGAATAGAAAAGTTGGAAGATACCTTGGAGGTCTTCTAGTGCAACCCCCTGCTTAGGCAGGAAACCCTACACCACTTCAGACAAATGGTTATCCAACATCTTTTAAAAAACTTCCAGTGTTGGAGCATTCACAACTTCTGGAGGCAAGTTGTTCCACTGATTAATTGTTCTAACTTTCAGGAAATTTCTCCTTAGTTCTAATTTGCTTCTCTCCTTGATTAGTTTCCACCCATTGCTTCTTGTTCTACCCTCAAGTGCTTTGGAGAATAGCTTGACTCCCCCTTCTTTGTGGCAGCCCCTGAAATATTGGAACACTGATATCATGTCTCCCTTAGTCCTTTTTTTCATTAAACTAGACATACCCAGTCCTGCATCCATTTGTCATATTCATGTTATCCTAGAGAGTCTTCCCATTTCCCCAACCCCCACTTTTTGGCAATATTTAATTTCCTGTCTTATGGATAATTTTCATATTATCACTGGGAACATAAAATAACATTTTAATAAAAATCAACAATGTCTTTGCCAACTTTGGAAAAATTGGAGGAAAAACATTGTATTTAAACTAATGAAAAATTGAAATACAATACAAAGTGAAAAGAAGGAGGAAGGACATGAAGGGAAATAGACAGCTCCATAAAAAGTAATAGAAAGAGGATCAAAAATAAATCCATGTATTGTTTGCAACAAAGAACATTGTCACTCACAGAATCACCCAGAAAGAGAGCAAGTCTATTTCTCTTTCCCAACTCATCCCCTTGAACTATACACCATCATCTATCCATTTACAGTTGAGTAATAGATCCCAAGGGTCATTCAGATCTGAGTTAATGCCTATTGATCCTTTAATTCAATTTTTCTTTACCAATCAAAGTGTTCCAGGAATTCCATGTGAACAAATACCAAAGGGCACTATTTCAATTTTAAAACCTTTTTTTGGTGGGGGGGGGGGAGAAAAAGAGAGAGAGAGAGAAAGGGTGTGCTCTCTTTCCCAGTCCACTGAGTAAATGGGGGATTCAACTTCCAAATTGGTAATGGGGTAAATTCGATACTTCCACCTTCTTGAGGGAGGTACCTAATTTACTCCTATCACAAATTTGTTAAAGGCTTCATCGAATTGTCTGTCTCTTTTTGGACTTCAGGCTTCATCCAAAGTCAAAAGACACCTTTACTCAAAATTGTAACTTTGATTTTGAATGAGGGCAGATCCCAGGTGATATGTTTGTATAATGATATATGTAGAGATGAGAATGTATGGTAACACAGGGCTAAATCCAATTTCCACATGCTATTTTCTCCCCTTTTTCTAAAACAAAGCCTTTCAAATGTGTAGATGCAGGATTCCTGCTGTATCCTTTTATCTCTCCCATTATGGGGGAAAAAGTGTCTTTAGGAGGTGAGTTAGCAAAGAGCAAGGAAAGTGTTAACTTTCCACCTCTCTCTCTTCCACCTGCCTTTCTTCCCTGTGTTACAGCTGGATAGTTTTAAAGCTGAAACCAATTATTTTAGATGCAAAGCACACAAATAACAAATAACACTTCCCTACCCTCTTTTTTGGCAATATAATTGCTTCAACATTCCTGGCATGTTAGAGCAAAAACCAGAAAACAAAGTAACCAAAACACAAGGAGTTGAACATCTGCAATTTTGTATTCTGAACTCCCTTAAATCATTGCACCTTCATTATAAAAGGAATACCGTGAAGCTCACTCTGCTGTCCTAATGCTAAATGCATTTATTTGATAATAAACTCCACTTAGTTGTAGTGATGGAATATACATACTATACCTCTCTTAAGAACCAACTATGTGTGGGCGTACTCAATCAGCTGCCTCCTGTGCCTCTTATACCTCTTGTGAGTGTATGTGTGTGTGCCTTACATAGAGAGAGACTGCATATGCTTTGTGTAATACATTTCCTTCCTCCCTCCTTTTTTCTCCTCCCTCTTTCCTTTCTTCTTTCTTTCTTTCTTTCTTTCTTTCTTTCTTTCTTTCTTTCTTTCTTTCTCTCTACCTCACTCTCTCCCTCTCTCCTTCTTTTCTCCTCTCTCCCTCCCTCCCCTCCCTCCCTCCCTTCCTTCCTGGACAATTCCTCTGGTAATTGCCCAGACTAGGCCCTGCAGTTTTCTTGGCAAAGGTTTTCAGAAGTTGACCATTATCTGCTTCTGAGAGCTAAGAGAGAATGATCAACTGAAGGTCATCCAGTTGGCTTGTGTCTAAGATGGGACTGGAACTCACAGTCTTCTGGTTTCTGGCATGGTGTTTTACTTATTTACATAAAATGAGTTTTACATAAAACTGGCTGTCCTATGTCTCTGTAAGGGATGTTATTAAGTCTGTCTGCGGTTTTTTCTGTCTTCTTTCTTGCCTAAGTTTATAAGTAAATCCTCCCTTTGCTTCAGCATGCAAGTTATCCTTACAAACTTTGGTTAATCAAAAGCAAAGATAAAAAAAGCAGAAGGGCAGTGGGGAAATATACCAAATGTGTGTAACGGTTTGAATTCAAGTTCAGTATCACTTTTTAATGGCATGGTACAGCTATCAGATTTTCAAAGAGCTTTGCTTTGTGCTGGTGCATCCTTTGGAAAGAGCATTAAATTAGCCAGCTACAAATTCTTCCATGGCTTGTTCAAGAATCCTTTTAAGTGGTTGCTCCATGTTCTCATTAAGTCTACAAAGGAACCTCAAATTTTAATGTGCAAAGGGAGCTGTGATTTTATTTGATTTTTCCTTCCTATCCAATAAACATACTTCCAAGGTTGCATGACAATAGTGGCACTGGAACGCGGTGATGCTTAGCAATCTAGTAATGATAATTAGTTTGCTAAGGGCTCACTCAAACATGCATCAAATTAAAAGCAAAGACACAACCTCCTCTTCCTATTTTCCCATTACAGTCTTCCTCTAGTGTATGATTCTTTCTTTGTGTCTCTTTTAATTAAATTGTTCCAGTTCTTGTTCGTGTATACAGATTTTAAGAATGTTCTTAAATTGAAGACACAGGTTTTTCAAATGGGAGCAAAGAACAAAAGCGGTCTAATAATTTTAGATACAGAAGCAGAACATGTCAACTCCTATCAATATTTTTTAAAAAAATTCAGTGGGGGGGGAAATATAAAACAAATGGGAGCAAAAATCTGTAGAGAAAGAGATACATCTACATCTGGCACAGTTTTTCTTATCTCTTATTGTTGTCTCAGTGATTTCCAAACTTATTACTTTCCTCATTTTGGAACATCTTTATTTTGCAAAAGCGATAAGCTGGCTTTTCCATATTGTTTAAATTGCAAGATATTGTCTAACCAAGCTTCCCAAATCATAAGGAACCTTTCTAAAGCGGGATCTCCAGCCAATTTTATAACTTGAAAGAGAACCTGTATAATTGGTGTAAACTCTTAAAGCTACCTTTCCTTAACTATTGAACAAAGCCATATTATAAAGTCTATATCAAGAGAATCCCTACGAGAATTATGTATAGAAATAATACATGCCCTCATTATTTTTATCTGTATGTGCAGGAAAAGAAATCTCACCCCAAATAGAAGTCAGAGGTTTGAATGCAAGTTTGTTAGTTTGAATGTAAATCTAAGGATAGAAGAGAGTTGTTGAGGACAATTTGCAGAACACTGTTGAAGGCCTAAAGAAGAGGATGCATCATGAGATGTAGTCTACTTGCACAGATGGCCATAGGAAGAAAAAAGATTTTATTATTCAAAGAAAAGTTAGCTGCCAACCTTACTCACAGAAAGAAAACTACTACCAGTAGCTCTAAATTAAAAAGCAGGGAGGCTGTAGAAGTAAAAATAATGCACATATCTATTAAGGCACTTTATTGAGTGCATTTATATTCAGGGAGAAAATAGTTATGCTATCAAACGTTAAGTAGTGAAAAATAACTTCAATTACCCTGCAGGTTAGAATATCAGGTATTTTATTTTGAAATGGGAAGAAGGAGTACAAAGCACAAAATTGCTGTTCCTAGTGGTAAATAATGTTGCTGTCCCACCTAAAAAATATGGTTATTTACTTTACATTGGGTTGTTTCAGTAAAAGAGAACAAAATTCATTTTTCAATGAGTTTTCCATCAGATCCCAAGTACCCACAGGAAGGTCTTATAAGAGTCAGGAAAGAACCTGACTGATCTAGTGGTTAAGCCCCAGGAAAGAAATGTGGAGATAATTCTTGTATTGCCTTAGGCACAAAGCCAGTTGGGTGACTTTGGACCAGTGACGAAATCTAAATATTTGTTGCCACCGGTTCTGTGGGCATGGCTTGGTGTGTGTGTGTGTGTGTGTGTGTGTGTGTGTGTGTGTGTGTGTGTGATGTGACTGGGTGGGTGTGGTCAACTTTTCCCTACTTTTTAAAGCATTTTTTCCTGCCGGTTCAGGTGAATAGGTAGGAAAAAATGCTTTAAAAAGTTAAATAAAGAGGTTCCAACAATCACACGACTCAAAGCTGATCCACACAATTGTCGGAAGCTCCCCCCCACCTCGCTGATTTTTAAAGGATTTTTCCTGCCTATTTGCCCAGACCAGCAGGAAAAAAATGCTTTAAAAAGAAGGGGGGACAGTTTCTGAGGATGACGTGGATCAGCTGTGAACAGCGTGATTGTCACAAGCTTTTTTCCCCACTTTTTAAAGCATTTTTTTCCTGCCTATTCGCCCGAACTGTCAGGAAAAAAATGCTTTAAAAAGCGGGAGGAAAAAAGCTTCTGACGATTGCGTGGATAAGTTGAGAGCTGTGCGATCTTCAGAAGCGTTTTTTTTACTACTGGTTCACAGAACCAACAACAATTGTCCCTACTGGTTTGGCCAAATCGGGAGGATTTCACCCCTGCTTTAGATGTTACTCTTTCTCAGCCCTAGGAAAAAAAGCAGTGGTAAACCATTTCCACTGTAATATAAAAATGAACATACTACATAAAGTCATGCTGTATGCTAAAATTGTCTCAGGATATCATAAGCAATGAGCATTAATCTGCTAAATTGAGTCAGGTCATGTGGTCAACATTAGAACCAAAATTACAGACACAACTGTCATCGTAAGTTAAAGGACTATCTTGATCAGTTATGATCAAGCCTCGCCAGTATATGAATAATATTCCCTGAACAAAGCTCATGGTCACTTCAAGGAGTGGGAATGTCAAAATAATAATTGACACTAAAGAGATTGAAAGTGTGCAAGAGTTCACTTTCCTAGGTTCACCAATGCATAAAAGCAGTGAATGTAGTCCAGAAATAGTGGCAAATCAGACTGAGTTGCCCAGAATGATGAGTATGAATTGAGTATGGGAAAAGGAAGGAAATCAGCCTGGAAACTAAATGCAGATTAATATGCAGAACCATGTTTCCCATAGTTATCTATGGTTGCAAAAGTTGAATCAAGAAAAAAGTAGACAGGAGGAAAATTGACTTGTTTGAGCTGTGATGTTGGAGAAAGTTCCTGCACATTCCTTGTGCAGCAAAGGTGACAAACAAGCAAATACTAGAGCTTATAAAACCAGAAATATAGCCGGGAGGCAAAATAAGGAAATTCAGCCTTACTTATTTCAACCATGTCATGGGATCAAGCTCACTGGAAAAGGCAGTTATGCTCAGAATGGTTAGCCGTAAAAGGAAATGAGGCCACCAAAACAAACACGGTGGCTAGACACCATCAAAGCCAATAACAGCCAGAGCATATAAAATAACTGAAAGAGTCTGTATAAAATCACAAACTGTAGAGAGAGAGCTGGTCCATGAAATACTGAGAATCAGACATGATTGAAAGGATAGCATCATCAGCCTGATCAAAATCAGACATCACCCCTATCAAATTTCAGAGTAATATCCTTTGAGAACAACATGCAAACTTACTAAATAAGCCAAAATATGCAATCAATTTAATTTGCGTCACATGTCCATTTAGAGGAAGGGGATATAAAACCTCAGGTATCTTGATGGAAGTCGTTCATTTTAAGAAAGAGCTCAAAGGTTTAAGTCTGTCATGACAAACTGCTATAACACAAGTTCAGCACAATCGCATACAATTAGAAATGCAAGTCAGGAAGTGTCCAATATGCCAGGGATCCCCACTCCTAGGCCATGGTCCACTACAGGGCTGGGGCCCATTTAGCATTTATATTGTGCACAAGAAAAGCATAAAGTCATCATATTAATAGAAAGCTCATCTACATCAATGCTCCGATATAACTGCAAACAAGAATAGAATTATCTCAATTCAAATATAAAGCAACTCAATTGACAGTTCAGTGATTCAGTCTATGGTCCTATCACACATACAAAGGAGTATAAGACACACCTTTTTCCCTCAAAAAAGAGGCTGAAAATCTAGGTGCATCTTATACACTGAATACAGTATTGTTGCCTCCTGAAACCCTGCCCCCTTCACCACAATGGCCGTGCATAGCCTTTAGGAGCCTTGTAGAGTTCTCCTGGGGAGGGCAAAAATGAGTGAAAACAGCCATTTTTTGCCCCTCAGCCCCCAGTAGCACTCTACAAGCTTCCTAAAGGCAATTCATGTCCTTTTTTTTTGACAAAAAATGGCCCGTTTTCATGAAAAACGGGAGATTTTTGGGAGGTCTGCAGAGTGCAAAAACTTTTTTTTAATTTACCTCTTCAAAATCTTGGTGCGTCTTATACTCCAGTGCATCTTATATTCCAAAAAATACTGTAGTATGTGGAATAATGGGTAAATTTGGCTTTGGCATAAGAAATGAAGCAAGATAGTTTAATACTTGCAACAAAATTACATATCCATAATAGATAACTTCTTCCAGGAAATGAAAGAGTGACTCTGCACATGAATATCACCAGATAGTGCTGCCGCCTGCAGCTCATGTTGCAAATTCCTTCCTGCATAATTATATTTTAAACTAGAAAGAAAGAAAAAAATCAGACCAACAAGACATTCAATATGACTGGTAAAAGTAGCAAATTAAATTCAACGGGTTGGAATGGATATATAGAGCTTTTTATGAATTCTGAATTGAAATTCAATTCCTATTTAAAAGATGAAGCAAACATAGATATTCAGTTAGTAAAAGGAAGTGAAATGGACATCTGCTGATGCATTATTGAAAAAAGATAGAAAGAAAAAGACAAGGGAGAGAGAGGAAAATTTACCATACTAAATGTTGAGTCCCAGAGAAGAGCAAGGAGAGGGTTTTATATATATAAAATAAGCATAATAAAAGACCAAGAAGACAAATTTATATCAGAGACAGATAAAATGCAGACATGGTACTGCTACAAACATATGGAAGAACTGCACAAAAATAAAATTCCAAAATTGATGATACATTCAACGTTTGATCACTAAATAAGAACCAGGTATTCTAGAAATTGAAATTAAATGGGCCCTAGAAAATTCTGTTAATGTGAAATGTAATAAAAATTGCATATTCTAGTGCATGTCAACTAAGTGTATTTTCCATATTATACGTTTTCATGCTCAGGACTGATAAGTGTACAACTCATCACCTATACCATCTCTAAGAGGTTCTTTTCATTTATGCCATATTAGTTTATTATAGCGAAACAACATGAAGCCATTGGATAGGGTGTACAGGGTGTTGGCTGTATAGGTGAACATGAATGTGTTTGTGTGTATTTAATTGTAGATTATGACTTTCTTTTTGAAGAACCAGCAGTTGCAAAAAATGGTGAGAAACTTTGGCTTCCATAATGGCCAGAAATGATGGTCTTAGGCAAAGAGCGAAGATTAGCTCTTCTTTCTTTTATGTTGCTAGAAACCAGTAACTCTGTTCTGCTTTCTTCAGCTAGCATATAGAGGCAATGTTGTACTATAGTTTGTGTAAGAGAGTCCCTGAATTTTAAGTGTCTCAAGGTTATTTATCTTGTATTTGTAATTTTGTATGGTGCCCAGGGCTCTACAGGGACTCTGTAAAAACTAAACAAATAAAATGCATTTAACAGGGCCATGCTGTATTTGTTTGCAAAATGCCCTGTGCTCCCCATTTCTTTTCCATTCCTTCTCAATTGGGGAAGTAATACAAGGGGCTTTAGACATTCCTAAATTTAAGCTATACTAAAACTTGGCTGCTTGGTAATTGACCAGCCTTTCCGTTTCTTTCCACCCAGCCCAGCTTGGCCCCTGTTTTCCTTGAATCTGTGCCAAGCCTATTAAATGTGTCAGAACAGCCAGGGAAATGGAAGAATTATGATTTCCATTTGGCTTCTGCAGACGCTTAGTCTAATTTTCAGTAGGCTTTGAAATATTGCAATTGCTTTTTCTCCCCCCCCCCTCCATGTCATTGTTGCCCCTTTCTTCCCCTTTATTTTTGTTCTTTTTTTTTTTAAGAAAAAGAAATGCAGAAAGCTAAACAAATCCAACTGAACAGATCAGAATACCTTTGCTTCTCTTGATTTAAAAAAAAGGGAGGGGAGGAGAAAGGAAAGACAGCTCATTTGTTCTAAATGAAAATATCTTCATCTGAAGAGTTTCCTAGAAAGAGGGAGGGGGATAATGACATTTGATCAGAACACATGGAAACACTTACCATTACGGTCTATTTTTCAGAGTCTCCAAACTGAAATAGAGGAAAGAAAGGCGGCTGAGGGGCTGTTGTAATACAGGCTGTTTCCGTACCATCACAAATGAAAGTGGCAAGATGATTTGTAGCACATCAACTGCTGACATTAGGTTTTTTTTTCATAGGTGATATTAACAATACCTTAACATCCAAATACTGCTAGCACAATCTTGTTCTGTGTTAAGTGGTGAAAAGGGAAGGGATTGCAGTTCAGAGGAAGAGCTCATGCTTATATGATGAAGCTATTCAAATTACACTGATGTGGGCTCAGTTCTTTTCCTCCAACAGGTAAGATGTTTCCACCTCTTTCTAGTTAAACTAAATTCTCCATGGGTAAATAATAGCCATAGGGACTGCATATAGAGCAAAGGTGTCAAACTCATGGCCTGTGGACCAGATGCATCACATGCTGGCTCCATCCCCACCCTGTTTAGCAAAGGGGAAAATGTTCTGATATATCACGTGGCATTGCCATGATGACGTGAGTTTGACACCCCTGATGTAGACCGTAGCCTAACTACAGTGTCCTCTTCCTCCTTCTTTATCTGTAAAGAAGAATTCCTTCCTTTCAGATTCCTGCTAGAAGAATCTTTCTCTCAGTCCACATAGCTGATCATATGAGACAGAAAAGTATAAAGAGAAAATGGAAATAAGACGAAAAGAAAGAGAAAGGAAGAGGGTGGGGGAGAGAAAGAAAGCATATATCAGAATTGCATTGCCCATGGTAACTTATGACCTTGTGTTTCCAGTGAAATGTGTTCCCTGACAAATTATCCACAGGTGTGCAATCTTCACCAGATTTTCCATTCCTGGATTAACAAGGTTGACTTAATAAATAGACTACTGGAATAAAAAAATAGCTTTCCACACTGAACTAGTGCATGGAAAAAAGATGTTCTTTGGAAACAGAAGAAAGTAATATTTGCATCACACCTGTGGTTCAAACTATTTGTTTTATTTCATTTTTGGTCCTATATTACTCATACTTTTTAATTATAAAATATAGAAAGGATCAAGGTTTCACAAAATATGTACAATTTAGTAGAAATAAGTAGTCATTTTAAATGAAATAGTTATATCATTAAACATCAAAGATGATGTTGCAATCAAAGTTGTTCACTATTAAATTGCATCCAGGCTATTTTGTATAGGCCTTCACATTCTCATTCCTCTAAGTCAGCGGTGTCAAACTGGCAGCCCGCAGGCTGGATGTGTCACATGCAGGCTACTCCCACCCCAGCTCTGTGAATGGGAAAAGCACTCAAAACTTCATGTGATGACAATGTGGCACCGTGAGTTTGACACCTGTCAAATTTCATTTTCCTAACTCACATGAAATACTCTTTTTTTTGCCATACTAGATACCTCTCTGAAGAGTAGCTGGTTGAAGAAAGCAGATGTGCTGTTACTAAAATTTGAGATTTTGTTAGCTGAATAATAACTACAGTTGATTATGTGCCATGAAGTCATTTTAGACCCCTAGCAAATATGTGGATTTTCTCCATGATGATCTTTCCCTAAGATGTTTTTTCAAGTCTCCAAAAGGCACCCTCATTGCTACTGTAAACATCCTTCTCTTTCCTTGTACCTTTCCCAGTGTTAGATCCTTTTTCAGAGTTAGGTCTTTGTGTAATGTGTTCAAAGTAGGATAATTTGACCCTGATCGTTTGTGTCTCAAGTAAAAACTCTAGTTTGATTTGTTCAGTGATCCAGAGATTGTTTTCTTGGCTGTCCACTGTATTCTCGGAGTCTTCTTCAACACCAGAGTTTTTAAAAAACCATCAATACTCTTCCTATCCTGCTTCTTCAAATACAATTTTCACTTCCGTAAAGTGTCATCCCATTTTTCTGAGTTTCTCTCATCTCCTGCTAAAATAATTTAAGCTTGGGAAAATATCTCCACATTTGGTGACAATGGATTTCATAAGTGAATTAGATAATTTGTGGAAATTTGTTCTCAATCCAAATCTGTTCCTATTATGCTAGTCCAGCTTTCTACAACCTGTCACAAGCAGATGTGTTGGGATTACAAATGTCAGAATTCAGAGAGCTGCAGTTCCAGTATTTATGAAAGTGTCACATTGGAAAAGGATGGTCTACTTTCTGAATTATTAGGAAAAAAGGACCCCCTGTAAAAAGAATAAACGGCAACTATTCCTTGGTCTGAAATACAGAAGTGGTAGATCAAGTGTTCACATTACAAACAATACAGAGTTTTTGTTGAGCTATGTACAGTATGCTGGATGATGGGGAAGAAGCACCTTCCCTTCCTGCACAAGCATTAAAAAACTACATTTTCAGGGAAAGGAGTTAACTCGTTTTCAGGGGGGGGGGACTGGAATTAAAGCCTTTATTCTCACTTATAAGTTATTTCACAGATCTTTTTGTTAATAGCTGTCAATGAGAGAGAAAGAGCACTGCCCCTTCTTTCTTCTTTTATTGAAGAGAAATGATTAGAAAAGAAAGGATAGAGTAAGAGATGGGAGGGAAGAGGAGGGGAGGGGAGAAAAGGAAAAAGGAAAGGAGAGGAGAGATTAGCCAGAATGGTGAGAATGTTCTATGTTCACATTATTATTGTAGCTCATCAAAAGCTCTGGTGGCTCATTTCTCTCCTTAGAAGCTCTTTTGTTTTCCATTATTATTATTTATTTCCAGCTGCTCTGAGTTTTGAGGGCAAAACTGGGGAAGGCAAGTTTATCTTGTTAAAGGATGGTTTCCTCCACCCTGGCAGCTCCAGGGCCTGAAGCTGCTATTCAGGGAAGAAGATTGGGCCAGCTGCCAAGACTCACCGTCCCACCTGCACAAACTGAAGAAATTCATGCTAACAATCCATGATTAATTGCCGGGTGGTTTTGCTCTGGGTCACAAGGTGATGGATGTGCGCATGTGCGGGGTGCGGCTTATCTTAATTACCAATGTAGCAATAAAATGTGGTGGGAAGCACAGAGTAGCAGCTCTGACAATTTATTCATTGCCTTAGTGCTTTGTTGGTCAGTTCGTGTCGAAGGAAGAATACAAACTGCATTTCAAACTGTTTCCGTGTTTGGTTGGTTTCATTATCCCTTTGGAACCTGACACACCCATCTAAATAGTTCTATCATTAAAAACAAATAGGTTGTCTCATCCTTGGCCACCTTTCTCCTTCTCCTCTTCCTCTTCCACAATCCCCCCCCCCCAAAATATTTCTACGTGGTTTTGAAAATGGCAGAAAGCATCTCCAGACTCTTTTAGATGCCCTTCTCTGAGGGACTGACAGGTCCTGCTGGGCTGATTGACACATCTTATAGATAGCAGCAGTGAACATCCAGTCCCAAGAGCAGTTGCACAGTGGGAGGGGGAGGAATAACTGTGCCTGTGGAGTGCAGACAATTTCCCCTTCCCAGGATTTACCCAAGAGCTCTTCCACACAGTTTGAATTTTTATTCTGTTTTCAGAAATGACAGAGATATGTGTGTGAATGTGTATTCATTTTCTTTTTACGTTCACATCATCAAGCTTGCAATTAACCCCAAGCAAATGGGCTCCAAGGAGCAACAATAAGAAAGAGGAGAAAAAGGCAAACTGGCAGTTAAAACCCTGCTGGGTTCACATTGGCAGAGCATAAGTTGGGACAGTGTGAAGAAAATCGTATGCCAGCTTCAAGTCTCAAAAAGAAACGGGGAAAAAAGATTCCAACAATCCCAAAGTATAAACCGATTCCAAGAGAATAAAGAAGAAACTGTTAAATAATCAACACCTCCCCTCTCCATGCAAAATATGTAGAAAAAAACTACAGAAGAAGGAGGAATGGAACAATGAGGGTGGAGATCCCCCCCCCCGTTTTTGCCATTTTGAGGAAAATAAATGAAATCACTGGTCAAAGACTTCCTTTTTCCTATTCTCTGCTTTTCTCTGTGGCCTATTCTAAGGCCACAGGGAGAACTTTTTAAGTGGAAGCTTTGTCCTCTGGCATTAAATATGGAAATTCACAATAGCCTATAACACAAGACTATATCCAAGTACCTATGGATCTGAACTATTTCTAGCTGTCAAAATTTTGTCAACCGAACCATCTCTGCAATTGTTCTGCCACTATTAAATACGACAGCAAATTCACTTACAGTATGTCATTCAGCCATTTTCCACATTAGCTTTGGTATACATTAATTTTGCTTTGTTCCGGTGGTGTTAAGCTTATTTCTATTGATTTTAACATGTTAGATATTCAGCTTATGGTGTTCAGTTTCCCAGGATGTTATGCTGTTGTAAAGTTAATAGAGATCACGGTCTGAGATAGTCATGACTGATCTTGATGTGCTTCATCCTTGTGCTCTAAGGCTACAATACTGCATAGTAAGAGAAGATTCTTCCCCAGTTGCTCATATAATATAGAGAGCTTTGAGGTTTTTAAATTTGATCATGGATAGGAAATTATAATGTGGGGAAATGGGGACATTACACAAAGATACTTCTTTCTTCCACATTGCTGGCAAACTTGATCCAGTTTTGTAGTATTCTCTCCACCCCCCCACCCCCACCCCAAAAAAACATCCATATATCTTAGACTATTTTTTTTTTTTTTAACAGAACTTTTTTTATTTTTCTTTAAAAAAAAACACAAATATGTCATCATTTGTCAATCATTAAAACATTGAAGTACAATTTTTTTTTTGTGTACCCCTCCCTCCCTCCACCCCCCCACCCCCCTCCTCCTTCCCCCCCCCCCCGACTTCCCAGAACCCGTACACGGTATAGAATTTTAACTAACACAGTCTAAAATCTATTGAGAAAAAAGAAATAAAGAAATTAATGACATTCTAGATTGACCTTAGCTTCTTCTTACTGAACTAACTTTAAACAATTTAAATCATTTCTGATCTTAAGCATAGGCTAACTGGAATTTCTTAGTCCCGTATTTATTTTGTATATAATCAATCCATTTTTTCCAGTCTCGTTTATATCTCTCATTTGAATGATCTTTGAGATATGCCGATATTTTAGCCATTTCAGCTAAGTTTGTTACTTTCAATGTCCATTCTTGAATTGTAGGCAAGTCTTCCTTCTTCCAATATTGCGCCACCAACAGTCTTGCTGCAGTTATCAGGTGCAGAGTCAAATTGGTCTCTACCACTGTAAAGTCAGTACATATACCTAGTAAAAATAACTGAGGACTAAACTTTATCCTTCTTTTAAAAACATTTTGCATGACCCACCATATTTTTATCCAAAATGCTTTAACCTTTTGGCAGGTCCACCATATATGATAATATGTAGCATCGAGAGAACCACATCTCCAACATTTAGGCTGTACATTCGGATACATAGAAGCCAACTTTTTAGGATCTAAATGCCATCTATAGAACATCTTGTAAAAATTTTCTCTCAGATTTTGAGCTTGTGTAAATTTCACATTTCTTACCCAGATTCTTTCCCATGTATCCAACATTATTGGTTCCTCAATATTTTGAGCCCATTTTATCATACAATCTTTAACTAATTCTGTTTCCGAATCCATCTGTATCAATACATTATATATCCTCTTTATATGCATTAAGCTTTGATCTCTTATTTGTTTAAACAAATTATCCTCAACTTGAATAAAACCAATTTTTTGATCTATTTTCCACCTAGCCTGTAATTGCCCATACTGGAACCATGTTTGAACTACCTTCTCCTCTTTTAATACCTCTAAAGATTTTAATTGTAATACCCCCCTTTCCGAGGTAAGAAGCTGTCTGTAGGTAATTCTGTCCTGTTTTTGTGCTGTATTCATATTTTCAATTGCGTGTCTAGGAATTGCCCACATGGGTATCTTGTCATTTAATTTATATTGATATTTCTTCCAGACCCGCAATAAAGCATTTCTTAAAATATGACTTTTAAAGTTCTTATCCAATTTTTTGTTGAATAACAGGTAAGCATGCCAACCAAATACCAGATCGTGTCCCTCAATGTTCAATATTCTATCATTGGTTAAATGAATCCAGTCACTAATTACAGATAATACCACTGCATCATAATATATTTTTAAATTAGGTAGTTTCAGTCCTCCTCTCTCACGTACATCTTGCATTATTTTCATCTTTACCCTCGGCTTCTTTCCTGCCCACACAAATTTGTTGATACCCTTCTGCCATTCTAAAAGGTTCGCATCTTTTTTAAGTATAGGTAACATTTGGAAGAGAAATAAAAATTTTGGTAAAATGTTCATTTTCACTGCCGCTATCCTACCCAGCAAAGATAAGTGCAATTTCTCCCATTTTTTCATCTCTGTCTGTATGCTATGCCAAAGTGGTTCATAATTATGCTTATATAATTTCCCATTTGAAGTTAAAATGTTAACTCCAAGATATTTAACTTTTTTAACTACCTCACATCCTAGCATCACTCCTAATTCTTCCTTTTGTTTAATATTCATATTTATAGCTAATATTTTGGTTTTTCCTAAGTTTATTTTAAAGCCCGACACTTGACCATATTGATTAATCATATTCATTAAAACCATACTAGATTCCTGCGGTTGTTCCAATATTATGACCAAATCATCCGCAAAAGCGCGGACTCTATATTCTTGCTGCCTAATCTTGATCCCTTTTAAACCATCCAAGCCCCGTATTTTATTCAACAATACTTCCAAAGTTATAATAAACAATAATGGGGACAAAGGACAGCCCTGTCTTGTACCTTTTCCAATTTGAAAAGAGTCTGTTAGACTTCCATTGACTATAATTTGTGCTGTTTGCTGTTGGTATATTGCTTTAATTGACTGTAGAAAGTTATCTCCTATCTGCATTTTTTGCAGTATCTTCAACAGAAATTGCCAGTTAACTCGATCAAAGGCCTTCTCAGCATCCAAAAATATAAACGCAGCAGGGATCTGGTTGTTCTTTCCCAAATATTCTAATGCATTAATAATTAATCTAACATTACTTTTCATCTGTCTCCCTTGTATAAAACCTGTTTGGTCCGTGTGTATCAATTGTTGAATGACCAACATTAACCTATTTGCTAATATTTTAGTAAAAATTTTATAATCTACATTCAGTAATGAAATAGGTCTATAATTTTTGGGTTGAGTAGTATCTTGTTCTTCTTTGGGTATCAAAGATATAAACGCTGTCTTCCAAGATGGAGGGACTTTACCTTCCGTTTGAATCATATTAAATAATTCTCTAAGAGGTTCTACCATTTCTAACTGTAAGTTTTTATAGTAAACCGCTGTCAAGCCATCTGTACCTGGTGCTTTCCCTAACTTTAATTGCTTAATTACCTGCAGGATTTCCCCCGAGGTTATTGGTTGATTCAATTTTTGCCTGTGTTCTTCTCTAACTGAAGGTATTTTCTCTTTGTCTAAATATTTGTCTATGTCTAAACCATTAATTTTATCCCCTTTATACAGTTCTGTAAAAAATTCCCAGAAAGCCTTTTGAATCTCTTCCTGTTGAAACACCTCCTTCCCTCTGTAAAACAGTTTAGATATATTTCGAGTTTTCCTTTTTTTCCTAATCTGATAAGCTAACCATCTGCCAGGTTTGTTTGCATTACAAAAAGTATTGTGTTTTGCATATAATAGATTAGTAGCCACCTGGTCAGAGATCAACATGTCAAATTGAGATTTTAATATGTTAATAGCTTCCTTAACCTTTGTATCGTCTGGGTTCATTGTTAACTCCAGCTCTTTTCTCTTAATTTCCTCTTCCAGTTCTGTTCGTTTTAACCCTTGCTTATTTCTATGTGTTTTATTTATATTCATCAAAACTCCTCTCATATACGCTTTGCTTGCGTCCCATACAAATTCCATAGATGTACCCTTATTCATATTCAAAACAAAATATTCAGATAATAATTTTTTACAATCATTAATATACTTTTCATATCTAAATAAGTTTTCATTCAATCTCCAAGACCTTCTTGCCTGCACTACCCTTCCCAACTCCATCCAAACTGGATTATGGTCAGAAAGGACCCTAACTGCAATCTTTGTTTTCTTGACCCTAGAAAGCAAATCGTTAGTGGTTAGGATAAAATCAATCCTTGAAAGGGATTGATGCCTGTCCGAGAAGAAAGTGAAGTCATATTCCTCTGCATTTCTTTCTCGCCAAATATCTCTCAATTCAAAATCATCCATAATGTCAAAGAAAGATTTGGGTAACTTTGCTCGCATCTTGGTGTTTAGGCGGGAAATCTTCTTATCTCTCTTAGTGTCTATCACTCCATTCCAGTCACCCAATAGTATACAGGAACTATAGTCCCACTGTACTAATTTAGCATGAAGATTTCTATAGAATCTATCTTGCTGTTGATTGGGAGCATAAATTCCCAAAAGTAAAGTCTTTTTCCCTTCTAAGATTAAGTCTAAAGCAATATATCTTCCGAAGGGATCTGCTTCTATTAATTCAGCTTTCATATCTTTTCTTAAGTATACAACTATACCATTCTTCTTTTCCATAGCAGAAGCTGCAAAATGTTGACCAAGTTTTGAGTTGATCAAATATTTTTGATCAGTTGACTTGATATGAGTTTCTTGCAAACAAATTACATCGTTCTTAAACTGTTTGAGATAATGAAATATTTTCTTCCTCTTCTGTGGAGAGTTCAGTCCATTGACATTCCATGTTAAAATCTTAGTTGTCATTTTTGGTTGGTTGAAGCATTTTTAGAGCTTCCTGCACGGCCTGTTTAACCTTAGGTCTAGCTCCTCCCATTGCTTCCAGATTTGTTGTTGTAGATCCTTGATCGATGGCCGATGATTGTTGATGCTGTTGCTTTTTAGCTTGTTTCTCCATACGTCTAGTAGTCGTGCGGCTAGGTCTTGGTTCCATAGCATCTTGCACTTCTAGAGAGGAAAGATGCTCCATCTTGTCTGATGGTTGTGTAGTTTGCTGTCTATCCTGTCTTTCTTGTGGTCTTTCTCTGGGTCCAGATGGTGCAGGGTGTCCGGCCTTCAATATATTATAATAAAAATCTCGGGCTTTCCATACAGAGTTGAGGCGGTACCTTTGCTTATCAAATGTAAATATGATGCCAAATGGTGCATCCCATCTATACTGTATCTGACGATTTCTGAGTTCTTCAACCAAAAAAGCGTAGTCTCTCCTGGCTCTTAACATTGGAGGTGGTATCTCTTTCAAAACAACCAGGTCTTGACCGCCAATTTGAAGCTTAGTGTTATAAGATGCTTGCAGTACCATATTTCTAAACTCTCTTGTAGTAAAATATATAACGATGTCTCGAGGAAGCTGCTTCTGCTTTGCCAGCCAGGAGTTGACGCGGTAAGCTTTGTCAATTTGCCAGCCTTGATTGGTCCCTGGTCTTCCCATCAGGCGGTCAAAAGCTTCCGATAGGATCTGTTTCAGGTTCTCCTGTTTCTCCTCACGCAGCCCCCTTACTCTTAATGCGAACTCCATTTGTCGGTACTGTATCATAATAATTTCTTTTTCAGCATTTTCCACTTTTTGTTCCACCACCTCTGTTTTCAATGTCAAGTTAGCATTGGCATCATTAAGAACCTCTAAAGTATCTTCCACTCCAGAAATATGTTCTGTTAATACAGTTACAAGACTCAGCATGTCGTCTCTAATTTTATCAACCTTAGCCTCAAATTTCTCATACAACTCCTGTTTAAGTCCTTTTATTTCACTTTTAATTTCATTTTTAATTTCTTCTTTCATTTCTTTTATTTCCTCTTTTCTCTCCTCTCTATTATCTCTAAATTTATCTTCCATTTTAATTGTCTGTGCATTAAGAGCCTCTCTTAGATTACTCAGAAAAAATTCTTTCGTTAACACATCCCCAGCAGGGGGCGTAGGAAGCGGAGGCTGCAGCTTTGTGCCAGGCACTGAGAATGTGCCCCTGGAAGTAGAGGGTGACGACTTCAAGTTAATATTTGGTTTTGAGGCCATTTCAAAATTTATCTGCCTGCAGTTAATAAAACTCTATTGCCTAAATAAGCAGCTTTAAAAAAAGAGGCTTTTATTTTGAAGTTTAAGGCTTGGCAAAACTTTCAGTGAGTAAACATTGTAACAAGACCATTCAGCAGATTCATCACCATTTAACTTCCAAATAAGCAAGGTTAATAAAGGAGTAAAATTCTTCTATTGTGAAACCAAAACAAATGATAAGCAATCTCTCTTGTTTTGAATTCTTTTGAGGATTTGCTTTGTCTAGCAAAAAGTGTTCGTTATTACCGGAGAAACCAGGCTGCTCGGCGCCATTTTAGAAGCCTCTGAGTAAATAATTTTTCGGAGGAGAAAAGAAGCTAAAATGTTGATAAGCAATTAATGTCCACAGTGAACGGATCCAGCTCGTGATAAGAATAAATTAAACAAAACTTTGATCAGAGTGGGAGAGACCTACTTTGTCCTGCGCAAGGCAGTTTGAAGTTCCCAGCACGGACGGCCGTTCTGCCTTGGGCTAGCCCCCCTTTCCTTGCAAGCACAAAAGCTGCAAAAATCGAAGAGCATTTGCCAGCAAAACAGTTTCTTCTTTCCTTCTTGCCTGAAGGATAAGAAAACCTGATAAGACGTCAGATGGAAGATCCTCTAAACAGGTACGTAGCCAGGAATTCGGAGGCAGCTGATTTTTTGCTGCTTCCACCAGTAGGCTCCTCCCAGGAAGCTGAGCATATATCTTAGACTATTGTAAGCCATCCGGAGTTACTTTTAGGTAAGATAGGCAGCCAATACATTTTACAAACAAACAAGTTAGTTTAGTTTAGTTTAGTTTAGTTTAGTTTAGTTTGGGTTTGGGTTTGGGTTTGGGTTTGGGTTTGGGTTTGGGTTTGGGTTTGGGTTTGGGTTAGGGTTAGGGTTAGGGTTAGGGTTAGGGTTGGGTTAGGGTTAGGGTTAGGGTTAGGGTTAGGGTTAGGGTTAGGTTTAGGTTTAGGTTTAGTTGGTGGTGTTGGTGTTGGTGGTGTTGGTATTGGTGGTGTTGGTGGTGTTGGTATTGGTGTTGGTGGTGTTGGTGGTGTTGGTGTTGGTGGTGTTGGTGGTGTTGGTATTGGTGTTGGTGGTGTTGGTGGTGTTGGTGGTGTTGGTGTTGGTGGTGTTGGTATTGGTGGTGTTGGTGGTGTTGGTATTGGTGTTGGTGGTGTTGGTGGTGTTGGTGTTGGTGGTGTTGGTGTTAGTTCAGTTCAGTTCACTTTTTGCTTTGCTTTGCTTTAACTTTACTGATCAATCCTTGGGCCATATCAAAGTGCAGAGTTTCAGATGCCAATTATTACTAAAATCTGATAAAAACAATTTAAAATGTAATTGGATAAAACATGACTGTAGGTGTAAATTGGAATAAAATATAATTTAAAATGAAATTGGAATAAAATAGAATAATTTGATATATAGATGAGTAAAATATGATAAAATTATATTTCTCTGTCACCCCTACAATCTACCCCAATCAGTCTCACATATGCCAATCTCAACCAAACTATTTTGCTAAACTCCTGTGCTATGTTAAATGTTATTTTCAGATTCTGGCCACACATAAGGTAAGTTGTTTTGATATGGGGATTCCAGTGGGTCATTTGTTTAGTATGTAGACCAAGGTACCTGTCTCTAATCCTCTTATACAGGCAACAATCAAATAGGATGGGAGACAGGTCTTCTACAAACACACAAACAAAGAAACAAAGAAAGCTTATGAAAATAATTCACATGACCAGCCTATGAATTTACCTGTTTTGTTCTCACCCAAGGATCTGCTCACATAATTTTTCCCCTCATAAAATAGATCACATTCTGAACCATTTTGATTTATCCACTATTACTACAGAAAGAAGATTTGGCATTCAAATGTCTGGGATGGGGGAAAAAAACTGATGCAGAAGAATGCTATTCTCATGTTCCAGTTATTACAAATACAAACCGTGGATGCAGCTGCTTTTCCAGGTAGGGGGATGCTGGGATCCTTATTGTAATTTGGCACAGGTGAGTAGGGCCTCTCTTTTTTCTCCCTCTAATTGATCAAAAATCATATCTTAAGTGTAGTCTAGAGGCCAATTTAAAAGCATTTAGGATTTTTCTTTCTTTTTAACAAATGGAAAAGAGGCAGCAAAAGGTAGCTTGCCAGGTTGTAATTATTTACCTGTTGTTTCTGAAAGCTTCAGAGCACACTAGTTGCACACTGGTTACATTAGTAAATGTTCACTGGATGGAGTCTCATATATATTGTAAAATGAGCATGTTATATACATTGTAAAAGTGAACTGAACAGAAGCAATACAGAGAAAAATGGGTTCTGAAAGGCTATAAGTCCACCCAGAACACAAAATGTATACAAATAATCCTTGACTTACCACCACAGTTGTAAGTCAAGGCCTGAAACTTTCATTGCTAAGCAATATCATGGTTAAGTGAAGGACACCTGATCATTGAGCAAATTAACATAGTCATTAAGGGAAACATGCAGTTGTTAAGTGAATCTGGCTTCCCTCATTGATTTTGCTTGTCAGAAGCTGTTTGGGCAGGATGCAAATGATGATCAGGTGATTCTGGGATGCTGTAACTATTACAGATTCTTATCAGTTGCCAATTTCATTTATTTATTATTTATTATTAGTTTGTCAAACATGTACAAGATAGCAGGCATAAGTATGAACATGGACAAAGGAAATGAATACAAATAAATGGGGACAGTAGGACAGGGATGGTAGACACTCTGGTGCGCTTATGCATGTCCCCTTTATGGATCTCTTAGGAATAGGATGAAGTCCACGGTAGACAGTTTAAGGTTGAAGCTGTGAGGGTTTGAAGATGTAACAACGGAGTCAGGTAGAGCATTCCAGGCGTTGACCACCCTGTTGCTGAAGTTGTATTTTCTGCAATCGAGTTTGGAGCAGTTTACCTTGAGTTTATATCAATCGTTTACCTGTGTATTATTGTGGTTGAAGCTGAAGTGGTTGTTGACAGATAGACATTCTAGCAGACAATTTTGTGTACTATGCTTAGATTGGACCATAGGCGGCGTAGTTCAAGGTTGTCCAAGCCCAAAATTTCCAGCCTGGTGGTATAAAGGATTTTGTTGCGAGCAGAGGAGTAGAGTACTCTTCTCGTGAAATACCTCTGGACCTGCTCAATCATATTAATGTCCAATATGTAGTGTGGATTCCAGACAGAAGAGCTGTATTTGAGAATTGGTCTGGCAAAGGTTTTGCATGCCCTACAAAATATGCCAATGATCCTGTGATCACAGAGACGCTGCAACAGTTGTAAATGTGAAGACTGGTCATATGTCACTTTCTTCAACACCGTTATATCTTTTCATGGTCACTAAATGAATGATTGTAAGTCAAGGACTACCTGTATATTTTTCATATGAATGGCTCAAACAATAAATTCAAAAGAGTTGCAGTACATATTACAGATGTTTGACATATATTGCTTAAGAAAGAATGTAAAAAAACCATTAATTCAACATGATACATAAGTATTCAACATACTTATAACCCACATTTTGTTCAGCATTCAGAGATACACTGTTTTTTTGTTTAGTTTAGCTCCAAAGAAGTGGATGATCTAACTCATTTTCCCCCCTTATGTGACTGAGTTTTCTTGGGGGCTGCTATTAGAAATGCCCTAAATTTAAAAATAAATATTCACTTTCACAGATGTAAGAAATCACCATTGCTTATCAGGCATCCACTTTAAAATTCATTGCAGTATTAGATAAAGAATCTCTGACAGTGTCTCTGGAATAATCTAGCAATCTGGATATATCCTAACTCAATACTATTTAGCAGAATTGTTCAGCCCAGTCTCTGTCAAAAAGCTTTGGGAGCCTGAATAGCTGAATATGGGATTTCTTATTAACTTTCATATGATTTTTAAAAATTATTTGATTCTCATTTCATGGCTTTATATTTTATTTAATGTAATACAACCAGTAGGTGGGAAAGAAATATCATAAAATAGATATATGCATGAATATAGACAGAATAATGCAAGTATTCTAAAATAAATGATACATATTTAAATAAGCAAAAGGGTTTCATTTCAATATTCCTTTGAACTTTCTAGAACTGATTTTAAAAAACCTGTAAAATAAAATGCAATTGTTTTTTCACCAGTCTTTCCCTCCATATTTTTATTCATGTAACTTTCTCAAATAGTTATACAAATTTCCCAAATGAATTTTTCTTATATTTCAAAAGCCTGAGTGATTCACAAAACAACAATTAAAAAAAATGCAAAAATCACAAAACGGCAACAACAAAAATCCCAGTGCTGCAACAGCAAATACTCCAAATTTACCCTCCCCAGTGGTGGGTTCCAGTTGGTATGCCCTGGGACAGGCGTACTGGTGGCCGCTGGGAGCAGCGGCCACCATACCGAAACAGTGTTTTGGAGGTCCCACCCACCTGCCCGCATTTCTTACCTGTATTTTAGCCAACTGAGCCATTTACACACATGTGTGCAGCATACGGCACCTGCATGACCTCTGCCAAGCAGCTGAAGCATTGCTGGGTGGTGGGTGCGCACGTGTGCGTAGTCCGTGTGCCTGAGGTGGACGCCCAGCCTCGGTCACCGCATACTGGTTGCAATGGGATCTGGAACCCACCACTAACCCTCCCAAAATGCTTGTGGGAACAGCTAGCTCTTCAAGGCATTCCGGAAAGTTAGGATGGTATGAGCCTGCTGAAGTGCAAGGGAAAGAGTCTTCCCCAAGGCATGGGTCACTGTAGACAAGGCATACTTTTGGGGGTAGCACCAGATGACAGTATTGCATTTATGTGAAAGTTCCTGGAGCTCACCTACCTTAGCTTACCTGACAGAATAGACATATGCTCCCAAGAAGAGGTGGTCTCTCTAATAGCCTCACCCCAGGTAATAACTAGCACCTTGAATTGTACCCAGAAAGAAACTGTAACTCATGGGCAAAAATTGAGTAATTAAGATTGTGTGCAATACTTTATTATGGACTAGAGCTAATTTCTGGATGGTCTTCAAAAGCAATCCCATGCACAGTACATTGCATATAAATGTCCACTACTTGAATTAGTTTATATATATATAAACATACATATACATATACATATACATATACATATACATATACATATACATACACATACACACACACACACACACACACACACACACACACACACACACACACGGCTCGTCACAAGAGACCATCCAGGCAGAAACCCAATATTTTTTTTATATATATATATTGTTGTATTTGTGCTGATAACAAAAAGGCAACAGTAAAAATATTGGGTTTCTGCCTGGATGGTCTCTTGTGATGAGCCGAAGGACAGAAAATGGAAATAGTGATCTTCCTCCCATATTTGGGCATACCGGGGGTTGTAAAAATCATATATATATATATATATATATATATATATATATATATATATATATATATATATATGTGTGTGTGTGTGTGTGTGTGTGTGTGTGTGTGTGTGTGTGTGTGTGTGTGTGTGTGTGTGTGTGTGTGTGTGTGTGTGTGTGTGTGTGTGTGTGTGTGTGTGTGTGTGTGTTAGTTAGTGATGGATGCTATTATAGTTTATGAATTCTGTTCTCATCCATGTAATAAAGCATGCCATTTCCTTTGGAAAAAATCCAGTTATTTTACAAATCTAATGGACAAGAAATTGTTAGTTTTGATATATCAGCAGCAAAAACAAATAACCAGTCTCCTAGAGGTTGATCTATATAAGCCAAGATCCTCCACCTATCACTTTGCCCACACCAACTGATTGATTTGTAAAAATAGTGCAGCCAAGCATAATTCTTTCTTAAAAATGTATGACTCTGCTTTCCAATTCCTCATTGACTGAGTGAATGCTGGCAAAAAGTTCAGGTAAGGAAATGAAAACGTGGGCAGGTCTGGATGGAGCTTGATAAAATTCATAGAAATTTAATGATCTGTTAAATAATAGGATTAAGCAAACTGTAAACTGTCTATAGTTTTGTTCCTGGTATAGATGCTGTTGGGTCTTAAATAAGCCATGATCAGAAAGGTCCAAAGAAAATTTACAAGCTGAATGTTCGAAACCAAACAGAGCACCTTGGTTTACTTAATCTATGGAGCCTTCCAAGATGAGTTCCTTTGTTAAGCAGGTTCCTCTCTTGTTAATCCAATTCAGATTGATGCCTGAATCCCTTTTGTACACCAAATCTTCATTGTTTCCAGTATTTCTTTTGATTTTTAAAGAGACTGGTCTATAGTTTATATTTAAGGATAGTAGATATGTCCCTTTAAAATTCATGTGTTTTATATATATTGTTCACTTTATTCCATTTCTTGTTTTTCTTAAAAAAAAAGAAAAAGAAACGATGAACGTTCACATTTATCCAGTATTCATTACTCCCAGGAAATAGTTTCACGCACATTTTATCTAAAACAAGAATTTTGTGCACATGAGTATGGATTTTTTTGGAACCAGTAACTGCATTGCAAAATTTAGAGAAATGAGCAATCCAGAGTATAATTGCTTTCTTTTTTTAGTGCCTTTTGGCCATATTACAAATATTCTCTAGCATCTCTAGCCTTAATACCTGTACACTTTCACTTACTTTTGTGTCCCAACAAGACAAACTGTACCCACAGCCCAGGATCATTTAAAATAAGTCCTGATGTTCTGCAATACTCCTGCTTGTTTATTTATTTGATTGAAGGTGGCATTCCAGTTGACATATATAAATAAAAGTAAACCTTATATGAACTCTTACTTATTGATGGTGTCAATCCATCCTTTTTATTTCTGTAAATTCTTCAGATAAATTATCCTGCAAATGACATTTTAGGAAATTTTGAAGCATTTATTTTTAACCAGACCAAAAACCTCTATCTTTTGATATGTCTTTATTTGGTTTAAGTAGAATTACAAAGGTTTGTTTTATCAGACATTGTGATACTATTAGAATATATGTGACACATATCTGGCTATCTACAAATAAATAAAACTACTCAAGCTGAATCAGTAGCTCATCTGGGGAGCAGTAACTGGAGTTGAAAACATTTCACAGATGTTTACAATAGATTAATAGAAACACCTGCTCCATCACTTTAATAACACAGTGAAACTCAACAGCTTGATATATAGTATGAAAAGAGTTATAGCACTCAATTTCAACACATATGCATTGTGATGAAATTGTTTCTGTATGTGCTTGTTTCACAATGCAGTAAATCCTGATGTATAATAATAATTTTAAAAAAATAAAGGAATATGGGTCCATCTGTCATTTGCATTAAGAAAGTGTGCTGTGCTTCTTACTTAACAAGAGATTTATCAACGAACATCTCCAGCAAAATAATGTTGTAAAATTATTTATGTACTGATAACTTTTTGTTACACTTTTCAGATGCACTTTAGTCCTTGTAACTATGCAACTTGTTAATATATGAGCTAATGGAGTGCCAGCTAGCTTCTGAGCTGACCTATGGTACTGCCATTATCATGCAATTAAACTTAGAATGGAGGGAAAAGGAATTTTTAAAATGTAGCTCTTTCTCTAGCAGGGAAACAATTCCTTAGAAAATTTGTTGGATAAATTCATAGAAAAAAATACATACATACATACATACATACATACATACATACATACATACATACATACATACAAACAAACAATGAGTGCAAGATGTTATCTTTAAAATAATACCCACAATTTAAAAAAACTATTGCAGGGTTGCGTTAAGGCCAACAAAGCATCCTTTGAGCCTTTCATAGTTTAAATGACATAGTTTAAAACTCACTAAGTGCTGAAGGTGAAATGAAAGATTAAAAATTCAGTTTTATTCCAGGCCATTCCCCAGGCTGAACACGATAACTGGATTAAATATAAAGTTTTTAAAATGTATTCAGCACTAATAGAATCAGGAAAAGAAATAATAAAATAAAGAGCAGAAGGGTCAGTTGAGGAGTTAAATGCTAGCCAGACTCAGCAAAACTCTGTTTATATTTGAAGGAAGTGAAATTTTCACACTATGAGATGGAAACAAATATATGACATTTGATGATACCTTTAAACCAAACATTTAAAACTGTAGTCATTCAGGATGTTGCAGAAAACATTGTTTTTAACAATTTTAATGAGACATGGTAGTGCAGGCTACTTCTGCTGCCTGGCGGCTGCCTGCAATTTAGCAGTTTAAATCTCATCAGGCTCAAAGTTGACTCAGCCTTTCATCCTTCTGAGGTCAGTAAAATGAGGACCTAGATTGTTGAGGGCAAAAGGCTGTAAACCAAAGAGGGCTGTAAAGCACTGTGAAGTGGCATATAAGTCTAACTGCTATTGCTATTGTAAGTCTATCAGAAAACCTGCCTGCTGATTCACTGGAAGATCAAACATCTGCTCACTCTTTATATCCATATTGCTAACAATGCATTTGTAAGCCACCTAGAGTCACTGAAAGTAGTAGGCAACCATATAAATTCTCAAAATAATAGAGAATTCTCAAAATAATAAAATAAAATAATGAAATAAAATAAAAAAAAATAATGTTCAACATGGCAAATAAGGACAATTACAAAAATTCAACTAAAGTTGAGTGTATTAGAATTAAAGGCATGATAGTTAGGGGAATAATGTGGTTGTTCTCCCTTGATGAATCAAGCATGTGCTTATTTTGCTTAATGGCTGAGATACAAGTGTGCCTTGTCATTTCAGTATGGCAATTTCTCTGGAGGCCACTGAGGCTTCCTGCATTTCAGTTAAATCCCAAGAAACCTATCTGTTATTGGGGGGGGGGGGAGAGGCTTTTATTAAACTATAAAGCAGGGGTGACACCCAGTTTGGTGTAGTGATTAAGGCGTCAACTAGAAATTGGTAGACTGAATTCTACTTCTACCTAAGGCACAAAGTCAACTGGGACCTTGGACAAGTCACTTTCTCCCAGTCCTTGGAAATGGCTCCTGAAAAGCTTTGCCAAGAAAATTGTAGGGACTCGTCCAGGCAGAGGTTGGTTGCTACCTATTCGGTCTGATTCGGCCGAATAGGTAGTAACTCCAGTGGACACATGACTGTACCTGTTCTATGATCGGCAGTGCGCAGAACAATCTTCATTAAAAATGTAGTTTTTATTCATTTTTTAATGTTGTGCGCATGCGCAGATCATTTTAAATGAAAATGGCACACACACACATTTTTATTACTGAACCGGTAGTAATGGCTGCTGGAACCCACCTCTGCATCCAGTCAGTAATCAAGTATAAGGCAGGGTAGAATTTAGGAGGGGGGAAGCAGGGGTAATGAGAGGAGGCAGGGAAAGAAGAAAGTTATATAAATTAAAGTGAAATGAGTATTGTTAGAGAACTGAAGCAATTATTTTGGCCATCAAATCCAAACCTTTGCTTATTGGGGAATCCATCCACACAAGTAGCTTGTTCCAAATGGTTTTGAAATTTTATCAATGGTTTTGAACTTTTATCAGTGATTATTTATCATAACCACTATTCGGTATAGGCATAGTGGTTATCTTCAGTTTCCCTAGGTTTATATCTTTTTCCAATATTATAATTTTAAATGTTACAATCTTAAATTATAACTTTTATAACAATTTCCATGCTTACATTTATTGATTATATGGTACATCGCCCAGAGCCTATGTCCCAGGGAGGTGGGTGATTAAGAAACATGAAATGTAAATAAATAAAATTTGTTTTGTTCCAATATTTTTTTGCAATGGGTTGCACAATTCTTTATTAGTTTCAAATTCTTTTAAGTCTGCCTACAGAAATGACAGCAGTTATGAACTCATTGCAATAAAAATCTTCAGAGCAAAGGTTATTAGCCATCTGTTATACTATGAGCAGATTTGTAATCACTCTAATTTAAGTTTTCTATAGGTAGTACAGTACAGATTTTAGAGTTTCCCTGCAAATCCCTGTGGTATTTCCAATTTTTTTTAAAGTATGGCTGGAGACCAGACTAGTCACAACTGAAGTTCCTGTGTGACTCTCCTGCCTTAAATTGCTCTTCGCCACTGTTCCCTGATCCCAGAGAATAATTACACATCTGTACTGAGGAAAGGCATAGATTTAGACATAAGAATTTGTGGCCTGTGTGCTTAATTTTTGACCTTGCTCAAGTCAATGGAGCTGAAGCAACAGATTTTCATTAATGATGTCCGGAGAGACCTGAGCATAAGTTCATTATTGTACAGGGAGGGCTTGGAAGCTTGGAAGACTTTTCCTGTGCTAATTATTTAACTAACATTTTATGTCTGTCATAGAAAAACTTTCACCTAGAGAAGACACAACATTTTCTCCTCTGTTTCATTAAATGGAACGTTTAGTAACACCTCACTGGAAGAGTGTTGATGCCCTTGCATGGTGGGGAAATAGACACTGTCCTTTCAATGAGCTTTTAATTCAGCCTGGTGGATACATCAAACAACATCTCATTTAACTAATGGCCACTGTAGCAGAAAAAAGGAGGACTTTTACCAACATCCTTTAGCTAATCTCTAGAATAGTAGCCAATTTTTGCTTAACAATCTTTGCTATTTATCATTTCATATTATAGCTATGGATGTCTTATTCAGCTATATTGCCTTCCGTGCCTAAATGTCGTTCTGTGTTCTGTTTAATTATTCTTGCCTTTTGACTGCAAATAAAGATGGCTTACTTTCTTGATTTTTAAGTTTGTAAGAAAATTCATAATATTTAAAAGTATGTTTCTCATAGTAGAGACATTTTCATACTCGTTATTCCATAATATAGTACGTGAATTCTTGCATTCATTTTTCCTCATATGGACCTTTTTGTCAAATAATTTTCTACGTTCAATGTAATGCAGGGCTCCTAAGCATTATTTCCTAATGTACGAACTTTTTTTTTTTTTTCTAAAATGAGGCTTTTGACACAAAATTCAGAAAAAGGGCAGATATTGATAAATTACTGCATTGTGCCTTGTACATAATTTGGAGGAATGCAAACTAGATAATTTTGCGTAATATAGATCAAATTCACAACTTCTCAGTCAAACATCTCTCAAAGTTTTCCTGTTGTTGGGGGGGATTAAGGAATCATACTACATTTAATGAACTAATTCATTTATTAAAAAATAAATAATCAGGATCTCCTCCTTTATGAGAATCCCAATAAAATGAGCATCTATAGAATGCAACTCTATCGACCTTAAGTTCTCTCCACACCTTATGTTAGTTACATCTGTTATATCAGGGCAAAGATAGAAGAATAATGTATGTGTGGAAAAGATATTAAACAGGCTTTAGCTTTAGAATTCAGACAATTGTATGAAAAGCATTTCTTTTATTTTTGAGAGGAACAGGATATTGTGTGAAACATAACTAGTAGAAATACTAGAGTAATTTATTATGCTCTTTTTTTGTTTCTAGGTTGTATATTTCCAAATATGAGACATTTAAATACATTGCTTACTGTATCCTCTTGCATCAGTGTTATAAAACAGGCTTTTGATGGTCTGAAAAAAGCTGGGGAAGTTTTGCAGCAGAAAAAAAATCCATATGGTAGACAAACTGGATTTGGCTATGATCAGCTGCTTTCAAAATGGCTCCATATGGGCAGCACCTGCCAAGTAAAACCATTGTCTAGGAATCACTGCTTAAATGGCATTAAGATGGCAACCATATTCTGATCTCAAGAAAGAGTTCTTCAGGCATCAGATTTGAGGGAATAGAAAACTAAAATTGAAGGGAAACTCATTAAATTTGCAGTCGACCCTAAATTGGTAGGAATAGCCAACATCCCAGAAGACAAGTTCAAGATCCAAAAAAAATCTTGACAGATTTGAAAATTGGGCCCTATCTAACAAAATAAAATTCAACCTAGATAAAAGTAAAGTTTTACACTTAGGAAAGAAAAACCAATTGTATAGGTATAGACTAGATGAACTTGGCTTAACACAAGTAACAAGATCGTAGAGTCCTAGTGGACAATCATTTAAATATGAACCAACAGTATATGGCAACAGCCAAAACAGCCAATGCAATCCTCGTCTGCATTAACAGAGGGATAGAATCAATATTGCGTGAAGTTCTAGTACCATTTTACAAAGCCTTATTAAGACCACACTTAGAATATTTAGAATGCATCCAGTTCTGCCCACCACAATACAAAGAAGATGTTGAGATTCCGGAAAGAGTTCAGAAAAAAGCAACAAAAATGATTAGAGGGCTGGAAGCTAAAACATATGAAGAACAGGTACAGGAATTGGGTATGAAAAGAAGAACCAGGGGTAACATGATAACATTGTTCCAATATTTGAGGGGGGGTTGTGTCAAACTAATTTCCAAGGCACCAAAAGGCAAGATAATAAACAATTGTTGGAAACTAACCAAGAAGAGAAGCTACCTAGAACCAAGGAGAAATTTCATAATGGTGAGATCACTCAATCAGTAGAATAGCTTGCCTTCAGAAGTACTCCATCACTGGAGACTTTCAAAAAGAGACTGAACAACCAGTTGTTTGAAATGTTATAGGGCCTCCTGCTTGAACAGGGAAGTTGTACTAGAAATCCTCCAAGATCCCTTCCAACTCTATTATTCTATATTCTAAGTTCCACGACTGTGATGGATTAGCTGTACTAATTCTAACTTTATTCTGAACATGTTAGTTCATAGTTAATTCTGAACATGAATCTAGCTTTTCTGGACCTGAGGAGATGGGCTATAATTTAAACAGGGATTTAGTATTCCTTCTAAAGACTTTTGTGTAAATAACCCAACTGACAGGTTACAACCTTTGGCTTCAGCTGGGTAATTTGGCAGTTAGGAAACTGGTTGCCCAAAGCAGATGCCCAATTTTACCCTACCCCATCACATGGCAAATCAAGGAGACCAATTGGCGGTTGGTTTCCTTGTCAGGAAATGCAATGTGGGAGAGGAAAGGAAGGTCAGAGAATCTACTAATTGCTCTCAAAATAAAGGAATGGCATTGGAAGAACACAAAGTATGCTGGTACACTTTCATACACCTCCCAAATTGAAATAAATCATATTGGTTACCTGGCTATGCCCCCTTATCATCTGGATTTCAGCTAACAATGTATTGGAAAGGGCATAAATATTTTTGGAAAAAAAACATTCAACTATAAAATAAGATGGGGATCATATTCTAAAAGCTTAGATGAAAAAATATAGAGAGAAAAATTCTACATGGTATTGAAGAAGTACTTTGTGAACTCTGACTTTTATGAAATTGCTGACATTTACTTTTTCCTGAGTGTCAAAGTGAATATAGTTCTTCCAGTTGCTGAGGATCTTTGAATGAGTATATAAGGATCTTTGAATGAGTATATGAGGATGAGAGGATTGGAACCGCTTAGCAGACAGGTTTGGTTATATTGTACCACTTTAATGTACTTGTGAGATTTCCTACATGTAAGAACATTTTCTACATAAAAGAACAATTGAATGATTGTGTCATCATCTTCCCTCTTGACCAGTGAAATTATAATGTCCATTATGTGATTCTGAACTCTTGTCATTTTAGTAAAATTCTTATTCAATGCTGGTTTGAGGACTAGTCATTGTATCATTTCTAGCTCCTGTTAAATCCAGGGAACAAACTGAATGACCTCCTTCCTCTTTAAAAAGAAGGATAGAGAGAAAATTCTGAGCAAATCTATGGGTGTCCCCCCCCCCATTTTTGTAATGGAGCAGGAGCCAATATCAAGTATTTGTGAATGTAGCTCTTTGGATGAAAATATGAATTCTGTAGGAAGTAACAAAGATACAGTATAATCAGAACTGCAAGTTTTTATTGTCATAACCCATTGCAATAAAAAATAGCTTTAGCCTTCCCGTGGAACAGATTTTCTGGTCTGGTTTATCTAGTGGGGCCAATTTTAATCTTGCAAGTCTGATTGTACACACCTTCTCCTTCTTATTTTATTCCAGTGAATTAGGCTGGTGACTGCTTCCAAATGTTATTTTATTGTTCTGGTTTTAAAGGAAGAATAGAATAGAATGGAATAGAACATAAAAGAATAGAACAGCAGTTGGGAGGGACTTTGGCGGTCTTCTAATCCAGCCCCCTGCTTAGGCAAGAAACCCTACACCACTTCAGACAAATGGTTATCCAATCTCTTCTTAAAAACTTCCAATGTTGGAGCATTTACAGCTTTTGGAGGCAAGTTGTTTCACTGATTAATTGTTCTAACTGTCAGGAAATTTCCCACTTCTTTTTGCTTAGGTAACAGTTCCTTTCATATTTCCATCAAAGTCCTCTTCCTGATTACATGTTCTGTAACAGAAACAGGTAGAGTATAAACCAAGCAAATATTATTCCTATTAGTAGCCAATATTTTCATTGGCTAAGCAAAACTATCAGCAGATGTGGGAGATAAGGCTATACAACCATACCTATAAAAGGTGACCTCTGAGGCAGGGACTACCAGTATTAATACAATGTAGGCATATGGTTCCTTATATAATTAGCTGACTGCATCCAACTCAATATGACTACAAGATAGCTGAAGAAAATGGTAGACAGAGGGAAAGGAGACACAGAAGGTGGCCCCAAGATACCATACTGTGTCACTAATGACTGAATCATCTAACAGAAATGATGCTGTCATCAGCAGTGGGCCAGAAGAAGTACCAGTGTCCAAGATGTTGCAGCACTCAGGGGGCCAATGATAGCCACAGCTGGTGACTACTATTTATCGAGTAGTGCTTGCTGTGACACTTCCTGCTTATACAAACATTTTCAAATGTCTAAATTTACAGATGGGATTTTCCTTTCCCCTCAGTAGCTGCTGGCAATTCCACCTAATGAACCACTTCATAGCCTCCACTGAAGATTCATCATTTCAAAATTAATTGTACTCTTCAAATGACTAAATGTATGTTATTTCTTTCCCTTGTTTTGGCCTGAAGCCTCCCTGGCTATTCTGTTGATTAAAGACAATAGCTTTATTAGGTTTCCTTTTTTCCCCTAACAGTCTGCACTTCATTTGGCTATAAGATAGTCTTTTTTATTGTTTGCTTGTGTGAGGAGGGGGTCTCCTCTCATTCTGGAGGTAACAATCTTTTACCAGCTGCATATTATATAAACTGTCTACAGTAATCGAAACCCTGCTAAAATATAACAGACTGGAAATTTAATTGTGGCACTTTTTATTTTCCAGGGAGATAAACATCTCTTTTATTCATGACCCAGTCTTTTCCCTCCTTGATAGAATCGTTTAGAGCATTAATGGAAGATTTAAAACAAAGGTGTTCTTTAAACCTGATCCAGCCAAAAGAATGCACAAACTAAAGTCAGCTTTCCTGAATCTGTGATGTGATTTTAATGGACAGTTAATAATTAATGCTTCAACACATAATTTCCCCCCCTGCAGATTACATACTGAATTCCTGTAGTATCACAGAAAACAAACACAAGCAATTTATACGAGGCACATTTAAGCACATTTAAGACCATTAAATTCAGAGGGTTTACACTTCTGTTCAAGGTTGGGTTCAATAGGTGTGGCTTTAAGAAAACATCTGTCATATTTTTCAATTTGAGAACATCTTGCTTTTTGAATAGAAAAAAGGAGATGTTTGATTATATACATCACAATTTTAATAACCTTTCCTGAATTCTGGAAATTGCATTTCAAACGGATGGAAGAAGCGAAAGATTTTTTTCCCCTGTAAAGATTTCATCAACAATACTAATATTTGTAGAAAAGTGATATTAATTAAAATGACACAAACTAAAGGCCACTGTTCAGGCTTAAACTTATAATTTATAATTATACCAGCTGATAACCTGGTGCTGCCTAATGTTGAAAACATGAAAACAATGAAAATCTAATTTTGGATTTTCCCCTTTACCAGAGGGAGCCTCCTTGTGAAGCCATTACCATGGCAACTCCATAGTGATGTACAGTAGAAGCCATTTTAAGACAGTCTGGTAGAAGCCATTTTAAGGCACAACAGGTTGTATCTTAACAGAATACACACACCGAGGTGTGTTAGGGGTGTCTTACCTCCACAGTATTTGTTTCCAGAGGGTAAGTAATCTGTGTAACAAGTTTGGTTGAAATTGCTCGAGGCATTCCAGAGTTATGCTGAAACACACGCGCGCACACACACACACAGAGACTGACATACAGACACAGAGTCATATATATAATAATAATTTAGTCATCTATGCCAATAAGCATGTCAAACAACTGTGAATAAGGATGATAATCTGTTTTCTATAGAGAAAATTTCAAGTATCCAAACATATACTCATTTCCCTAAAAATTACTATTAAGGATGGAATAAGGATAAATATTGAGTCCATTTACTGCTCACATTACTAGAACAATATTCTGGTTTGTCAGATGCCTTGGCCATGATGGATATGCTCAGATTTGTGATGCTACTACATGTTTCATTCTAGAACACATTCAGTTCAACAGATTTAAATGCAAGGTATTGCTCAAGGCATCTTTGGGGGATATGGAACCAGTCATGTGTTGCTCTCCTAGTCTATATTTAGCCTGAAACAGCAGTTTTGAGATATATGACTTGGATAATTTAATCTTAACTGGCTGGTGGACTGAAACATTTTTAGTACATTTATATTTTCCATTTTTAAAATATGATATAGAGTTTCAGATAGATAGAGATAATGAGCAGATGGCAGGTAGGGAAGAGAGAACTTATTTTGGGCCAGAATTAGTTTGAGAAGATGCTAACGAGATCTTGCATCTGATTCAAGATTTCAAGAGATTCATTCTCTCCCTCTTTCTCCCTTTCACTAACACAAAAATATATTACGTTGCATGTGTTGAAGTCCTTCTATGAAAAGAAAAGAATGCTGTGGTAGGTTAATAATCTTAAATTAGAAGTGAACACTTTTCAGCCCTGAATCATATGTACAGTAGTCCATTTTTGCAGTGATCAGAACTTTCTCAAAATCTAAAATTATTTAATTATTCACTTACTTACTAAATTTGTATAGCTGCTTATTTCATATATATGATACCTGAAGAACTTGAATTACCATATTCAGTTGTTGAAACCTTAAGATCATCCCCTCATATCCTACGTTTGTAGGCTAATGATGCTTCTGTCATGGAAAATTTGTCAGCTCTTCAAAGTAGGTTAAGATAATAAACAGAGGGTGTAGAGCACTGATGGCAAACCTTTTGGCATCGAATGCCCAATCCGGAACATGAGTGCATGTGTGAATGCTGGAGTGTCGAAACCAAAGACCAGCTAGCCGGTGCGCATGTGCACACTGGCCAGCTGGTCTTTTGGTTTCTGGCATAAGCATGTGAGCTTCGTGGAGCACTGAAAACCCAAAGACTAGTTGGTATGCCTGTTTTTTGGCCATTTGGGGGGCATTTTCAGGTTGTTTTTGGCCTGAAATGGCTTGTTGTTTGGCTATTTTCTGAGCCATTTTTCAGGCTGCTTTCTGGTGCTCCAGTGCCAGGGATGGGTTTCTGCCAATTCTAGCTTCTTCTATAGAAGAGGTTCCACAAATCTACCGTGCCATTTAGAACCGGTTCCACCTTCCTCCCCCCACCCGTCAGCACCACGCTTGCCCCTCCTGCCACTCACTGATTAGCTGGCTCACCAATAGCCCCACCCACCTTTAAGAGTCCTATGTAAACCTTAAAGTCTTAAAGCTGTCAAGTTGGAACACCCCTGGTTTTTTTTCCTAAAGGGTTAGGGGTGAAAGGGGTCTTGTAACTTGACAGCTTTAAGACTTGCACACTTCAATGCCAGAGTTCCTGAGCCAACATGACTGGAGGACGAATTCTGGGAGTTGAAGCCCACAAGTCTTAAAGCTGTCAAGTTTGAACACTCCTGGGGTGTTTTTCCTGAAGGGTTAGGGGTGCAAAGTCTTGTAACTTTACAGCTTTAAGACTTGCATGCTTCAAATGCCAGAGTTTCTGAGCCAACATTGTGGTTGCTAAGCAAGAGCATTGTTAAGTGAGTTCCACCACATTTTACAAGTTGGTCACGCCCGCTCAGTCACATGACTGCCAAGCCACTCCCACTCAGTCACATGGCTGGCAAGCCACTCCCACCTGGTCACATGGCCAGCAAGCCACTCCCACAAAGCAGGCCACACCTACAGAAGAGGTTCTAAAAAAATTTGAAACCCACCACTGTCCAGTGCCCACAAAGACAAGCATGCCAGAAACCAGAAGAGCAGTTTGCCATAGGTTCGCCATCACAGCTCTAGAGTCTCCAGGAATCTACTCCCTTAATGTAGGGTATACCACACTCTGCATACAAAGCAATACAGGCTTTGCACCATTTTAAGACAACAGTATGAAGGTGAGGCGGTTTTGAGTGTCTTTCTCATACTTTCTACTTTCCCAGGCTAAGCAACCCCCTCTCACTTCTTTCTCAAGACTAGACCTAAATTCCTCTATAATCCAGGAGTCAATTCACAGTGCCAAAAAAGGATATAGTTTGGACACTAGCACTTCTCTTGATTCTGCAACCTAGCAAAAAAGTCGGATTCTGTGAAGGAAGCTGCTAATAATATCATTAACCTTAATGATAAAGTATTCATTGGCATGCCACACAACGTACCCATTTTGTCAACATCTCTTCAACACTTATGCAGATATTGGAAGCAGTCATGACTTTTCACCCACATATTACCCATATGCCTCCCCAGTTTTCTCTTACCTTCCCCCATCTTAGAAATTACATGTTGTCTGAAAGATTTTTGTAGTATATTCCTTTCTTCATTCATCTAGACCAGGGTGTCAAACTCAATTTCATTGAGGGGCACATCAGGGTTGTATCTGACTTCGGGGGGCTGTGTGGGCATGGCTGGGATGGGCATGGATAGAGTGTGTGTAGCCAGCTCAATATTACTTATTTCAGGGGCACCTGTGGGGGTCCAGGTGGGTCTGGGGGGATCCTCCTGCAGCCCTCTGCCAGAGAAAATGGAGCTTGGGAGGGCTGGGCCCACCCCTCATGAACTCAGTTTTCACTGGCAGGGAAACCATGGGCTGGTCCTTTGTTACTTCCAGGGTGGCCCCACGGGCCAGATCTAAGCACTCCACTGCCGAATCTGGCCCATGGGCTTTGAGTTTGACACCCCTGGTCTAGACACTAGTGTTCTTAAAACTATTTTCAGAGACAAACTTAGTATTTTGGTGAGAAGAGGAGAAGTACGCAACTTTTCTTTAGTGATGAATTATTAAATTCCATGTTGTAGCCTTCTCAGTGAAGTCTCCTTGGGCCTTGATCTGACTCCACTCATCAATGACACTAGATGTTTTTGAGCAAGATTAATATTTAAAATACTAATCCTTTCAGCTGAGTGTTAATGAAGCAAGTATTATTTTTTGTTTACTTTTGGCTTCCAGATTTCTTTTAGACCTGGTTGGCTTATGGCCCTGACTAACTTTTCCTACTTAACCAAGTAGCACTTGGTTTAGTTTCAACTGCTACCTATAGTTAAACCCTGTCATAAGAGCAAATGCCACTAAGGAAATAATGTTCTAAACAATTGTCCATTTCAGGTCATGTCTGCTACTCACACACTTCATTACCTTACATGCTTCACAATAGTAATAAGCAAACTTAACCATACTTTTATTATGGAAATATTCACAGTAGATAAATGCTTAATAAGCTGCACCTATTATTCTCCTACTGTGTTATCCACTCAAGAAGAACAAATTTAAATTATTGGGATTTAAATTGGGATTCAAATATAATATTTACAGCATTTAACATAGTCTGACCACATTATTTATTTAAATTTACTCTTTCCATTCAATCCAAAGTTGTAAGGAGTACTGGATGCTTTTAAAATCTGTAGTAAAATTGAATCTATGTTTAAAAACAAATATACAAGCTTTAAAAAGCTTTACTTCATCATCGTGAAAAGTCAAAGTTTTGACAGACCTGGGATTGTCCATGTTCTCATCATATGAACTTGACTTATAAAGGACATGGTTGTGGCATTATATGCATCATTAAGAAACTGTTTCATAACAAATGTTCCATTTAGACATAATTTTCATTTCATTTTATTATTTTATTATTGTTTTATTTATTTTGAATTTGAATTCCACAGAGACTTTCTACATTTACTGTTCTGACTCCCTCTTCCGTCCAGTAATGAATGCTGACAGAAGCTTAACTGAAATTCTACAGCACTTTATTAGCAGGAAACATAAATCTCAGTGGCTGAAAGCCCAAGCATAACAAACAGATAAGAATCTTGGCAGCAATTCAGACTTTGACAGAGACAGATAACAGCTTTTCCAGCATTAAGAATTAAGTTGAATCCTGCAAATCAGACTCCTCCCTGAGTACCTCCTTAAATACAATCTTGAGAGAAGCCTAATTACAACCAGCTGGGTCCAATTATCTTTTGTAACTGCGTCGCTGTTTTCTTTGTCAATCTGCCCAGCATTGCCCGGCATCCAGGACCACCTCCTTTGTCTCCTCGTCACTACGCCAAGGCCTGACATCATGAGCACACTCCCTTCGGCTCTCAGTGCTGCTCCATGCCTCAGGTGCCTCCTGGTGGCCAACCAGCCTCTCTATGCCCTGCTTGGAGTCGGAACCCTTTCCAGGGTTCTCCACCTCTTCCAGAGCCAACTCATAAGGCCCCTCGCTGTCGGAGTCTGTTTGCAGCTCCAACGGCTCCTGTTGGGCCACAACAATTTACTATAGAAGACATGTTTACTGTAGAGGAAATGTTTTCCCATCCCAACAATTTAGATTACAGAAGAAAAAGGCTCTAGGAATACATCTGTGTATGTCTGTATTGAAAACTGGCACCTCGTGGAAGGCGAAAGATTATGTGTGCGTGTGTATATAAGATAATGAGATAAATTTTCAAAAGATTCCAGGAAGTTTGACACAGTCCTCCAGCCTATGATTGCTAGGCAAGATACTAGCAGTTAAGTGAATGGTTGTAGAAGGAGGCTTCCTGGCAATATGAAAGGAAATTTAATAAAATATAAGGGGGAAATTAACCTTGATAAAACTTTTATTATTTTCTGTGATGTTTTATTGATGACACATTGTACTTTTCCAACCAAAAAACAAACTTGAACAATTGTATGAGAGGTGGGTTTTTGCCGGTTCACCTCAGAATCGGGCAAATGGGATAGTGGTGGCGGTGGTTGCGGTGCCCATGCACAGAAGCATCACACAAGCATGTGAGCGCATGAGCATGCATGAACGAACCAGTAGTAAAATACATTGAAACCCACCACTCCATTGTATTTATACAATCATTATGTGTTTGTTCTTTTGGCTAAGCCACCTTTTCAGTTGGGTTCACATCATTAGTCTTTGCTTTCAATTTTTTTCCATTTCAACACATTCACATGGCCACTTTCAGACAACAAACAATAATGAGGAAGGAAGAGTCCAGAATGAGAGGCAAAAACATTGACATAAAGCTTTAATGGTAGCAAAGAGGACAAGGAGACATGGATACAGTTGGAAGGGGACAGCCAATATAATTTATTGATATAAATAATTTTTATAATATATAAATCATTAATATTTAATTGCCCCTAGAAATCAAAGCCAGGCATATAAGAAATGTTATGTTTTCCTCTAAGTCTAATAATGGTCCTTGGATGCCGCTGTGTGATATTTTCATTAAAAAAAAAAACTGTTTTCATTGTGTTGATTTTAACATGTCCTCATAATCTCTTCATTTGGTTATTCTTGTGGATCGTGCTAATGCTCTGTTTGAATGGGGAAGCAGGCGTACGTACTTTGAAAGTAAATAAATTAAAAAACAATCACTGCCTCAGCAGAGGATTACCCTGCGGTAGCTTCATGGCTGTAAATTTGAATCTAGCATTTTCAAGAAATCCATGCAAGATAGGAAATAAGCCAGTGTCATTCCACTGCGATAAATTAATAAACGTTATCCGTGTTTAGCCTTCAGTGTGCAAAACTTTTCTTTTATGTTTGCAGCAAACTCTCATTAAAAACCTTTGCTATAATTGTTAAGGATATTAGTGATGTACCTTTTTTTGTCTAGTGATGTTTTCTGTATCCTATTTCTACTGTAGTACAGATTTTAGGACACTATCACACTACTGGGTCCCCATACCTGTTGGCAAAAACCTTATTCCTAGTGATGGGCTATTTGCTGAAGAACCATTTGCTATATAAATGAGGTTTTTGGCATGAACTCAGAAGGAAAGGAGGAAATTTGCAAGGACTGCCTAACAAAGATAAAGGAAATAGGAGTGTGGACAGGTGGGGCCCTTTTCACTGTAGAAAACAAGAGCTGACTGTCAGGCACATCAAACAGAACATATTGCTAAGATAAGAAATAGGGCTAAGACAGACCAATAGAAGACTTGCTAAAAGTCTTCTCGGGTGCCTATTAATTAACTTTTAGGAATAAGGTTGAACTAAAGCCAATAGAACACTTGCTGGATAACTTTTGATGTGTTTATTAGTTAAGATTTAGAAATAGGGATGGCATGGAGCCAATAGAGGACCCTTTAGATAACTTTCAGAATTTTCAGAATTAGATAATGTTTCTTTATCCCGCCTTGAAAACATGTATACAGGTTTGTTGAATCCTTTGTTCTGGGTCCTGGAATTTTGGTGGCTGGGACACCTTTTGCTGAAGCACTTCAATAAAAGGAAACAAAACCTGCACTTCTCGTATTCTTCACCAACTTCAGCACTGGGGACAACACCTTAAAAAAGATAGCGGGATCAGGGTCAATCTGATTTTTAGGGAATGGTTTTCCATAGGGTAGGAGAATATTCTCATTGATGCACATTTTAGATTTTAGGCAAAAGGGCCCCCAAATAGAAGCAATTGACACCTTCCCTGATGCCATAGAACCCAGTAGCACAAGTCAGCTTGTGCTGTGCTAATTAATATACTATATTTGCAAGTTACTACAAATCTCTCCAGAGGGAGTCAGCTCTATTAATCAGTTGAGCCCTGCATGAGTCTTCTCTTATGCCATTTCTCATGCCAAAAAGAATGAAAATACACATGAGTAATAGGATATCTTTCATTTTTTTCCCTTTAATTTCAAAAACTCTTTGCTCCAAAGAGCAAATGGAAGCATTGGTGCTAACAATTAACACTGCTACTGTTATTACTGTTATTTGCCCCCCCTTCACTTCATATATATCTTTCCATGGTTCCGTTATTCCCCTGGCAGGTATGAAAGCTGATTTGCGTCTTTGCATATATCCTGTTTGCAAAACTAATTATAATATGAAAAATAAAAGAAATATTTCAAGGGATATTATCTCTCAGTTCAGACAGCATGATTGTATATACTGAAAATATTTGAATGTGGCACACTGATTTTCATCAGGAACTAACTCCATACATCTCATCAACTAGTACAGAGAAAGGGAAAATAACTTTATTTTCAGAGAGATTAACATTCTTCCAGATTTAAAAAAAAAGCGTTGAGCACAAACATAAAAAAATACTATGAAAAATAAAACTTAGTTTTGTCATCAGAAACTAATGTGAGATATCAAATCTGATGCCATGGTTTCATTTTGGACTTGGCCTCTTCAGTTTAATTACTTTGTCTAAAAAAAAGTGGGGCAATGCTTATGACATCTACTATAAATTGCACATATAGAATAAGGATAAGGTACTAGCAACCACACGTGTGAAAACAGTTCTGGAACTGTACTTGATCATTAGAATCAGCAATGTGCTGCTAAAGGGGGAACTTTCGGCCATATGAATATTGTTGATAGATCAGCGGAAGAGCTTCTCTACCTTCTGCATTAGTAAGAACCAGTGGTGGGATTCAAATAATTTAACAACCAGTTCTCTGTCCTAATGACCAGCTAGGTAGGCGTGGCTCGGTGGTCATGTGACTGTGGGTGCGGCCAACTCAACATCATGATGGGAGCTTTGCCTTGTCATAAGGGTTAATCGGAGAGGCAGTTTCTGTAATCAGGGCAACAAACCAGAATGTTTCCTTCCCGCCTTCCTTACAGGATTAGCCCAGTAAAGTGGGAAAAAAAACAAAAGGAGATTTCTTCCAACAACTGGTTCTCTGAACTGCTTAGAAAGTTAACAACCGGTTCTTTCGAATAGGTGCGAACTGACTGAATCCCACCACTGGTAAGAACCTATCTCTATGTTCATTTTTGAATGTTCAAGCTTTCAGAAAAGTTGGCGAAAGGAGTATTTGGTAATAATTTTTCAAGGGGCACTAGAGAGCACCTAATGTGATCACACTAGAAAGTACATAAAACAACTAGTTTGGATAGAGTAGTTAAATGTGCTATATGACTTTAAAAAAAAAGTTCTGAATCATATCAAATCATGGCCCCCAGAAGCTTCCATTCTTCGTGCAAAAAGCATTTGCAAGCTGATTGGAGGCTTGAAGCAATACATTTTTTGTATCTCAAAGACTCATCGGCTTGCAAACTTTTCATGCAAGCAGGTAAAGAAACTGCAGCAGGGAGGCTAGAGAGGAGACAGTTCTTTAGATCTTCACAATGTAAATGACCTGGCATGGCAGGATGGGGAGAGCAATTGTGAGGACCTCAGAGGAGAGAACATGAGGTATCTCAGTGGGTTGCGGGAGGCCTTGGGTGATCTAAAGCAGGTAGCCTGTTCCATTGCTAGCCCTCCCATGGCCTTCCTAACCCTGAGATACCTCATGTGCACTTAACAACCTGTGCATTGAATTAGTGAATGTGTGGACAAAAGCAGGGAGTGATCATGGTCATTTGACTTAATTCATTTCAATGAATCCGTGGAGTACAAATGTAATTGGAAGACTCCATTACATTCGTAACTTGAGGATTACCTATCAGGCGTCCCAGGGGGGTCAAAAAAAATGAGAGGCCTTCTATGATCAGCATGACACCCCAAATGAAGAGTAATAGCCTGTTTTTAAAATCAATTTTTGAAAGTTTGAATTTTTAAATCCGACTCTATGCTGATTCAGCTAGCTTCTTTATGGGTTCTTTGCAAGAGATAGATAATATGATGCTGTTGTATTATTCTTTCCTTAGCCCTCTTATCTTTAATTTGCACAAGCTTAAGAGGTAGTTATGAGAAAAGGAGCTTTAGCAAAGTATATGAAGGCAAAATAAATATTCATAGTAACTTTCAGAAACTTGAATTCCATTGCTTTAAGAATAAAATACATGACCTTATGGGTTATCACATAGCAAAACAGACACTTTTAAATCCTTTTCACTCATGGACAATTGTATGGATGTATTTAACAATATATTCACTTTTCTATTTCATTCCCTAGTTTATTTAACCTTTTTATGCATTTTTGTTTGTTTGTTTGTCAAGTTGATTACAATGACCCAAAGGATTTTCAAATAACATCAAATATCTTTTTAATGCGTTCCAATTAAGTAGGTTTTTTCTTTCTCCAGTTTATTTACATTCAAATAATACATATAATACATCAAATAATGCATAGTTTATTTACATTCAAATAATACAAATAATACATTGGCACAGTATTTTCCATCTGTTCTCAGATTTAATTAACAGTCTTTCAGTGAATTGTGATCTAAATTTACAAATTACCAAGTCAAAAGGTTTGACAAGAATTGAGTTTTTTTCAAGAATAGGTAGCCTAACATTTCTAGGACTATGTAATGTATTTTTTAGAGTACAAGATGCATCAGAGAATAAAACACACCAAGGTTTTGAAGAGGCAAATTAAAAAAAAAAGTTTTTGCACTCTGCAGACCTCCCTAAAATAGCCCTTTTTCCACAACAAATAGCCTTTAGGAGGCTTGTAGAGTGCTTCTGGGGGCTGGGGGGGGGATAAAAATGGGCAAAAAGGCCTTTTTTGGCAAAAACAGGCCCATTTTTTGTCCCCCCAAAAAAGGCCATGCATAGCCTTTAGAAGGTGTATAGAGTAAGGTGTCCAGACGTCCCACATTTGGCAGGACAGGCACGCTTTCTCATAATTTTTCCCGCGTCCCGGGCCGTTCCCAAAAGATCCCGCTTAATTTTGGCGCCTTCTTCGATCGCTCACTCCCCCGCCCATCCGCTGCCGTTCGCATGGGCGGGGTGTAGCATAGCGAGTGAGCGGGCAGATGGCGGTGGGATCGCCGCCCGGGAGCCGCCAGAAGCCTTCCTGCCCACCACCGGCTGCACTGCAGCTGACTCGCCCTGGGCGGGCTGGGAGCTTTGGGCATCCGGGCAGGAAGAGCCGCGAGCGGATGGTGGTTTTTTTTTAAAAAAAAAACAAACACGCCGGATTCCTTGAAATGCCCGCACGTGTGCGCAACGCAGCTAGGCGGGGGGAGCTCTGCTTGGGATGACCCGGCTATGGAGGGGCACCTCCACTGCTGCAGGGATCGGGTGCCGCAGCAGCAGCAGTTCCCAGTTGGGACCGGGCGCCCTTAACGTAGCAACCCTGCATTGCTTGTAATCTTGAGGCTCCATGCGAAAGGGCCGAACGCAGAGGAAAGGAAGGCGTGTCGGGCATCCAGAAAGGAGGAGGAAGGTATTTATTATACTTGTATTTATTATACTGTGGATTTGGTCTGCATCAACCTGCGGCCTCCTCTCACAAGGCAAATCGCGGTGAAAACTCTGGGTGAGTCTCTGTGGATAGCTTGGCGGACAGCTGGCTGGACTTCTAAGAGGTGGGGGGGAGGAGGCGGTGGAAGAAGCGGCAGCTCCTTGAAATGGAAAAAGGCCTGTTTCCCCCCCTCCTCTGCAGGCTGGTTCTCCTCTCCTATTATCGTGGAAGGCGTCTCATTGGGGGGGGGGAGCAGGCCTTTCTCCATTCAACAGATCCAATATACAGAGTTTTATTTTTTGTCCCTAAAAATATTGTCACTGAGGATGACAGAAATTTCTTCATCATTGCTATTGGCCTCAAGTAGCAAATAATTAAACATGGTTTTTAGTGTACTTAGTTAGCCATCTGCTTTTTAACATTACATGGTATCAGTTTCAAGAATGCATCCATTCCTGAAAACTTGTAACAAACTTGTTGAAGGGCCTATGAAATATTTTCTAGTTTAATGTAGAATAAGTATTCTTAATAAAAGAAAAAGTCATTTTTATTTAATCAATTGCATTCCTTTTTATAATGACATTAATTAACTAAACTGGAAATAAATCTATGTTTTGCTAGAGTTTTAAAATTAAAAAACCTTACATTTTGTTGCTATTATTTTAATCAGAATTTTGCCAAGTGAAATTATATAATGGTTCCTCATGTCTCTGTAATTTTCTAAATTTCATCCAGAAGTACCACAGAATCTGGCATTTTCAGCAGAATGATGCTGATGCTAATAAAACATCCTGATTTTTGGTGAAAGGATGGAAAGAGGAAGGAAGGAGGAAGAGAGATCTAAAGAGCAGAAAGACAGAAGGCAGATAGACAAGAGGAAGGAAGGAGAAAGAATGGAAAGGAAGGAAGGCTAGAAGGAAGAAAGAGGGAGGGAGGGAAGGAAGGAAGGAAGGTGAAAGGAGGAAGGAAGGAAGGAAGGAAGGAAGGAAGGAAGGAAGGAAGGAAGGAAGGAAGGAAGGAAGGAAGGGGTACTTCCACTCGTAGGCCTGGGACTGAATGCAGGAGGAGTCTCTCCATAGGATCAGCTGCTCCTCTGATCATGGTCTATGAAAATGTTACTGTCTGCCTGATGCAAATTTAGACAGATGGTGCTTTGGGCTGCCCCTCAAATATGCCCCCTTTACTCCTCCCCCTGTAGAATTCAGCCCCCTGAGTTTTGCCTTTGAGAGGCATGTGTGGTTATGGCGGATGGCAGAGTCAGCTGAAGGTTGAGAGGGGATTGGGGGCTTTTGTCCACCCGTGGAGTTCTCCCCATGGACAGGATGGGATGTTGGCATGAAAGGGATCCGGGCACAATCTCACCTGTTCCACGTAAAGTTGCCTTTTGCAATTGGCTACCGGTAATCCTCGACTTACGACCAGGATTGATTCCCCAATTTCTGTTGCTAAGGGAGACGTTTGTTAAATGATTTTTGCCTCATTTTGCGACCTTTTATTGCCACGTTAAGTGAATCATAGTGGTTGTTAAGTCAGGAACATGGCTGTTTAGTGACCAAAGTTACAATGGCATTGAAAAAAGTGACTGATGACCATTTTTCACACTTAGCGACCATTTTCACACTTAGCGACCGTTGCAGCATTCTCATGGTCACGTGATCAAAATTTTGATGTTTGCCAACAGTTACAGCTACAAGTAAATTGTAGTTAGGTTGAAATAAAAAAATATATTACAATACTATTTTTGCGCTGTATGAAAATTTTTGTTGCTCCGTATAAATTTTTTAATCAAGACACCCCCCCCCCCGGTCAAAGGTGTCCCTCTTTACCAATCTGAAAATCTGGTCACCTTATTATAGAGTGCTCCTGGCCTGGAAAATGGGCCCATTGTTTTTGCTCATTTGTGCCCTCCCCAGCCCCCAGGAGCACTCTGCAAGGCTCCTAAAGGCTCTACATGGACATTTTGGTGGAGGGGGCAGGGTTTCATAAAGCAAATAAATGCTGTATAGAGTGTATAAGATGTACCCAGATTTTCAGCCTCTTTTTTGAGGGAAAAAGGTGTGTCTTATACTCCAAAATATACAGTAATTGGTATGTGACAATGACCTTGGAAGACAGGAGAAAGAGCTTCAGACAGGACAAGTGGTGATAAAAGACATCTTACCTTCAGAGGAAGATAAGGATGTGAGAAATGTTTGAGAAGGGACCCTCCCTATTATTTTAGAGAGTAAAAGGAGAGGAGCAGAGTAATGTTTTCAATCTTGCAAGATTCTGTTAATTTAACCTTACAATAAAGACAGATCTAATACTCTTTTTTGTGCATCTTCTCTGGTTAACAGACATTTATCACAACTAATAACCAGAAACCAAAGAAATTAAGTCCATGTTAATTCAGCTGTGAAATGCATAGCCAGCTTTCGGTAAAGCAACTGATTTTCCATTGATTTTCTGTTGTAATTCTTTCAGATGTTCAGGCTGTTCCATCTTCTTTGCCATCTGTTTCAGGCTTTGACTGACAGGAAGGAACCCACCTGTCATCATTCCAGAGTTACAACCAGGCTGAATCAACATAGGTCTGAATGTAATCAATTTCAGCAGGGAGCAAGATTCACAGATGAATTCAGTGAGAGCTGAACTTAGTGTCCAACATAAGGAATAAAAAAAATGCAAATGCTCCAAGTCATATTTCTATAAGATGACTCAAACATTCCAAAATTCATACTAGGGCAATTCCTCTTTTCAAAGCCCACCTCCGGGTCACAAACGGCTCATGTTACCACACAATCTTTGTCAGCCAAAATGGCAAACAAAAAATAAGCTGGAGGTTAAAATGAGGTTCTGCATTGAACAGCATTTGTAGATGAAATGGAAGAGAGGATTGAAAGCATTTAGATGCTGTGAAGCCATATAACCGTGATGGCGAACATGCCACTGGTGGCATACAGAGCCCTCTCTGCAGGCACGCGAGCTGTTGCACCAGCTCAGTTCCACCGCGCATGCACGCTCGCCTCCCGCTTGCCAGCTGGTTTTCAGGTCTCTGCTGCACGTGTGCGGGGGCAGTGTGCATGCAGGAGATGCATGCGTGGGGCGTAGGGTATGTGCACATGCATGGGGGGGTCCATGCACGGACATGCATGTCAAGGGTGGGGGAGCATGGGGGGGTCACAAATGCATGGGCGGGGACACACACATGTGTGGGGTGAGGGACACACAAGGGGAGGGCGGGGGCACCCAAGGCACACCCGCATTGCATTATGGGTGCGTGCACACTTTTGGCACATGACAAGAAAAAGGTTAGCCATCACTGCTCTATGATGTTACCAGATTGTCCTCAGGAATCTCCTGAGAACTAGTGGATTGAATAAACAAGCAAATAGGAATGAACTCCATATAAGTGCTATGTCTGGTATTTTAGAACTATATAAGACAGCTGTTAATAGCATTCAGGATTCAATCTGAAAATACAGACAACTGAAGTTGGTGAGGTAGAGTATCTGATTCTCATAATAGTTTTTGTAAACAAGGAACAGATAGCAGAATCTTTTGTGACCTAAACACAAACAACTATATGGCTATTGATTCAGAAAGTTAGGAGAAATTGCCCCAAGAATTAAACCTGGGGCTAATATGTGTAGATGGCCGGGTTAGCATTTATGGCTTTCTAATGCTCTGAAGTACATGACCTAATCCCTCTTCATTCTAGTTAAGTTAGCTTGGAAATATGCAATAGGAACAAGGTTTAATGGCCATGTCTGGTATGAAGCCTGACACCTGCTTTAGACAGAGGAAGTATGCAAGAAATTGGAAGCTGCATTAACTGACCATAGGCTTCTCCATTTAATTCATACCTTACACACCAATATGCTCTGTGGATCAGGAGCAATATGCAGGGATTTCTCTAAAAGCTGTTTAAAACAGAAAAGGAGGAAGTATTTTGATCCCCTGCTTTTCAATTTTTATATCAATGGTACGATGAGATATGTAAGCAATCCAAATTTCCAGCCCCTAAAACCAGGACATCACAATATTGCCTTATTGCTTTATGGAGACAACCCTATAGTTCTTTCAAACAACCAATAGCTCTTAAAAGAACTCTTGAGAACTTTGGTGCAATACTGCAACAATGGAAACAAATTATTAGAAAACTAAGATTAGGGCTTTTGCCAAAAGATTGAAACTGCATTTATGGAACATTACTGGCCATAAAGCAGAATAAGTGACTATTTTTGGATATTTAGAAGTATGCCACTGGCTTCTAGAAAGACCACCATGCAATGCTATTGCTACTGGGCAACAATCCGCCAACACTACCCTAAAATCCTTTCCAGTCCATGGGAAGATATTAAGTTCTAGGTCTTTCAAGCTAAACCCTTAGCCCAGCTCTTTTATGGGAGTCTGGTTGGCATCCCAGTTTTACATTTAATCTCCCTGGAGAAATACCATCTAAATTCACTAGAGCAGATCTTCAGATACTTCACTGTGTCTTAAATGTACCTTCACAACTGGAGACTTTTCAACTTTTCATACATATTAAATACTTGACTCAAGAATGTGTCTAGCTTCAATAAACGTTTGGTTAAAGCTTAACTTCTATTCTCAAGGCCTAGCACCATTAATTTTCAGGACACTTTTCAATCATAGCTCAAGGCTGCTGAATCTGATTTTTTAAATCTTGGCTACCCCTCAGTTTTTAAGATGGCATATGATCAGGCAAAATAAACTCTGAAGCAAATGATAAAGATCTAGGAAAGATCCTAGCCTTTCTGTCACCAGTACACAACAGATGTACTGTCACTATTGCTAGGTACCTTACATAGCTAGGAATACCCAGATATTAAAAATCGTTCTTGCCCAGTGCCATGCTCTCCCCTCTGCAGTATTGGGTGGTAAATATTAAAAGTACCATTTACTGAAAGGCTCTGCCCCTGTGATTCTGGAGAGGTGGAATCTACAGAAAATGTTATTCATTGCTCCTTTTATGGAGACATTCAAATTCATACAATCTCTGATTGGTAGATATTCTAGTCTTCTAGATTTGGCCTTTGTCCAATTGTTGTTCTGAAATAGCAGTAACAATAGCAATAGCACAGATTTATATACCAATTCACAATATTTTAAAGCCTACAACAATTTGGGTCCTCATTTTACTGACTTTGGAAGGATGGAAGGCTAAGTCAACCTTCAGCTGGTGAGACTGGAACTGCCGAACTCTTGGCAGTCAGCAGAATTAGCCTGCATTATTGCATTCTAACCACTGCGCCACATGGCTCTTGTACTGAGCGCATGTAGCTAGGTTTTGTGCAGCAGCATAAAAAAATCTGTTGGACCCTGATGGGACAATCTTCCCCAATGCACTTTATATAACTATAACTCATTAAATGTTATATATTATTAGTTGGTTGTAATTTTATATGGTATCATATTTAAGATAATTTTATATTATATAATTTTTACATTATAATTTAATATAGGTGCATCCTGGTCCTCCTTTATAAATGTTAGTTGGGTTGTTTATAAATATATTTTAATTTGGTCTTAAATTTTATTTTGTTTATTCACTCACTTAACACTCTGCTTGTATCGGTCTATGACTGTACCAAATAGAATTGAACTGAATATTGAGAAAGTCAGATATAATTTCAGAAGATGTTCCAAGATCTTAAAACAAAAATCATAAAAACAAATTGAGTAATATTTTGTATTTAGCTAGTGAGCAATTTCCTCCTAGTTACCTAGAGAATATTGCTAATTAGCTGAGAATATTCCCTCAGAATACAAATGACATTTTCAGTGATCATAAAATGCTGTTTTTGTACTGAATACCTAAATTTTACATATTATAAATAGCAACTTGTACAGGTAGCTCTGAATATTTATAAGGAAACCTATTAAAAGACAGACGTTCTATTCTATTCCTTTAAACCATTCCTGCAAAATAAGAAAAGAGTGGCACTCATGGTGTGACTTTACCCCCTAAATCTCAAAAGAAATGTTTTCCCTGTGGAAGGATTTATATATGTTGGAAGCAGCGGGTTACCCCGTACTAAATTCCACATTATGTTTTGACATATGTATTACAACTTACTTCATGTCCTGACACCCTGCTCTGTGTCTGTGGAATTTCTTATTCCACGTTCTTCGCTGCTGTTGCTACTGCTACTGCCAGAAAAATTATACTGCCTGCTATGACAATCACCACTTCTGGAGGCCACTTCTTCAAGTTAATTATGTTAGGAAAAGCAGAGAAATACTAGCGCTCATAGCTGCTGCCTGAAGAATTTTATAGGACGGTGGTTATGCTTTGAGCTACAAAAATCAAAAGACTGAGATTTTCTTAATGATGGATGACTTCTGCCCATCTTATAATTACCTTGCTTTTTAAAGTTCCTTGGAAAATTACTGCTGTTTAAAAAACATTTTTTTCTTTTTCTTATTACCAAGAGTTTCCTGAAATAGCACATATATCCATAAAATGCCTACCACTCTCACTGTTTTATGTCTAAGCCTAAGAGTCGAGGTGGCGCAGTGGTTAAATGCAGCACTGCAGGCTACTTCAACTGACTGCAGTTCTGCAGTTCGGCTGTTCAAATCTCACCGGCTCAGGGTTGACTCAGCCTTCCATCCTTCCAAGGTGGGTAAAATGAGGACCCAGATTGTTATTGGGGGCAATATGCTGACTCTGTAAACCGCTTAGAGAGGGCTGAAAGCCCTATGAAGCGGTATATAAGTCTAACTGCTATTGCTATTGCTATGTGATTCAGCTATGATCTGAACTGAGATCTGAGATTCAAAAAAGGGATACATTGGTTTGATTCAAATTGGTGATATTTGATAGCAAATTGTTTCTATTTAAGCCACATGGAGATCTAAGATTCAATTTAAAAAATATGTAAAGGCTATAATGAAGAACCTTCAAAATACCTGATGCTAGGACGTGCTCTATCAGAATGGGATGAAAATAGCAGGAATGGTCTAACCTTAAAAGAAAATGAATACTGCCAAATTTCAGTTGGACCCTATTCAAAAAATTTGCAACAATAATTTACTTGAAATATACCTCCTACCTCTTTTAAGGCAGAGATACAGGTGTGAAGAAAACATAGCTTAAGTGTTTTCAAATTATCTAGTTTAATGAAATTTACCCCAATTTAACAATACAAAATGTTTCACCACATTTTAAAAATAAACAGATAAACAAAGCTGCCAATATTCCATTTGTATTTTAGGTTCTTGGTGTGATACTGAAGAGTTACTGTTTATTAATTTTGTAAAGTAATACAGTTTTTGCTGATCACTGATTAGAGGGATTTCTGGAGTTCCAGGAGGGATAGAATAGAATAGAATGAGTTTAAAGGGACCTTGGAGGTCTTCTAGTCCAGCCCGCTGCTCAAGCAGGAGTACCTATACCATTTCAGATAAGTGACTATCCAGTCTCTTCTTAAAAGCCTCCATTGATGGAGCACCCACGATTTCTGGTGGCAAGCCGTTCCACTGGTTAATTGTCCTCACTGTTAGGAAGTTTCTCCTTAATTCCAGGATACTTCTCTCTTTGATCAGTTTCCAACCATTGTTTCTTGTCCTGCCCTCTGGTGCTTTGAAGAATAATTTGACCCCCTCTTCTTTGTGGCAGCCCCTCAAATACCGGAAGACTGCCATTATGTCGGATGGCATCATGTGGGAAAGCGAAGGCTTTTCTAGAGAGGGCTTTAGATCAATGTTAGGTTTTGATAGTACCAGGACTGTGGCCTACAATGTATCACCTTAGTTAACAGAAGCAGCAAGAACATGAAAGACCATGAAGGGCCAATGAAGTACACTAACTACAAAGCAAGAACGTCATAGATAAGCATTTGTGGATTTGGTCTGCAGTCTTTATTTTTATGCCTGTGAAAGTTTGGGGCTGTGCCTATAAATGTCAGCCTCACCCAATTCCTTATTGTTAAGAGATTGAAACCAAGCACAATTGTGCAGAATTTAAAAGTAAGGCAGGATGATACCTATGCAAACAATGGTGAGAGCTGAACGGAGCTCTCAATTATCCGGCATAACCTATCCAGAAGTGTCATATTACATTAATTCAAGATAGAGAGCCAAACAACAAAAAATGTTTTTCTGTGGTCCTATTCATTCTCTTCTGATTTTCAGCCCACGCTGCTTTAGGAACTTGAGATCCCTCTGGAGTTAATGAGTCTTGAGCAGTAGAAACATTGCCCAGTCCATTTGAAACTATTAAAACTATCTTCAACATCCATTTGCTAACCATTTCAGTTGCCTGCTCTTTTCCAAACCTCTACTCCAGTTTTTCTCTTAGAATTTGCTGTGATGGTTTTCATTAACTTCTTCCTTGATGCCAGCTCAAGCCGGTAGCCCATCCTTTTATCTCCTGCAGGATTAGCTTTTCTAATACCTACTCTCTTAACAGCAAACTGGCACAGAAACAATTGTTTGGCTTAGAGCATAGATGAGCCAGTACAGTAAGAGTGACTACTGTTGGTTGACACCCTTGGTTTACCAAATTCTGGTTTCATTATTTTTTCCCAGTGAATTTATTTCAAAAAAGTAGAAGGGAAATTGGACAATAATGTCAGTCACATGTAAGTACAGTTGTGTGTTCTTTGCCAGGAGAGCTAGTTTCTAGCTGCACTTGAGAATAGATGGGGCTATTTCTTTACTGGCACTCAAATTTTCATTCATAATGATTTTGTTCTTGAAATTCAAGTACTTTGCTTCCTATGTAATGTATGTAATAGACCAGGTGCTCTATTTTATTCTTAGTGGTTAACTTTATGAGTGTCAATGTGTTGACTTACACTTCTGGAAGGTTAATTTGAACTGCTTGATGTTTTGAGTTTTACCTTGAAGTTATTGGTGAGTACACAATACATTTAATTTGAAGTTTAGAATTACAAACCATGTTGACATGTTCAGATATTTGCTAGTTAATAAGAACAAATGCGACTGCTTATTAAGTATGCAAACAAGATGAATGATGCCCTTAATCTGTCAGTCTTCTGCTTTAGAAGGCTTTGCAAATGACATTTTTTAAACAAATGTAACTTTCTTTAATTAAAATTATTTTGTATTCAGAAATAGTTGATTTAAGCGGTTTCCTGAGAACCTGCATTCTAGGGCAGTGATGGTGAATCCTTTTGGCACAGAGTACCCAAATTCCAACATGTGTGCATGTGTGCTCGCCAGAGTGTCAGAAATTCAAAGACCAGCGACAGGGGCATGCATGCATGATTTTTGGCCATTTTCCAGACCAAAAAATGGCCTGAAAAACAGCCTAAAATGTCACAAAAAAGGTGCAAAAACCAGTCTGTTTTGGGGGCAATTTCTGGCACTCTGGTGCCCACAAAAAACAGTAGAGCAGCTGAAAATGGTGTGAGTGCCCACAGAGAGGGTTCTGCTTACCATCTCTGGTATGTGTGTCATAGGTTTGTCATCATGGTTCTAGGGTAAAGGAACAGGAATAAATAGCAATAAGTTAGATTAAAAAGATATCTGAGAAGGCTATTCTAGTGAAAGCACAAACTAGTTAGTGAACTTTTTCAGTAGTTGGCACATTCTTTAATACACAAAAAATATTCAATATTCTTTAATGCGAAAGGGAAAAAAGGATTGCTAAGATATTGTCTCTGTGATTTTCTTCCACTATTCAAAAGTGGATCTGATAGAAAATATTATTTCTGATTTCTCTGGTTTTCAAATGTGAGGCTAAATTCACTGAGGATCTAATGAGGGCAAATTGTATATTAAAGTTGGTTAGACACATGCAAGTGGAAAAGCAAAGAAAGGGAAAGGGAATGTACATACGTAGCACATAAATAGTTGCCTTTATCTAAATGTAAGATTGCATTGTAACCCATTTTAGACTTTCTGAAATATTTGGAATAAAAATATTTGACGTCTGACCAAAAATAAGCCATTTTATTCCTTTATATTTCTTTAAAAACCTGAAATTTCCCAGGCCTCTTGTCAATATTCAAAGCATGTGTTGCTGCTTTAACTGGAACTAGTAACTATATTGCAGAATGACACTTTTCAAATGGAGCATGAAATGAATGCTTCCATTAAATATCTAACAACCTAAGAAATTCTTTACTGGATCAGACCACAGATTCTGTTTCCAGGGGATACCACCGGATGCCACTAGATGCTTTCAGGCAAATTTATTTTTAAATAAAAAATGTAAGAATAGATACGTACTGAAACAGATATCACACAACAAAATACATTCACACAACAAAGCTCACAAACAGGATATACAACTGATGTTACACTATTGTGTCCAAAGATAGAAATTAGTATTTAAGATATTCTGCCTTTAATTTCCCAAGTATATGGACCTATCATGGACAATACTGTCTTCCATGAATCTGCATATCTTCTTTTTAAAGTCATATCATCAACCCTTAGAACAACTAGGGAGATACCATAATAGGGCCAATATTTCATCACCAGAAATTGGGATAAGGAAGGTTGTATCTGTTCCTGATCTGCCCACTTCCCAGCCCAGGAGAAGAATTTCAATTATTTTGTTTACTCCTCTCCTGTTGAACAGCAATATTTAATAAGATACATTTTAAGCCTCACATAGGGAATCAAGAAGCGAGAATTATATGAATTTCAGAAAAGCATCTTTGATATTAGTCAGGGGTAAAATATAATCCTTAACACTGATGGGAATACATTTCCAGGTAATCTTACATCACATCAATTAGGCCAGAGGCTGTTTGAAATGTTTTCTTCTCTCGTCTCCACAACTGAGCTGTCCTTCCTCTTCTCATACAATTACACTTCTCCTCCATCTCCCCTGTCACCATCTCCTCCTCCTCCTCCTCCTCCTCCTCCTCCTCCTCCTCCTCCTCCTCCTCCTCCTCCTCCTCCTCCTCCTCTATCTGTTTCCTTGATGTTTTACAATTCACTATCTTGAATCTATCTATTGTTCCAGAATAGTAAATTTGGAAGAGATTTTTCAGTGAGTGAAATGGAGATTCTTCTTCTTAGGAGGGGTGGATTCTATACACTACCCCGTGATGATGAAAGAGCCGGGGTGGCGCAGTGGTTAAATGCAGCACTGCAGGCTACTTCAGCTGACTGCAGTTCTGCAGTTCAGCTGTTCAAATCTCACCGGCTCAGGGTTGACTCAGCCTTCCATCCTTCTGAGGTGGGTAAAATGAGGACCCGGATTGTTGTTGGGGGCAATATGCTGACTCTGTAAACCGCTTAGAGAGGGCTGAAAGCCCTATGAAGCGGTATATAAGTCTAACTGCTATTGCTATTGAATCTGTGGCATGCATGCCACAGGTGGCACGTAGAGCCATTTGTTAGGGCGTGGGAGGCATTGCCTTGTCAGCTCCAGCTTGCATGTGTGCAGTGGTCAATTGATTTTAGCCTTCATTTTTGGCCATTTTTCACCATCTAGAGGCTTTCATCCCTCCAGAGGGTGAAAAACAATCCCATGTGAAAACTAGAAGTTTGGGAACGGACTTCTGGTTTGCACATTGGGGCATTTTTCTCTCTCCTGAGGCTTCAGGAAAGCCTTCTGAAGCATCTGGAGGGTGAAAAATGCCCCTACAGGCAACCAAAAAATCCATTCCTGAACTTTTGGGTTTCTCATAGAGCCACTTTTTGCCCTCCAGAGGGCTTCTGTGGGGGCAAGGGAGACCATTTTCATCCTTTCCAGGCTCCTAGAAAGCCTCTGGAGCCTGGGGAGGGTGAAAAATGGGTCCCAATGGGGCCAAAAGCAGGGGGATGGCAGGGGTCACATGTGTATGTGTAGGGAAGGAGTCACATGTGCATGCACATGGGCAGTCACACACATAGAATTATGGGTGTGGGCACACCTGCACATGACTCCCCTGTGCTCCCCCCAATTTTGGCACACGATGGGAAAAAGGTTAGCCATCACTGCCGTACACCATCTTTGAGTGCTCAGGTTATTGTGATCGCTAGGCATGATTATTGACATCTATGAATGATCCATCAGCTGTACCAACTTTTGATGAAGGATGATCTGGGTACATTATTTCTGTACTGGCTACGTTAAGATTTGATTGCGTTGTGCTCTATATGAGGACACTCTATGAAGGGTGTTATCTTGAAGCTCTCCTCTGCTAATAAAGAGCTACAATTTTTATTTAATTTGTTTATTAATCAAATTTATATAGTTGCCCATCTCACCAAGGGAAATTCCAATCACACTGAAAGAGGTTGTATAGGAATAAAGTAGATTTAGAGTCTTTTTATTGATGGCACAACCCTGTGGAACTCTTCTGCCCTTCAGTCACGAACTGATTTTCACAGTTGAATTGTCTTTTGATGAATTCTTTTAATGGCTTTTGGATACATTATCTTGCTGTTACTTTGTTTTGTTATGATTGAGACAGTTTTATGATGGTTGAAGCTTATTGTGGATTAGTTTTATTTTGGGTTTTCATTGTTGTTTATTGATTCTATCTGATTACTATTGCTAGCTAGCCTGACATTTGGAATTGTGTGCTATATCAATGAACAGAATCAGTAAAATGAAATGAAATAAAAACCCACAACTGTTAGCAATCAATTCTATTGTTTAACTATCTGTTTTATAAAGTATTTTCATTAGTCTTGAAACTCTCACGTAACTTGGAGTATTACAAGTGGGGAAATTCCATGAATATCACACTGAATCCTGAAATGGTATTTAAAGGGGCTGCATTTAGTTTTAAGATACAACTGAATTTGATTTTACATCATTTGCATGCACATTTCATTAAGTTAAACTAAAACAATTAAATGTAATGTCAAACTTTGTATCTTATGGGATGATCAAGGAATCAAGATTTCAAGAAGGAATGAATTCTATGTCAATAGAGACTTGCAATTTTTATTCATTTATATATTAATCTAATTTATATATTCACCTATCTCACCAAAGGTAACTGGCCACCCTGAAAAAGATGCAAGACATACAAGCATTGGGAATAAACTATGTTAGAAACTTCCAGTGATGATTGAGTCAGGCAGAAGGTCTTTCAGTGTTCTGAATCTGTTTGCAGCATGGCTAGAGGTTCTGTGTATGAGCTAAGATGCTAACAATCATTATTGTTTGTTTATATCAGCAATTTTCAAACTTGACAGCTTTAAGATATATGGACTTCAATTTTCAAAATGCTGGTTGAGGAATTCTGAGATTTGAAGTCCACACATTTTAAAGATGCCAAGTTTGAAAAAAAAATTAACAGTTAACTTGGTAATTTCCTATATACTGTATATAATAATTCCATGTCTAGAAATTTCAAAAGTATAATCCCATAATTAAAATATTAATTTTGGGGGCATTTTGAGAAGATTTCTGTAGCCTTCCCCAGTGCTTTGGGAGCCTCAATTGCATATCTTTGTCTATGTTTATAAACACTAATGAGCTATTGACAGTTCCTCTATTATAATGTAAGTGTGGACCTGTTAGCCGCGACATAATAGATCAAGCAAGGACATGCCAATAATTGTCTCTGTTTTATGTGTTCATATGGTGGGGGCAGAATGACAGCTTGCACCCAAGGACAAATCTGAATAAGACCCCCTCCTTAAAATTTTTGCAGGTACATTTTTAGTGGTACAAGGTATAGATTTAAAAGGATAAGAACTGAACCGCCATCACAGTCAAAATGGAATTGTGTGAAAGAGTTAGGTGGTAACTAATCAGAGGATTTAGTCTTTGTCTGTGCCAGACTAGATTCTCCTTGCAGTTATTATCCACTTAATGCTATATTGCCCTTCAGTGATGAGGTCTCTGGAATTTCTGAAAGATAAATTCCTACAAGCTGAGTATACTGATTGCAGGTCAAATGCTACACCTACAAGGAAAGATGTGACCCAGGTTAAAGCAGAAACGTATGCTTTAACAGAAAAACAGATCCTGGCAGGACATGAGCAGTTGAAGGTGAGAAAGGATGGGGGAGAGGGAGAAGCTAAGCCAGATATATCAGAAGCCTTCTCATCCTCAGCAAGGGAAGCCTGGAAACTGCCGTGGGCTTCTGCAAAACCTTCCACTGGACTTACAACTCCAGTTACCAGCCAAGCACTGCTGCCGCCGCCAAATGAAAAATCCATGAGAGGCAAAGGGAGGAAAAGTTAATGTAATATTAAAACTAGAAATATCCATTCTGTCAAATGAAAATGCCCTGCTGTTTGATCCCATTTATTGCAGTAAAGCTTTATATCAAAGCATCTTGGGATTTTAAATTACATGCCAGATGTAATTTTGCAGCATGAACATAAAATGCAAGGGGACGAGAGACAGCTCAGCTCCATGTTTTTTGATTGAACTCATAGGGAACCTTTGAAGTGGGTCCCAGTCTGGCCAGTTGACACCCTAAAGGGAATGTTGGAATAGACACTTTCCACAAGAGGTTATGTTTACAGAATAGTTCTCTGAACTGTTTTTTGTGAATGCCATTATTATTATTTTGGTGGCACAGCAATGGAGCGATATGTGGCTTAGGACCACCTTTTTCCCTGGGAATAGAGTCTGTAATAGAGTCTGCTGGGATTTGTAGATTATCTATCTATCTATCTATCTATCTATCTATCTATCTATCTATCTATCTATCTATCTATCTATCTATCTATCTATCTATCTATCTATCTATAAATGGCTGTCTCCACTCAGTCGCCTCAACATCACCCGGAAACAAAGGGAAAGCCTGTAATAATATTAGTAAATTTTCAGTAGTTCCTAAATGGATCACTGTGATTCCAGATCCAGCTCCTTTTTGGGTGTGTTGATATTCCATACAAACCAAAAGGGGGGGGGGTGTGCATCACTACAGGATATCTGCCTTCTTGCCCATTATATGATGACTTTTTTATCTGTAATATTTTTGTATTTATGCTACAACAAACTGAACTACAAAAATAAAACTAAACCAAGGAGAAATTTCCTGACAGTGAGAACAATTAATAAGTGGAACAGAAGTTGTGGGTGCTCCATCACTGGATTTTTAAAGAAAACATTGGACAATCATTTGTCTGAAATGGCATAGTGTTTCCTGCTTGAACAGGAGATTGGACTAGAAGACCTCAAAACTAATTTCCAGCTTTGTTATTTGGTTATTCTGTCTCTGTACTGTGAGTTGACCATATATCAGAATCCCTAATTATCTTCATAAGGGAGTCTAAGAACCTAGCACAACTTCTGTTGCTTTCAGCTGCACGTATATTCTTCTATGCAAGGAAACAGTTAATTATTTTAAGAGACCCACGGTTGCATTTATTTATATTTTAAACTAGGTCTGCTTTAAGAAAGCTTATTTCAGCATCTCTCTCACCAAATGTAAAAAATGAAAGGAAGGGTAAAATCTAATTTGCCAGCCTTACATGTATGAACAGTATTCTTCTAGTGCCTCAACACTGCTGCTTCCTTCTGTGCACGCCTGGCTGCAGACTTTAATTAACTTCCCTGGCTGAATCAGAGCTGTTGTTAATGAAGCAGCTAATTCTGAGAGCAGGGGGCATGTGCTACCATTTAGTGCATTTGTGTGATTCCAGCACCCAAAAGTCACTAGATTTCCCCATGAGTTTGTCCTCTTTGATTATGATGATGATGATGATTAAAGCATAATTACTCCCATTCTTCCCCATGTTGGTCATGCTGAGATCAAGTCTATTACTCGTCCCTTATTCTCCATTTCCCTCTAATACATTTATGCTGGGCACAAAGGCTGCTTCCCAGAAGCAGATTGAAGGTGAAAAATGGCAGGGCGTTGGAGGGCATCTGAGCACTGATTCTTTAAATAGATTTCTTGTGTGCATATAAAGACATACATAATCTGCCTACAGATTCTGGGTATAGTAAAGGTAGAGGTTGCCCTCGCATATATGTAATAGCCCAGTGATGCAAACTTTTTCGGCACCAAGTGCCAAAAAGGGAGCACGCGTGTGCTTCGCATGGCACCGAGTGTTAAGAAGAGAGCATTTTGTGCATGCTTTGTGTGCATTCTTCTGGGCTGCAACCAGGAAGAGGGGCTGCCCAGGGGGCATATGCATGCCAAAAAATGTACTTCCGGTTTACGGCACGGATGCAGCAAATCTTCCGGTTACTCCTATGCATACACACACTCTGATCAGCTGGCCGGCATGCATGCACACGCCGGAAAATGGAAGACCAGCTTTTCCAATTTCCAGCACTGCTGCACAGACAAAGGCCAGCTGATTATTGCGTGCACATGCACAGCAGAAACCTGGAAGATAAACAGGTGTTTCCGTGTATGCCAGCCACTTTGGGCACCCGTGCCATAGGTTCGCCATCCTAGGGAGTGGTTTTCATCTCTGTTTCAAAGCCGAAGAGCCAGCGCTGTCTGAAGACGTCTCCATGGTCATGTGGTTAGCATGATTAAATTTCAAAGGCACACAGAACGGTGTTACCTTCCCACCAAAGGTGGTCCCTATTTTTCTACTTGCATTTTTACAGTGCCTGCTTTCAAACTGCTAGGTTGGCAGAAGCTGGGAAAAGTAACAGGAGCTCACTCTGTTACACGGTGCTAGGGTTTCAAACCGCCAAACTGCCAACCTTTCTGATCGACAACCTCAGCATCTTACTACTGAGCCACCACATCCCTTATTCTGGCTATAGAAGATCCCAGTAAATTGACAGCACTTTCCTATTGATATCTTTAAAAACATGTGCCTGATAGAGGAACATGTTCTCAGATCAATGATAATATTCTGAGCCTCATTCCTTAGTGCTGCCAAACTCTTTGATGCAGTGGATGATTATCAGGGGAAGAATTTTCCTAATATCCTACAATCAATATGTACAGAGTAAGACCATCTTGTAGAACTGTTTTTTGTTGGTTTTTCTTTTTCTTTTTACTGCTTTGTTTCTTATCCTGCCATGTTTGGTGATGTTTATTTCCATTAATTGGTTTTATTTTTGTAGCCTGGTTTGTTATGGCATAAATGCAAAAATATTGTAAATAAAAAACATCATCCTATATGGGCAAGAACGCAGACAGCATGCTGTGATGCAGGCTCTCGACTTCTGGTTTGCATAAAATATCAACATACGTACATAAAAAAGGTGATCATGACGATCCATTTATAGAATCAGTGGGTCCTAATTCTGCAGGAACCACTGTAAATTTACTATTATTATTACTACTGGCTTTTAAGATAAAATTTCTTTTATTATTGGTTTTTTGTTGTTTTATCGATTGTTTTAGGGGGGTTTTATTTGTAAATTTCACTTTCAGCTAGGAAGCATATACGTATCTTTTAAAAAAATTAAAAAGCAAAATGATAAAAATCTCATTTCCAACTTTAGATACAATAATCTAGGATATTTATTTATTTAAAACATTTAAACAGCCATCACTCTTATAACCAACTCTGGGTAGCTCCCAATCAAAAGCTAAAACACCCCATAAAACCATATTAATACTACGGAACTGAATGTTTACATACTATTCCTTCTCTTTTTTCTTCCTTCCTTCCTTCCTTCCTTCCTTCCTTCCTTCCTTCCTTCCTTCCTTCCTTTTTTCCTTTCCCTCCCTCCCTTCTTTTCTCCCTCCCCCTCCCTTCTTTCTTATCTATCTTATCTACTCTATCTATCTATCTATCTATCTATCTATCTATCTATCTATCTATCTATCTATCTATCTAATTTAGCTCAATAAGTCCTTAAAAGTGCACAAAGTTTCTTTGGATAGTAAGTAGCCCAGGTTATGCACATTATCTGGAGGAAGGAGATAGGAAAGTATACATTCAAGCTAGTATGCACCACTCTTGCTTAGTAATATGGGAGCAACTTCTCTCTGGTTTAGTAATAAGATGAATTGCTGGGAGGCTGAAGACAGTGGACAGGAAAAGTGGGAAAAGAGACTCTTAAGTCTGTCAAGTAGCAATCATATAAAGCAGTACTCTCAACAACAGCCAGGACTTGAGAGTACATTTTAGTAGCAGCCAATAGACTTGTCCACTACAATTTTCAATGTGCATATATGAAGTGATTTACTTGACTGGGAAGAGTATTGACATTTTTGAACTTTGATGTTGTAGAAGGCTCCTGACAATACTATGAACAGCTAAGAAGAAAGCAAATGGTTCATTGAACAAATCAATTCTCACTCAAAGCAATAATGATCAGGCACAAATTATCTTACTTCAGATATACTATGCAAAGACATAACAGCCTAGAGTTGGCTTAATGATGGGACAGGAGAAAAAAAGAAGAGGACAAACAACAGCAAAGTGGATGGACTCAATTACAGCAGCAATGAGTGCATCATTGAAGACATGAAAGACCAGGTTAGCAGCATATCATCATGGAAAATAACTACCTATGTGGCTGCTAGAGTTGAAAACAACTTAATTAATCAATCAATTAACCAAGGAGAATAGAAAAATTTCTTTTGAGGGTACCCCTCTGAAGATACGGAAGAGTTGTCAAATGATCACTTTCCCCAAAGTCCTGGAATGCAATATCACTAGCACTTTACAGCACTCTCTAAGTGCTGCACTCTCTAAGTGATTTACAGAGTCACTATATTGCCTCCAACAATCTAGGTCCTCATTTTACTGACCTCAGAAGGATAGAAGGCTAACTAAACCTTGAACTGGTCTGGCTCAAACTGCTGGCAGTCAGCAGAGATAGCCTGCAATACTTCATTCTAACCACTACGTCACCACAAGCCTGAATCTGTGATAGGATCTGGATAAGTTTACCAGGGAATACATGTTTTGCTTGTCAACCAGTTTTCCAAGCAAAAGAACAGCCCCTGTTGTTATACACCTTTGCACTTCCCTGGAACGTCAGCTGGTAAAGCAGTTACTGTTCTTAAAGATACTCAAAGCTGAACATTGACTATATACAAAATAAATACGGGACTAAGAAATTCCAGTTAGCCTATGCTTAAGATCAGAAATGATTTAAACTGTTAAAAGTTAGTTCAGTAAGAAGAAGCTAAGGTCAATCTAGAATGTCATTAATTTCTTTATTTCTTTTTTCTCAATAGATTTTAGACTGTGTTAGTTAAAAATCCATACCGTGTACGGGTTCTGGGAAGTCGGGGGGGGGGGAAGGAGGAGGGGGGGTGGGGGGGTGGAGGGAGGGAGGGGCACACACACAAAAAAAATTGTACTTCAATGTCTTAATGATTGACAAATGATGACATATTTGTGTTTTTTTTAAAATAAAAATAAAAAAGTTCTGTTTTTTTTTTAAAAAAAGCTGAACATTGTGCGAATGCTCAGCTTAAATTCATTTTATGCTGTTTCTGTAAATAAAAGTTTGTCCATTGTTTTTATTTACTTCATTTTGAGAAGAGGCCAAACTGGTCAACATGCTATACAAAGCCTGAACTCTAAGGAAACGAAGTGAAAGTGTAAGTATTCATAATTAAAACAATTTTATTTTCTTTAATTGGAACAGAGTACAATCTGCTGCGGTTCAACATAGTTTAGAGGCTACTATGCTGTCCTTTTCTCCTCCCATCCCTGCCTTAAAAGAGATACAGGGGAAATATTTCAAAAATGTATTAACGGAAAACCTTGAAAGTATCCAGCTGAAACTTGGCAGCATTAATGTTCTCTAAAGCATTTACTATTCTTGTTTTTTTTTTACCCTTCATCCCATCTGCTCAAAATGAAGCAGCTGCAGGCATTTTGATGGTTCCCTATCACAGCTGCTGGTTGCTTTTTTTATTGAATCTGAAGCAGGTTGAATCAAATATTTTACTCCCAAATCGCAGAGCTCAACATCTAAGTGAATCAAGCCATCTCCAGATTTCAATTCTCCCATTTTAATTGGGATCAAGACTTATTCACATATTTCAGAAATGTTTTCCTTTTTTTTGGAGCCAGGAAGTGTGGTGAAGTGAGAGATTCCCACAGCTTGGGAAACCAGACCATCCATAAGCTCACTGTTTCAAAGCATTAAAGAAGTTCACACTAGCTTCATGGCAGTTTCAAATATACAACAAAGAAAGTAGAAATAAATTGGATCAGTGTTTGAGTTTTGATGACTTTATGGTATCCTAGAGCCTAAAAACCTCCAGTGATGGAGCACTGACAATTTTTGGAGGTAAGCTGTTCTACTGATTGTTCTTACAGTCAGGAAATTTCTCCTTTAGCTCTAAATTGATTCTTTCTTTAATGATCTTCCATCCATTACTTCTTGCCCTGCCCTCTGATACTTTGGAGAACAGGTCAACCCTTCTACTTTATGAAAGTCCCTCAAATACTGGAAGACTATAACTATTTCCCCTAGCTTGGTGTCATCTACAAATTTAATGACTTCCCCTTCTATCCCCTTGTTGAGATCATCTATGAAAATGTTGAAGATTATTGTGCCTAAGACAGAACCTTGAGGTACTCCACTGCATGCTTCCCTTCAGGTAGATGTAGTTCAGTTGAGAATTACATGCTGAATACAGTTGGTCAGCCATTTGTGAATACATATGGTGGTGGTACTGTCTATTCCAAACTGTTTTATCTTAGCAAGAAGTAGGCTGTAGTCTACTTTGTCAAATGCCTTACTGAAGTCTAAGTAAAATATGTTTACAGCATTTTCCTAATCCACTTATTTAATCACTTTGTCAAGAAAGGCAGTAAGGTTTGTTTGACATGATCTGTTTTTAACAAACCCATGCTGGCTTCTAGCAATCACCTTGCTTGTTTCTAGTTGCTCAGATAGATAATCACTACTTTTCCAGGATTTTTCCAGGTATTGATGTTAGGCGGATTGGTTTGTAGTCTCCTGGATCCACTTTTTTTCTGTTTTTTTTTTTTGAAGACTGGAACCACATCAAATATTTTCCAGTTCTCTGGTAGCTCTCCTGTGCTCCAGAAGCTTTGAAAGATTTTGTTCAGTGGTTCTGAGATCACATCTGCCCGTTCCTGCAGATCCCTGTGATGTAATCCATTTGATCTTGGTGATTTAAAATCACTGAGAGTGGAGAGGGGGTTTTTCTGACCAGTTTCTTACCTATTTTGACCTGTGTACCTGTTCTGTCTCCCACCGTGCTGCTATTGATAGGCTGGGTTATTTTTTCCTTTTGCCTAAAGACAGATGCAAAGAAGAAACTAAGCAGATCAGCTTTTTCCCTGCTACACCTCCTTACCATCTTCTTCCGTTGGTGAATTGATTGATTGCTTGACTTTTTTCTTCTTTCTTACATATTGAGAGAAACTTTTTTATTATTATTCTTGGCATTTGTTGCAAGTCTTAGTTCGTTCATGTGAAGATGCTCCTAGTTTTCATTACCTCTGTCAACTTTCTCAGTTAGCATTGTGCACAAAATTATCTCAAATAAATAACCCCTGAAAATACCAGGGGTTATTTTCAAGAAGGGAAAACCTTTTCTCCCACCTTGTCTCCAGGAGTGTAATTTAAAGTCTAGGAAACATTAACAAAAAAGAAAAGAAAAAAAAAGCACTTTGCTTTTACAATATTTATAATTTCAACTCTGTTGACACTTTTTGTCACCCATCACTCCTATTCATTCATCCTCTGGAGAGAAATAATGCTGTAGAGACTATGTAGTTTAGGTTGGTGGTGGCATTCTGTGCTTAACTACCTCTCCATCTTAGTGCTTCTCCTATCTTGTTCAAAATTAGTTTGTGATTGTCATTTCATATGCAAATAGATGAACAAGCACTTGACAGTTCCTAGACACACTCTCATTTCAATGAGGACTAAAAATGTTAGGCTGTTACCAGGTAACAATTGACTTTTTGCTGCTTTCTTGCAGAACTAGGAATACAAAGAACACATCGACAACTCTGATCCACAAAAAAATACTGGAAGAACCAGAGAGGGGCTGTTTTTCCAGTTGCAGGCATTCTCCTTTACCTACTTCTTTTAAGTGAAGGCTGAAATTGTAAACTCACAGAAGCTGTGGTGTGTGTACATGTCTACTTTTTTCTACAAAGCAAAGCTTCCCCCCTGTGCTACCCTCCAGTTTGTTTGTTTTCTGAAATGTTTTCCTCTGGGTAGTAACTTGCCTGACAAGCAGAAAGGACAAGACATGTTTGGAAAAGGATAAAAGCTGCAGAACAACCCAACGGAGTTCAGCTTCTTATGGTGGCATGCCATCAAAGATGCTTCTACAAACCCGAGTAGAGTCGTCCTGTGAAAGTTCCAAATCAAGCAAGACCTTTGTCTACCCAAAGTGCTCCTGAACAAAAACCACTGGAGCCCAGCAGTGGAGATCACATGTTACAAATGTGTTAGCAACCTGAACTTTGGTCAGCAAACATAAAATGTAGTAAATCATGGCAGGCAATCATAGGAATTTTTAATGAGATCTGTGTCTCCCAGATAAATGGAAGTTCTTGTTACAGTGATGATACTAAAAAGCAACAAATAACATAACAATTATCATGTACATCTGAAATATGTCCTGTTACATTTAGAGTTTGTACCGTTTCCCTTAAATATTTTAATATCTAATTGTGCATTTTTCTCTCTTATATGTCTTTATGCGATTAAAAAATGGCAGAGTTCATTTTGGTAAGGTAATATGTGCTAGTCATTCCCGACTCTAGGGAGTGGTGCTCATCTCTGTTTCAAAGCTAAAGAGACAGTGCTGTTTGAAGACTTCTCCGTGGTCATGGGGCGAGCATGACTAAATGCTGAAGGTGCATGGAACACTGTTACCTTCCCACCAAAGATGGTCCCTATTTTTCTACTTGCATTTCTACATGCTTTCAAACTGCTAGGTTGGCATAAGCTGGGACAAGTAACAAGAGCTCACTCCGTTATGTGGCACTAGGGATTCAAACGCTGAAGTGCTGACCTTTCTGATCAACAAGCTCAGTGTCTTAGCCCCTGAGCCACCCCATCCCTTCATTTTGGTCAGTTGTACCACTTCTCTCTTATTGAAATATAAAGTAGACCTAGGGATTGATGAGACGTGAGGCATCTGAGGTAAGTTAGAACAGCTTTATTCAAACAGAGAGTTAACTATATACAAGTAGAAGCAATTCAGCACCTCGCCCTGCTTGACAGCTATTTATACGGAGCTGTCAAGCAGGGCGACCAATAGGCGCACTTCTAATAGCCCGCACTCAGCCAGCCGCGCCTTAGCCAATCAGGCGCGGCTTGGCTATTGCCAGCTGTCATTCATAAGCGCAAGGACTTAACAAAATCAATAATGATTTGTTTTCTTTACCTCGAATAGCAATACTCTATTTGGCTTAACTGTCTGCCCATAGAAAATGCTGTAGTAGGTAGACTTTTAGTGTTTCCTAAGAGGATTTGTTTCATGTATTTATGAGAAACTTTAAAAAAAAACCATTTCTGAGCAAGCGTTAAGATTAGTGATAGGGGTCAAACTGTTCCCGGTGACTCTAAGTTGTTACCAGATTTTGTTCCAAATAAAAAGTAAAAATCAATTTTAATTCCCCCCCCCCTCTGAACAGTTTAATATAAATCTTTCTGTTGGGCAATGCAAATCTTCAAAGCATCTTCATGAAAGACTGGGGTACTAAACCAGGACAGCATCTGAGAATCTTCACCTTGTTCAGCAAAAATTGCTTTTGTGCGTGCACAGAAGTCATTTCCATCAAAGTACGATTGTTGATAAACTCAGACTGTCCTTGCTTTGATGCTGGATAGACATGGGGTGCTTTGTTTGTAAAAACACAGTGGGTTGTCTTAAAGCATCAAAAATGCTTATAGGAAATGCTTACAAATGCTTACAAATGTCTTACTTTGCCACCTGAGAGCAGCAAAACAGACTTGATATGGTTCAGTGTGGAACTGGTTTCTCTGCATGTTACTTTTGCCAAGCAGAACTAAGCATTGTGTATACCTTGCTCTTTCAGTGGGGTACCCAAACACTTGGTAAGTTGCTTCAAAGTGACCTGTTGTTTTGAACTTCATTAGTGTGAAACATCTCTTCAAAGATCTGGACCTTCCTAATAATTACCATATTTTTCAGAGTATAAAATGCATCTTTTCCCCTCAAAAATAGGCTGAAAATCTGGGTGCATCTTATACACTGAATACAGCATTATTTTTGCCTCCCCAAACCCTGCCTCCTTCACCAAAATGACCATGCATAGCCTTTAGGAGGCTTTCAGAGTGCTTCTGGCAGCTAGGGAGGGTAGAAATGAGTGAAAAACAGGTTATTTTTTGCTCAATCCCCCCACCAGCCCCCAAGAGCACTCTATAAGCCTCCTAAAAGCTATGCATGCCTTTTTTTGACAAAAAATGGGCCCATTTTTGCAGGCTGTTTTTTGCTCATTTTGCCCCCCCCTCCCGAGCAGCACTCTACAAGCCTCCTAAAGGGTACACATGCCCTCTTTTTGGAAAAAAAGGGCCCGTTTTCACAAAAAACAGGCCATTTTTGGGAGGTCTGCAGAGTGCAAAACCTCTTTTTAAAATTTGCCTCTTCAAAATCTTGGTGTGTCTTATACTCTGGTGTGTGTTATACTCCGAAAAATACGGTACATCCAAAACACTGAGGTTAAGAATATTTCTCAGAATTGTTTGCATGCTTCTAAACTGGAAGCCTGGTAATGTTGGCTCCATAAATAATCATTGAAAGTTTCTAACAGTTAAAACTGCACCTGGGTATATTTGATAGTTTGGGAGGCCTCCTCCCCCCATATCATTTCCTTTCCATTCTCATATATGAAAGGGCGGTGAATGCTGAAATTAAAACAGTTGAGAAGGGAATGTTAATTCTTCCCGACAGATGCATAATGGTCCCAATTTTAACAAGATCTAATATACTTTTCTTTTTAATTACAATGTCATCTGAACATTATCGCATAAAACATGTTTTGAGTTTAGTAAATTCACTATCATCACTAAGTGCATTTCTGAAGGTAGCAGATAATCCATCAAGACCTCATGTGGTAAACACATCATATAAGTAACTTTCATGTTTTACTGTATTTTGGAGTGCCCTTTGAGCAAACACACAATATAGAAATGTACAAATAAAATAAATAACTTCATATAAAACGAGACAGCTTTTCTTATAATCTAGTCTTAAACCCATTAAGGCTTCACAGCTAACAATCAGCAGGAGTTTAAACTGTATAGGTTACTTGAAGTATGCAAGGAGTTGAATAAATGATTATAAAGGTTTGGTATCATCCATGTTTACAGTACTGTTTGCATAAGAATTTGAAAATGGGGGTGGACACAATTTTTAAACAGTATATGTATATACACACAGGCACAAATAACAGTTATCAAATATATCTAGGGTCAGTAAGACCTCTACAGTGATTATGGTGGCTAGTGAAATTATTCATACACTATTTTGCCGAATCAGGCCACAGCTTTCCTCACCAAAACAACAAAAACTATAATAACATCAACCTAACAGCCAATATGAAAGACTGATGATATGGCAATAACACCTAGACTTATATACCACTACAGAGTGCTTTTCGGCCTTCTCTAAGCAGTTTACAGGGTCTGCATATTTCCCCCAATAATCTGAGTCCTCATTTTATCAACTTCTGAAGAATGGAAGTCTGAGTCAGTCTTGAACTGGTGAGAATTGAACTGCCAAACAGTCGGCAGAATTACTGCAATACTGCATTCTAACTATTGTGTCATCATGACTCTATAGCACAAAAGTTGCCAGAGAAATTAGTAGAGTGTAGAATATGTGGGGGGGGGGGAAGTGGGGAGAGAATATATTTCAGAGACACAGACATGAATATCTAGATGTTCAAATAATAAAGAAATAGAAGATATATAAATATTCCTTCTTAAATGTCTAAGCATTTGTTTCTTTAGAAAATTCTTCGACGGTTGTTGGAACTATGTTTAGCAATAACTGACATTGGCATTTTATAAAGCTAATCACGTTATACATAGCATCAGTACATGAATAACAACTGTAGTTAGATTTCCTTCCTCCTGTTATATCAGAGAGATTGCAAAAAACCTGATGGTGTTATTTATCAGAGAAAACATCACCACTGCCATTCTCATTCTTAATCTAAAGCCCTGTGCACAACATTAATCAAGAGCTTGGCCAAAGGTGCATTATGTATCACTTTAATCTACTTCTGAAATGTCAAACTAGTATTAAAAGATGTTTTTAAAAATGGATTCATAAACAATTTCCCAACAAGTCCTCTGATAACATACCTTTTTTCTGTATCTACAATCAATAAAACCCAATAATATCCATAACAGGTTTCTCTTGAGTTATTTTTGAAACTAAAAAGGAGAGCATTTCTTGCTTCTATTTTCAAACTATTCTAAATCCCACCATAATTAACATCTTTATCTTTTTTTAAAAAAATTCTGTCTGATTTCATATTATCTGTAATTATAAAATGTGAGATGCTTATGAAAGCTTATAACATTAAATAAAAATTGTTAGTCAGATAAGATGTCAGTAGACTCCTCTTGATTTTAAGCATAAAAAGGCTCTGTTGAATCAAAATGATCCTATTGTGGCCTGCCAGCGGTCAGTGGATTTGGCAGCGAATTCAGACAGTGAGGGGGTTGGGGAGGAACATGGGCCAATCTGGGGAAGGCTCTGACGAGTGCTCTGCATCAGGCAGAGATGGGGCCAGGGCTGGCTAACAGTTATCAGCTGCTTTCGGAGTCTGACATCAGTGGGGCAGAAGAACAGCTGGAGCCTGTTCCCAGTGTGTGCATGCGCAGAGCTGCCAGGAGTAGGGAACAGCTAAGGAACTAGGGTCAACTCGGGAGTAAAGCCACAGGTAGATGGTGAATGGTCCCTCCCATAGGGAGTAAAGAGGAGCAAAAGGGGAGGGGAGTTTTCAGGAGACAATTAATTCAATTCATTAGAGTTAAGATGTGTTCCTGATGCTTTGCCAAGTGTTGTCTGCTACAGAATGGTGTTTTGAAGATATCGGACTGGCAGCTCTCCAAGCCTGTTAAAGGTCTGTAGTTGTGAAATCTCTTGAAAAACTGTTGGCCAGGGCTGTGCTGGAGAGGAATTCACTTTAAACTAAATAAAAGGGGTTTTATCGGGATGAGGAATCAGCTTCGTCCTTTTGGGAAGCCTACGTCAGAACAGATGCTTGCTTGTTTTCAGTTTTGCTTTCCCTAACCTTGTACCTTAAGATAGGTCACAAACAATTCCCAGAATTCCCAGCTACTTATCTGAAAATTCTAGTAATCTCACACATCCACAATTGAAGAATGCTTAATCCATGCTGGATGAGAATTTCAGGAATTTTAATGTTAGCATATCCCAATGGTACTGTGTTAAGGTATCAAAGAATCAGAACATTGGAAGAGAACTCAAGGATAAGATTACCTCAGGGATAACAAAATGTAGCACGGTCACTGTCTCCCAAAGTTCCAGTCACTTTTACTTCTTCAGCCAATTGGGTCAGAAAAGCAGACCTTTTTGTTTCTTCTTCTTCATTCTGAGAGGAAACAGGAATTCAGTCAGAAACTCTAACTCTCATAAGTCACATTTTTAGCAAACATCAGAGTAGTTAAAACCTCCCATTGTCAATATGATGTGCCTCAGAAAAATTCTATCATCTTATGCACAATATAAGAAATATTTTGGGTCTCTCCAGGAAGTTTATAATTGACTCACATGCTGCTTTTGTGTCCTTTTAGTCTTAGCCTCAAAATCTCAGTATTCCGGTTTCTGAATTTCTCTGCAAGCAGAACATCCTCTTCCAATTTCTGTTAGGCATTTTTTAAAAGTAAACTATAGCCTTCCAGAGCTATAGGAAATCTTTCTACAAGACTCCTCTGATGCCCATGATATTTGTCCTCTTATGTTAGGGTTTCAAATTCTCCTTGTTTCTTTCACATATGCTGTGTCTTGTACAAGAACATCAGAGATTCTGAGCAACATTTTCCACTGACTTCAATGTTATAGTTTTGTAAAACACCTTGCTTTTCACTCCTTACTTCTAATGCTTCTCCATTTGTGTTCTTTGGCATTTATTTCTCTTATCTGGCCTTTTAACTTTCACCTAGGAGGCCCTCATCTTTCCTGATATGCGACAGTGTAAAAATGCTCTCCTTTAAGCTCCTTTGTTTTTGTCCTTACACACAAAGCAGATGTCCTTCTGTTTAAACATAATTCAAAATACAGATATTGCACATTCCTTTCAGATTATTCAGATTATGTGTTTCATGATGCTTGTAAATTATTGTTGTCCCACTTGTATAGACCTCCTGCCAAACTTCTATGAAAGCTTCTCTGTTTGCTTGCTTGGGGAAGATGGGGGAAAAGAGGAAAAGCCAAGCCTTTAGTCATAAGGCTGAAAGAATCTATGAAATCAATTTTCTCTCAATTCTTCATTTTTGTGAATCAAAAAAGCAAAATAAGATTCACTGTAGATAATAGTTCCAGGAACCCCAATCCCCTTGATAAGGATATTGGGGAAGAGGACATTGAGTTTGAGCCATCTGAGATATTTTCAGTGCAGAAGTGAAGACTGTAGGAAGGGAAGGGCAGATTCAGGTTTAAACTTCATGCCGAATCATTTTTTGAAAATATGACACATTCTTCATTGTGCAACATTGTGAGCTGGACATTTTTATTATATAAACTAGGGATCCACAATCCTAATTTGAAGAGTTGGCTCTGTAGGAAGAAAAATACATGTGTTGTCAGATCCTGTTGCAACTGGTACGGTGCAAAGGGGCTGCACATCCTCCACATGGACGTGTACCTACCACCCATGACAGCTCCGCAACGTTCCAGCTGCTTGGCTGAGTGTTGCACAGGCACCATATGCACCCTGCGCATGCGTGAAAGCCCCGATTGGCTCAAATACAGGTAAGGAGCGCGGGTGGGCAGGTGGGCCTTCTGGAGCACCGTACCGGAACGGTACCTGCTGCTCCCAGCAGGCACCGGTACACCCATACCAGGCCGTATCGGTTTTATCCCACCACTGGTTGTCAGTCAAGGGAAATAAATTACAAATAAGCCATTACCAACTTGGGCAAGCATAACCAAAGCATGAATAAACCACCTACACTGAGAGCTATGTGGAGCCATTTGAACCCTCCCCGCCTTTTTACAGATTCCATAGAATCTTCTATTGCCCCATTCCAGTAGCACAATCAATGTTGTGGTTCCTGCCACAAGAACTCAATAAAAGAGTGCAAGTCCCCCAAAGCGGTGGCTGCTGAAACTGGTGAATACTAATTGCCAGGCCATGCAGAACTTTTCAGTAAATATTGAACAAGTCTCCTACTCTCAAGGTCGGCGGGAGAATGGCAAATTTCTGGAGCAGATACGTAGATAGGCAAATCTACATTTGCATTTCCCTCTGTCTCTTTTTCTGTCCACAGACACATCCAGTTATTTTTTGTTTGCAATAAAGCAGTTTATCTATTCATGTCATGTTTATGAGGTTCTAATGTAAGCGAAGGGTGGCTCAGTGGCCAAGACACCGAGCTTGTCGATCAGAAAGGTCAGCAGTTTGGTGGCTCGAATTTCTAGCGCCGCATAACAGAGTAAGCTCCCATTACTTGTCCCAGCTTCTGCCAACCTAGCAGTTTGAAAGCATGTAAAAAATGCAAGTAGAAAAATAGGGACCACCTTTGCTGGGAAGGTAGGAGCACTCTGCGCCTTCAGTGTTTAGTCATGCCGATCCCATGACCATGGAGATGTCTTCAGACAGTGCTGGCTCTGCAGCTTTGAAACAGAGATGAGCACTGCCCCATAGAGTTGGTACTAGCACATGTGTGCAAGGGGAACCTTTACCTTTACCTTAATGTAAGCAAGCTCCTAAACTTACAGTTAGGTGTCTAAAAGATAAGATTTATTACTATGCCTGCCTAGCTTGACAGAGACAAAGACATTAAAAAAATCCCTCATTCCCTTGAGCTGAACTTGATTCCTAGTTATTTCATAAACCCATATGAAATACAAGAGATGTTTTGCCTTTTTTAGTTGTTTTTGTTTAACTTCCTGTCTGTCTCCTACTTGCAATATTTCCTGCTGGCCTTCCATCCAGCTATTCAATTTTTCAGATCTGATCTTTTTTAGTTTTCTGAGATCAGTCAAGATTGACTAAATGCTGCCACCTAGCTGAATAGGAATCCATTATTTTAATTAATTAATTATTCGTTAATTAATTATTTTAAAAATAAAATTGTGAAATAAATGAATGAATGAATAAAACCCTACAAAATGCCATTCAAATACTGTATTTTTCTTACAAATATTTTTTTAAAAAAACATCGCATGCCCTAGGCTTCAAACAAAATATTCAGTGTAGGCAGAAACTTGAAAACAGATTGTCTGTTCCTGCCATAGATTCTTGCCTCTGGTTCCTTAACTAGCATTTGTTATCTGCTTCTCCCTTTTCTCAGTATTCTTTTCTTCAAAGTTCTGATTGGTGATCCCGAGGCTTTACTAAAAAGCTAATCTACCCATGTCCACATACTGGTATTTTTTCAATTACTGTCAACAGAATTTATTTTAGTCTCCCTTAAGTTGCTATGATATTAAAATATATATCCTCCTTCAGCAAGCAACTTAGTCTCTGGGCTGTATTCTCTTGTGATAACATTTAAACACTCTAACACAATAAAGTGTATGTTGTTTTCCAGTTATTATGTACTACAATGGATAGAGTGTTTCTTAAAGCCTCAAAAAATACCACAATATAAATATAAATGTTAGCTAGTATTAACACATGCTTTAATTAATACCACAGAAATGGCTAGCAATGGCTCTACAGTTGGTATAATTTCTTACATTCAGAATTTAACTGTAACTTTACAAAAACAGCCAGCCAGCCAGCTTTCTTCTTTCTCACTTTTAAATATATTTTTATAGCTGTGACAGGCCATAGTTTTAAATTTTAGATAGCTTTCTATTTATTTCTGTCTATACAAACTAAGCAGCCATATAATAGCAAATGTCTTAAGCAGATATAACTATTCATCATCTAAAGTATAAATGGATTCTAGTTTGGCAATATTCCACAATTAAATTAAGAAACTGCAGTTCACTGCTCACCTTTGACAGTCTTCTAAAACAAAACAAAACAAAACAAAAACATTTCCAGATTTTTAAAAGAATAGAATCTAAATAGGAAAGGATTCTGCGTTGCATCCAAATCATCAGAAGATGAGAGCTGAAACCTTTGAAGCAGCTTTTGCAGTGTTTATCTAAAACACATTTATAAAGCACTTCTATTTCACTCCTCAATCGAAAAGTTTCCCAAACTGTTGTCAGGTTTATAGCCTAAAATACTTGACATAAAAGGGAATTAAGCAGAGGATGTGAAGCAGCCGAAAGCCCGACCATTTAATATGGGGGAGGGGGGAGGGGTTCCTGATATGTCAGATCAGTTATCTATCTCTCTGTTTGCTCTAATCAAACAAAATTAAGGATATATCTTTATCTCTCTTACACAAATATGTTTAAGGCTACTGTTTTAAATATTATTCACTTTATTCATTAAACATGAAACTCAGTCAACTGAACATTCAAAAGCGCATCACAAATAGCATTGACTAGTGCTAATGGTTGATTTGGGTTGTTGCCAGCATCCTAGGTATATCAACCAAGTACCTTCTTAAGATGTACGGTGTTCCGAGTAGCAGAGTTTTTTGCAGTTCCGCTGGTGTTACTACAGGAAGCTGCAATTTTTGATGTGTTTTATAAAATTCTTGGACATGGTACCAAGTGCCCCAATGACAATGGATATCACTGTTGTTTGTTTGTTTGTTTGTTTGTTTGTTTGTTTGTTTGTTGTTGTTGTTGTTGTTGTTGTTAATCTTCAATTCAATTTAATTTTATCAGTCTGGGGACTGAAAAAAAACCTTAATATTTTAAGGATCTAAGAGCTGTTAAGGTAGTGCCTGAGTGTAGTAGTTATTGTTATTGTTGTAGTTGTAGTAGTAGTAATTATTATGTGGTTAATCTTTGGTGAGATTCACAGCCTTTGAGGCTCGAGACCTAACCAAGGACCTAGGAACTTTAAGGTACTGTCAGAGGATATAAGCCGTTCCAAGTAGGGTGGTTTTTTGTACAGTCAGAATATTCAAGTCTGATAAATTTAGAATTATTATTATTATTATTATTATTATTATTATTATTATTATTATTATTATTATTATTATTATTATTATTATTATTATTATACAATTGTATCACAGCAGCCAGTTGTTTCGCCGGATTTGGCATTGGTTGCTAGTCGGGCCCCATCCAGGGGCCTAGGACGTCGTATTTTCGTAATATGCGTGCAGATCCAAGCAGTGCGGCTTTTTGATTTTGATTTTGATTTTATTGACATTTGTAGGCCGCCCTTTTCCCTGAGGGGACTCAGGGCAGCTCACATAAAATCAGGGAAGGGGAAATGCAAACAGTAACATAGACACATATAATAAAAAAACAATAAGCAACATACATTCATCATTCGGGAGGGGCACTATCCTTGTCCCCAGGCCTGACGGGCTAGCCAGTTCTTCAAGGCTGTGCGGAAGGCCTGGACGGTGGTGAGGGTGCGAATCTCCACGGGGAGTTCGTTCCAAAGGGTCGGGGCTACTACTGAGAAGGCCCTCCTCCTTGTAGTTGCCAGCCGACACTGGCTGGCCGATGGAATACGGAGGAGGCCTAATCTGTGTGATCTAATTGGTCGCAGGGAGGTGATTGGCAGAAGGCGGTCTCTCAAGTATCCAGATCCACTACCATGCAGGGCTTTATGGGTGACTAATAGCACCTTGAAGCGCATCCGGAAATCGACAGGTAGCCAGCGCAGCTCGCGGAGGACAGGTGTTATGTGGGTGAACCACGGTGCACCCACAATCACTCGCGCGGCCGCGTTCTGTACCAGCTGAAGACGCCGGATGCTCTTCAAGGGCAGCCCCATTTTTGCATTTGACTGATGGTGATTTTGTCAATTTTTAATTGTTTTAAATGTAATTCCAGTGCTTTTGGTATAGCACCCAGTGTGCCAATTATCACTGGAATTATCACTGCTGGTTTGTGCCATAGTCGTTGAATTTCAATTTTTAAGTCCTGGTATCTTGCGATTTTTTCATGTTCCTTCTCGGCGACCCTGCTATCACCTGGTATTGCGATGTCTATGATTGTGACCTTATTTTTCTCAACCAGTGTGATGTCTGGTGTATTATGCGCCAGTATTTTGTCGGTTTGTATACGGAAATCCCACAAGATCTTGACCATCTGATTTTCGGTGACTTTTTCAGGCTGATGTTCCCACCAGTTTGTTGCTGTTTTAATATTATAATTTTTGCACAAATTCCAATGGATCATTTGTGCTACTGAATTGTGCCGCAATTTATAATCAGTCTGCGCGATTTTTTTACAGCAGCTGAGTATGTGATCAACAGTTTCATCAGCTTCTTTGCAAAGTCTGCATTTGGCATCATCAGAGGATTTTTCGATTTTGGCCTTAATGGCATTTGTGCGGATAGCTTGTTCTTGCGCAGCCAGGATTAGTGACTCTGTTTCTTTCTTTAATGTACCTGTTGTTAACCATAACCAAGTTTGTTCACTGTCCACTTTATCTTTTATTTTTTCCAGAAATTGGCCATGCAGTGCTTTGTTCTGCCAACTCTCCATTCTTGATTTTATCACATCTTTTCTGTATTCTTGTTTCGTCTGTTGGGCCTTCAGTAGATTTTTGTTCTTTACTTCGATTAATAGATGTTCTTGACTTTCTTTTAAATAATCAGCCAGTGCATGTTTTTCTTCTTCAACTGTTTGCTTCACTTGTAATAATCCTCTGCCACCTGATTTTCGGGGCAGGTACAGTCTATCAGTATCACCACGTGGATGTAAACTGTAGTGCATTGTCATTAGTTTCCTGGTTTTTCGGTCCAAAAGGTCCAAATCAGCTTGTGTCCAGTTAACTATACCAGCTGTGTATCTTATAACTGGTATTGCCCAGGTATTTATGGCCTTGATTGTATTTCCACCATTCAATTTAGATTTCAAAATTTTCCTAACTCTGTTGGTGTACTCTCGCCTGACAATAGTTTTTACTTCTCCATGCTTGATGTTATCCAACTGCAGAATGCCTAAGTATTTGTAGGCTTCATTTTCTTTGCATTTAATTAATTGGCCATTGGGCATTTCAATTCCCTCACATGCAGTGATTTTGCCCCTTTTTATGGATAGAGTGGCACATTTTTCCATGCCAAACTGCATTGAAATATCGGTGCTGAATACTCGGACTGTGTTTGTCAATGATTGGATTTCTATTTCTGACTTTCCATGGAGTTTCAAATCATCCATATATAGTAAATGCGAATTTTTTTCAGCTTCTTTGGCTGTTTGGTAGCCTAATTTCATTTTTTTTTAAGATTACTGATAGTGGGATCATTGCGATGATGAAGAGAAGAGGTGAAAGTGAATCACCCTGGAAAATTCCTCGCTTGATATTAACCATTCCGTAGATCTCATTCCCTACTGCCAACTCAGTTCTCCATTGTTTCATCGCCTTTTCAGTAAAGTTATTGTTGTTGTTGTTGTTGTTGTTGTTATTATTATTATTATTATTATTATTATTATTATTAACTTTATTCATTAAACATGAAACTCAGTCAACTGAACATTTAAAAATGTGTCACAAATACCATTGACTGGTTGCTGCCAGCATCCTAGGTATCAACCAAGTATCTTCTTGATGTATTTTGAAAATTTTTTGGACATGGTACCAAGTGCCCCAGTGACAATGGGCATCACTGTTACATGCTTCATCCATAACCGTGTAGTTTCAATGGCCAGGTCACAGTATTTTGTGATTTTTTCAAGTTCTTTTTCTTCAACTCTGGTGTCTCCTGGTACAGCAATATCAATAAAACTGTATGCTTCAGCCCTCGACAACTGTGATACCTGGCATGTTGTGTTCCAAATGACGATGTGTGTGTATTCAAAAGTCCAACAATTGATGCATGAGGAATGGCAGATTAGGTGTCATCCTGCAAAATAGATGAAGGGAGCAGTAGTCACTAAATAAAAAATGTCAAGTTTGGAGGTGGTGCTAGTGGGCTTATGGAATGGAGGGTTCGAAACTTACAGCTTTTTACCTAAAGGCCCTGATAGTTAGAAAGTACTAATTTACTAGAATATTGTGCTAGTCTGTTTAGCCTTACAACCTACAAGGTCTTTCCTTTGACCTTTCTTTGGACAGGTAAGGATACTTCAAAAGAAAGCAGTTACCTTCAGATGACTAATGTGCTTATTTTCTAAAATATATCTTTCATTTAGAGCTCAAAGACTTTGGATATAATGAAGATGCTGGATCTGACATTTTGCTTTGCCAACCTCATTTTTTTCCTTTTTTAAAAAAAGTGAAATATATAAAAAGTCAGGAGGAGCAGGAAGCTTGATATGTATTTTTTTTAAAAAAACACCCTGTCTGTAGTTGCATTTGTGTCATAGGTAGCATATTGTGAACCTCAGGCATACATCAACATATTGACAGGCATTGATATAATGGGCCACACAGGATGTTACACTGCCAAAATGCCACCAGCTTTGATGCCATCCTACTAGCTGCTAAAATGAAAGCATCATGCATCCATTTAATTTTTCTGGCACATTTGTGGTAGCATTCAAACAACATATCCTGCAAATGATGGCTGTTTGCTTTGACCTGCTAACCACAGGCTGGGAGCTACCACTCCAATGACCTTTGTTTGATTACCCTGGGCCCCATTGCCTTCATGGAAATTGGCCTATAATTGGCCTTGCTATAGTCTCCAAAAACATACTGAAGTTGTTGTGAGAGAAATAATAAAACCCTAGCAACATCTTGCACTTAGTTTCTCTCTTCCCCCTCCCCTCCCTTGAGCTTTAATAGATGTCTAATGCCTTTTTTATGTTCAGTAAGACATCATTAGTTTAAAAATTAGCATCCTGAAGTGGATGTTTGCCACTAGTGACTGACTTTCAACAGCCAGCAATATGACTATTTAGTAAGCCTTTAAAAGTGTTTTATTTATCTTTGAATGTGCTTCCCCGCCCTCTTTTTATTAGCATTTATGAAGAATAAGCAAGATGATTCACTAGCTGCTTAATGTTTAAATCTAACCAGGATTATTTCATTCTCTCATGGGCTATTCTTCCAACTTTTTCCAATACATTTCCAGTTTCTCCGCTTCTTCTTCTTCTTCTTCTTTTTTGCTGCTAGAAGGATAATGCTGTATCTCTTCATCCATGTCAGTGAGGCATAGTTAGGAAATCAATTGGATTTGAGAGAGTGAGCTGTTAATAATATTCTAGACCTTGCACATTGTAAGACTCTGTAGGGAGCATCTAAAGTCTGAGGGATCACTGCATGTATCATGTTCACTGCCAGATACTCACCTTCAGGATCAATATCTTTGGCCATCAGAACTGTGAAATGATACCACCAGAGAACAAATGATACCAAGCAGAACATTTTATAGCAAGCCAAGTAGACGAGCTTAGTGCTTTACTAAAAAAATAATTTCTAAGATAGCTTGTATACTACATTCCAGTTTGCCATAAGTGAGGAATCTGTGATTTCTCAGATTGTTGAATTGCCACTCTCATCAGGTCCAAGAAGAAACATTAACAGAAATGTTGGGAGCTGCAGTTCAACAACAACTGGAAGGCCACAGGTTTCCCATCCCTGAATTAGATGAGTTTGTAGTTTCATATTCTACAATTTATCTAAATAGTTTTTGACATGTATAGAATGGGGCCATTACAGCCCCAGTTCCATTTTAAAAAGCATTTTGTTCTTGTGATATTGAAAGATAGATTGCTATGTCTTCAGATTTCTCAACTAATTCCTAGATATGGCAGAAGATAAGGTGGCCTGTTCAACATGCTCTTCTCTACAAGGACCTACTAAGTAGGTCTGGGATGTCCACAGTTGTGTTATGGCCTCCTCCCACTCATTTACCTTAACTACCGGCACTGCTCTACTTTTCATACTGAAAATATAAATTCATCATGGCTAAAGCTCCATAATTTGTCTATTTCTGCTTTAAATCTATTCCTACAATTGCATGTATCTCTGTCACACAAAGTAATTTTCATCAAAGTCTTTTCTAAATGTTTTAGAACACCATACATATTTTTATTCAAATAAAATACAGTGGACTCAACATCTCAACACCCTAGAGTCACCTTGGCAAGATGGGTGGCATAGAAGTCTAATAATAAATTTTAAAAAATTTATAGCTTTTATCTGGTTTTGTGCACTAAAAGTCGGAGAAGAGAAGCCGTAATCCTGTGATCTATCATGTAATTGTATTGTGTAGGTGAGAAAAGTGTTAGGCATTTTCTAATTACATTAATGGAAAGTTGAGTACAAAGCAGTATATATAAGGATTGTGCACTGATTGAGAAGTCTTTAAGAACTTGCAAGAGCATAGTACCTCACAGCTACTAATTAAGGTACTGTGTTGTGGCCCAGCAGGAGCCGTTGGAGCTGCCACCAGACTCTGACAGCGAGGGGCCCTATGAGTCGGCTCTGGAGGATGTGGAGGACCCTGGATAGGGTTCTGACTCCGAGCAGGGCGCAGAGAGGCTGGTTGGCCACCAGGAGGCACCTGAGTCTTGGACCAGTGGGGAGGAGACAAGGGAGAGTGAGTCGGAAGCCAGTAGTGAGTTGTTCCTGGATGCATGCCATCGAAGAGCTAATAGGAACAATTACGCAATTACAGGAGGTAATTGCACTCAGCTGGTGGTCATTAGGCTCCTTTCCAGACTATAAAAAGCTACTTGTGCACACGCCCCTCTTTGCAGAAGTCAACACAGAATCGAATGTCGGAGAACTTTATATGAGCTTGGCAGGCTGGATTGCTGCCAAGCCTTATCTGTGTTTATTGCTGCCCAAGCTGGTCTGTGCTGGGTTGCTGCCAAGGACCTGTTTGTCTGTTAATTAAATGCCATAATTTATCTCTGGCTCGGAATGTACTTTGGTGTGGAACGAGGGGTGTCAGAACAGTACTGCATGCATGTTTTTTCCTCAACTTCCACCTGAGTGTGAGGAAAGATGCCACTACCTTAATAGCCACATTAAAAAATATTTGATTTATTAAAGCATCAAAACCATTTCTGATGCTTTCTCCAAAATCCGAAAAAAAGATGTGTATACTTTAATGAATAGCAGGGAGATACTAATGTTGCAGTAGGTCCAAAATATTATATTTCTAAATCATTTTCAAAACATGAACACTTCTAGCATGTGTTAGACATGTATGAATAAATAAAAAGTTGCACAGAAAACTATTAGCATTAGCTTTGTGTGCTATGTACATGAAAAGTGTTCATTAAATAAATATTACAGCAAGAACAAGTGCAGAATTCTTTGCTGGAAACAATTAGAAGTAAACATTTGAAGGAGAGGAATAAGAAATGAAAACTCAATTTGACATGGCACAGTTTTGGTTGACGTACATTAGTAAGAACAGTGAATGCCATTTGCAAGTGATTAGAAGATAATGTAGAGTGAAAGTATAGTGTACATTTTTTGAAAGAATGAATTGAAAAGAGCTTTCCTTTTTCTTTCTTTTAGGATATCTCACAATAGATAAGTGCATATCCAATGAAATTTTTCAAATAATGAGGGTGCAAAATGTGAACCCACTATAAATCAGAACAGTTGTCATCAATATGAGAAAAGCATACCAAGAAAAATGATTTTAAAGTCTTTTTTTTTTGCATAGTTTAAAATTAGCCTGTCAAAGATTTTCTCTAGCATTACTCTGTTGCTCAAAATGACTAGGGTAATTCATTGGAAATTTTCTTTCATTGCAGAAATAGAGAGAGAGAAACAAAGAAACAAAGAGAGAGAAAAGGAGATGTGTTTAAGAACCATTTGATAGAAGTTTTAGAATTATGCTATGTCCCTAACATGTAAGCAGAGTTGAAATTTCATGCTGTGATAAAGAACTTAGAATAGATTGGTCTCCCTGATTGGTGCGTGTTGTGAAGGCCAGACAATGGTTGGATCCCACTTAGCACAGCCTAATGATGATTGATTTCCTACAGAAGTTACTTAGTTTGATAGGAACCTTTTAACTTATTCTTATAAGTCAGGACATGGCTAGTACCGGTCAGAGAAATTGTCCTGTGCTTTTTCCTGTACTATTTCTCATTTAGAATGATGAAAGAGAATGCACTTTAGGAGGACAATTACAAAACCAAACAAAACCAAAGATAGATTGTGAAATACTTGTCCATATTTCATTCAAGAGGGCCAAAGGGGAAGTGTGAGTATCCTATTTTTCATTGTACAATCAGTCCTGCAGTGCCTGGCAGCTTTCTTCACCTCTCACACTTCAACTGGATCCCCAAAGAAGATATCATGAGGAAATTTCTTCCCACTGGTTATTTTGATAGTAAAATTACCATTGTAGCCAAAGGGGATTTGTTATTCATCAGATTTTCTTCTTCTAGTTAACATTCAGAGAAATTATCTTTCCATTTTCTCAATCTATAAATTAGGGACAGAATTTATAAAGGATTCCTTTCTCTTCCTCCATAGAGAAGAAGTAAAACTGAAGTAGGTTCTGTCAACCTGGGGATTCAGATCAGAATCTTCTAGAACAGGGGTGTTAAACTCACATCATCACAGCGGCATCACGTAACATAGGCATGGCCAGCACATGACTCATCCGCCCTGTGAGCCACGAGTTTGATACCCCTACTCTAGATAAAGGTCTTTGATGTGAACTGAAATCCCAGGTTAAAAGGGGACGAGATCAGTGGTGGGTTCTGGCTGGTTCAGCCTGGTACGGCCATACCAGTAGTAGCCAGGAGCAGTGGCCACTGTACCGGTATGGTGGGTCATTTGACCCACCCATCCACCCACATTCCATACCTGTTTTAAAAGCAACTGGACAATTGCGTATGCGTGCACAGTGTGCGGCGTCTGTGCAACCTTCGACAAGCAGCTGCTGAAGGGGCGGTGGAGTGTGCATGCATGACCAGGCCCCATGCACAGTGTACCAGTAGTGATGGGGAGAGGAACCCACCACTGGACCAGATGTATCCATATGTTTCTTTTCCATTGTAGAAGCATTGTTTCCTTGGAGGTGAGAAGGAAAAAAGCTTCACTGACACCTCATTTCACATGTAAAGCTGGAGTCAGTTAACATTTCCACCTGCAAGGCAATCAGGTGTTGATAATCAAGCAATATGTTTCTATTCATGAAGCATCCTGTCAGGCTTCAGTCAACAGATAGGACTGGAACCAATTAGGCAAGCTCACAAGAATCCAAGAAGGTCTTATATGTAATCCTTATTGAAGAAAGGTAAGAAGCCAGAAAAAGACAATTGTAGCAAGCATGTTTCAAGAGCAAATTCACTCTAGAAATAACATTCCAATTCTGTACAGGTAGTCCTTGACTTACAATGACACATTTAGTGACTGTTCAACATTACAACTGTCCTGAAAAAGTGTTTTTCGAACTTAAGTCTGTGGAAACTTTCCCATGGTCATGTGATTGAAACTGGGGCGCTTGGCAACTGGCATGTATTTATGACAGTTGCAGCATCCTTGTGTTATACAATAATCATTTCCGACTTCCCAACCAGCTTCTGACAAGCAAAGTCAATGGGCGAAGTTAGATTCACTTAATGACTGCAAGATTCCCTTATAAATACAGTGCCATTTAATAACCATGGCATAAAAGGTCATAAAATTTGTGTACAACTCCATTGTTGCTTAGCAACAATAATTCTGCCCCCCCCCAATTTTAATGGCAAGTCAATGGCTATCTGTAGATTCTCCTTCTTGCCCGCTGTAATTGGTTCCAGTCTTCTATTTTATATTGGAAGTTTTCATTTGTCCTTGTTTTTGCAATGATCAGATTTGTCGTCATATTGTTTTTCCACTGTTTGTGTGAAGATTGAAATGTATATAATCCACATTATGGGAGAAATGCCCTAAATTTCTCTGGAATTGAATTGTATTTATCTAGCAAGGAACCTGGAAAATGAAGTAAGTTTATACTCAGAAGCTGTGTAGAATCTGACAGTTGCAGAATCTGTCCCATCCATTATGTCACCTGTCATACTTCTTGAGACAAAGCTGAGCATCAACATGGTTCTAATGTAGATCCTTGGCCACACCCTTCGTACAGGAGGAAGTTGTTAGTGACTTTAAAGTTAATGGCTTAGTAACCAATTACTGCACCAGAGTATAAGGTTGCTTACCTTGTAGAAGGAGTGAAAGGTTACTAATATTAATAGTCATGTTTTACCCAATAAACTGGAACTAGTTAGGCAAGTCCACAAAAATCCAATTAGACTGGAACTAATTAGGCAAGATCACAAAAATCCAAGAATAAATAATCTTTATTAAATAAAGTTGAGAAGCTATAAAATGACAATTCTAGCAACTGATGTTTCAGAATCTCTTTCTCTGTCTCTCTGTCTCTGTCTCTCTCTGTCTCTTTCTCTTTCTCTCTCTCTCTCTCTCTCTCTCTCTCTCTCTCTCTCTCACACACACACACACACACACACACAAACACACACACACACAAACTTTTTAGCACTTCTGTTTCCCATCTTCTGTAAAGGGATGACTAGACCGCCTTTTCTACAAAACCAGTTTCCATTTCCCTTGCTTTTTTCATGTCAGATTTGCTTCTAGGTTGTTTTTAACTGACTGTGTGAGAACTTTCACTGATTTGTGAGAAATCACAAATCCTTTCCGCTTGAAACAAGATACTGACCTCATCACACTGCAGTTCTGTATAAATATATAAATGTCTTATAATATTCATGATTTCACACACATTAGTTTTCTTCAGTTGGTTCACAGATTACATGAGATTGAAAAAAGTTGTTCATGTTGGTTCTGTACTTCGTATGTCTCATGTGAATCAGTTGTTGCTCTTTCATTCTCAGACCTTCTGAACTGAACAGTGAGGTCTGAAGAAAATTCTATTAAAGTTCAATAAAGCATTATATAGCAATGCCTACTCCATGCAGTTGAAATAGTTGACTGAACAGGAATTGTAATCCTATAGAGTTCTGCTTGTATTTATGCACACATGACTCTAATTCACATAAAACACAGAATAACAGAGTTGGAAGGGACCTTAGAGGTCTTCTAGTACAGCCTCCTGCTCAAGGAGCAACCTTCTGTACCAGGTTGCTGCCAGTTCAGCCCAGTTCAGCCAAACTGGTAGTGGCCTGGAGCAGCTGACAGTGAACCGCTATGCTGGCTCTTTTGGCCCACCCACCATGCTCTATACCTGTTTTTATGGCAAAAAGCAAAATGTGCATGCACACAGAGTGTGCAGCACCTGTGTGAGCCCCAACAATCAGGTGGTTATTGTAGGGGTTGTGGATTGTGCATGTCCGTGCAATGTGAGTCGGGCGTGTGTGTGAATGGAATGCCCGCACACGTGATCAGCAAACCAGTAGTGATGTTAATTGCAACCCACTACTGCTCTGTACCACTTCAGAGAAGTGATTGTTCAGTCTCTTCTTAAAAACCTGTAGTGATGTAGCACCCACAACTTCTGAAGGCAAGACATTCCACTAATTAATTGTTCTCACTGTTAGGAAATTTTGCCTTATCTTTAGGTTGCTTTTTTATTAGTCTTTTTGATTTTCCTCTTTTTGATTAGTTTTCATCCATTGTTTCTTGTCTTGCCTTCTGATGCTTTGGAAATAAGTTGACCCTCTCATCTTTGTGGTAGTCCCTCAAATATGGCAGCGCCATTATCATGTCTCCTCTAGTCCTTCTTTTCATGAGAATAGACATACCCAATTTCTGCAACCGTTTCCCCTAATCATCTTTGTTGCTCTTCTCTGTACTCTTTCCAGAATATCAACATCCTTTTTATATTGTAGTGATGAAAACTGGATATAACATTCCAACTATTGTCTTACTAAGGCTTTCTAAAGCAGTACTAGTACTTCCAGTGATCTTGATTTCATCATTCTGTTAATGCAGCCTAGGATTGCATTGGCTTTTTTGGCTGCTGCCACACACTGTTGGCTCATATTTAAGTGATTGTCCACTAGGACTCAAAGATCTTTCTCACAGTTTCTGATACTGAGACAAATTTCACCTAATCTGTACCTGTACTATTTGTTTTTATTGCCTAAGTGAAAAACCTTATTTTTCTCTGCATTGATCAGATCTTGCCTAGAATGCAAAGGGAGAAACAATAATGCACAACCTCATCTCCCTAAATCTTTTCATCCCTTTATCAGATACCTAAACTTGTAAAGTTTTGTACAGGAAATGTCTATTTAAAGAATACAAAGTTTGAACACGTTAAAATTTATTTTGGTGTATATTTTTGCCTGTAAATTATTTCTACTCTCCTTTTTATTTGTAATATAAAAGAAATATTTAAAAATACAAAATGTCTAAATGCTCAAAATACCTGGGCATGTAAAAGTCTTTGAAATAATGCTGTCCTTGACAAAAGTTGTAACTGTGGCTGAGTGATTTCTAGAAATGACCATTTACTAATGGATTTTCTGAATTTTCTGTGGGAAATGCTATGAGGTGTCAGACCTGGAAGCCATCTTTCACCTTTGGGACTCCATGCCTGCCACATCTTCTACTGTGAGAAAATGGGAGGGGGGATTATATAGAGTGTGGGTGATGTAGTCAAAATAACATTCTTCCTCAGAAAGTCAAGGCCACCTGGCCCTGCAGCTGCGATGAGGTGACTGGGAGGCATCTCAGTTTTGGATGGTGCCTGATTGGATCATGTGATCGGCCTATGGGTGCTGGGCAGGGACTTGAACTTACTTTTGGGTGGAGAATACTTGGAAACTTTCAGGTTTGGGTTTTCCCAGATGTGCCAATATGACATCACTAATAAAATGGAACTTTGAGGAAACTAAATCCTTGGAGTCTTCTTTCGTTGGGGGGAGGTGGTGGTGGTGTGTGACTTGGAATCCTAACAATGATGGGTATATTTTATGCCAGTGGTTCTCAATCTTTTTTTTTCACCACAGACCTCCCTTTAAATACCTTTTGTGGCCAAAGGTCATGGCCATGGGCTCTCAAGATTTAAATTTCAAGATTTAAATTATAACATTTCTTCCAGCCTTCGCAGATTCTCTCTGATATCATGCCCCCTCCCCAAAGCAGTCTGCAGACCACAGGTTGATAACCACCGTTTTATGCTGTTTTATTCAGTCCATGAGTTTAGGGAGTTTTTCAGGCAAAAGAGAAGGAGAGAGTGTTTGTTCATAAAATGCAACAATCCTTTGGGTTTCCAAAATGTATGGCCATTAAAAGGTCTTCCTCCCTCCCCCCTTTTTGATTGATTGATTATGTACCATTGAATCGTTGTTGTTGTTGTTTTACTCCTAGAGACCATATCAATAGATATTCTCTATTGATGATCTGTCCCTAACAGAAAGGGATTCTTATGAGCTTTTATGAAGAGTAATTGAAAAGTATGTTTGGCATGTAAATTAAACCTATTCCAGCATTGAAGCCATGTTTCCCTTTGAAGAGCTCCCACATGGAAAGCAAAGTAGCAACAAAACAAAGCAATTAAAAAAATCCCAACCACTCATGAAAGACAGTGAGAAAGAACAATTGTGTGCATATTTTATTGCTAAGACAGCCTGGCTCTTTGAAGCTCTTATTCCAAATTCTTGAAGCCATTTCTGTTATTCAAGCAAAAATTCTATAGCAATGTCAAATAGAGTTGAAAAAAATTCTGTATGATTAGCTACCTTCCTTAGGATAGTTTGACACATTTATACCAGGTTATACATCTAGATGCATTATAAGCAAAGTCTCCTGATGAGATAAATGGGGCTCCATTTCTTGCAGCCATTTGTCTAGTCCCTTGCAGTCTTTCATACATCTTTTTCCCATCACTTATATTGCTTATTCCCTCCTCCCCCCTTTCCCCCTTAAATTAATTCCTGAAACTGCAACAGTAGAAAAAGAAGGAGGCTGCGGTTCCAAAAATTCAAATATCTACTGCATATTTTCCATCATTTGTACATGATTTTCTGGGCTGCCATGATTTTCTGGGCTGCCTTGCTTGTTCCAAGTAACCCAATCGATGGGTCTTGTTTGGAACTGGTAGCTTGTGCTTTAAAAATTCTTCTCTGGCATTGGTTCTGGAAACTTGGGCTAAGACAATAGGTAGCTATTAGGGCTTTACAGTCCTTCAGTTAGGCAGAGAAATAGGTGCAGGAGCAACTATGTACCCTGATGGGTAACTCCTTAAGCATCTGCATCTTTTCCAAAACCAAATAGCAATAGCAATAGCAATAGCAATAGTGACAAGATCAAGTGGTCCTTTGCAGCCACAATGCAATCCTTGGAAAAGACCCTTGGTTTCAAGAGCTGATGACAGATTCTATGGGGGTATCTCTTCATGCTCCGAAGCTTCCTTTTACCCTGAATCCAAATTTGCTGCATAGCATAAATAGGATATGCAAGTTACTGAAAATCTAGGCAGTGTTATTACTTACACAATATGTGCCATTCTTCTCTCCCTCCAGGAGATTCTGGGTCCTTATAGAGATTCGGCTTCTTTATATAGGGATATGTGCAAAGATCAATTCATGTTTTAGGAGATTTCTGAATGCACCTCACATTTAATTGCCTAGGAATTTTATATGCAACATTCCCATATATTCAATTTTCATATGAAACTTTCTCCAATGTATGTATTATTTAAAGGCAATCCTCCTCTCCTCTCCTCTCTTCTCCCTTCCCCTCCCTTCTCCTCTTTTTCTTCTTTTTATTTTGGTTCAACTTCCCCAAATTTATACCAGTTTTGTAAATGCTCAATTTTGAGAAGAATCTTGGGAGGAAAATACCAGATACTTGGTGGTGGGTTTCAATTTTTTTTAGAACCTCTTCTGTAGGTGTGGCCTGCTTTGTGGGAGTGGCTTGCCATCCATGTGACTGGGTGGGAGTGGCTTGCCAGCCATGTGACTTGGTGGGTGTGGCCAACTTGTAAAATGTGGTGAAACTCACTTAACAACGCTCTTGCTTAGCAACCATAATGTTGGCTCAGAAACTCTGGCATTTGAAGCACGCAAGTCTTAAAGTTGTCAAGTTACAAGATCTTTGCACCCATAACTCTTTAGAAAAAAAACCCAGGGGTGTTCAAACTTGACAGCTTTAAGACTTGTGGGCTTCAACTCCCAGAATTCCTCCTCTCGCTCTTCATCTTGATGATGTGTGGACGGGCGGGGGGAGGGAGCTGGAACTGGTTCTAAACGGCACTGTAGATTTGTGGAACCTCTTCTATAGAAGAGGTTAGAACTGGCAGGAACCCACCCCTGCAGATACTGTACTTTCATCAAAAAAAATTGTCGTTGAACAATTGTCAGCAAATATTCTTAGAAGTTGTCAAATGTACAGTGATATATCGTAGTTCAATTCAGTTGGAGCAGAGACCAGTAATCCCAAAGCTACATAAGGATTTGAACACCTTTTCTGGGTGAGTCCCCTGTGGAACCATTAATTACAATGCTAAGTTTTTGATAGCATGATAATGCAAAATTATAGCATAATTTCCTGTTATTTTGAGGCAGACTTCTGTGTGTCTGGGTTGCTGAGACATAAGAATATTCCAATAACCCCAGAATATTTCCTCCTTCTCATTATCTATATGTCAGCCTGCAGAGGTTTTATATATATTGTCCTCTAACCCCAGAAAAAGATATCCCATGTGGTGAATCTAAAGTATGTGGAAGAGGAGGAGGAGCCAAATGATGAGATTGTGACCTGCTTGTTTTCAATTGGCTATGATCTAGGTGTAAAATATCATCTCCTTTTTGGTCATTGGCCAATATGCCTGCCCTTCACTATTGCTGTAGCTTTAAGGGAGACTGGCATAGTGGATCAATGATAAAGGCTATAACAAAAAGGCAATAATTTTATTTACTAATTCATTTTTTATATTAGCACATTCTTCATATTTTTTTTGCAAATTTTCTATCTTTCCTTCCTCATTTATTCCAACATTTTAAAGCTAAGAGCAATTTGCCTTCTTTTAATTCCAAGAACAGATACAGCGTTATTCCAGAATGTTTCTCATTATGATTCAGATAGAAATATTTTCTCAGAGGCTATCAGAGCTTAGGCTCCAATTATTACACAACATCATAATCTTGATGTAGTAAACTCTCTCTAGATTTGTAAGCTTGTTCTGGGAAAAGAAGTGAAAAGTATAAGTGTTGGCTACATTCCCAGGTTCATCATAGAATTTGTTTCACTTCAATTTATGTCAGTTTCCACTTGAGGAAATGAAGTTATCAACCATCACTTGATATGTTCCACAACATCTAAATTGAACTGAATTAGATTATAAAGTTACAGGCAACAAGTACAGTGTTTTAACTGTTGCAATTATATTTAGTTACCACAATGACAATCTCTTTGCCCCAGCTACAACTTCTGCACCATTGTAATATGGTGCTATATAGTATATTACTGGAATTAATTTTAGAAAATTGATTTTATTGATCAAATTACTATGCTATGCATATGATTATTGTAACACAAGGGCACCGTGAGATACAACCACTTGCAAACTTTCTATAAAGATCTAACATATTAGAATAAAATAAAATTATTATTAATAGGGCATGTGTCAGCCTTCTCAGATGGGACAGGAAATATCACCAGGTAAACGAATTCTACTTTATTATAAAGACACATTAACAAAATCTTCCATGTCTGAAAGTAAAAGTCTCCTGCTATCATATTTACAAGAGAAATTAGAGAGAGTCCTTTCTGAGTCTCTTGCTCTGACCACTATGCAGTTACAGGCTATACTGTCTCATATCAGAGAGTGAGATCCGTGGACTCTAAATTTGATAAATAAAACATAAATATGACAATTCCCTAGGCCAGAATCTCTGCCTGTTTCCCAAGGTCTTTCCCATATATCAGGGATGGCGAACCTTTTAGACACCGAGTGCCCAAACTGTACAACTATGCCCAAACTTAAAGTTGTCTGCGTGCATGCATGGAAATACACAAACATGTCCATGCGTAGACATGTGTGAATGTGCACATGTACAAAAATGTGCGTGCATGTGCAGACATGCGCACATGCGCAGCAGAGACCCGAAGACCAGCTGGCCAACAGAAGGCAGGGCATCCCCAACCCTGGCAGCATGGCAAGAGGTAAGATCTTTTTCTTTCGTGAGCTTCCATTTCATTGTCTGCAGGGAAACAGAAGCTCACAAAAGAAATGCCACGGTAATCTGACCTGGGGTGACGGCATGCATGCCAGCAGAGAGGGATCTGCATGCCACCTCTGCCACGCGTGCCATAGGTTCGCCATCACAGCCATATACGATTATAGCATCCTTGTTAAAATAACAACAGTGCTTTCCCCTTATTAGTTTTCTACTTTTCATCCTTGGTCCATTATATAAGTTTTGATGTGTTCCTTCACTATATTCTGCAAGTGAACATTATTTATTCAGTGGTACTATTAAGATTATTTATTGACAAATAAAGAGAACCTTAAAATCATACCAGATGAAAATTTAAAAGGAGAGATCTAAAGCAACAGAATAACTGTGAGCAATATAATATGCCATTAGACAAGACCTGTATCTCTAGGGTTCTGCAGAACATTGTCACACTCAGTTTTCAAGTGGAAAATATTGCTCTTAGCCGAACAGGTATAAACAAAAAAAAAATGGCTGAGAAACATATTTTAAAAACTCTTTCGATAACTTCCTGAGCTTTTTCACAACCTGCTCCAACTTTGAGGCCCTCCTGTTCTCATGTCTGAACTTTCTTTCTCTCTGTCCTAGAATGGACCCAACTAGTCAGGGATTCACAATGAATGGGATGTTGTAATAGAAGTGATTGGTCTAGTGCAGGGGTGTCAAACTCAATGCCCGCAGGGTACTTAGATCTGGCCCACGGGACAGCCCTGGAAACAGCAAACGACCAGCCTGTGGTGCCTCTGCCAGTGAAAACGGAACTCAGAGAGGCTGCATGCAGGTTCTGTTTTCAGCTGCAATGGGCTCTTGCAGCCCTCTGCCAGTGAAAATGGAGAGTTCAGAGGGGCCATGCACGCGCCCCCTGAGCTCTATTTTTGCTGGCAGAGGACTGTAGGGGCTCATTGCATCTGAAAGTGGAGCCTCAATGAGTGACATCAAGCTTCCTTTCACCTGCCCCACCCCCAAGGTCAAACACAATCCTGATGTGGCCTGCAATGAAATCAAGTTTGACACCCCTGGTCTAGTGGTACTAACGTTTTTGTTTTCTGCAGAATGGGATGAAGCCTGCAATCAAACTAAGACTTCATAATAAAATTAGGGATGCTAACTTTAATAGAAATCTGTATAAGGGGATGCACACCATATTTCTTTAACCTCTCTTCCTCTTAGAATGTTCTCTACAATTTTCCCCCAAGAACCATTAAGGGGGAAGGGTTAATTTATGAGATTTACTGATGAAATTCATCCCTTAGCATTTAAAATATTATTTAAAAATTCTTTTGATAGAAAGGGAAGCATTATGATTGTGTTGGCCTCAAAATTACATCATAGGACAGGAGAACATAATATGACTATATAGCAATTTGCAAGGTATATAGATGAATGCAAAAATTTTCTTTTTCTCCAGAATGCAATAGAAATGAGAGAACAAAGTACATTTTAGTTCAGTTGAAGATCATGATATCCAGGATAATGTTATTCTGGAAATGAACTTCTGACCATGTAGATGGTGCTACCAAGAAGAGTTCTGTTTCTTTGACTATGAGCTGCAGTATAAAGATTCCTGGCAAGGGCTCCAGATGAAGACTGCTACACATGAAGAAAGCTAAGGATGTGTTTGTTTGTTCGTTTCTTTATTGGATTTATATGTGTTCAGTAGGCACCTTTCCAATCTCATCAGGAATGTGTTAACATAGAGAAAAAGACCAAGTGTGTTGAAAGCCCAGTACAAAGCATATCCAGAACAAGTATACCAACTATCAGTGATGTGCAGTGAGGTTTATGGCTGGTGAGGTACTGACACAGGGGTTTCAATTTTTTTTAGACTTGTGGACTTCAACTCCCAGAATTCCACAGCCAGGCATGCTCAGTTCCGATTTAAAGTGACAGCATTTGTTTTTCTCCTTTGCGAAAAAGTTTTCCTTCATTCTTTTTCTTCTCCCTCCCCCTCCTCCCTCCCCCTCCTTCCTCCCCCTCTCCCTCCTTCCCCCTCTCTCAAACAGACACATGCACACAGAGAAGTTGGATCCCTCTCTCACTCATTCAATCTCAAACAAACACAAACACAGAAGTTGGATTGGATATATTTTCCAATGGCTTGAAAGCAGCTCCTCTGCCATACCCTCCCCCTATTCCCCTGCTGCCTTCTGATCCGAGCCTTTGATTGCAGGTGGAGCCACGTTGCCTTTTCAAACTTGTAATCAGTGAAGCTGGGCTTATATACTTTATCCAGCTGTGTGTGTGTGTGTGTGTGTGTGTGTGTGTGTGTGTGTGTGTGTAAAGGCAATCAAACTACCCTTGGGGAGGGATCTACACTTGAGGATGAAGTTTGAATTCCTCCCCTTCCCTCCGACCCACACACGTACCTTTTCCAGCTGTTTCAGAGAGGATTTCAACTCTGCTCTTGCCTGCAATCATGAACAGGAAAAAAAATATAAAAGGAAAAAGCTGAGATCAGGCTGAGCTAGTTGCTGCCAGAGTCACCATGTGGATGACTCTGCTTAACTGTTTAAAAAAGCCTCTAAAAAAACACCCTCTACAGGAGTCAGGAGAACAAGGTGCCTCATATACGTCAGGAATTTTTCGGCTTTTAACCCTTGCTTAACTCTGCTTGAGTGATCATAAAGTCAGACTAGATGAGGCACCTCGTTCTCCTGCCTCTTCCTGTAAAGGGCTTTTTTAAACAGTTAAGCACTAAGCAGAGTCATCTCAGTGCTGTGACTCTGGCAGCAACTAACTCAGCCTTTTTCCTTTTACATTTTTTTCTTTTCATGATGACAGTGGTGAGGCTCTGCCTCCCCTGCCTCCCCTGACTGCACGTCCCTGCCAACTATATACTATATATGTAGTTGACTGGAGGCAACTATATAGAAGACAAATGTTGAAGCAAGGGGGAGGGGGAGATAGAGATTGGGTGAAAACTACAACAGCAAAATCTGTACATGGTATCATTCCAATCTCAGATGTTTCTACAACAATGTTCAGCTCATGGGAAATAAAGAACTTGGAACTCCCACACAGAGGGTCAATAAAGTATAATATCATAGGCATCATTGAAATTTGTTGGGATGACCCACATACTTTCAGGATTGCCAGGAAAATCTGCATCTTATTTAGAAGGAAGAAAGACAACATAAAGTTTCCTGTTGTATGTAAGAAAAGTAAATGCTTGCAGAAAAATTCACAAATCAGAAAATGGAAATCCTGGTAAAAATGTTTGGCTAAGAATAAAAGGAAAGAGAAGCAAAATTAGTATTATCATGAGAATTTATAAAAAGACTTGTATTTTTCGGACTATAAGACACAAAGGAGTATAAGACACATCATCATTTTGAAGAGGTAAATTAAAAAAAAGTTTTTGCACTCTGCAGGTCTCCCAAACCATCTGCACACCTCATTTTTTGCAGAGAGAGAGAGACAGACAGAGAGCGAAAGAGAGAGGGAGGAAGGGAGGGAGGGAGAGGGAGGGAGGGGAGAGAGAGAATGCAGTTTTGGGAAGCTTGTAGAGTGCTCCTGGGGGCTTCCCCCCCAAAATGAACAAAAAATGGCATTTTTGAAAGAAAAAAAAAGGCCATGCAGAGCTTTGGAGGCTTGTAGAGTGCTCCTGGGGGTGCGGATGGGGCAGAAACGGCTTGTTTTTGCTCATCCCCAGCCCCCAGGAGCACTTTGCAAGCCTCCCAAACCCTCTGCATGTTCATTTTTGCAAAGTGGGGGGTTGTTAGGCCACAAATGCTGTATTTAGTGTATAAGGCACACCTAGATTTTCACCCTCTTTTCTGGGGGAAAAAGGTCCATCTTATACTCAGAAAAATACAGTATCTGGAAGAAGAATGAGTGGAAAGCTATTTCCAGTTTGTATACTGCATTTTAGGTGACTAGGGAACTATGGGAGGATGAGTCCACTTCTTTTCATGCACCATTGTTCTTTTTTAGGATTTGTCCTATTTTGATTAGATCAGTGAAGCTGGACTTTTATTCCAAAGAACCTACCACAGATACCATGGACAACACACAGAACACTCCCCACCCCCCTACCCCCCAAAAACCAATTTATTATACAGAAACCTTTAGTTAACCCAATACAGAAACAAAGTAACTGAATCAAGAACTCCCCAGTGATCATTTATTAAAATAAGTTTTAACTAATGGATGGCCTTTATTTATTTCCTAATTATATTACATAGTGCTTTCTATTTTATGATGTGATTATAATGTTGTATATTGTCTTTTTATTGTAGTTAATTACCACAAGCACCATTCATGCCAGAAAAGCAACACAGACACACATATGCCAACGTTACAGTTATGCAGAGATCAAAAGTCAAAATTTGATCTAAAACACACATGGATTTGCACATACCACCTGCTGACAACACTTTAAAGCAACCATGACTTCTTTCTTGGCTCACACAGCTGCCCTTCACAGTTGACATACAATCACTTCTATGTATGCTCCTAATCCATTTTGCTCTTTGAATCCACACCCTTAATAAATGTCTGTCCCTAATAAATATGCTGGCAAATATTAAGGATCTTACACTTTAATTATTTATTCACTTATATATGTTAAATTTATATTTTTCCTTTCCCCCCACCAAGAATTAAAGGTGGCTTTCATGAGTATCCCCATTCATTTTTATTTCACAAACTTTGAGAAAGCCTACATTGAATATGTAACCGGCTCAAAACCACAATAAGGGTCCATGATTAAGGGTGGACTTGAAAAATCAATTAATTCAACCATTGCACCATATTGGCTCTCTTTATGGTTTGCTATGATGTGAATGTTATGTCAGATCAATACCACTATGAATACCTTATGAAATATAAAATTGTTGTGTTCCATCAGTCTTGACAGAGAGGGATGTAGGGAGTGTGGCTAGAACCACTACAACTGCTACTGTTCTTTTCAGTGCTGCAGCAGGGTAGACCTGGGGCCAGATACGTATATCACACACACTCCCCATTTTAGCAAAGGGGAAAAAGTTGTGATACATCACATGATGCTACGAGTACACAGTGGGAAAGACTGCCATTAGGGCTCCGTTGCATCACCAGTGAGAGTGTTAACAGGAACTCTTGATTCAAAGGATACATGACCTTTTAATGTGCCAGAAACACCGGTAATTCTACATAGATTGGAAAAGGCATGGAAAAAAATAGTGCAATACCAAGCCTCCTGGCTTAAAAAATGAGCAACAATGTGAAGGCAAATTTAATTACATTAAAATTGCTTCCTTAGAATAAAGTTCAATCATTTATGTGGGTTTTTTTCACAACATTCACACCCTCCCTCCCAAAGAAATCCATTGCCAAAGAAAGAGAATAAAAGCAGATGCTTTTATTAAAATCTGCATAGAGTGATTTATATCTATATGTGCACATTTAAATTAGTATAATTTCAAGAGAAATGTCAAGGTTAACTGCTGATGGAGAACATCTTTACTTTTTCTTGTTATACCTCTCCATGTTACCTGGATACAGATTACATAATCCTTCAATCAGAAGATGCCATAAAACAGAGGAGTGTCAAGATGGACTTTGTGCTATAATTTGGCTGATGGAGAATTACTTAGGTGATGACTAATCCTATGTACAACTTGCCTCTGGACTATTATCCACTGAAACCTCATACTTGGAATTTCAACTGTCTCCTCAATTCAAGTATAGTAAAATATATTAGCCTGGGAGGGAAATCCACTATTATCAAAATCCACTATTTGTAGATAAGTTGCTCCATATACTTTCTAATATCAAAGCTAGAGATATTGTTTCATATTGGGATATGGATCTATTGTGTCTTTCCAGCCACAATGTATCAGAAAATGATAGCTACATTTCTTATGATGATTTGTATTGATGGCTAGTCGATCTCTCCTTCAAAGCTAATAAAGCTAAAGAGGATGGATTTCCATGATTTTTATAAACTATATTCATGCAGTGAGAAATTGTATTGTGTCTATTGATGAGTAATATATTGATCTCCTGTTATTAAGTTCTCCCTGTCATAAGACACTACACAAGTTATGGCATGTTCACTCATAATTATAATTTCTCTTCCAACCTCCCCTGTGTTATAAAGCTGGAATATGTTTAAAACTTGGTATAAATTAAAATCTCAAGTGTAAAGGAACTTTAATTGTTTTTCCCCACCACATTTGCTACAATTCCAATAACTTAATTTGCTGAAAACTCCACATCACTGGTCTATTTTATTTTGTACGTTATCTCATTCCATGCTGCAGATTAGTAAAAGATCATGCATAATACATGCACTTTGAATCATATTTACTGAGATTGCAAAAGTAGTTTGGACAAAGAGTAGATGATATAGTTATCATCATCATCATCATCATCATCATCATCATCATCATCATCATCATCATCATCATCATTATCAACTAATGTCAGCCATATAAATTCACCCAAAATGGGTGATTTTGGATCTGTCACTCTCTTTCAAACTATCACAGGGTTGTCATTGAGAAAGAAACATTGAGCTTCTATACAAATGGTTGGATAAAATTAAATAAATAAATGTCAATTTGTTGTTTTATTTCCTAATTACCTTGGTCTAGCTACTGAAAACTTGGAAATGAAGCTTCATTTTTATGTTTATAATTAAATCTCATTATAATATTTTGGTTATTTTCATGAAGTAATTAAAATGAATTATTGTCAAACAAGCATTTTAAATCTTAGCCTTTATTTGAAACTTTATAAATAATATTTAATGAAGAATTATTATGCTTTAACAAAAAAAAAAAGACTTTCCCCTACAAATTAGAGCTGTTAGTTTCATTAAAACTAAGACGTTTCCTTCACTTCATTCAGTTTATCTACTGTTTCTTGGCCCAATAGACATTGAGTTAACTAATACATGAAACTAACAAAGTTTGGCCATTCAGCCTCTCCTCCATCAAAATTTGATAATTTCTGGATACTGTGTGTTATTAAATTAGTTTGTTTCATTTCATTTCCTTAATTTCTTGGTCTGTAAAGAAGACAGTAGGAGAATTTTAATTGCAGACTTGGAAAAATCTGTTAATGTATCTTTACAATAACATTGAATTTGGTCTTCTGATCATCGTTCCTGTCTGGTCTACTTAGTAAGGCTAACATCAATCTTGCAAGTCTCTTATCTGATCGTTTCCTAGGCAGCATTTTTAGGATCATTATCCCAAGGTCTTTCCTGCATACCATTATATCCTATCACTGAACCAGCTACATTCCTCCCTGGAAAGATAATTTAGTAAGATGATGAACCTCACAGTAACTGGTTTCACAAAGACATTATAAGGAGAATATTGCTTTATTTCAATGAAGCGTTCTGTATTGATGGGCTACATATTAGTACATGTGCACCAGTGGTGGGATTCAATTTTTTTTTTACTACTGGTTCTGTGCACGTGGTTTGGTGGGAGTGGCTTGGTAGGTGTGGCAGGGGAAGAATATTGTAAAATCTCCATTTCCACCCCATTCCAGGGGAAGGTTACTGCAAATTCCCCATTTCCTCCCAATCAGCTAGGACTCGGGAGGCAGAGACTAGGGGCCAGTCAGAGGTGGTATTTACCGGTTCTCTGAACTACTCAAAATTTCAACTGCCAGTTCTCCAGAACTAATCAGAACCTGCTGAATACCATCTCTGACGTGAACACACAGAAAGCAACAATGGACTTTAAATTGGCCATCTTCAATTTGCATAAGGATGGCCAATCACAATCTTCATCACAATGATATAATGAGTTGTACTTCTGTTTGAAAGTAATCATTACAAACTGTAATTATTTAGTCCATTATTTAGACCACCAGAGCTCTATTTATTGGCCTCTTTGTTCCTTTTTTTCATCCTTCTGTTCCTGGAAAATAGATCAATTCATAGCCTGTAAAAAGTGGCAACAAAGTGGGGAAGGGGAGAATGCCACAGCAGGAATCATGCATTTGTTTCTTAGAGTAAATTTTATAATTGTTCTGTCAGACAGATTTTTGTGTTTGCTTATATTACTGCTAGGCCAATGTTTTTCTGCATCTCTTAGCATATTCATTCAAATCAACGAAGATTAAATTGCTTTCCTACTTCCTCCACCCACCTTCAGAGCATTGTGGTGAAGTGAGATGTAGTTTTCTTGTTTGTAGGTGACTGATGGATGGCCTATTTTTCATTTTCTGTCATCTCTCCGGTTATCTGCTGATTCCCATACCAGCAGAGGCTCTAAGAGGATTCTATATATATTTTTCTGTGTTATGAAATAACATGTTGCATCTATGAGTGTTTCCTACACAGGTAGTCCTTGAGTTGTAACTACAATGGAGCCCAAAATTTGTGTTGCTAAGTGAGCATTTGTTAAGTGAATTTTGCCCCATTTTACACCCTTTCTTGCCACAATTGTTAAGTGAATCACTACAATCATTAGTAACTAATGTAATTAGTAATTAGTAACACAGTTGTTAAGTGAATTTGGCTTCCCCATTGACTGCTTGTCAGAAGCTCGCAAAGGTTGATCACATGACCCAGGAGATTGCAACCATCATAAATATGAACCAGTTGCCAAGTGGTGTGGCCTGTCAGCTTGCGGCCCCTCCAGCAGCCGAATCAGAGAAGGTGGAGGCATGGGAGTCAGGGCCAGCATCAAGGCAACCTGAGAGCTCCGAGGGAGAAGAGGGAATGGAGCTGTCAGAGATAGAGATAGAGGTGGAGCCTGGGCTATCCATCAGCCCTCAGATGGAGAGTCAACAGCACCCAGGTCTGGAGGTGGCTGATAAAGAAGAGGAGGAACAGTTGGGTCCAGTGCATGATGCGAGGATATGCAGAAAGCAGAGGAGAGAATATCAGGGGGAAATCTATGGGCTGATCCTTGGGATAAAAGAATCACCACCGCTAGTGAAGTCCCATCCTAGCTCTGGCAATAAAAGGCAGGGAGTGGAAATAAATAGGGGTGGCAGACAACTATTCATCTCCCCGCTAGATAGACTTGTTAGCCCGCTGTGTGTGTGTGTGAGAGAGAAACGATTTGTCGGAGCTGCTGGTGCTCCTATTAAAGGGACAATTTATTTAATACAGAAGGTTTGTTGTGTTTGGGAGCTGGGTCAGAAGACCAATCATCTGAATTTTGATCATGTGACCATGGTGATGCTACAATGGTCATAAGGGTGAAAAAACAATCATAAGTTTTTTTAGTGCTGTTGTAATTTTAAACAGTCATTAAATGAACTAGTGTAAGTCAATGACAACATGTATTGTATATGTATATCTTAGTTTTGCATCTACGATATGCTCTGGTCAGCATGTTATTTCCATGCATATAACTGCACTCAATGTGTTCTCCTCAATGGAATTGCATCTACATGGAGGGAAATATGCAGGCTCTGTTTTAGGCTCAGTACTCTTCAACATCTTCATCAATGACTTGGATGAGGGGATATATGGGGAACTCATCAAATTTGCAGATGATACCAAGCTGGCACGAATAGCCAACACTCCAGAAGACAGGCTCAAGATACAGAAGGACCTTGACAGACTTGAACATTGGGTGCTATCTAACAAAATGGAATTCAATAGTGAAAAAAGTAAGATTCTACATTTAGGCAAGAAAAACAAAATGCACAGGTACAGTATAGGTGGTACATTGCTCAATAGTAGTAACTGTGAGAGGGATATTGGAGTCTTAGTGGACAACCATTTAAATATGTGCCAGCAGTGTGCAGCAGCTGCCAAAAAAGCCAACACAATTCTAGGCTGCATAAATAGGGATAGAATCATGTGAAGTGTTAATACCACTTTATAATGCCTTGGTAAGGCCACACTTGGAATACTGCATTCAGTTTTGGTCGCCACGATGTAGAAAAGATGTGGAGACTCTAGAAAGAGTGCAGAGAAGAGCAACAAAGATGATTAGGGGACTAATCTATAAAGAACAGTTGCTGGAACTAGGTATGTCTAGTCTCAAAAGAAGGATTAGGGGTGACATGATAGCAATGATCCAATATCTCAGGGGTTGCCACAAAGAAGAGGGAGTCAAGCTATTCTCCAAAGCACCTGAGGACAGGACAAAAAGCAAAGGGTGGAAACTAATCAAGGACAGAAGCAACTTAGAACTAAGGAGAAATTTCCTGACAGTTAGAACAATTAATCAGGGGAACAATTTGCCTCCAGAAGTTGTGGATGCTCCAACACTGCGAGTTTTTAAGAAGATGTTGGATAACCATTTGTCTGAAATAGTGTAGGGTTTCCTGCCTGAGCAGGGGGTTGGACTATAAGACCTCAAAGGTCCCTTCCAACTCTGTTAATCTATAAACTGAACAGAGAAGAGAGGGACAGAGTAGGAGTGCTGGCAATTTTCTGAACTGCCCAATTTCTTGTCACGTAGGAATATACTGAGGTAATTTTTTCCTGGAGATTTTCTTAGCAGCTCTTGCCCAACTCAGTTCCAAATCTGACATTTCTTTTGTTGTCTTTTCCCACTGGATTAAATTTGGTTCTATTCTGTTGCCTTGGACAAAAAAACAGTCCAACATAATTTTCTTTCGCACATTATGTTGGGTTGGAAAGATCAAAAACAGTCATGAGGGGGTAGAAAGTGAAAACTTTCTGAGAAATTGCAAGGCACATTTCAACACAGCATTATTATTATTATTTGGCTTGAAAAAGAATCCCCAACTTTTATAAACTGACAGCGGATTCAGGGATTACAATCACCTGGGATGCAACCAATCCTTATGAGTAGATTTCCAGTCAAACTGACAAGTAGAATTTGTGGCTTCTTCTGCAGTTATCTGAAGAACCTGGCCAGGATTGTTTGATTAAGTAACTGTCTAAATGTGTACAGCCTCTATAACAATAGAAGAAAAGAATAGTGGTATTTTCACCCCTTGAGATTCCTGTCAAAAGGCTCTGTTGAGACACAAACACAATTCCTCATGTTTTGAAAGGAAAAGCCTGCACATTGGTTAGAGGAAAAATCCATCTCCGTTGTCACTGGTAATGTCCAGCTCCGGGAAGAATTTGGGGAGGGGGCAGCATATCCTCTCTTAGGATGTAACCCATGCCTTGTTTCATTTTCTGGTTTTTAACTTGAAAGCTGCCTTTAAATTACATTAAAAACAGCACGAAATATTGCTTTTTCCATTTTGCCTTCCAGCTAAAAGCTTTCTTTTTTTTCCAGCATTGAGCCTTTTAAATGCAATAGAGTGAAAGCTTCATAAATCATAAACAAGAAGACCTAAATATGAAAAAGCCACCATGAGAGGGAAAAAATGAGAAAGCTAACAATCAGAAGGAAGGGCAGAACATTGACTATAGGTTAGTTATTTTTAACCAAATGAGTAGGATGCTGGGCCTTATTATGAAACAGAAAAACAAAATAATTGAAGCAACTATAAGGAAAAACACAACTTTGGAAAGGTAAAACCTGATATGACATGTCACTGCTGTTTGTCTTGTTCTCCTCTATAGAATCATTGAGTAAATCATTTGGACTTTTTACTTGTTGAACTGGGGAAGACCTATCTTCTACATGTCTTCTGATAATGAAACACTTTCCTCTTCTCTGGAATATACCATATTTTTTGGACTATAAGATGCATCGGTGTATAAGATGCACCAAGATTTCCAGGCTCTTTTAGGGGTGGGGGAGGGAAGATGCATCTTATACTCTGAAAAATATGGTAGTTATGAGGTATCTGATATAGTAGCTCTTTGATAGTCCATTCTAATTTTTAAAAAAATTCATATAAGCATGCAGTGCCCAGAAATGGACACAATGATTCATGGGGAGGCTCTGACCAATACAAAACAGAGAAAAACTAGTACTTTCCGTGAGTTTGAAATTATTCTTTTATTGATGCATCTGGGGTATTAGCCATTCTATGTTTTGAATTCTGTAAATCTGATGAGCATTTTAACTGTTTTCTCTATTTCTTCCTTTGTACAAGTGCTGAATAGATATGTTAAAGAGCTTGGTTGCAATCTGAAACAAAGACACAGAAGAAGCTTTATGATAGCCAAGACAAGCCAAGACAAGCCCAGGATGGGTCCTCCAATGGTCAAGCAGATAAAGTTGAGACCCACCTTGTCATGACAAAGAGAGTTGGTGTAAGGCACTCTAAAGTCTTTAACTTGTTGTTGGAATACTATCAATCATGGTGGAAGTTGGAGTTGAAACCATAAGGTCACAGAATGCTTGTACCTACTATCAAGAGAAACAGATCATAAATGAGAGGCAGTGTGGGGTGAGATTTTATTAATCAAATGAAATTTTGAGACTAGCAGAAGAGAATGTTTGTTGCCTTTCAGCCTAGCAACAGAATTTCCATTTTACATTCCATGGCTTCCAAAAGCATTGGGACACACATTCTTGAACCAAAACTTTGTTTCTTTATGCAATTTTCCCCCTCTCTCATCTGTCAGAAGGTACAGTGGATTCCATCATCAACAGATACTGTGGCTGTCTTTGTTCAACTGGTTGGTGTTCCCATAAAGGCAGAGGTCTTCTAACTTGGCAACTTTAAGACTTGTGGACTTCAACTCCCAGAATTGTCCAGCCAGCTGATTCAGGAGCAAGATAAGGACTACCGTATTTTTGGAGTATAAGACACACCTTTTTCCCTCAAAAAAAAAAAAAAAAAAAAAGAGGGTGAAAATCTGGGTGCATTTTATACACTGAATACAGCATTTTTGGCCTCCTGAAACCCTGCTCCGTTTGCAAAAATGACCATGCATAGCTTTAGGAGACTTCCAGAGTGTTCATGGGGGCTGCGGAGGGGAAAATGAGTTAAAAATGGGCTGTTTCTTGCCCCCCCCAACCCTCAGGAACACTCTATAAGCCTCCTAAAGGCTAAGCATGCCCTTTTTTGACAAAGAACAGACCCATTTTAGCGAAAAATGGGCCATTTTTGGGAGGCCCGCAGAGTCCAAAACCTTTTTTTAAAATTTGCCTCTTCAAAATCTTGGTGTGTCTTATACTCCCAAAAATATGGAGCATTTTGAGTATTTCCTATTTTCTGCAGAGGCTATGGGCGGGTTGGAAAAACACACTCCATGTTTCATGATTAAAACTGCAATAAATCTATAGAATGTGGATGAGTTATCTCCATACACGAAGTGTTTGCGGAGTAAAATTATGAACTTATTCAGAGCACTATCTATATTATTTACAATCTAGAGGACTCATGGAGACAAAATGTAAAAAGAACAGAAACATCATTAAAAATGTCTAATGCACATATATTTCTAAGCGTAAGATTCTATAAATATAAAAGCAATTCCCAGTTACTCTATAGCAGAGGTACTGAACTTGTGGCCTTGTTGATGTTGCTGAACTACTTCTACCTTATGCTGATGTATGACCATAATGAAGACTGATTATGACATTCCCAGCATCTTTTGTCTGACATTCCCTTTCCCTCCTCCTGGTATATTGGATTGCAGCCTAAATGAGTGTCCCGAAGAAGAAAACAGCCTTGACTCACATCTCTGTAAAATAAGTTGATTACTTTCTATATTCTTAAAAGATGAGAGACATATATTTTTACACATTGCCTCATTTATTATTTCCAAACCTATCACATTATTTTTATTACTAAAATAAACATCTTTTTATCCTAGTGTCCTCGCTGAAATCTTTCAAGTCTTGCTGATAGTTTGCCCTCATTCCAACCTCTGCAGGCAAATCCCCATCCCTACCTCCATGTTATGAAGAAAGCCAAGTGAACTAAAGGAAAGAGAAACGGCTGAAAGGAATAGTCTGCATGCATTGATTGACTTGAGTGTTGCCAACAGTAGAGGGTTACCCAACTGTGAATAATGACCACAGCAGAGAAGACAAGATAAGCACAATAAATAAGATTGAAGCAGACACACAGCATATAAAAACGTCATCTGCACAATGCTGGCTGTTAAATTCATTCATTAAAGAGTGATGAAAATGCTGTTTAAATAGAGAGAAAAGCTATGCAGAGTTTAATAACCTGTATTCACAAAACCAACCCACTCATTTTTTCCCCCATGGGCCTCTGTATGCTTTCATGCAAATATCCAAGTTGATAATGAAATGTGTCTTTCAACCTGGGTTTAACCATTGGTAAAGCACATTATGTGTGCCAACATTTAACAGATAAGTTTTGATAAAGATGTGTGTGTGTAAATGGGTGTGTGTGTGTGTGTGTGTGTGTGTGTGTGATTGAGGAGGACATTTGCATTTTTCCAAACAGAAGAGATGATGCCTCATGTTGGCATAAAACCATATCCACTATCAATCACAAAGGAAGCAAATAAATGCCTAAAAATGTACAATTTCCCAGAGAGGTTAAGAATGTTAATTTCAGGAAAATGAGCGATTTGTCAAACTGCATTAGGATCCATCAAGAGACTCAGTTCAATTTCCTGAGGTCTAAACAAAAGACAAAGGCTTCTTATCATGCTACATGGTTAATCAGTTTATCAGCCTCTGAATGTCTATGTCATTCTAAATGACTGTTTTGAAAATATCTACTGTCAGAACTTCATTATCAGTGTCTCTGCCTTTTATATTTTATCATGTCCTCCTGGACATCCGGCCTACATTTCTTCCTACCACCCACGTGGAAACACTCAGCTCCTAGCTATAGATTGTATTCCATATACCTGAAATAGATTGTGCTTAATCAAATTTATTATATAATATAGGTGATGGTTTCTAAGTTACCACTAGACTGCTGTTTTTGTTTTAAACTGCACATAAAAAGAGACTGGGTTTGATCACATGGTAGTCATTTTTCTGATCCTACATCTCAATCCCATATTATGAGATTATTATGGAAGTAACAAAAGTAGTATTCTGAGTAGCAAAAGTAGCAAGATGGACTCCAAAATGAGAAACTGTATCTTCAAAATGTTTATGAATGACTTCTTTCAAGCAAGATCTTGAGCCAGTTGACAAAAGCTAGAAGTAATTAATTAAGCGTAGATTAAGAGTAGAATATTTTGTTGAAAAATGAAGGAATAAGATTTCTGTTTGAAGGTATGAGGTACAAGGATAATAATGAACATAAGCATACCTGATAGTTGATTGGTGGAATTATGTATAAGGGAAAATAGTGATATATAAATATAAATGGTTGGTGATAAAAAAAATTCTTTCACATGGGGATTATATAAAGATATACTGTTATCAAATAGATAATCAAGAATGTAAGGGAACTATGATTTATTGGGGAAAAAATAATACTAATCGTAATTGAACTTATACTGTACAATGAAAGTGAGGTATTTAGTTATACTAGATGAAAAATCTGTGATGGTAAATGTTATTCGAGAATATGTATGTGATGATGCTTTTTTGTGGTTTTTTTATTGTTGTCTATATGTGTTGTCTGTGTAATAAAAATAAACATTTATATAAAAAAGAGTAGATTCCAAACATACAAGGTTCAGTAAATAAGCGCAAGATCAAAAGTGATAGAGTTTGAAAAAGTTTGAGTTCCCAACATGGCAGCAATGTCATTTTTACTGAGGTCTCTAAAATGGTAGCCCTTTAATGACAGTATTGGCCACAATGCTTCCAACATTCCATATATATCACTGGCCTTAAAATGGCTGCTTTCCCTACTTCAACACTAGAAGTATAGAGTTAGTTTTGGGTCAAAGGTTATACATGACCTCTAGTTGGTATTCCCCCAAAATAAGTCAAACAATTCAATTCATATTCATATACTGTATTAAAGTTAAATGAATGAAAATCAAACAACTGTTCCATACATATTTAATAATTTTGTTCTTTCATCTCATTAAAATTATAACAGTGCATGGATTCTAGAAAATGCATCTAGAAATCACAGATGGATCAGAGTAATTTACTTGTGTCCCTTGCTCTATTCTGACTACTGGAAACTCTAGATTTCAGACAAAAATATCTAGGAATATCAAGACTGAACCTAAAATTGTCAACAGTGAAAAATAGAGAGAAAAATGTCTTCAAAAGGACATTTTCTGAACATCTCTGCACATAGATAAGTTCGTTGGTAGAGGTGACTTTTTACTTTCAACTTCTTTGCTTTCTTTCAATGTTGGGGAAGGGTTTCTTTTTGCCAAGTTCTATTTTGTGGGAGATAATTATTAACAATTACAGCTACAGTTACAAAAAACATTTGAAGAACAAACCCTTGTACAGAAGGATTTACTGTCCCTATCAGTTCCACTCCCTGCACTCAAAGGCAGATTTTAGCATCCAGCTCTCTTGGACAGTTCAGTCTCTGCACCGGAGCAAGTTTTTGCTTCCAACAAAATCACACCCATTTTCTCTGCTTTTTAAAAGTATAACAGTCCCTTGTTTTCTTTAGCTACATTATTTGCAACTCTTTTTTCTTTATATAAAGATTATATTATACATTTTACCTTTATTTTTTTACACGCACACCTCCTCATTCAGAGCCTGTTTTATTTTGCAATTCCCCCCTTTTTTTCTTAATGTAATTTCATGTGCATCTACCGTATTCCCTTTCCGTTCAACTACTTTCCTTTTATTTTATTGGGTAATTAGTCTATCTCTTCCCTCAACACTCAAAGCAGTAAAAGAACAAGACAGGAAGAAAAAGGAAAAGAAGAAGAAGAAGAAGAAGAAGAAGAAGAAGAAGAAGAAGAAGAAGAAGAAGAAGAAGAAGAAGTAGTAGTAGTAGTAGTAGTAGTAGTAGTAGTAGTAGTAGTAGTAGTAGTCTATTTGTAGATTAAGGTTTTTCAACTTTGGCAATTTTAATCTGTATGAACTTTGCCTCCCAGAATTCTCCAGAATCCATTCAGCTTAAAGTTTTCAAGGTTGAGAAATACTGCTCTAGGCTAGTTTCCTGCATTATGGTTTCAGCCCAGTTTTTCTTCTTTGTTTCATAATATCCATTTTTCCAAGATTTGACTCTTGATACTACTAAATAAATTTGAATTGAATTTTAAACTTTCATATTCAAAACTCTCATCATTCTAACTCATTCCTGTATATCCAAGTAGCCTAATCATTTCTTTCATGCTCTCTGATCTTACTCTTATCCATCTCTTCTTATCAATCAATAGAGGGACTTTCCCCCCTCCAATCATATACATTCAGAATGCTGAACAATTTCCCAGCATTATCTTTGGTTCTCTGGAATGTGATACTGCCAACCAATCAATTTCTACCTTTTTGCACATATGAAGCAACCTAGCTGGTGTGATTTCATTCTCTTTGACATGAAATTTATTGCATGTATGTATTTATTGTAACAATATGTATGCTGCCTGTTCATTGCACTTTGGGGGTTTACAATATTAAAAACATAAACATACAATACAGTAATAAAGATGTAGTCCTTTCATTCATAATTAAACCGGTGTCTTCACTTCCTTTTAACTCCACAAATATTAGGCTATCATTATTCAGTTGTTTTACTTTCTTCTGCTTTTTCTTCATTTCTTTCTTTCACAGAGACACATGATTTTGTCAATCAATACTCTTTATCATGTATTTGCCTTATGTTCCAAACTACTAATTCCGTGTACCATTGTTTTCACCAGATGGGTCCATAGATTGCAACCTTTGTCATGGTCAATGGAAGTTTTCACAGAACATACAGTAAGACAAAAGGTATGAAATAGTCCACTGGTTTTACTTATCCAGTACCTGTATGCTGCCATATCCAATATTCCTTGCAAACAGCAAGGCCATCAAATAAACCAATGACTTTTGCATTTGTACACTGACTCTAGTTCTCTACCAGTAATAGAACATCAAGAAGTGGGGATGTGGAGAATGAGATCAGAATGGAGCATGGCGCTTGCATTTGCAATGTTTTATCTTTCAGAATTTGAAAAACAATTGATGATTTTGTAGAAAAAAGTGATGATTCTAACTTATTAAACTACAAACTGGGTTTTAGTTATAGATGAATGAATTAATAAGGATACTTATTAAAAGATAGTGTATTCAAAATCTTTAATTAGTTAGCAGGCATTATTTCTTTTCTTTTTATATAATAATTTTACTAAAGAAAAAGAGAAAAGAAATTAAAAGTAAGAATCTAATAAAGAAAAAGAAAACAAATATCTAAATTAATTACTTTTCATCACAACCGCTATGCACAGTTGTAATAAATTATTCCTTCTCTACAAATACAAGATATAATATCTTCTTACTATCTAGCAGGGGTGAAATTCAGCAGGTTCTGACAAGTTCTGGAGAACTGGTAGCGGAAATTTTGAGTAGTTCAGAGAACCGGCAAATATTACCTCTGGCTGGCCCCAGAATGCGGAGGGAATGGGAATTTTGCAGTATCATTCCCCTGCCATGCCCACCAAGCCACGCCCACAGAACCGGTAGTAAAAAAATGAATTTCATCACTGGTATATAGTCACAAAAAGTGATTAAGGGTTAACAGAGATACAACATTTATTTTAACCTTGATCAAATAAACTTTATATTTCTTTCTTTTAATAATCTTGATATTTAATTTCTTCAAATAATGCCCTAGATTTTGATTTCTTTTCATTTTTACTTTGTCTCTTCTCACAAAATTCTTCAAAGCTTTATCTCTTTTGTTAATCCAGTGTAGGAACTTTATCCAGGTCACTCTTTTGGGTTCTTATTTGTACTGCATATACCATATAATTATTAAAATTATCCTGTTTCATTTGTCTATCCAATCTAACATATTTTCCCAAATCATTCTTGTAGCCTGTTATTTTTAAATCCTCTTTTAGATCAGCCTCTGCCTTGTCTGATATAACTTGTTCATCTTCCATAGCATCTTTTAAACACAGCCTATCTGCAAAGGCAGACACATTTAAAACTGACTTCCGAGTCCACTGCTCACAAATACCCTTCAATGCATCAGTGTTACAGTATTTTGCTCCATTCTCTATTAATAAGTCAAATTTAAATGTTCTTTTTAAAAATGTAATCTTTAGTTCTTTCTGGTTCCCTCTACTACTCCACCTTCAAAATCCTGTTCTATCATTTTTTTAAAGAATTCCAAACAAAATTATTTTTCCACATGAAGGACTCTTAATTAATTACAAAATATTATTTCTAATCCATAAGGACCCTTGGTCTGTTTGCAACTTTCCACAATCAATGTTCTAATCACTTTGCTGTTAACTTATTTTTCTAAGGATTGAAGGAAATTAAACTGCTGCTGTAAAATCTGTCAACCCAAAGTTCATAATAGCTGAAAAACAATTAATAAGCAATATTGAAAAATGATTTTAAAAGTATGCAAACTCACTGTTCATAAAGGCATCAACTATGCTTTGAGCAAAGATGGCTTTCCCATGTTTCTCAGAGTTTGAAATTCATTGGAGACAGCTGTTTTACTTTCTCCTCAAAACAAAAACAGCAGCACTTTGTGGGAGATCTCAGGTCGTCCCCTTGTTCAGAGAGGAAGAGCCATCCTACTTTTCCATTCTTCATACCACCGCAGCAGAAGTGGTATTCAGCAAGTTCTGACCTGTTCTGGAGAACCAGTAGCAGAAATTTTGAATAGTTTGGAGAACCGATAAATACCACCTCTGACTGGCCCCACCCCCATCTATTCTCTGTCTCCAGAGTCTCAGCTGATTGGGAGGAAATGGGGATTTTGCAGTATTTTTCCCCTGGACTGGGGAGGAATGGAGATTTTACAGTATCTTTCCACTGCCATGCCCACCAAGCCAGGCCCACCAAGCCACGCCACACCTACCAAACCATGCCACTCCCACCAAGCCCACAGAACCAGTAATATTTTATTTTAATCCCATCACTGCACTGCGGTCATCCAATTCACTGGAAGTCAACAAGTATATTTCTATAAGTGTGAACAAATTATTTGAGATGTAATGACATGACAGCTAGGTTAAAATTAGAGGAGAAAACTGTTTCTTCCTTCTTCACTTGTAGAATTATAGTGTGTTCATAACATGAATTTAGGAAACGATTGGCACAAATATGTTATATATGTGAAAAGCTACTGGTGCTTAGAGAGTGGCTCCAGCAGCATCTTACATGCTTTGTCCATTTTGTTAAGCTATTTGGAATGGGTATTTAATTAGAATTAGAATTGTAATGCCAATTCTAATTGTCATTAGGATTGCTTCTGTTCCTGCTCATTACTGTGCTATAGAAGAGCAATTTATCTGGCATTTTATCTCCATAGACCTATCTTAACCAAGGACCTCCATCGATCCCTGGAGACCTTGATTCTATTCTTTTCCCTTTTTTATTGGCTTTTCACTCTAAGGCCTATTTTTCTGACTTGGGAACAAGAGCCAGGCAAAACAGCAATGATGGTCTTTTCCTCTCATAGACCTAAACCCAGAATAAAGAGAAGAAGCAAATAGCTAAGAGTGCTAGACAAGGAAGAAAAATAAACTGAATGGGGCATACTCAACTACTCCCAAATTTGGTATTATGGGTAGGCCAATAATCTATATCTGAGGAAAGATCCAATGTAATATAGTGTTTTATACGCTGAAAAAGAACTAGAGAAAATACAAATATAAATCTTTGCTTGAACACAGATCTCTTTGTTGACTTTGGCCTTGCAGTCTCCTTCAACAGGCTGTTGTGTGGTTAAAATTATAGAAAATACTCTTGTAGTTACTTTGCAGTCCAAGAGAAAAGGAGAAATATACCTATATTATGTTTATAACCTAGCAGAGCTGAGTATGTTTGGATTCAGAAGCGGTGACCATGCCAGTATGAATACCTAATGGTTTATTCGAAAACAGCATGACAAAATAACATAATAACATAGCAATCAAAGAATATTCAAGAATACAAAAAAGTATGAAAATGCTTGTGCTCCTTTTGTCAGTCAGAGAATTCCAAAGAAATGACAGTAATAGACCACTTCATAGTTAGCAAATATGGAGCATCCACCCACTTAAGTGTGTGTTAAAATTTTATTTTATGGAGTTGGGCGTGGGGGTGGGAATGATAAATATTTTATATAGGCTCTCGACTATAATTAATTATACAGTCACTTAATTTTGCAAGCAAAATGTTCCAGGTTGCTGCAATGTATTTATATTTAAATAGTATTTTTACACAGCTTCTCTTGTGGGAAGTTGGGTTGTTACTTTGCTACTGGAACACTTGGTGGTTGTGCGTGGCTTTATAATATTTTTTAATTTGCCACCTTGCCGCTGCTGAGGAAGATATCCAAGGAGAGTAGTGTGTGATTGTTTTCTTCTTCCCTGGTGAATTTTATTTCTCTGAAGATGTTGCTGATGGCTTTGTGTATGTTCTCTAATTGGTCCATTTTTATTATTTACGAACCACATTCATTCTTCGGATTGTATGTATGTCAGTGCTATTAACTCCAGGTGTTTAATTACAGTCTCTACTAATCCTAAAAGTGGTGAGCCCCCTTTCAGAAAGATATATACCACTATCCATAATCGTCTAATGAAATAACCATCACTATAATATTTTAAAGCAAGCAACACATGAAACCCAATTGTATATACTTGGTTGTTTTCTTTCAGCTTTTTGGGGAAGGATGTTAGCTATGGATAGAGAAGTAACTTAGGTGACTTTCATGTCTGAGAAGGACTGAACTCTGATTTTTCTAATTCTGCTCCTATCATTGCATTATACCAGCTATTCATACTTGCATATTATCATTCTCTGTGACTTCAATATATCACCTAAAATTCTGGCAGATTTATCCAAATTATCAATTATTTCAATCAAGGGCAATCTGTTGTATGTTTCATCTGAGATGCTTTCAATGTTTTCATGTGGAAGCAGCTGTCATTAGGCATTCCTGCAGCATCTGCAGTCTCACAATATTTTAAAATGCATACATCATAATACTGCTATATCTGTTCACCATCATTAATCCCATGATGCACTGTGACTCTAATCAAATAAGCAGACCAAACAAATGGGCTTGCATAGCAATCCCTAAACTCTACATTCTTTGGCACAAACTATAAATATGTAACAAAGGTGGATGGGCATTAATGCATTCAACATAATTTGTCTCCAGAGTTGAGGCTATGGTTATCACTTTATTGATATGGTTAAAATGACACCATCTATGGACAATAAAGAAGGCTCAGTGAGCTTTCACTAATTCACAGATTTGGAGGAAGGGAGGGAAGGAGGAGCAGGGGGGGGGAAGAGAAGGAAATTCAGAAACAATCCACCGGGGATTAAGCTTGTTCAGAGGTTATGGACTATTCATTGAGAGAACAGAAAATATGGAAGGAGAAAATAAAGTGAACATTCCCTTTGCAATTGTGGGAACCTATTTTCTAGTTCCACATGGAAACAAAATCTGGGGTATAGTCATGTTCTAAAATAAATATCCTTCAGCAAAAAAATAATAATTTTACCTTCAAGAATTATCCTATGTTGGCATCATTATGAAGGTTCTTCATTTGTGATTTGAATTATTTATGGAATTCCATTGGGTCTGCCTTCTATTTTTTTACTTTTCTGTGTGATTACTAGAAAACTGACATTTATGAGAGAGAGAGGGAGGGAGGGGGAGAGAGAGAGAGTGATGGGGGGAACGGATCCCTTTCAGGTAGTATTCAATGTGAACTCTTTCCTTGAATTTTATGACTTGTTCTCAAGGGACACTTTTGTCTAAATACAATATTGATACTCTCTTTCTACTTCACCATCTCAGTCCATCATCATTTTAGTTTGTAATAGACATCACAGTAGTTTTGCAGCATTAGTAGGAATAAAACAAGTGAACTGATTTCCATTAAAGTAATATTTATTAGTCCTATGTAAATCATAGGTATTTGGTAAGATCAATGAAGAATAAGAGAAAAGAGAAAAGCCGTTCAGGCTGAAAAGGATAGAAGCATCTCAAACGGCTGCTTCAGACAGTTAGTTAGCGAAAGCATTCAGAATCCAAACTCTTAACATACTTACTTAAATCTGGATCTTCCTGGGCTCACATGGAAATTGGAATCAAAATACCTTTGAAACTGAAAGTTGTGATTTGGCCTAAGTGCCGCCTTTAAATATTTAAAGGTGGTACAGTTAAGGCCTAGAAAGGCCTTCAGTTTACTTCAGTTTAGCATACAGATAAAAACCATCTCCCCTGATAATCCTTCATGCCTTCTGACATTGTTCTTATACAAGATGTAATTTCCCAATATAAAGCCAAGTTTTAGATCTGCCTTTGGCCATTGGGTTATTCCTTAAAGCATTAGGGTAAACAAGCCATCCCCTTGAAATCTGTGTAAAGCAGTCAATCCTTATACCTTACCTACCAACACAGCCTAAAAAAACTTGTCACATTGTAATCTAAAGCTTTTACTCTAAGGTTCAGAACTCATAAAGGTGTTTTAGGTTGCTTAACTTCTCAGTAAGGTGTGAGCCTCCAAACCCAACCTTGCATACAACATATTCAGAAAGCATTAGCTAGAAACTCTCCCCTATAAAAAACCTCCGTCTAGGCTTAGATGGCAAGACACAAAGACCTCCATCATCTACTCAGTTTGAGATTGACCTTTTTCAGGCAATGTTCTAGCTTTGCATCTTTATGATTGGTACAGAAGACACAGCAGTTCTAAATTTCTGGTATTCAATGCAATACATTGATCCAAGCATGTCCTATTTTGACCTCAGCCCACTAACCCTCTGTTGACATTGGCCTGGTTCCTTATTCCTCATTAGCCTTTACTTTTCAAGATAGGCTGTTCCAACATATTTTATGTTAGAGCTGCAAAGAATGTAAGGAGGACACAACTTCTTTTCTTGTTTACTTGTGACACAACTTCTTTTCTGTTAAACTACCATTCATAACAATATCTCAGTCTAAATGCAATAAGATTATGTATTTTACATCTCTTAGCAATGATAATCAAATACTACCCTCTAGTATCAGAGCCAGGACAGAGAATGCAATTTCAGCATAAGCAGAATTATAGACTGGAAAGAACTTGAAAGTGCAGCTTTAACAGTACTAAGTGTATAAGAAGGGGAAGTAGAGCAGGGAAAGGAGAGGAGGAAAGAAGAAAGTAGAGAAGAAGAGAAGAAGGGAGGGAAGGAAGGAAGGAAGAATAAGTAGGGTTGTTGTAAAATAAGATGGGTGTACAGGATGACAGAAAAGCAATCTTGAGTATATTTTTTAATTTTAGGGGGAGAAAATTGTGACAAATGTTAAAAGATAACACATTAGTAATAATAGTTATGAGATTGTATATTTGTGAATGTATGTATATATGAGAAATAAAAATAAAAAACTTTTTTTAAAAAAAGTACTAAGTGTATAGAAAAATATTTTATATGAGGAGTTCCTTATCTGAAAAAAAGTTAATAAGATGGAAGTGATCACCAGAGAACATATGAAAGAAGCACATTGCTACAGTAACTTCTACTGCAAATGAGATTTAAAAGAAAAACAGCCTTCTATAGGCAACCTGGCACAGTTTCTCATCTTCCTCAGTACACATGCCATCATTTTAGAAATTGAACAGAAAAAATGGCCACCATAGAAATCAATAGCCATTAAAGGAAGTTCTTCAAAGTTTATCTTTTTATGCTAGCAATAAAGAAATGAAAGCATTTAAAATGAAAGAAACAGAAAATTATCAACTCTTGAGAATAATATATACTGTACTTTTATAGTAGAATTATGTTGTTATATCCAGAAAAAGAGGCACATAGTCTAAATCTAGCAGGAAATGAATAAGGTAATTTGAAGAAAGGCTGAGTAGTAGACAGTTCCCTTATTCTGGCTCATTTAATGAACAGATATTGATTTGAAGAAAGTGAATCTTTTTAGAGCCATTATGTATCTAAAGAGAGGCTTTGATATAAGTCATGGACAACATAGAGAGGAATTTAAGTCATTAGGATCAATCTCAATATTGCTGTTGTTATTTCAATTTCTTAATGGAATAAATGGAATACAATATATCACATACTTATGATGCTGCTGCTAAATAACTCTACCAGACAAAGCAGAATGAACCATTTCTCCTCCATTTCCTCCCAGCTTTAGTTTCTCCTACTATCACCTATGCTACTTTGTAGTTTTTTATGGTCCAGAGGAATGGTTAGTGATATCAGTAAACTACTTTGTCAGAAAGGTCCTCTCCGTATTCATGCATGAAGGCAGTTCTCAAAAAGAGTATAGCTCATCTACATAAGAAAGGTCTTGTGAGATGGCAAGTATATAAATTTGATTAATAAATAATTTCCAGAATTTTTTTTTTTTATCAATGGCTTGATTGGATATGGATTTTTGGGATTTGAAGTCTACAAATCTAGAAATTTTCAAATTTGGAAAGCAGTCATCTATATTATCCCTGGCTTCTGATGCACGAGGGGGTCATATTGTGTTTTGAGTTGTGACTCTCCATCTTTCGGCTGACTACTTTTAGCAACCAATATTTAGCTACCCATATTTCCTCAAAAGATGAGATTTCTAACCAAGAGAGCTTTGATTTTCTTATATGATAACTATATGACGAAAGGTTAGTCACACAGGTTGAAAATAACATTAATTTATTTTGTAATTATTTATTAAAGTTGTTTGGAATTGAATCTAACCAGAATCTCAGTGGCTAATGGTAAAAGTAACTACATGGCACAAAAATTAAAACAGCTCCCAGAAGAATATGGAACAATAATTAACATTATTTTGAACATTCTTTATAGACATAAACACAGATGGCAATATCGCATCAAAGCCAAAAAGTTTCTAGAAAAGTTCCATTTTAACCTGATTCCAGAAGATGATCACAGATAATCTAATCTAATATTTCCATGGCATTGGTGCTATAGCTAAGAAACAATACTTTCTGATGTTAACCTCCACATAAAGGACTTTATAGGTTAAAACTAGCATTTGAAAGGTAAACCAAAAAATTTTGGCAGCCAAACCAGGGCCCACAATATAAATAGCAACAGCAATAGCAGGTAGATTTATATATCACTCCATAGTGGTTTACAGCACTGAGCGATTTACAAAGTCAGCATATTGCCCCCAATAATCTGGATCATTTCACCAATCTGGGAATGATGTAAGGCTGAGTCAACCTTGAGCTGGTCAAGATTGAACTCCTGGCTGTGGGCAGAGTTGGCCTGTAACACTGCATTCTAACCATTATTTTGCATCTTGGAGCGAGGGGCAAGGACGCGACAAGCGGGTATGCAAACAGCAACCTTTATTGAGAACAGAGTGACTACGATTCAACGTGGCGTGGTTCGCGCCAAAGATTTATACCTCCGGGTTTGAACGAGGAGCCAATGGGCGTCGAGTAGCTCGACCAATCAGGGCTGAGGATTGAACCGGCTCCGCCCGGGAACCAATCAGAAGGGGGTCCTTTATTCCCGCGCTTGTATTTCCCACGCTAGTATTCAACACCCCTCCCCCCCTAATCAAAGAGTTCCCTTAGGAAGGGCAAACATAGTCTTGTAAGTAGGTGGGACGGTGACGTTCTCGTCCCGACCTTCGTGGCTCCCCGGCGGTTGTCGTCGGGGGGGGAACCGCCGGCGGAGGTGTGTCCGTGGCAGGGCGGTGAATCTGCGACGCGGCCCCGTGAGATGGCGCTGGCCCCGGGTCCCGTGCCCGATGTCCATTTGTCCGGGGTGGCGTCTCCGTGGCAACAGGAGTGTCCGACAGTGGCCCCGTGCAGTCTGGTTGGGGTGTAGGTTCAGAGTCTCGATAAGGGCTTCGAGGAAAGGAGTAGCCGGGTGAGGCGCGTTTGTCCGAAAGGTTCGCATCGGCTTGTCCCCCGTTCCCCGGGTGGAGGCGGTCCGTTGGGGGGAAGGTCATCGAGGGTGGCTCATGCTGAGAGCGGGTGTCTGAGAGGCTCGGGCCGTCTGTTTCCGCGGGGAGGCGTCGCCTTAACTGGTCCACGTGGCGCCTCCATTGTGTTCCGTCGGCCAGGCCGACCCTGAAGGAACAGGGGCCAGTCAGGGCTGTGATGGTTGCGGGAACCCACCGTGGATCCCCAGAAAAGGAGCGGGCCCATACAGGATCCCCTAACTTAAACGCGTGGGAAGGGAGGGCCCCCAGGTTGCTCGGCAGATCCCCTGCGTAAAGTGGATGGAGCCTGTCTAGGGGGGTTCGCAATCTCCTACCCATCAAGAGCTCCGCGGGACTTTTATTAGTCGTTGGGCAGGGTATGGAGTGCTGGCTCAAGAGGTAAGCCGCCACTCTTTCTTGCCAGTCGCCCTGGTCCATGCGGCCCAAAGCTTCTTTGGCTGAGCGAACTGCGCGCTCCGCCCGGCCGTTACTAGCTGGGTGATAAGGGGCTGTGGCTGCGTGTCTGATTCCTTGTTCGGCCAGGAATTCTTGGAACGTGGTGGAGGTAAACTGGGGCCCATTGTCTGAGACTATCACATCCGGTAACCCATGGGTGGCGAACATCTTACGAAGGGCCCTCACTGTACTCTCTGCTGTGGTGGAGGTCATGATTACCAGCTCCACCCACTTGGAGTAAGCATTGACTACTATCATGAAGTTTCGGCCGTGGAAGGGGCCGGCAAAGTCAATGTGTAAACGGGACCATGGGCCTCTAGGGATTTCCCACTCACGAGGGGCGGCTGTGGGGGGATTCGGCCTAGAGTTTTGGCAGATCCTGCATCGGCCTACGTAGTCTGCAATTTCCGAATCTAGCAAGGGCCACCACACATAGCTACGGGCTAAGGCTTTCATTCGCGCTATGCCTGGGTGGTTTTTGTGGAGTGCGGGCAGGATTCGTGCCCGCAGAGCTGTGGGGATCACTACCCTATCCCCCCAGACAAGACAACCCCCGTGAAGGGCGAGTTCGGCTTGTCGTGCTTTAAATGGTCGGAATCCTTCCGCTACCTTTTCCGCGGGCCAACCCCTCAAAACCCATGAAGCTACTTGGGATAGGACGGGGTCAGCCTTTGTGCAAGCTGCGACGTCCGCGGCAGAGACGGAGAGGTCGGATTCGGCGATGGACAAAATAGAGAGAGCGGGCACGTGGGCTGTGTCCGTCTCTGGCAAAGGGCAACGGCTCAGGGCGTCTGCGTGCCCTAGCTGCTTACCCGGACGGTATAACAGCGTATACGAATACGCCGTTAGGAACTCCGTCCAGCGTGTCATGCGTGGAGACAAAATGGGGGGGGGTTGGCTTGTCGCCTGCCAGTAGCCCCAGGAGCGGCTTGTGATCCGTGACAAGGGTGAAATTCCTACCATAGAGGTAGTCATGGAACCGCTTAATGCCGGACACTGCAGCCAGGGCTTCTTTATCGATTTGGCTGTAGTTCCGCTCCGTGGAGGAGAGTGTCCGGGAATAGAAAGCTATGGGGGCCTCTGAGCCGTTCGGGAGGGCATGGCTCAGGACCACCCCTATACCATAGGGAGAGGCGTCGCAAGTCAGAACTAGGGGCATCCTATCGCTATATTGAATTAGGACTGCCGACGAGGTCAAAATGTCTTTTATAGCCGCGAACGCGTGCGCTTCACGGCTACCCCATTGCCAGGCCGCTGACCGGTCAAGCAGTCGGTGTAGCGGCTCAGCTAGCGACGCCTTGTGGGGAATAAAAGGGGCGTAGAAGTTTAAAAGCCCCAGGAACGCCTGCAATTCCGCCCTAGAGGTGGGTGCGGGTGCGTTTTTGATGGCGGCGACTTTGGAAGGAGTGGGGTGGATGCCTTGGGCATCAATGAGGAACCCCAAGAATTCTACTTTGGGAACAGCAATTTCGCATTTGCTGCGCTTTAGTTTCAGTCCTGCCTCCCTAAAACGTGTGAGAACCTCCCGCAGTATTTTCAGGAGTTCCGAGTGGCTGGGGGCTGCGACCAGGACGTCGTCGAAGTAGGGAACGACGCCTGGGAGCCCGTGGAGCAACCGCTCCATGAGGCTCTGAAAAATCCCCGGGGCAACCGAAACGCCGAATTGGAGGCGGCGGCAACGGAAGGCCCCGCGGTGGGTGACGATGGTCTGGGCTGTAGCCGCATCGTCGTCTACGGGAAGCTGCTGGTAGGCCTGTGCCATATCTAGCTTGGCGAAAATGCGGCCCTGCCCTAAGGAGTGGAGTAGGTGTTGCACTACGGGAACCGGATATGGATTTGCCTGCAGGGCCAAATTGATGGTCGACTTATAGTCGGCACATATTCTCACCGATCCGTCGGGTTTGACCGGGAGGACTATGGGGGTTTCCCAACGGGCGTGATCTACGGGCTCGATTACCCCCTGCTCTATAAGCTTATCAAGTTCAGCGTCTACCTTTGCTCTCAATGCGAAGGGGACCCTGCGTGCCTTCAGCCTAATGGGAGCGACCTGGGGATCGAGGCAGAGGGAAATGGGGGTGCCCTTATAACAGCCCAATTTCCCATCGAACACATCTGCGAACTCATCTAGAACGCTATCTACGGTGAGGGGGACTACCCTGTGCACCCCCTCTATGGTGAGGCCCAAGGCGGGAAACCAATCCAACCCAAGGAGAGCGGGCAGATCGTTCCTGACGATTAGAACTGGGAGTTTCCCCTTAAAGTCTCCGTATTCCACCTGGATGTGGAATATTCCTGCCGTGGGAATCCCATTTCCCTGGTAGTCTAGGAGGGAGACCCCGACGGGGCGCAAATGGCTCTGGGGAACCCCGGGGCAAAGGCGGGAAAACAGGGCCCAAGATAGGAGAGAACGGGAAGACCCGGAGTCCACCTCCATTCGACAAAGCTGACCTTCGAGTCGGACGGCTGTGCTGATTTTGCGATCGCCGGCGGGAACGTGGGAAGCCTGGTAGACCACGCAGTCGGCGCTGGAGTGCTGGTAGGTTGAGTGGCAGTCCTCAGCTCGCCTCGCAGGACGTGGCTGTTGGCGGCGTTGCGGTGCCTGGCGCTGGTCGCTGGGCTGCATGAACGATGGGGCTGGCACGAGAGCCCGGCAGACCCTGGCGAGGTGTCCTTCTCCTCGGCAGCGGCGGCAGACGGCGGAACGGAACGGGCAGGATGCGCAGCTGTGGCGGCCGCCGCATCCGCGGCAAGGTGCGTTTGAGACTGGCTGAGCGGGCGTCGGTGGTTGCTGGTGTGGCCTCCGCTTCGGCTGCGTCCTCATTTGTCCGACGGTTTCCTCCTCCTCGTCTTCAGCAGGAGAGAGGTCGTCGACGAGGTTCGTCTGGGTGGAAGGCCCCGCGGCGGTTTGCGCGGGGGTTTTCAGCTGGAGGCGTTCGATGTCGGCCGTGGATTGTTCGGAGAGCTCCGCTGCTCGCGCGGTCTCTACGGCTTGCACCAAGGTGATTTTGTGGTTCCGGAGCATGTGGCTGCGCAAATGCACGTCGCGGACCCCGCATACAAACTGCTCCACGAGGTTCTCCTCCAGGTCTGCAAAATCGCACTGGGCGGCCACTGTGCGCAAAACCTTTAGAAACTGACTGATGGATTCGTTGGGCTTCTGCACTCGGCGGCGGAAGGTGAAGCGGCGTGCGATCAGAGAGGGTGAGGGAGCGTAGTGGTTCCTCAGCCTGGACATCAGCTCGTCCCACCCAAGTTTGTAGGCTGGCCTCGGGGCGGCCAGGGCTCTCGCAGAGGCGAACATGGAAGGCTCACAGCAGGACAAGAAGAAGCTGCATTTCCCCTCGTCGGTCTGTGCCTGGTTCTTCGATGCGATTAAGTAGCACTCGAAACGCTCCATGAAGCCGTCCCATGATTCTCCGGCGGATCCGAATGGCACGAAAGGAGGAAGCGCCGATGCCATCGTGGTGTGGAGCCAGAGAGGGGGAGGAAGAGGGCGGAGAAAATTTTGCGTTCGCTGCCGGAGTTCTCAGCCTGAGGATAGCGTTCGTGCTGGTTCAGACGCGGTGGCAGCTGGCTTGTTCTTTTCCGTGGTCGCGGGAATCGGAATCCCACCTTCGTCGCCAGTTTTGCATCTTGGAGCGAGGGGCAAGGATGCGACAAGCGGGTATGCAAACAGCAACCTTTATTGAGAACAGAGTGACTACGATTCAACGTGGCGTGGTTCGCGCCAAAGATTTATACCTCCGGGTTTGAACGAGGAGCCAATGGGCGTCGAGTAGCTCGACCAATCAGGGCTGAGGATTGAACCGGCTCCGCCCGGGAACCAATCAGAAGGGGGTCCTTTATTCCCGCGCTTGTATTTCCCGCGCTAGTATTCAACACATTACACTAACACGGCTCTGTGAATATGGCCTTAAATATCATTCAGCAAGTAGACTTCTTGATTTTGAAACAAGTGTAACTTTCCAGAATATGACGGATACATTTTCAGAACATTTTAAACTGCATTATTCTCCTTGCCACCCCTGAAATGTAGTCACCAGTTTTTGACCTTTCCTAGCCAGCATACCATAGTTGGGAATTCTGGGAGTTGAAGTCTACACATGGAAAGAACCAGGTTGAGCATTCCTAATCATTTAAATCTTCCTCGAAGAAGGAAATCTTACCCAAGGCATGGATTCTGAATTCAGTGCATATTCAAGCCACATCAAACAGCCTGCACCCATAATAAAAAGATGCCTATAAAACAGGATTAAAATAAACACAATAAAGACAAAACATGCAATTGAACAGAATGCAATCTTTGCCATACTTAGCCAATCTCCCCAAATGTTTGAAATTTTGCCATTATGTGCAGCGTGAAAAAAAGTAATTTCTATTAATTCAAAATGTTGTTTACTGAAATATGTATTGCACCTTACCAGTCATTGTGGGAGCTAATATTGTATGTGTACCAAAGCAAATTGAATAGATGTAGTACAGTAATTGACATCAGGCAGACAAAGACAATGTATTTATATATTCAATGGAGATAAGATTTTCTCTGAATATTATATTTTCTCTAAACTTAATTTCAGGCTGTTACTAAGAACTTCTTCTACGTTATTGCTCATAAGGAGAGTTGAGAAGCAGGGCAGATGACCCTACTGCTAATAATTTCTTTCAGGAAAAAAATTACAAATGGTTCCCATTAACTTACTCTGGGGAACTTTCCAATGCAGTTTCATTTCCTTTTATTATGTTGTCTGCAGGTAACTTCTCAGTTAGAGTTAGGCTAAGCCAGGTGAAATATTTTAGGGAATCAGATTGCTGATAATGCAAATTCTTTTTCTTGCGATGTATTCCAAAATTCCCCAGTGTGCCAATTGTTTATTACAATTAGAGGCCAAACAGTTAACTGCTTTATCAGATGGTGTTGCTGAGAAATTTTTATTTTGCAAGGAATGCTAAAATGATATTGGTGAAGAAGAGACCAAACAAGAAACAAAACTTTGGAATAAAGTCTGTAAACAGCAGCATTAACAACACACATGCACTCTTCTTGAAATTGAAGAAGGCCTCAGTAATATTTTGAGAAATGAAACTGATGGCTTTTTTTTAACAAAACGGAAATGAACAAACTTCTGGTCCTCATCTAACAAGACCTTTGGAATTTGGCAAATACTAATGGAATGATGAATAGCCTGAAAGTCAAAAGTATTGCATTATGCTGACAAACATAAAATTAAGGAAAACTTTTTTGTACATATTTTGTACATTTTGTACAGGAGAGTAGAAGACTGTACAAAATGGGCAATCCCTTGCGGTGCTGGTCATATCTTTTTGATGACCTTTTCTACCTTCTAATAACAGAGGAGAAGTAATTATTTTTTCTATTTATCCTTTGAGTGCCAGCTTGGGGATTTCAATCTTACGTTAGAAAATAATTCTTCATAGTGGAAACTTCTATTAATTAAGGTGATTATCCTGAGACCCTATCTTATTATTATAAGTGAGGAAAATTAAGCCAGATTTCCCAGATTGGACAAAATAAGAAACTTGGGTCTATATCAGTTATAAAAGAAATGCCAAAAGCTGGCATATGATTGATAGAGGCCATATGACTGGGAATAGGATGTCACAGGAAAGGAATGCATTATTCTTGTCTTCATAAGCCTAAGAAGATAGTTTTCTAATAGTCATCTCACCTGGAAATCTAACATATGCTTTTATTTAGCCTTAACTCTAGGTCCGGGGTGTCACATGATGTATCGGGACTCCCTCCCCCCTTTGCTAAACCTGGCATGGACATAGGCAGTGTGTGACATATCTGGCCTGTGGGATGGGAGTTTGACAGCCCTACTCTTGGTGATTACAGGTAATACTGTGTTTTCCTGAAAATAAGACAGGCTCTTATTTTCTTTTGGCCCCCAAAATAAGTGCTTGGCCTTATTTTCGGGTAGGTCCTATTATTTTTGACATGTAGGAGGCGGCAAGCGTGGTCACCTCATGGCTGCTGCTGTGTTGCAATATTTTTGGCGAGGGCTTATTTTAGCACATGCACTCAAAAGCCCAATTGGGCTTATTATCCAGGGAGGTCTTATTTTCAAGGAAACAGGATAGTATTTTGGCTAGACTATGAAACACTTTCTGCTTTCTTTTCTGATTATTCTCCCCTTATCTCAGGCTAGACAATTAACCATTGGAACAGCTTGCTTTCAGAAATTGTAGCTGTTTCATCACTGGAGGTTTTTTAAGAAAAGACTAGGCAGGCGTTTTTCTGAAATGATCTAGGGTCTCCTGCTTGAGCAGGGGGTTAGACTAGAAAACCTCCATGGTTCCTTCCAGCTCTATTATGATTGATTGATTGATTGATTGATTGATGGACCAGTGTTTCTCAACCTCAGAAAATTTGAGATCTATGGACTTCAATTCCCAAAATTCCCAGCCAGCATAGAAAACTCTGGGAATTTAAAGCCACAAAATATCTAAGTTCTCTTCCACCTATATTATTCTGTGTTCTACATCAGGGGTGTCAAACTCGCATCATCATGGTGGCATCATGTTATGAATTGTGGCTTTCCCCCTTCATTAAACCAGAGATGGGCATGGCCAGTGCGTGGCACATTCAGCCCATGGGCTGCATGTTTGGCATCCCTGTTCTACATCTTAAAGCTGCTGAGGTTGAGAAACATTGGTTTAGGCTATTACCCTAGTATTTCCAAATGGTTCACCGGTTTCTGCTTATTTTTTCCAGATCAGTTAAAGTCTGCTAGGCACTGAGTAGGTAAATATATAATTCTTTCTTAGCCAAACACCTTTCTAGCTTCTCTATTCTGAGTTGTGTTACTAGGTATGAACACAGTGTGCTGATTAGTGTTGCACATATTAAATGTATTGATTGAGAAAAGGCTTCTTATTAGCAGCAGCTAATGCTTATTCTCAAACAACTAAGCTTGTTGTTTAACTATGTTGCTCCTTTTTTGTGCACTCCTTGATTCTGAAGAAGCATTAAGGTGGCTACCCACAGTCTGTTTTATGGATCAACATAAGAATGGCTGATTACAACAGTCTCTTTGTGAGCAGCTCATCTCCGAATCTGCTTTGCAAAGGGTTATATATTTGAGATTTTGTATGCATGGTGACTTCATTTTATTTAATTTATTCATGCAACTTACATAGGCAACTACCATATATAAACTGATCCTAGGTGGCTCACAATAGCCAATTAAAATAGAAATTCAAAGAGAATATTTGTAGCTCAGGGTTAAATTGTGGAGTCCTTGGTGCTTTCTGAGTTGGTTTTTTGCTTGTTGATGTTTCATTACCTGACTGGGAAACAATGAGAGCTAGAAGGGAGTGAAGTTTAATTCCTGTTTATATAAAATAGTGGGCCTGCCAATGTTCCTCTCCCACTCATCAGCAGAGGGAAAAAATGGCAAATTTGAAATGCAAGTCTATATATAAAAAAGTAACAATAACTAAGTATTTCATTTCTAAAATAACAATCCAACTGTTTCCCAGAAGAGGAACTGTGTAAGAAAATTTTTCAGGCAAGTATATAACAGGGGTCTGTTTCCTTTTATATATATACTCCAGAAACCCAGAAAAAGGAAACAGACCCCTAAATACATCTTTCAACAAAATGGATAGTCACACAACTTTAGCAAAAGGTGACTTACCACTCAACCTACTATAGCACAACCAGCAGAAGCTATGAAAAGGATAACACTGCCATACCTGAAAAACCTCAGAAAGAATCAACAGACTATTACAATTACATGGATTATTGCAGCACACAAACCAATTAAAGCCCTCAAAAACATCTTAAGTAAACACTAAAAAGAAATAAAGTCATCTACAATATACAATGTAAGGCAGGGTCCTTGGTCTTCTCTGAGCTTGGTTGGTCATGAATCATAATGATGTTACCCAGTTGGGTAATGAAATGTCTATAACAAAGCAACCAAGCTGAGAGAACACCAAGGATCCCAAAGTTCAACGCTGAGTTATAAATATTTTATTTATACAATGTAAGGACTGTAACAGCCACTATATATGACAAGATAGGCAAGAAACTAGCACAGAACATCCATAAATGCTATGTAGCAGTCAGAAGACACAATGAAAGTTACTTAATCTCACAACACTGGGACAAACTCTACCATAGATTCAACTGGGAAGCCATGAGCATCCTAGATTAATGTAAAGCCAGAAACATTAGATAATTCTTGGAAGTATGGCATTCAGACAATTTAGCCATCAATAGACATATAAAGATAAATCACATTTACACAATGTTCTTTCCCATTGGGGCTGTCTTTCACACTCCCCAGCCTCTGGAGGCTTTCCTGAAGCCCGGGGAGGGCAAAAAATGGCCTCAATGGCCGAACCAGAAGTTTGGGAACAAACTTCCAGTTGGCCCGTTGGGGCTGTTTTTCACCTTCCCCAGCCTCTGGAGACTTTCCTGAAACCTGAGGAAGATGAAAATGGCCTCTCCTGGTCCTCCAGAAGGGCAAAAAATTAGCTGGCAGGCGTGCGTATGCCCCATGGTGCCACCAAATATAGCTCCACGTGCCACCTGTGGCACACATGCTATAGGTTCGCCATCATGGCCCTACACTCACTAGCATTGTTAATATTACCTAGTTTTATAACAAAATGTCTGTACAATCAAGCTCAGATATCACTAAGGACTCACCCAAAACATCATTCTACATTGTACGGGGAAAAAAAAGAATTTGAGATAGGATTATGTCATGTCTTTTCTACAGGGCAAAGAAACAACACTCCAAAACAAGTTTTTTTCTGATGTTTGATTTTCTGAATTTTCTAGAATTAATACACAAGTCTGCCTAAACTGTTGCATGCAAAAGCAGCCCAAGGCAATTGAGCAATAATACGAAGATAAGCACACTTTATCCGCTACCAAAAGCAATAAGGACAGATTGTATACAGTTTGTATTAGCCTTGGAGATATTGTGCATTACAAAATGTATTCTTGGAGTTGATTTTGAGAGTCGAGAAGAGTCAAGTTTACATTGCAAGTGGGAAGACATTGTAATTGTAGTGACTTTTTAATATTTTGCAGATTTTTTTGTTACTTTAGGTGTAGTTGGTATTAAGGCATAATGGTGAGATACAGTTGTAGACTTTTTCTTAATTGCCACCACTGTAATGATTCCTACTATATTGAATCTCATAGGAGAAATACTTTAGTTATCTATTGATAAGTTAAAGGTATTGGATGAATGTGAGAGAGTATATACTCTCATATACAATAGGTTATATATAATATTCACTTTCATTCATTGATTTCATTTCATTCTCTTTTCTGTCTCAATGTGTATCCGTGTTTCTATATGGTTTTATTTATTTATTTCACTTGTATGCTGCCCATCTCACCTAGTGATTATGAAATTTAGAATTATGAATGTTGTTTATTTTATTGTGAATAAAATCATTTATTCAATTGTTTAATATTCCTGTGGCCCTTTAAGGCCCAGGTTAGTCAAACAGAAGAAAGATAAAAGAGATTACCATGTAGAGAATGTTATGATGTTACTGGTTTTTAACCTGGTTTTCAAAACACCTGATATATAAGAATGAAGATAAAGTAGAAGTAATGCAATGAAGTAATCTCAGGCTAAAAGCCTTTGAGAGTGTTAACAATTAAGGCGTGTATATGGAAAGGGAATGTATAGGAAATATAAACTATTGGCAAGATAATTTTATCAGCCACCGAATATTGAAAATGAAGTAGAACTGGAAGACATTTTCTCCAGAGCAAAAGAAATCACAAGGGAGACAGTAAGAAGAGTCATTAGATAAACCGAAAAGAGGCATTGCCCCTGATCCAGATGAAATCTCAGCACAGCCCCAAGAGCCAGTGAGGTTAGAGAGAGTTGACTTTTTATTGACTTTGATGAATGGCAATACTTGAGAAGAAAATACAATTGCTGTAGAGTGCAATAACTGTGCAACCCAAGCGCCCAAAAATAAGGAAGGTAGCAAATGCAGTAGGGTAAAACTGATGCCTCATGGAGAAATTGAAGGGAAAAATGATTGGCCAACGAGCAAAGGCAAGATGTGCAAAAAATTAATCGTCTTTCTGGACTGAAAAAGCTGATGGTGACTTCATTTGGAAACAACATGGGATTGGGTAAGGAAAACTTTGAAGCTTGAACTGTACACTATTAAATGAAAAATGATAGCTAAACAACAGCAATGGATTCTCTGTTCTCTGTTTGTTGCTAAGAAACTAGACCTTCAACAATAAAAAGATACAGTTATGGCCCTGGGTTTTTCAGTTGACTGAACATATGATGTTCACAAGCGTAATGTATGGGCAATTAGAGTGAAAAATGATTGTCTTTATTGACCCTTAAGTAAAATCGGGTATGTTGTACCTACATATACACATTTAACAAGTTTGTGCTACTGTATTGTTTTCTTTTCTATTTTCACTCTTTTTGTTCTATTTTATTAAATAAAAACTTTGGGAGACTTAATAGTACATCGAAATACAGTACATTTACAGCGACTACGTAAATATAGTGAAAGCAGTAAGTATGCAAATATTCAAATACAATGAAATACATAAAGGCCAACAAATAGTAAAGTTATATGGACCAGTGGTACATTCATGCTGTCTATGTGAAAACTGAGTATAGATCTTGTTTCTGGTATCACCACTTGCTCAATATCTTTACCCATCTTAGAATTTCAATTTCTCTTTCTTTCTCTCTCTCTCTCTCTCTCCTTCCCTCCCTCATACACATACCAAGCAAAAACAAGTCAATAGTCTCAAATAGAAGATGCTGGAAGGCAAAAGCAGCAACTACTTCCTCTTCAACCTCTTGGCTGTTTCCTACTCTTGTAGAATAGAACTAAGTATGCCATGCAGATTTGCTTTCATCCTCACGCTGACTGGGGAATTCTGGGAGTTGAAGTCTACACCTCTTAAAGTTAACAAGTGTGAGAAACACTGAACTAGATAAGCCTGATGCCATCAAATACGTGAAAGATTCTAACTCAGTTGTAACAAAGTGCTCCTGCTGGCCCAGCTTGCTCCTCTACATGAAATATGGGAAGGCCACATCATCTCCTTTACTTCCAGCTGCAAAATATCTTGATTCCATCAATGCAAACAAGCCAGAGCTCAGTGAATAAATAGTTTGACTTGGTGTAGTACAAGATTCTATATTTCTTACTAATGCATCCTAGCAGCTATCAATGTCAGCAGACAGTAAGAATATATTGCAGAGTATGATGAGAGGAGACAACATTTCTGAAGTGGTGACCAAGACATGTACTAAACATACCAAATCTATACTCCTCCTTTGAAGTCAAAGAATACTTTGTTTTTTTCACTAATGCTCATCAGTGTAGGCATTGCAATGGAAAAGGAAATGAGCATATAGCAAGGGGAGACTCAGAATATTCCCATGTGATTCAAGGGAAACATTAATGTGCAAGATTCTGCTGTGCATAAGAATGTATTTATCAATTTGTATAGGTTATTTTATATAAGGCATGTAATCAATGATAAATTGACTCCATTGACTGCTCATCTTTTTTTTCATGATGGAACATGGGAATTGCCACCTAGGGGCAATAGATTGCTGTGACTAAGAACTCCCACAGTCTCTTTCCATAGATCATGTTGGCTAGAAGAACTGAAGTTCAAAAGCATCGAAACATAGATTGTTTATAGTTGATTTGGGAGGGAGGGGCGGAAAGGATTTAACTTCTTTATCTTTCCTTCTAAGGCAACATTTTATTGAGCAAATGGATTTTACTTCTGAGCAGACAACCATAGAATTGTGTAACATAACTGCAATTCTATAGCCAGTTACAAGTAAGATCATTACATAAGGAAATTTTCTTTATAAATAAGTGAGCCAGGTTCTTGCTCTTCATCTGATTCCTAATTCACTGTTATCCTGTGTGCTACAAATGCCTAAATTAATCAGAGGTTAGATCAGATTATAGCAAAAGCCAGAATTTAAATCCTCAACATATCAGATTAAAGTTTTAGCCATTCCATTAATCTGGTGATGTTACGGCTTCCTAGCACATTCTGATTAACCCAGAAGGAAATCAAAAACTTCACTTAGCAAAGGGAAAAGAAAGATCATTCTCATCAAATAAGTTATGCAAACAGCTATTATTTCCAAACATAATTATTTGAATATATGATGTGTCTTTTCCCCACAGAATGGTTCAAAGTATATCTATTATATGTGAACTCCTCATAACTCAGTTATGTCAGCTGGTATTGTTAGGACTGACTTTATAATCAATATCATACCCATTAACTATTCTCTGGATTTATTTTGCCCTGCTCTTGTCTTCTACTGATTCTGGATTGTAACTTAATTAGAACCTTGAATTTTACCTATATGTTCCTCTATTTTAGGAATTGAGTCACTTAAGGCTCCAAAGTAAATGTTTCCTGGGCAATTATACCCATAAGTGCTACTTCTGACAGCCCATTTGTCTCTCCAGAAGTGTTAGGGAAAATGCAGATTAATAGAATAAGACATGAATGCAAACAAGCAATGATTTCAAATGTGAACAAGAGGGGAGATTTTTCTGGATCACTGAATCATAAATTCTGTACAACAGCTATGCCAGTAGAAGTAACTTTTTATAGTGAGATAACTATTGAAATCCTGATTTAAATAAGATACAGTATTATGCTTGTTAACTGACTAATTCTGCTGTATCTTACAAATAATTTTGTAAATTTCAAATGTAAGATTTATTTTTGAATGCCACTTTTATTATTTTTAAATAATTCAAGATGGCAGACATTTCTTCCTTCTCCTCTTTCTCCCCCATAACAACTCAGTGAGGTAAGTTGGGCTGAAAGAGTAGGATTGGCCCAAATCACCCAGCTGGCATTCATGTCTGAGCTGGCACTAGAACTCACAGCATCCTGGTTTCTAGCCTGAAGTCTTAACACAGGGGTGAAATCAACTTACCTTCGGTACCGGTTCACAAATGTGAATGCATACGTGCATGCACACAGCATCAAAAACAGGACGTGATGATGTCCGGGTAGGTGGGCAGAGCCTCCAACCATCACCGCTACCAGTTCGCCCAGATAGAACCGGCTGAATTGCTCCAGTGTCTTAACCATTAGACCAAATTGACTCTCATTTATGTTTTATAGATATTAAATATTGTAGATTCAAATATAAAGAAAAAATTCTGGGAATATTAAAGTCGTTGCCTACTGATTTCTGCTTTGCAGTTAATTCATACATGAGCATTATACTCTAGTGCAGCAGACAAATTAATGTATAAACATATCATGCATATATTTGATTTATATAATTAGTATGTTTCAATGATGATCCTTATTTTCATCAAATGCATATGCGAATTAACTCTCAATGTACTATTTTCTAAGCAAAACTGATTGACCCAAACAAAAATGGAATTTATGTTTTAGAGATTATTTCTCTACATTTAATGTAATTATGCTTGCAAAATATTTAGAGAGCAGCAAAGAGGATATAGTGCAGAATTAGAATTTATTGTCAATCACTGATGTACTGAATGTAATATTTTGATTTGCAATATTAAATGCAAAATTGAGAACTATGTCCAGAGAGGAATTTCAAAAAGCCAATACATTCATTGTCTCTTGTTCTTCTGCTCAGACTGAAGCCTTCTTCAGATTATTATTGTTTCTCCAGCAGTTCAGATTGTTGATAATTGTTTTAAACCCGTTGCTCTCCCAATATTATTGAATTATGATTATTTTCTTCCCTGTCTATTTGCCACATAGACAACAACGATGATGTTAACTGGATTCTAATAAGTTTATAGATTACTGTCCCAATTTTTATAGAGTAAGAACTGTTGGAGTCAACACCTTGTTGGTCTCTGAACCAGCGAAACCTTTTTATCTAATATAAACTGACATTACTTGGAAAATATCATCTTACGAATATTATGGGAAAATTATTATTCTGAAACAATGCTGAAAGAGTAGATAAAGAAAAAGAAGCACTCCCATCATGGTATTTCTTTAGTTACTTCATGCATTTAGATTCTCTGAGCAAATTTTCTGAAGTCCCATGTGTGTCATTCCTTTTGCCTGAAAGAGGTAAAATCTTGGCGTTTATATATCAGTTTTGTCATAAAAAGGTCAAATACAGTTCTTTTGCCAGATTTCTAAGGAGAATATTCAAAGTTAGTTGATGTTGCCAAAGGAAATTTAAATAAGGGAAGGAAAAGAAAGGAAAAAGAAGAGAATAGCGTATCAAAATATTAAGAACTCCATTCTTTTTGGCCTCTCTTCTTTTAAAATAGTATCCTAGACTTCAAAGTTCTGTTGTGTATCCAGGTTCCAAAATATGTTCCCATAAGTCCCCTCTTCTCTGATTTAAGTTGATATGCTTTCAAATTTTCTAACTTTGAAAATTCTTCTCCCTGAAACCCATTGACAAGAAAAGAACAGAGAGGAGAATACATTTTAAATAAACAATGTGAAAGGAGGAGAGAGTTTTAAGGCTCTAATCAGCATTTGGAAATGAAGATTAACAAAATTGTAAACAAGCTGGAATGTGATAACTCAGAAATCTTGGCCTATATCTTAATGAAATCTACAAGATATATTTATATAAATAATAATGAATCTCCCAGCTCTTGATACCTACTAGAATTTGTGCATGCAGATTACTCCTGACATATGCAATTGTTTTATCTTTAAAGTTCCTCTGACTTTAAAGAGCTTACTGACAGCTTCCTTACACAATAAAGACATGTGACCAACAGTGATGTCAACTTTATTCAGCTCCAGTGGGATACTTTGCTAGCTTTTCTTCTAAAAAGATACATACATACATACATACATACATACATACATACATACATACATACATACACACACACACACACACACACACACACACACACACACACACAAACATATATAGTGGTGTTCGAAGTATGTAAGCTGTTTCAAGTAAAGCTGCCTTTTGCAATTTACTGATAGTGAGTTTTGTCAATGCCAATAGTGTTCAAGTGGTGTTCCATGTGTTTTGCAATTGCACACAAGATATCTATCGTTATTGTTATTATCTTTGCTTTCTTCTGTCACCGTCATTTTACTTCTATTTTGAGGGCTTTATATTTTGTGATTTTCCTCCCATTTTCTCTCTCTTTTATTTGCTGTCTCCAGATACAGCCATGTTCAGTGCCTACAGTTTTTGTCTTTCTTATTGACAATTGTTAACTCTGAGATGTTATGTGGCAGGTGCTTGTCTGCTTGAATTCTAAAGTTCCAGACAAATTTAGCTTCTTCATTTTCAATTACTTTGTCTATTTTGTGGCTTCACTAGTTCTTGCTTGCAGGAAAGTGGTATTTCTTGCAGCTTTTCTGATGCATCATTGTTACTATTTGTCATGCTGTTATTTGTAGTCAGCCTGTGCAATCTTCTTGCAGCTGTTAACTAGGTATCCAGTATTTCTTCAGCTTCTTTACAGAAGTATCCACTGCTTTTTCAGCTTCTTTGCTATCTCTTTCTGTCTTCTCTTTATTATCTGGTTATTATTATTAATCTATTATCATGTATTTTTACAAAAGGGAAAGCATGTGTTCCATTAGCTATACTGCCAATCCATTACATGTCTTTTTGGCAATCCATATAGTTTGCATCTAATTGACCTCAGAAAGTTTTCCAAACTCTTCTTAGTGTTTCAACAGGATTATAGTTTGTTCTTTTTTTAAATAATAATAATAGTAATCCAGTAGAACCTTTTAGATAGGTGAAATCTTTCTTCATTAACTTTCTGAGGCATTAAATAAAAAAAAATCATATAAATTCACCCAACCAAAATAAAGAAATGGAGAAGAGGCAAATTTTCCCTGGTCAACATTCTGAATTAGCAAACTTTCCCATTAGTTGAGAAAGGAATCTTAAACTGTTCCTTTCTTTAGTGAGTATGTCTGCTTCTGTGACTGCTTCATAAGAGTAGAAAGGTGCTAAGAGGATCAGAAAGATCAGTAGGAACATGTGGATATAGATAAATAAATTCACTGCTGAAAATATAATGGACAGCTAAGTAAACAAATGGATCATTGGACAAATCAGAGTTTTCACTTGAGGCACAAACAACCAGATTCGAATTATCTTACATCAGATACGCTATGCAAAGATTTGGCTCTCTAGAGAAGACTATAATGCTAGGAAAGTTGAGAAGAAAGATAAAAGGAGGATGATCATCAGCAAAACAGACTGACTCAGTGAGATCTGAAGAGCAAGTTAGGTATAGATCATCATGGAGAAAATCTATGTGTTACCAAGAGTCAATAACATAATCAAATGTTTTGGTTCCTGCTAAAGGCAGAGATGGAGGATGAGAAAAGCCTGGAATTGGGTGGCAGTGAGAGGCCATGAAATTAAGACAAGGAAAGCTATAGGAAGGTGGGTGAGTGGGATGCTGGTGCAGATGCAGTTAAATTATAAGAGTGACTGATAAGGTAGACTGATGTCTTTAATGGGCTGTCATAGTGCCCTTTTGTTAAAAAAAGAAGTAGTAGTTTCCCCCACCCTCCTCTCCACAGCCTTGGGGCAGAAAATAATAGAAGAAGGAAAATAACTTTCAGATGTAATGGACATTCAGATTTAATAGACATCCTTCCTCCCTAAATGGCCTATTAATATGAAGCCATACTGAATAGAAGGGCATATGGGACATTAAGCACTTTCTGGGGAAAATGGATAACATTTGATGATGTTTGACTTAATATGATTCTGCATTTCCAGGAACGCTAATGAAGGAATTTGACTAGGTTAGTGGCTGACTGGTTTAAGCATGCTGCGGCAACAGGCACATACTGTAATGATATTTAAAATGCTATGAGACATTCTGATTTCCTATACCTTAATTAATTCCCTGGGGAAGACATGATGAAGGAACTCTTCCCATCTGGAAAATAGGGGCAGCATTTCTCCCAATCCAATATTAGAGCAGCAGTTCTGAAAACTTTTGAATTTAGGAGCCAAACATAAAATATGTTTTGTTGTCCTTTCTTTTTGTCTCATTATTTGAATGTATATTTTGGTTTGGGTTTGGAGAAGACAATTTCCAAGGAAGCAAGCATTATTTCAGCTCCAGTTTATTCTCATTATTTTATAGTTGCAGCTCTGTGCATATATAGGTGTATGTGGGTATGTATCTGCAATGTGTTATGCTATTGCCTGCAAACATTGTTTTTCTTGGAAACATGGGCTTTTTGTTCTATTTTGGTGAGGCCTGGGATACAAAGATGAGGAACCACACTGCTGTAGACAAGAATAAAATAAATTATTTACTCTTGTCCTCTGAAGTAGTTGAAAGAACTTGAAATCTGCCCCATAAAACAATTCCCAGCTCCATTCAAACTGACAAATGAAACTTATAACGGACTATCAGTTTCTATAACTGCAGCAGAGAGATCTTAAATGCTCAGATCCTGGGTTTAAGGTGACACCTAATAAAGAATTGAGGAGGGTTCCAGAAAGAGATGACAGCTTGTTGTTCAGTTAGAGTGTAAGTAAAAGGTTAAATCACCCCTTCCTTCAAAGGAAAGCAGCCAAAATGCTTAGAGAATCCTGAGAACAGTAAAATAAGAAAGGAACTCTTGACAGTTGAGCAGTTTAAAATAAAGGGGGGGGGCAATAACTTGGTTTGCAGTCAACATCTCCTCATGGGTCACTTGTTATTACAGATTCTGAGTCTCACTGACAGACAGATATGGAGTTAGTATAAATGCTTAGTGTCAACAAGCCATGTGATCAAAACCTGAGTATCTTTGATTGATCCATGGCAATCTGTAGTGTGTGGGGGGTGTTCCTCCATTAACTGCTGCCCCTTTTTTCTGTCCCCCAAAACAAAGGTGTCATGTTTTGATTTCACAGTTGTGGTCCCCGTCTTCATGCTGTTGATCTTCCTTGCAGACACACTTGTACTAGTATCACTGTAATGTTGACTAATGGAATGAATGTTTTCTGAAATTGTATTGTAGGAAGTTAAAACCCGCCCCTCTCCTAGAAAAATGAAATATCCTGGGAAATATTGAAAAGGCAGAATATTATATTTCCATGGATCAGAAATGGAGAAACATGTTTTTAGGAAGGGAGCAGACTCACTCTTAATAGCCCCCACCTTTCTCAATGAGCCAGTCTATTCTACATAACAAAGATCTCCCCCTTCAGCTCCAGGGTGATGGGATTAAGGCATGATACTATTAGCCCTTTACCCATCTCATCACAGGGCACCTGGGAAGAAGCAATGCTCAACTAAACGTGGACTCACAGCCTACAGAGGTGCTCCTGCATAGCCTCATGGGAATTTGACAACCAATCAGAATACAAGCTCAAGTTCAAAGGCCAGAGAGGGCATAAAACCAGGAACTTTCAGCATCTGCGTCTCTTTTTCTTCTTCACCCAACATCTGGAAGCATGTGGTCCCCCTTTTCTGTTCAGGAGCTCAAGCCATGTGATCCTGTCCACCATTAAACCATCTTTCCAAGCAGCCTCCATGTTTCCAGTGTCTTTTTCTCCACTTGGAATTGAACCCAGAAGGACATTTCTTCCAACAGTATTATAATTTATGCCAGCCAGTTGAGAAATATTTGGAAGTGACATGAACCTTAAACCCCTATTCACCTCTACTCAGAAGAAAATTTCATCCTTTTTAGTTACTGTATAGTGACCAGCATAAACACAGTGCAAGAGGTCTTCCCCTCCCAAAAAGCTTGAGCAGCCCATAAAGCTGCTTGATGTCCACAAGCTCTCTTTTCAATCATGTAACTGACATTTAGCAGCAACATGCCAACATTCATTGTCATAACTTCTTAAGGGCTTTTATTTTGACTGCAGCAAGAAGCAAAATCATGTGGTTCATCTCTGATAGGCTAAACCCAAATATGTAATTGTTTTAAAAATGAATTGTAAAAAAAAAAATGATTTCGCCCCTTCTGGTGATATCAGTATCGTAATTCTACTGCCCTTGGAAGATTTTTTTTTATTAAAAAAATAGTGCAGGAGAATTACTCATCTGTCCTCTCGGGGAATGCAGTGGTGAATATGTATGTGCTTGTGGCATATACACATCTAAAAGTTTAGTCTGATTAATATCTGCTTGACAGGCATCGGTAGTCCTGCCCAGGAGGAGGGGGGGAATTTTGGCCTTTTTCTTAAAAAAAAAAAAAAAAAGCACACACAGAGAATCTGTGCAGCAGTTCTCTATTTACAGCCTATGCAAACATGGCCACATTAATAAAGCATGCTGAATCTCAACAGGTGATGAATTATGTTTCTTTTACTTTAGCTCAGCAGCTAATAATTACCAAAAAAAGCAAGAAATTCTATTTATTAGAATTAAGTAGCAGAGAGGAAGAGAGAGAGGGAAAGAGAGAAAGAGAAAGAAAGAAAGAAAGAAAGAGGAAGAAAGAAAGAAAGAGAAAGAAAGAAAGAAAGAAAGAAAGAGAAAGAAAGAAAGAAAGAAAGAGAAAGAAAGAAAGAGAAAGAAAGAAAGAAAGAAAGAAAGAAAGAAAGAAAGAAAGAAAGAAAGAAAGAAAGAAACTCAAAATTTCTAGGGCGAACTATTGAGGTATGGTATGACAAAAACACACATTGGAGAAATTTTTCAGATATGCCTCTAATTTCAAACTCTGTCTTCCGGAATCTTTTGTTTTGTTTCAGCCTTGGCCAAAATAAATAGCTTTTTCCCCCTCCCTTCTTGCTAGGTTAGACTTTGAAATTGACTATTTTAGTTTCTTTCTACCCTTGGTGATGAGAATCACTGAAATAGCTTCATATTAATTAATGTGATAATTGAAACTTTTAAGATGAGACTTCAACCTAAAGGGGACCTGCATAAACCTTAATTATACAACTGCTTCCTAATCAACATCCTACAAAGCCCAATTGTTCTCACAAAGTCATTTGTAATCCAAAGGTCTCATTTATCACTGATAATGTGCTAAATGATCTCCTTTAATTGCATTTGAAATATATTGCTACTCAGTGGAAAACATTTTGAAGTAGGAATATTGGAGAAATCTGTGCATTTCTCTTCTACAAAAATACTCTGATGTTCCATTGGGCCACAAATAAGTACAGACGCACTTAATCCCGGTAACCATCTTGAAAAATTTTGGGATTAGTAAAAAATACATTCAGAATGCAACTACAGATATTGATGAGAAAATGTGTATGCAAATCAGACATACACAAAACAGCTGTGTACATTCTAAGGTCCTATCTTCATCCAGATGGTCATGGGCATTGATTCAAGAGCTGCAGTGGTTAGAATGCAGTACTGCAGCTTACTTCTGCTGACTGCAATTTGGCAGTTCGAACCTCACCAGGCTCAAGGTTGATTTAGCCTTCCATCCTTCAAAGGTGAGTAAAATGGATTATTGGGGGCAATAGGCTGATTATTTAAACTGTTTAGAGAGGGCTGTAAAGCACTGTGAAGTGGTATATAAGTCTAAATGTTATTGCAATTCAAGGCAGTGGACCAATCAAATTTTCCAGATTGGGGTAGGTCAGCTTAGTTTAGTAATCAACCTGCTTTAGTTGAATGGAGTCCTGTGCATTCAAGGAGAGAGAGAGAGACAGACAGACAGAGAGAGAGACAGGCAGAGAGAGACAGGCAGAGAGAGACAGGCAGAGAGAGAGAGAGAGAGAGAGAGAGAGAGGGAGGGAGGGATGGAGGGAGGGAGAGAACGAGAGAGATTGCCCTTTGGTAGCATCTGGATTGAAATATGGCACTTCAAAGAGAAGCATTGCTTAGGTTTGGTACTTTTGCCTGAAAGGGTATTTTGATTGAAGTTTCACTGAGTCAAAATGCTTCTTTAAAGCATTGCATGCAACCATAATACAAATGAAAGTAAATTAGGAAAGATTGCATTTAAGATACATGCAGCTCTGTCAGGAAAAGTTGTGCAGGAGAACAGATACATACAGACTTCCTTGTTTTTATTTGAAAAACTGTAGTACGACATGGAACTTGGAATATATTAATGAATACGTATATGTGAATTTGATCAAATGATGGGTTGATTCATACGTTTTGTTTTTGTTTGTAATGGGTTCCTTATTAGACAAATTGCTGGAAGTTGTGCTTGTTAATGAGAATTATATTATCCAGTAACAAAAACAAGAGTATCTCTGAATAAAGGATGATTCAAATCCTGCTTTGAGCTTCCATTAAGCACTGTGGAAACAGAACATTGGACCAAGTTGATCTTCAATTTGATCTATGATTGTAATTTCTCTTCACACATTCTTCTATGGGAAGCTGTCCTTTTGAGAAAGAGAGTGGAAGCAGGACCATCCACTGGCTTTATAGAAGCCCTATTGATTCCTCATCTCCCAAAGGAGCAAATTCAATTAGTCTTCTTATATATTCTCTAGTTCTAGGAAAGTGCATCAGCTTTTTTGTTGTTATTTAATGAACTGCAGTGGTGCAGTGGTTAGAGGGCTGTACTGCAGGCTACTTTGGCTGATCACTGGCTGCCAGCAGTTTGGCAGATCAAATCAGTCATTGGACAATGTCCAAACCCCATGTAATTGGTCCTCTAAGGAAAAGAGAAAGAATGACTTCACCTGACACACTGAGCCATAAACTAGCCAATTACATTTTAGATTAGAAGGTTGTCAAGCCTAGCCTGTGTGTTTAGTTTATGATTGGGAATGTGGTATGATTGCAGTAAATGGGATTGGGTTGGGACAAAGTAATCACAAGGTCAGACTGTTATGTGTTCAAATACAGATTTGGCCTTCAAAAATGTAGAGGACTATTAGAGTTATAAACCATTTTATCCACCTGCTGCCATTTAGCGGTTGTCTGGAATTTTGCAAACCACATCTGATTGTGTTGCCCTATTAACAATATTTATTCTCACTAGCATTTGGGACATGTTTCTTTCTTTTCCTAGTTTGCAGTGCCTGCCCTCTTTTCCATCCTTTCATTTGTAGTAATATGGCAGCCGAAAATGTAATATAAATAACAGGACTTTCTAACAGGACATACATTCCATTGTGTCAAACACTGGCTATACCAGGGTCACCATATCTGGCCTGTAAAAATCCAGATGCTCTTAGACACCAAAGGGATATAGAAAACTTCAACACTTTCCCCCTCCCCAATGTGATTTTTCTACGTTTTTCTGCCCAAATGAGGACCCCTATGTAACACTCAGGCCATATTTACTCTATCTGCATATCAAGTGGGATTATTGTCATATGCTTATTGACATTTTGTTTGTACTTTCCTAGCAGAAATATTAATGGGCAATTGGAGAAGTTTGGAATGAATGGATAGGTTGCCCCCCAAAATGAAAGCTTTGGACCCAGATTTCAGTGGGAGAATGATTTGGTCCACATTTTGAAAAACTGTTGAAAGGAAATGAGAAGAGCAGGAAGCCACTGGAAGGCAGATTTCTCCTATCTCCATATTTAAAATTCTGTTTAAAAACAAACAGCTGAAAATGTGCCCTCAAATGAGAATATAGACATTTTTTTCCAGAGTTGGGAGAAAGTAAAAGCAGTTTCCTCTTTCCTGATCCCACTCTCCCCTTTCAGGAATATCACCACACCATCAAATGCCCTCTTTAGGACATCCAGAGCAAGGTGGGTTCCTACCAGTTCAGACTGGTTTGGCCAAACCGGTAGTGGTTTGTCATCCTGGGTCGCCGGAACCAGCAGCGACTCAGGCCTGCTATGCCTCCGAACTGGTTCCTCAGTTGGCGCGGCATGTTTTTTTCCCAGTTTTTATTGATCTGTGCATGCACAGGCCTATTTATGGGCAACTGTGCACACGCCCAAAATTGCACATGCACCGAACCGGCAGTAATGCTGGCAGCAACCCACCCCTGATCCAGAGACTTAAAAGAGTGAATCGTGCTGTTGGTGTCAAATATTACTCATCAAGGCCTTAGAGAGAGAAGATTTGACCAGGTGACTTCTTTAAGGATAAAAAACCCAAGGCACTGCAATCCTCAGATAAAAAGCATCCCTGACATCATAGTTTTATTCCTAGTCTGAAATTTGCATTCTTTCTGCCAGGGCACATGTCAGTTCAAGGAATTAATTGAATAAAGGATGCACTTCATCACCTTTTGCAGCCTTTCCTAAAATGTTGAAGAAAAGGAGATTATTTTTCAATGCTTTGTTGAACTGCACTTGATGTAATATAAAATACACAGGGATAACCTAACGAATGCTTCATAGAGGATTGCTCTGGGTCGAAACAAAATAATATTTATATGTGGTCAGTGACAGAGAAAATGTTATAACTATGTATTATTGAAATAACTGGAATTAAATAGTTATGCACTTCTAAGCATTCTTTTGAAAAGTTTGAAGTTATATGGAAAATGCAAGATTGGATTTAAGCATTAGTTACTATCCACTGAAGCGTATATCTATCTTAATTCTTTCAAGGCAAAAAAAAATGGTAAAATTACCCTTATTATAATGAATACAATTGCTTGTATTCAATAAAGTGATTAATAACTTTGCTTAGTTACAACCCATTTTCTTTAAATATAGCATCTGTGTGAGCATTTGAAGGAGGCTTAACTGCCTAGAAGTAGAATATTTGCTGGAATGGGGATGAATCATTCTTGATTTTAAAAAAATTAAAAAGAAGTTTCAAAAGAAAGATGCCCAGCTTCCTTAGTTTTTTTTTAAAGTTTCCAATCTACCATTTTGTGATCTGCTTGAATTTTGCTAGCTGTAAGACCTGCAGTTATATCCCTTTTAGGATCTTTGGCCTGCCACACTCTTATTTCATTATGCTGTTTCATTACTGTAGTAGTTGGGAATAGAAAGGAGTAGAATTGTGATATGTGTTGTCATTCTTTTCTAGAAGCCCAAGGTCATGTTTTGTCTCCGCACCTCTGCACCTGACCGGAACCAGCTGGGTGGAGATGCCAGCATGGAAGAAGAAGATTGGACCATGTGATGGATTTGTGGGTGTGGGGACAAGATCATGAACTTTCAACTGGATGGAAATCCTATGTAACTTCCAGAATTGGGTCCACAGATGTGCCAAGATGTCTGACTTATTAAATTGGAACTTTAAAGATCGTTTTGCCTTGGACTCTGATTTAATTCTGCATGATACTTGGAACACTGACACTAGCGCTAAAATATCCAGCAAATCTTTAGCTAAAGTGAATATTATTTTCCATTATTTGAATATACTGATAATATTTCCTAAAGAGACTTAGCGATAAAGGCAAAAGAAGCCAAATCAGGTTTTTACATATTAACTTGTTGATTCACAGGCATAGCTTTTAACTTGGCAATTTCTCAGATGCATAAGGAGGACAGAACCTGGTCCAGTGAACTTTAATTAATATTTTTGTAATTCAAACTAAAGGTGATTAAAAATTAATTTACAGTTCCTGAGCCTACCCTATCTGCATGACCAAATACATTAAATTTTAATACTGTGCTCTCTATTCCATTACAGAAATGGAAATAACTTGTTTGCTAAGCTCACCAAGATGTGTTGGTGCATCATATGGTGATCAATAGGTCTACAAAAGATGGTCCCAACATGCAGTGTTATGTTTCCATGATATATTTCAGAGATATGCAAGCCCAACATTTCTTATTGTATTGAGAACTCAATGAACAACAACAAAAAAACTCACAAAAATTTATAAGGATGGAGGCCTTTTTAAAAAAATAAATTTCTACCTACTCTAGCATTCTGTTCAGAGGGAGGTTTCTATGGGATCAGGGGTGGGTTCCTGCCAGTTCTAACCTCTTCTCTAGAAGAGGTTCCACAAATCTACAGTGCCATTTAGAACCGGTTCTAGCTCCCTCCCCCCTCCCGTCCGCACAACATCAAGATGAAGAGTGAAAGAAGGAATTCTGGGAGTTGAAGTCCACAAGTCTTAAAGCTGTCAAGTTTGGACACCCCTGGGGGTTTTTTCTAAAGGGTTAGGGGTGCAAGGATCTTGTAACTTGACAGCTTTAAGACTTGTGTGCTTCAAATGCCAGAGTTTCTGAGCCAACATTTTGGTTGCTAAGCAAGAATGTTGTTAAGTGAGTTTCACCACATTTTACAAGTTGGCTACATCCATCCAGTCACATGACTGCCAAGCCACTCCCACCCAGTCACATGGCCAGCAAGCCACTCCCACAAAGTAGGCCACACCTACAGAAGAGGTTCTAAATTTTTTTGAAACCCACCACTGTAAGGGATGGATCGGCAATGAGAAGCAAATAATGAAAGAAGCATGATGCTGCAAAATCTGCTCATATTGGTATATATAATATCACAGAGGTGCACAAAAAGAACAGAGCTTATATTATAAGAGTGAAATTGGCTTTTCATTACTTTGACAAAAGCTTGAAATTCTACAGGCCAGTGTTTCTCAACCTCAGTCCCTTGAAGATGTGACAACTTCAACATCCAAAATTCCCTAGCCAGCATTTATGGGAGGTGAAATCCACACATCTTCAAGTCATCAAGTTTAAGAAACCCTGTTATTGACACTTCTGATTCTGTTTCCAAAATAATCCTAGTTTGGGGGATCCATCCCCATGTTTGCTCCATGACATCTAATACTGATTTTGAATACACTGACCTAAGCAATTATAACTTTTTTCATAGGGAAACTTCATCAATTACTATTTAGTAATGAGAATTCCTTGTGAGTAGTGGCTGATTGAAGACATCTCTGAATAGTGGAGATGAGAACCACTGTGAAGAACAAAGGACCAGCAAGTACACTGGTTGTTAAGTTCTGGGTGATGAAAGGAGGCGAGGCCTGAGTGGCTTCTAACAGCTTTTCATTTACTGCCTGTGAGGCAACTGAACTCCCTGGCTGACACAGCTCCCTTTTATAGGAAACTGCTCATCCAAACAACCAATCAGAAGAGAGTATCTTCCCACTCCAGCTGAGGACCAGACTGAGAACTTCAACTGACAACTATATACACTGTATACAATACATAACACTGGTCCTTTGGAATCTCTAGCGGGAAGGGAGAGAACAGGAGATTGCCTACTAATACTTTGAATAGTAGCTCTTTGCAAGGAAACTCTTTAAAAGCTGTCTCCCATGGTTTTGGTGTCAGGAGTTGTGGGAAACACTACCTCTGCTCTCAGCAACAGTGGATAATTTCATAAGAACACTAAGACAGCTGAACTTCCTTTTTAATCTCTTTCATAAACATTCAGTTTAACTACTTTATGGCTATTAGATACTTTCCAAACAATAAGCTAAATTTGACAGGTGAATTTGGTGAGTTTTGGAGAAGATAATTTTTCTTTGAATTTAAAGATATACAACTGACTAAAATCACAACAAGAGAGTTTGATTTTAAAAGTTTTAAGTGGTCATGAGACCAAAGAAGTTTGGAATATTGGTTATTGTTTGTTTTATGATTTGAAAAACATGGGATATATCATTAAACAAATTGTTTACCTGTGGAAAAACAACTGAAATGGAGCTAAACCCATGTTAGGAAATGAAGCTTGATAAAAGTTGCAAATGGAAATGGAAAGAATTGAGACCTTTGAACTATGGTGCTGGAGAAGACTCCTACTAGACCTTTGGACTGCAAGGCAATCAAACGGGTCAGTCCTAGAGGAATCAACCTTGACTGCTCTTTAGAAGGTCAGATTCTGAAGATGAAACTCAAATACTTTGGCCACCTAATGAGAAGGAAGAACTCACTGGAGAAGAGCCTAATGCTGGGAAAGACTGAGGGCAAAAGAAGAAGGGGATGACAGAGAATGAGATGGCAGAGAATGAGGTGGTGGATGGAGCTATTGAAGCAGTAGGTGTGAGCTTAAATGGACTCCAGAGGATGGTAGAGGCCAGGAAGGCCTGGAGGAACATTGTCCATGGGATTGTGATGGGTTGGACATGACAACAACAAATAGGACTACACAGAAAAAAGTTAAAATGGCTAAGCCAGCAATAACTTTTACTTGTTTCAAAGACTCCTTTAAAACATGGGCTGAGATTTTCATAACTAATATCTGAGAAAGGATACACAACTTCTGGAAAATGCTGAGAAAACAACCCTTACCTGAGTCAGACGTAATAGAATTTGAAGGCAATGAAATTGAGGTTACCAAAATGGGAATACAAAAGACAAATCAAGAAAATGAGCTGCAACAAGGAATCCTGGATGATAACTCTTTACGGAATTTACAAAGAAAACTCATGAAAACTTTCAGGTTATTTCTTTTAAATTCCAGAGAGTGATGAAAAATCAAATTCTATGATGACATATGTATGATTTAAATGTGAAGATCATGCAGAGCAAAAAGGAATATAAAATTGGACTATTTAACCAGGAACGTATTATTTGTTTGAAAATGGACAATGGATTATTTTGCTAAACCAAGTCTGAAAAGATGCATGCTGTATATAGAGTAGATAAAAATTAGGTTCTGGAGAGAAGATTTCTATGTTATTTTAAAAGTGAGTGAAAAGCTATTATATTAGCTGATATCTGAGGTGATAAAGGTTGGAAGACACTTCTTTATCACAGTCTTTGTTTCTTTTCTTTTCTACTTGTCTCTTCTCTTTCCTTGCATCTTCTGAACATATTTTTAAATTTTCTTTTTCATTTGTTTAGTTTGTATTAGCGTTTACTATATTTACTAGAAACTTACATAAAATTATTTTTTTAAAGAAAATACTCTTGAATTATAATTGAGCATAAAGAAAGATGCTGATGGTTTAAACAGCAGCTCTCTTCATTTATTAATTGCATGGAGGAAAAGTAGGTTTTTTTACCCATTTTACTAACAGCTTTTCACAGCTGAAACATGTGATTATATTAATCCAACATTAAATAATCTCCACAGAGTTTTGTTATGGAACATTTTTTAAAATTCTATAATGTTAATTGCCAGAGATGAGAATCAAAACATGTATTAATAAGATTTACCACTTGACGTGTCTAATTTTGTTTTTGTTTTTGTTTAATGTTAAAACATCTTCAATTCTGTACAGTGTGTCGATTGGTTACAAGGTTTTTGCGCATCCTTTCCGTAGTCATCCCTTAAATTTTATATAAAGTCACTTTTTGTCAATCAAGTATATTTGTATACATTATTATTATAGTACTTCATTTGTTTGACTGTCACTATTATTTTTTTCATTTTAAACAAGGTATTCTAAATATGGGTTCATTTATATTATAATAATTTGTTACATCATCTTCAACATATCCAATAATAAGTATTTTTTTAAATTCTATTTTAAATCATTCTCTTATTTTGGTGTTGGTAACATTCTCTAATAAATTTTCAATTCATCATCATCATCATCATCATCATCATCATCATCATTATTATTATTATTATTATACAATTGTATCACAGCGGCCAGTTGTTTCGCCGGATTTGGGATTGGTTACTAGTCGGGCCCCACCCAGGGGCCTAGGACGTCGTAACGTATTTTCATAATATGCGTGCAGATCCAAGCAGTGCGGCTTTTTGCATTTGACTGATGGTGATTTTGTCAATTTTTAACTGTTTTAAATGTAATTCCATTGCTTTTGGAATAGCACCCAGTGTGCCAATTACCACTGGAATTACCACTGCTGGTTTGTGCCATAGTCGTTGAATTTCGATTTTTAAGTCCTGGTATCTTGCGATTTTTTCAAGTTCCTTCTCGCCGACCCTGCTATCACCTGGTATTGCGATGTCTATGATTGTGACCTTATTTTTCTCAACCAGTGTGATGTCTGGTGTATTATGCGCCAGTATTTTGTCGGTTTGTATACGGAAATCCCACAAGATCTTGACCATCTGATTTTTGGTGACTTTTTCAGGCTGATATTCCCACCAGTTTGTTGCTGTTTTAATATTATAATTTTTGCACAAATTCCAATGGATCATTTGTGCTACTGAATTGTGCCGCAATTTATAATCAGTCTGCGCAATTTTTTTACAGCAGCTGAGTATGTGATCAACAGTTTCATCAGCTTCTTTGCAAAGTCTGCATTTGGCATTATCAGAGGATTTTTCGATTTTGGCCTTAATGGCATTTGTGCGGATAGCTTGTTCTTGCGCAGCCAGGATTAGTGACTCTGTTTCTTTCTTTAATGTACCTGTTGTTAACCATAACCAAGTTTGTTCACTGTCCACTTTATCTTTTATTTTTTCCAGAAATTGGCCATGCAGTGCTTTGTTCTGCCAACTGTCCATTCTTGATTTTATCACATCTTTTCTGTATTCTTGTTTCGTCTGTTGGACCTTCAGTAGTTTTTTGTTCTTTACTTCAATTAATAGATGTTCTTGACTTTCTTTTAAATAATCAGCCAGTGCATGTTTTTCTTCTTCAACTGTTTGCTTCACTTGTAATAATCCTCTGCCACCTGATTTTCGGGGCAGGTACAGTCTATCAGTATCACCACGTGGATGTAAACTGTAGTGCATTGTCATTAGTTTCCTGGTTTTTCGGTCCAAAATGTCCAAATCAGCTTGTGTCCAGTTAACTATACCAGCTGTGTATCTTATAACTGGTATTATTATTATTATTATTATTATTATTATCATCATCATCATCATCATCATCCCACTAATTAAATAGATCCCATTGTCAGGTCTGCAGCAGTTCCTTTAAGAATCTTTGGCCTGCCACACTCTCTCTTTATTTCTTTATTATGCTGTTTCATTAGTGGGGAATTGGGAGGGGGAATAGTAAGGAGTAGAATTGTAGAATGTGTTGTTGTCAAAATAGAACATTCCTTTCTTGAAGCCCAAAGTCATCTTTTGTCTCCCTACCTCTGCACCTGACCGGAACTAGATGGGTAGAGATGCCAGCATGGCAGAGGAAGATTGGACCATGTGATTAACTTGTGGGTGTGGGGACAAGATCATGAACTTTCAACTGGGTGGAAACCCTAGGAAGTTCAGATTCGGGTTTGCTATAGATGTGCCAACATGTCTCTATTAATAAATTGGAACTTTTTGAAGAGATTTGCCTGATTTAGTTTTGGATGATATTTGGAATGCTGACACCCATGTCCTATAAAATTGTTTATCTTCTTGTTTTCTAATTTGATAGGTCAACGTACTCATTTTTGCACATTCCATTGCGTATATATAAAAAGGACAACCCTGCCGTGCGTGAAGAAAAGATAAGAAAGGAATCCTTAATCCACAAATACAAAAAAGAAGAAAAAATAGAAGAAGGGTAAAAGAGACCAATCCAATTTAAACAATAAGAAGCATTTGTGGAAATTTCATCCATAAAAAGAAAACAAAATTAAAGAAAAAAGATAACACAATAGTCTTAATTCAGGTTAATCTGCCACTTCTGTCTTCAATTTTAACTTTACTCTAAATCTTTTTGGGTGTTCTCTAAAAGTAAAATTTATCTCACCAATTCTGACACACTCTCTGTCCTGCTGAGCTTCCATCTGTCTGTCCCAACCTTATGCAGCTTAAAAATGGCTGCTTCTCTTGTAGCCGGCAAAAAGAGCTTTCTCCTAGATCGATCAGGATGTCCCTGAGATCAGCAGGACATGCTCTTCTCTATCACCGTCTCTTCGGGATGGTTTAGGTCCAAAAGAACCATCCAGCAACAGAGATAGCAACAGAAATCCTGGAGCTCCAAGATTGCATGTTGTGTTGTAGCGACATCAGCCCCGCCTCTCAAGAGTCTAAATTTGTTAATGAGGCTATACAGACCATTGATTTATAGTGACATTCAAAAATCACTATGGGGTAAATAGTATTAATGTGGGCAGGGTAGCTGGATAATGCTACAAATCATTTTGTGTAAATAGCCTGTTAAGACTACAAGTTTTGTAGGGCAAATATATAATACAACCCAATGGAAAAGTTACACTTAAAGAAACATGCAGATGCATCATTTTATTTTTAATGGTTTCTGAAGTCCAAGAGGTGGCCACTTATACAGGCCAGTCGATTTTCTTCTTTATAAAACTCATCTAGATTAGATTTCAGAAGGGCCCTAAAAATCCCTATATAAATAGCCTACAAAATGCTGCTTTAATTGCCAAAGCTAATAATGATTCAAGGAAGTAAAGGAGCATTAGAGTTTGTCTTTTCATATCTACTCACTTTTAATGTGACATGACACCATATCATCTTCCAGCAAAAGATCATTGGAACAGCTGGAAAGAGAGAGAGAGGCTGAAGAGCAGAGCTATTATGTCTCTTTGAAGCTGTGACTTTCTGTTGCAGTTTTTCTCCACCTCAGCAATGTTAAGATGTGTGAACTTAAACATCCAAAATTCTGCTTTCTGGTTGCGGAATTCAGGAAGTTGTGGTGAAAGAAACTGAGGTGGAGAAACACTACCAAATATTATCAGTTTAGGCAAGAGAAAGAAAAATTGGGTAGCATCTATACGTTTATGTCATTTGACCTTTGGAATTCAAATATACTCTTATTTTATACAAAGCATTAAGTCTGTTTTCATTCTTTTTTTTTAAAGAATGTACTTGGGTGGTGTCTGGTTTTTGACAGTGCATAAAAGAAAGGAGCTGAAATGGATTAAGGAATCTTTCAAAATCCTTCAAGGCTGCCAAGATTTGTGAGGTATTAGAACTTGCCAGTTGCTACTACTCCTTGAGAGAGCTTCAAATTACACTTGTTATCTAGCCCCTGAAAACAAAATTGAGCTGAAGTTTTGTCAGGAGACATATTCTTGTGGAAACTGCTGAGAGTTTTCTATCTCTTTTACTGGGTGAAAAACTATTTTCTAGAATTTTCTTTGAAATAAATGTAATTACTTTTTGGTGATGTATATCACTTCCTTTCCATAGATATTTGGAGACATGCTTTCCCCTCAAGTATTACAAATAAGTGATAAAATAGGTGTATTCCAGTCTCCTTTCCAAAACAGCAACAGTTTTGGCTCTCCAACTGCTCTGAGACTGTGGGAAAAATGAAATGGCAAGTATGGGACTCAAAAAGTTTTCATTACCTAATATACACCACAATGGCTTCATTCCCACAACACCTACTTAGAACCAAAGCAATCAAAGGCAGATCTACAGTGATGCAAGAGGCGAGAGTTACATTAATGTCATTATAGCTGTTCAAAAACAGTGACTTGGATTAGTTAAGCTTTTGGTGCTTAAAATACATATTTATAGTGACGTTTGATTATTTTATGCAAACCAGAAATTTATCCCCTTTAGTTTTTAATCCACTTTGGATTCTCGTTATGTATTTACAGGTAAATTGAATTCTAGATTTATAAATCTACATTTTTTTCTATATATACATTTAGATGTTGCCAGTATAGAAACAGGGGATAAAGGGAAGGGGTAGAGATAAGGACACTCACGTGTACATCAGCAACTGTCTTTAGCAAATCACCAGGCAAATGTGTTACCATACAAACAGTCCCAGTTAAGCCTATCTTAAGACATCAGTCAAATGAGGTCAGTTCTATTAGAGCACCCCGTGTTCAGGGAGAAAATTCTTTATTCATACAGATGTAATGCATTGGCTTCTATATAAAGTGTAGGCTGTTAACACACAAACGGCAATATATGTACGATCATACATGCAATGTACAACCATACAAAACATTTGTCTCTTCCTAAGAGTCTTGGCATTATCTAAGTGATATTGACATAGGATGGAACTTCTTAAGAATGCTTGAAATGTTTTTGAACATTGGATAGGGCTTATTTAGGAAAAGTTTTGGGAAGGGACAAATATCTTTTTTTTTTGTCTGAGTAGGAAGACACATTAACATTTCATTGTAAAGCTGCCAGTTTAGCTTACTACATTTTTGTACCTTGAAAATTAAATATCCAAGATTGCAGGGATATTTATATCCTAGAGCCAAAGAAACTGAGAATGTTTAACAACTTTGAAGAAACTCTGCAGCTGGATTTTTGGTACCTTAAAAGTGATTTTACAATAGATCTATCCCCCAACCTTAACACTACAAGAAACAACACTTTGTTTTCTGAGAGCAGTTATGTTTCTTAACTGCCAGAGGATGTCTCTTAAAAGTATTGTACATTCCACTTCTATTCCATGTTTATTTCTGAGAATTGTATGGCAGATACAATTCTCATAACCAAGACAAATCAGTAAAGAAAAAGAGTTTTTCTTTAAGATGTCCCCAAACCTTTATTGTTTCTCTATATAGTATATGCAGAGCTTTAGGTAGAAAGTTTGTTAAATTTTGTGAGTAGTGCCTAAGCTTGTTTCTATATTCATCCCAATTTCAAGAAATGCCCTGCAAACACATTGAAAGTAAGGTGACCAGAAGTCCCTATTATGGCGGGACAGTCACGATTTATAACAATTTGTCCCGTGTCCCGGGGCATTTTTAAAAAGTCCCAATTTTCTGGCTTCATGTTGAAAATCCAGTGGATTTGCTTAAGAAATCCTAACCGGGGCAAGACAAAAGACACTCTGTCTAAACCCTATCTCTGTCTCAGTATTTTCATTGAAGATATTAAAACGTTAAAGCAAGAAAATGGACCACCCCCCTTTCAATTTATTCTGTGTAGGTTCTTTTTTTAAATTGTCTTAGACTATTTAAAAAAAGATTCTATCCAAAATACAAAATACCAGCTGCAGTTATTCACTTAAGAACTGTGGCAAGAAAGGTGGTATGGTGACCAAAGTTACAATGGCATTGAAAAAAGTGACTGATGACCATTTTTCACACTTAGCGACCATTTTCACACTTAGTGACCGTTGCAGCATCCTCATGGTATGCCCAAATTAGTGTGACACTAATTACATACCTATTTCCCTGGCTCAGCTGATAAAGGAGGATAGCCTGTGGCTTAGTGGTTAACACATCTGCCTAATATGTAATATAGCCCAGGTTAGAATCCCAGTATGGGTATGGCTAGCTGATGAGAGCTAAATAGCTTGAAATAGATCTATACTAGTCTCCCTTTATTTATTTATCAGCACAAATACAACACAAATGTAACAAAGGCAACAGTAAAAATATTGGGTTTCTGTCTGGATGATCTCTTGTGATGAGCCGATAGACAGAGAATGGAAGCAGTGAGCTTCCTCCCATATTTGGGCATACCAGGGGTTGTGACACTAATTATATATATATATATATATTTAGTGTCACAACCCGTGGTATGCCCAAATATGGGAGAAGGCCTATTGCTTCCTTTCTCTGTCTATTGGCTCGTCACAAGAGACCATTATTTATATATCCATCATCCTAAACTCTGAGTCAAATAATAGCATGTTTTTATACTATTGCAACAATAACAGAAAAAAACCCAGTTCTAATTCTGGTTGCCTTCAAAAGAGAATTCTGTGAATCTGCAAAAAGAAGAAGAAATTCAGTCTTACATTCATAGGAATGATTGACTGAAATTCATGGATTGTGAGAGCTCCTGGATCCTCATTTGCAGATCACAAAACATCCTAATATTATATTGGTGAATTTTGAGGTGGGAAATGGTCAATTATTAGTAGTGCTATTTTTGTTTGATATTGGGAGTTGAGGGCAATTTTAAGGGTGGGATGATCGTTGTGGACTGCAAGATCTCTATGAGTCTTACCTACCCTTCAAGGAAAGTGGAAAAAATGACTGTAAATTATCAGTCCTGACCTTCAGAGATTCACCATGATATCACAGTTCATGAACCAGAAAAAATGTCTATTCATCTTAGTATGAAGCTATCAGTTTCATTCTTTTTTGTATTAACTCCAATTTCAGTGTGAATCCGAACTAGACAATGAATTTGTCCGGTGACAAATTTTACGGCTGTTTATGCAGTAATTGTTCATTCTGAATGTCATTACTATGAATGGGTTGTGCTCTATGCAGGTCTTGAGAGGGGCACTTTGCTTTATGATAAGTGCATCTTTGAAGTAAACTTGCAAAATAGTGCCTTCCTTCTAAACAATGCTTCACTTTGTTGGATAACACCGTGTTCTGAATTTGTGCATGGAGAGAAGTCCTTAGCATCAAAGCAAAGTGCCTTATCAAGACAGTTCAGACCTGACTTGACCTTTCTCAAGATAAATAATTCTGTGGTGGCAAATCACCAAAACTTCTGCAAAAAGGAGAGCCAATCTGTATAGATCCACTGCTTACTTTGGGGGAGGGGAAGATAAAATAACATTATTACGTTGAACCAATTTTGATGAAGCAAGTTTTTTTTTTAAATAGACCTTAAAATCAAAATTGATTTACCTCTGAGTGCTTCTTGGCAGTTTATTTAACTTTAGTATGTGTTATTTGGACTGTTTGGTCTTGATGCTCTGGCTGCTTCTAAAGTACACATCTATTAGAGATTCTGGATGAATCAATTCATGCCCCAAAGCCAATAAGCCATTTTCATAAGATATTGAAAGAACTGGATGAACCAGATAGTAGATATTTAGCTGAACTTTGGAATACAAAGCTTGAATGTTCTGACTTTGTCATCCAATTGAAAGTTGACTTTGATTTCAAGGTTAATACAGCAAAAAAAATAATTGTATTTTGTGAATAGTGAGCACCTCAAACTATATTTAATTAATAATAGTTTCTTTGCCCTGCTTTTGGAAATGCAGCTTAGCAATTGTTATAGTAACTTCTACATTCTGGGCATATATGACAATTTTAGGTTGAAATCTACATAAGTGCTGCGTTGTCTTAAGAGATTTACATTTGTCTAAACTATATTTGCATTATTTGGAATATAGTGAGGCATCACTATATTCCAAATTTGAGCCAAGGTGGTGCAGTGGTTAAATGCAGCACTGCAGGCTACTTCAGCTGACTGCAGTTCTGCAGTTTGGCTGTTCAAATCTAACCTGCTCAGGGTTGACTCATCCTTCCATCCTTCCAAGGTGGGTAAAATGAGGACCCGGATTGTTGGGGGCGATATGCTGACTCTGTAAACCGCTTAGAGAGGTCTGAAAGCCCTATGAAGCGGTATATAAATCTAACTGCTATTGCTATCAAGAGTTGTGTCCTTTCATCATGAGGAATGAGGCAAATAATATACAAAACTGGAAGGCTATGCTTACACCTTTTTTGTGGCAATGGATTGTCGATATCAATGTGGTCGACATTTCAGTATTTTTTTTTTCTGGCAGAGGGATAAAGAAGACTTCCAAACAATTTGGTCAAATTCTTTGAACTTATTTTGTTTGGATAAAAACATTATTTTTTCCCATTTTTCTTTTAATGTCAATGAAATATAACATTATTAGTAAACTCATATGTATGCAAATCAATTTCTTATTTCTGGTATTTAGTTTGCTATATTAAAAGAATCAACTTTTAATGAAGGTTTAAAAGCTGAATATGAGAGGTCAAATCCCTCCGTGCAAAGTGACTTCCTGTAACAGTGGAATGTATGGTTGTCAAGGAAACAAAGACCCATCAAATACAAGGTCCTTGGAGAAATAAAGCTTATTGTGTGTATCCTGAATCCTTCTTTGTTCTCACCTTTATCAAACTACAAAAAGAAGACTGGGTGAAAGAGTGAGGAAAGAATCTAATGCCCATTATTGAAAGAGAGTGCTTCAACTAAATTAAAATGATTATTAAATGTCATTTTACACACAAAAAACCCACAGCAAAAAAATAATAATGATGAAAATGCTTTCCTTCTGATCTGCCTTGTCAACACAAGTTAATTATGGCCTTCAGTGTGTCAGCTTATCTATTCATGGATCCCAACATAGAAGTATGGAGGAGAATTGTTGATTGCTGATATATGAACTTGTTGATTTGTGATATAACCTTTGAATACCTTTCCCAATAATTCAAAAGCCACTCTGGAGACCTATACATGCCACATGAAGCCTGCATTTATTGCAAAGCTACCTTAGATAATCATCCACATCTTGGAGACAATTTGTATTTCACATCAAATTCCATCCAGGTTTCCTTTGCTATGAGAGATTATAGTTTTTATTTTATATACTTTGGAAAATGTGTCCTCACTCCACAAGTGATTTGCATTATGCTGACACAAACAATATTTTATTTAGGTCAACGCGGCTTTGAGGAACTGCGTGATCTATTCCACTGAAGGACATCTATTTCGCTTTTGACTTCTGATTTTTTATTGTTGATAAAGACATATGAAGGACAGCCAAAAGATGGTTGAGGGTTGTCACTCTCATTGCAGACAATCTGGCATTTAAACAAGCTTGGTATACATGGAAGGAAGCGGATGAGAAAGAATGGAATGATGGTATTTTGATATCAATTGGTTTTTTGATGTAAAAAAAAACCTTTTGAACTTCGTGGCCTTGGGATTCATAATTCTCTTTCATTATTCTTATCCAAATAGGCTGGAGAGCACAAGAATGGGACTGCTGCTTCACAAAGTTGCTCTGAACACCTTAAATATGATCTTGTGAATATTATATTTTCATGAAAAATGCATGTGTGGATGCCTTCTTAAACTTAAGGGCAGGCTTCGATAGAAGATGGAATCAAACTTGCTAATCTTTATATGTATCTTTTATAATGTCCTGTGAGGAGACAGATTATTATGTTTATAAAAACAAAGAAAGAAACTTTCCAAAAGTCTTGTAGAAATGGCCTTAACCAGACTTCCCATTTCATCTGCTTTTTTCCAATTAAAAAATATATATATTTATGAGGATTTTTTTAAAGGCTGTTTTCCATGATCTGCATCTCTATGAAATATGGAACTACACTCAGAAAGACTATATTTTTTCTCATTTATACTGTACTTAGCACTATATCTTCTAAATCTCTGCTCCTTTGGGTTCCAAAGTATCTACTGTTTCCAGTGAAAGGAACTCATTAAAATAAATAATAATCCCAACAGCAATGTTTACAACAGGAGAATGTCCCCTGTATAGGCGGAACAGAAGAAAATCGTGGCAGCACGACTGAATTTAAACCCAATCTGCTGGGATACTCAGGGAGAGAAAGTGAGAGAAAAAGGAAGCCAAATCTCCATGCTATCAAGGTTTTCTTTCATTGTCTGCCTGGCTGACTTCCAGCAAATAACAACTGAAGTTGCAACACTTCGTGATGGAGACACAAATCTCCTATTCTATGAGGCTTAACACTAAGTTAATATAAAAATGCTCTTTCACAAGAGTCACTCCAACTTTGTATTTGCTTGCCCTTTGTTGCTGCTAGTAGGCAGGAACAATGCTGTAACAATTGGCAATGAGTAAGTGGGAGTTGTTTGCTACAATCTATAATTATGTGTATAATGACCAACTACCCCAGCTCACAGCATATCTTTTAGAACAGGGGCTTACGGAAGCCCACTGCTGTGGCTTAGTAAAATAGCACTTTGCCAGAGAAGGTCGATGCAGATTAGATATCAACACTGTTGGGCATAGTGTATATTGGAGGTATAGTAATTGTATAAAGGATGTAAGATGCCTACATTCAGTTCACCACATTCATACTGCTAAAGCCTCTGAGGTGGTCCAGATGCTATGGAGCAGAGACACATTCTTAGGATTACATAATCAAATACCCTCCAAAAAGATCTTTTCTCCTGCATTCTGTTAAGGGAAATATTCCATGGCCAATGTACTGTAGACACTGATTTCTAAAATCCAACTAAAATTCATGGTTGAAGCAACAGAGATCTAGAAAGCTTCAGGGGACATTTTCATGCAAAAGGACATATTTTCTGATGGAGGAGTCAAAAATAAAAGTGGGAACTTTATGTTTCTATGCAGTTTGACCCTTCTGTATGCAACATTGCTAAATGTTTCAGAGAAGGGTTGATCAAGCCAGACTGGAGAAGTTGGTTTATCTTTATATTTTCTTCTCTATTCCAATAATTTCAGTCAATCTTCACATCCTCAGGTTGAAATGAAAAGGAGACTTCTGCCTGCATCAGTGGAAACTTTCTTTCCTCTCGATTTAACAATTCCTATTAAGATTGTGATGGCAAATTAAAGTAATACTGTGCTAAAGTCTGAAAATTTGCACATTTATTAAACAGTTGGTGTTGTTTTCTATTAATCAAGGCAGTCTTTAGGCAGCCTTCCTGAGGAAGAAATTCCTTCCCAAAGAATTCATTTCATGGAACTCTTAGGCATACCTCTGACACTAATATTAGAGCTTCCAACCCAATTTTTAAGCATTTCATCAGGAAATGGAGTTTTAGTCAAAGAGATCTAGAGGACACCAGATTGGAAGAAGATGTTTTAGGGTATATATACAGTGTATAAAAAAGAACTGTGATTACATCTCTCTTTGGATGAATGGAATTTTAGCTCTTAAGGGCCAAACAGTGTTTCATACATTCGTAATCCTTTGGGGTGATGGCTATTTGCTGTTGTTAACTTACTGTTCTTGCAGATTCAAACTGAGCCACGTAAATCTGCTGAAGCTTCAGTTTATGAGAAGACTGGGAAGGAACAAGCATGAAAATTAAAACTCAATTGACACATTCCTGCTTGGGCCATTTGCTACCCATCCCCTTAGGACAGTTGAACTTCTGAACTGGTTATTTCTGATCCCATAATAGCTATCTGTTAATAGCTTCAATTACTATATGGGAACAACTGGGTTTTCCCAGGGTTATCAGAACAGGTTATACCAGCATAAACGTGTGGCTCATGATCCTGGGGGTCTGATAATATCAGAAAGCTCTGCAGAATTGTTCTTCCAGTGGGAACATAGCATAATAAAAATGCTTAAATTGAGCCATCTGGACTGTGTTGGCAAAATTCCTCCCTGCTGAACACTCTTTTTGCAGCAGAAAGTAGAGACATGATATTATACTAACACTAATGCAACTCTTCCTCTGCTTCCTGGAAAGGGGAAAAAAGTAGGACAGGATGAACAATCGGCGCCCCCAATGCATCTGCATCCATCACCTTCCAATATAACCCTTTTGCCAAAAGTTGGAAGTATACATTATTACCATATCACATGGAAATTGTAAACTGCAATTGTATTATATATTTCCATTTACTCATGTGTTAGCATTTTGTGTTCACAATTCTATTAATCCTAACTTGAAAATTATTTCATGTATCACTGTTGTTTATCACAAGGATATTATTTATCTGAATTGATTACACTGACCATCATCACACCTGTTCCCAAAAACTGTTATCTCTGCAGACTTAATCCATTTGATCATCTCCCTTTCAACCAACTGAACAGGTTGTGAAAGTTGCAACAACTTTTTACCACTAGAATAGTAGTAGTAGTAGTAGTAGTAGTAGTAGTAGTAGTAGTAGTAGTAGTAATTGCAGAAGGTGGCTTTACTTGGAACTGCTTCCATCCTGCAATGATATCTGTAACACCATTAAATATCCAGATTTGCCTATCCCAGGTCTTTGGTAAGACATAAATGCCAAATCCAGACTGAACATCTGGCTGGCTGTGTGATGATTAACAACACAGCAAATAATAACAATTATAACAACAATAATGAATGGTATAGGTAATTTGGGTACAATTGAAAAATAACTGGAACATCATTCGAACACCATTGACATTGACAAATTCACCATCACTCAATTGCAAAAGGTGACTTTACTTGGAATTAAATAATTCAGATTCTCTGACTAATGTAGAGTCACAGGTATAGATAATATGTGTTACATAATGATTTTTACATATATTGGGGTATGTGTTGTATTACATCAGAGACATCTGCCAGATGCAATACTGTCTTCAAAATAACAAAACCAATGATACCCCATCATATTATAAGCTCCACCTCTTTGATACATGTGTTGGAAATCATACAATACACATCATTTATCTCCCCTTCCCACAAAATCTGAATCCTGTAAATTCCATTCTTTCATATGTTTGCATTCTATTTCCTACTGACTCCAACTATCGTGTACACTGTTAAAACAGCTGAACATGATGCCTCTTTTCAAGAATTGCCCTTTGCATAACTATTAACTCTTTATTCATAGTAATAGAATAAAAGGAAAGGAAAAAGAACAGTTTGGATAGTAAGATTATTCATTTTTTAATGTTTGCTTTAATTACAAAGTTACTCTTTTTTAAGTGTTGTTTCCAAAAAGCCAACCTATATTGTATAGATAAAATTATATTTTTAAATATATTAAATTAAATTATATTTTTCTATAGAATGAACTCCTCCCATCACAAGATTAAAATCCTATATATTGTTTACATTATATAGGATACTGTTGTGGCCCAGCAGGAGCCGTTGGAGCTGCCACCAGACTCTGACAGTGAGAGGTCCTATGAGTCAGCTTTGGAGGATGTGGAGGACCCTGGACAGGGTTCCGACTCCGAGCAGGGCGCAGAGAGGCTGGTTGGCCACCAGGAGGTGCTTGAGCCTTGAACCAGTGGGGAGGAGACAAGGGAGTATGATCCAGACGTCAGCAGTGGGGAGGAGCCAAGGGAGTTGTTCCTAGATGCCCGGCACTGGAGAGCTAATACGCATAAAGAACAGTTACAGGAGGTAATTGCACTCAGCTGGTGGTAATTAGGTTCCTCTCCAGACTATAAAAGGAATGCTTGTGCACACGCCCCTTTTGCAGAAGTCAACACATTAACTAATGTTGGAGAACTGTATTGTTAGCTTGGCAGGCTGGATTGCTGTCAAGGCTTGTCTGTGCTGGATTGCTGCCAAGGCTTATCTGTGCTGGTGTGCTGCCAAGGACCTGTCTGTCTGTTAATAAATTCCATAAAGTATCTTTGGCTCAGAGTGCTTTGGTGTGGGGTGAGGGGGGTCAGAACAGGATACTATATGTAGACTCTAACTGAAGTCAGTGACCAACAAGAATGAGATTTGCAATTGCAACTTCCAGCATTTCAAATCATCATGGTCATTGTATAGGCAGGTGGGGAATCCTACAATTTGAAATCCCAGGATATTTGTAAGGTGCTAGTTGGGGAAGACTGCCCTATGTTTTCATTTCAGCATATGTACAGAAATCTGGGAATACTATAACCATGAGCCAAGGTGGCGCAGTGGTTAGGGTGCAGTACTGCAGGCCACTTCAGCTGACTGTTATCTGCAGTTCAGTGGTTCTAATCTCACTGGCTCAAGGTTGACTCAGCCTTCCATCCTTCCGAGGTGGGTGAAATGAGGACCCAGACTGTGGGGGCGATATGCTGACTCTGTAAACTGCTTAGAGAGGGCTGAAAGCCCTATGAAGCGGTATATAAGTCTAACTGCTATGCTATTGCTATGATGGTGTAACAGACACGTAAGAAGTGATAAGGGGAAATTTGTTTGCCCTGAATTTTTAGCCAGTTATTTGCAACATATACCTTCTCTACAGTATTTATTTGTGAACCAGGAAGTATGCATGTACCAACTCTTGCAGTTTTTTACAATGTTGGGCTGTGTTACATAACTCAAATATGTATCCCCAAATGCCCATAATATGAACATAGAAGTATTTATTATACACATTGTATCAAAATGCACATAAAATGCATTAGAATAGCAAATATTTGGTGTGAAAAGTCAGCCCACTGGGAATAGAGAATTGCATACTAGGAGAAATATGCCCGAAAATACATTGCAGACCAGAAGAGTTGTTGTTTTTTCAGGGGGAAAAATGTTTCAAAGAATTATTTGGGGCGGGGGAGTTCATGAGGCTAAATTAAGTTCGGAATTAAGCTAGAGAAGTTTGTGTCCTGCTAGATTTTAGATAACAGAGAAAATGAACAGCATTTAACCTACGAGATCCATGTTAAAAGCAAGAATCTAGCCGAATGGGAGATTTTAAGAAATATAACAGTTGTATTCTTCTGTCGCTCACAATAAGTTTGTAGTGGATCAGTTTTAAGAAGGGGATTGGCAAGGTTAATAACACATTTGCTGAATAGTGTTGGGCATGGTGAATGGGTCAAAATATCACAACAATGCTTTATTTCAATAAAGGTTAGATCAATCTCCCATTTGAACTGCTTTTGAAGGTGCAAAGGCTGTCTCCTATCCTAAACCACCAGCTCTGATGAAGCAGACCAGGAAATGAAGACCTTCATTTCAAGGATTAGAGGCCTTTGCATATGGACAAAAGCTTTTGGCTACTTTTTTCAAAAAGTAAATAAACTCTCAAAGAAGGCTTTGAGGCAACACAAAGCACCTTAAAGAAGACAACAGCACTCTCTTTTGATGCATTCCCCCTCAGTCATTATGAACTGAAGAATACAGGGGAAGATGAATGTTTCAGAGATACAAGAATAACCTGTAATTTCATTCAGGTGTTAACTGCACACCAAAATACAGCCTTCCTTGGCTGCAATGAAAAACTTGTTGCTATGTTTTTGGACTTGATTTCCTCCTTCCCCCGTTGGTAAGATAACGTGACATTTGACATTTAGAAAAGGGCTTTAATATGGAAAGGGAGGGTTAACCCTCTTGCCTTCTTGGTGGCTTGAAAAAATGAGAGAACATGAGATTTAAAAATAACATGATAAAATATATTTGCAAGGGTTAAGGTTGGGATAATGAAAGGCCACTCACTTTGGGACTGTCCATGCTAATTACCCACAGTATTGATTTGGAAAAGTTCTGGGTCTTTTGAGATCTATATCTGTCTATCTTTTTGTCTGACTGTCTATCGGTGTTTCTCATCCTTGAAAACTTTAAGATGTATGGACTTCAATTCCCAGAATCCTTAAATTTCCATAGATGATGAGCACTGATATAGACAATGTAAATTCTTGCCTTTTGTTCATGCTTCTCCCCCTCCTTTTGCTGCTGTCAATTCCATTTTGTCAGTTAACTGTTCTTGATGTCTGTTGAAGCTTAATAAATAAACATCAAGCTTTGTTTTTTCTATCTGAATTGAAAGTCATGTTTGGCTGCTCAAGTTCAGATATAAGGATTGACAGAGCGGGTGCCGGATGCAAAACAAATTTGAAATTATCCACAGTAATTTCATTCCAACACAATGAAAGGCAGGAAGGGGTAAAGTATATCAATTGAGCTGAACAAGATTAGGGATAAATTGCTGGAGTAGGAAGAAAATCTTTCCTTCTTTGGACAGATTGCTTGCTGAGGCTCATTAACCATTTAGAACATACTTTCTCTTCCCCACATCTTTGTAATTACTTTCAAACCCTAATCTACAAAAGTGAATCTGTATCATGATGAAGCAACATCCCATTGGTTTTTAAACCTTAAACCTTAAAATCTGAGTGAAAAAAAAATCTTGTTGAAGGACAATGCATTCAGTTTTGAGAGAATGCCAGGAGGAGAACATGACAAAAGGATGAGAAGGATGAAGGACAAAAATAATTCTTCCTTTTCTTGTACATTGCCTTTAAATGCAGCTACCCTATAATCAAATGTAGCACACATTCTATAGTGTTAACACACCTGACTGGAAGAAACAACCTGTCTCCAGTTGTTTCTACCACATCTGGCAAAGTGGTTATGATCTAGGTAAGGTGGTGGTAGTGTCCACTCTGTCATTACCCCTGCCCTATGGAGTATCCTTTCCCCAGAGATATGGTCAATCCATATTGGCCTTGCAGAAGGCTGTAGATACCAATCTTTCCCCTCAGGCATTGATTAGGGCCAGGCATTCATTTTAGTTTACTTTATTGTCATTCCATATGGTACAATGATTTTGAGAGTTCTTAAGTGTACATGTAGCATATGTTCAATGAGATTGTTTTGTTTTATTATGGTATTGTTCCATGTAACATGTTCACCCCCAGAGTTTCATCAGATAGATGGACGGCCTTACAAATTTGATTAATAAATAACTAAATAAATCCAAACTATCCCCCGTCTCTTTTCTTTTTGCATTTCTGAATCACATTGATTTGGGGTTCCTAAATTTTGGTTTAAATAGGACAGAACAAGGACAAACTTGGGAAGCCAATGGGCAGACTGCAATCTAGAAGGCCTATTGTGGGCACTTTTACAAAATGGCTGTCAGAAATATGCTTGTTCACAAAAAGAATTGCAATGAGGTATATCATTCTCCAATCTCCAATCACTCATCAAAAAGCAACCAGAAGACTCTTTACAGGAAAAAAATTCTAGCGTGGGGGAGAGAAAACTTTTGTACCTTTGAAATATATATCCACTTTTGACCCTATGTAAATGAAATGACTTCAAAGTCAATTTGTGTCTTGATTCTATATCCTGCATTTGAGATGTGGCCTGGACATGACTTTCGAGGGTGATCCTCAGCCCAGAGAAACTTGTGCCATCCATCTTTACTATTTGTACAGTACACTGGCTTGTAACCATTCCTGGATTTTTTGTTGACATGTAATGGTTATGCTACCTGAGACCAAATCCACCAATTTACCAGGCTGGAAGCATAATGATGGGTATTTTGACATGCCTTGCAGTGAGATTTCTTCTCTTGTAGTTCTTCTGCCACAAACCATGTCTCCAAGCAACAGTTTTCCTCCTTTGCAGTTTTGCTGAGTTTGTGACAGTCTGTAAAGTGAAACTGACAAGGTGCCTGATAGTCTGAAGTGTTGAGCCATAAAGGTCTCATAAACCAGTCATTGGGTTGTTGCACGTAGCCCAAAATACATTGCTTTATAAAAAGAAACTCAGTGGCGGGAGGAAGTAACAGGGGACAGAAGTTTGCCAGGGCAAACTAAAGTGGTAGAGGCCCCAGATCAGGCTGTTTTCAATAGATATCTTACCTGATAATGTTGAAAGTGGCCTCTCAAGAAGTCTACAAAACACAGGTTAAGAAAGGTAAGATCACAATTCTTTCTAAATGATTTCACAAGGAGGAGGAATCTGAAGAGTTCACAGCACAAAAATAGCCACAAGGCAACATGTCTGTGTATACATAAAATTATCCTTAGTTTCAATTCTATGCTGGAGTCTTAGGCAAATGCGTTGGAAGTTGGAAGATTTTTTTCTACCTATAGATTTTCTGCATTCTACAATCCTAGAAGTCATTTCCTCTTCCCTCCATGAGTTGCAAGCAACATGCTGCTCCTGAAAATTATCGTTGTTGAGAAAGCAACAGGGGGCTTTAGGGAGCCACCTCTTTCTTAAGAATATTAAATAGGGACAACCAATCTTTTCTCAGTCAGAATTCCTATTTTTATTTTCAACAATATAGGGGAACGTTGGAAAGGAATTGTGTAAAGGATCTCTCTCTGTCCATCTATCTGTCTGGTTAACAGCAGGATAACTCTTTCAAAGCAAAACAGAACTGAATTCAATTTGACCTGGGAAAAGATTCTGGCAAAAGAAAAAAAAAACCGAGTTTGAAAATGGCCCAGATTTTTCCAAATAAATAAATAAATAAATAACACATCCCCAAAGCATCAGTAGAGGTACGTCAGTTAAACATCAAATCAGAGGCTTGCTGATGCCTCCATTCTAAGCTTTCTTCACTTTCCCTCCACAATCACAGGGCCTAGACTTAGAAGCCACATTGTATATGCTTTCCCCAACTCTTATTTTATATTTTATCAGCCAAGAGAAGTGTGCGTGTGTGTGTGCGTGTGTGTGTGTGTTTGTGTCTGTGTGTGTATGTGTACACATACATACATTATTTGGTGACTTCCTGATAAACTTTGCTTCATATTAATAGGTTCCATGGACATAATGAAAAGGCTGTGTACTGCCTGATATCCATAAGCTATAGACCAATGTTTGTCAACCTTGGGAATTTTAAGATATGTGGACTTCATTTCCCAAAGCAAATACTTTGCTTTGCTGGCTGGGAATTCTGGGAGTTGAAGTCCACATATCTTAAGATTGCCAAGGTTGAAAAAAAATTGTTATAGACCAAGGGTGTAAAACTTGTGGCCTGCCGGCCAAATGTGTCACAAGTTGGCATTCTACCCCTGCCTGGTTTAGTAACGAGGGAAAAAGTCCCGATACATCATATGACACCACCATAATGACACGAATTTGATACCCCTGTTATAGACTGTCCCAGGCTACTACAAGGAAAATTTGTATTGTCTGCAGTCAGAGATGCTAGTGAAGAAATTCCACTCTGCTTTGCTGCACAAGTACTCAGAAAAGAGACTTTTAGAGGAAGAAATCTATTGGGCCAATCAATATTACTACGTATTTTTTTCTAGTTCTTTTCAAGCAGTCATTAATTCTCATCATTAGCATTCACAAGCTAAAACTTCAACCACAGAATTAAATTGAATCTTGGCAATTGGAGCTGTTATATTGCATAGGATTTATGTAGCTAGAACAGGAAAGTGGATGGACTCAACTGCGATATCACTGGAAGACGTAAAGCCTCAGGTTGAGGACAGATCACCCTAATAAAAAAAAAGTCTTTTCATTTCTGAACATTAGGAGAAAACATCTTACATAATTATACATGAAACATCTTGAGTATTTTCTCTCAGACTTATCAGCAAAAAAGCACAATCTTATGGTCATACATTTTCACCAGGCAATCATGAGTATTAATTAGATAATTTTTCAAGTATTATCTACCCTTAACTTTTTTAAAGTACTTTTTATAAAAGTATAAAGTACAATTTGATTTTTTTTTTATAAAATGAAATTCAGTCAAGCCCTATATCCATTCTAAAAGTTGGGGAAGGACAACTGGGTGGAGTTGTGATGGAACGTAGTGAGGAAATACTGTATTTTTTAGAGTATAAGACACACCTTCCCCCCCCCAAAGAGGGTGAAAATCTGGGTGTGTCTTATACACTGAATACAGCATTTTTGGCCTCCCAAAACCCCACCCCCTTCACAAAAATGGATGTGCAGAGGGTTTGGGAGACCTGCAAAGTGCTCCTGGGGGCTGGGGAGGGCAAAAATGAGCAAAAATGGGCTGGTGGTTTTGCTCGTTTTTGTCCCCCAGCCTCCAGGAGTACTCTACAAGCCTCCTAAAGGCTATGCATGCCCTTTTTGGCAAAAAATGGGCCATTTTTCATGAAAACCAGGCTGTTTTCTTGCTCATCTCTCCCCCCCCCCCCGCCTCAGGAGCACTTTGCAGGCCTCTCAAACTCTCTGCATGCCCCATTTTTTCACAAAAAAATGAGGTGTGCAGAGGGTTTGGAAGTCTGCAGAGTGCAAAAACTTTTTTTAAATTTACCTCTTCAAAATCTTGGTGCGTCTTATACTCTGAAAAAACGGTAGATCCCTAGAAGGTTTTTTTTTATGTTGGTATGAAACAATAAAGAGTTCAACTTGGTAGAATTGCCATATGTCGTTCTTGGTTTTGGCCCAGACAAGAATCGCTTTACTATTTTATGCTCCTTTTTCTTATATGACAATCAAGAGAGACTACTGAAGGTGCAAATGACAAAAGGGTATGATTATGTTGCCCCACAAATTGTGTGACTCAGCTACCAGATGTCAGAATGAAAGTAGGCAAGTTCACCTCGCTCTGGATGTACCATCATTTTTGCTGTCATTGTAGTTTACAACTGACATCGCTGATCATATTACAATTACTTCATCTCATTTTCCCGAGTTTTTCCTGACACTTCGACTTTTCATTTGATTGACAGGGAGCAGTGTGCCTGCCTATGAGGTAGGTCTTTTGACTTGAGAACATAAATCCAAGAGTCTCTTAGTTTGTGCTAGCCTTTTCTGTGCATTGAATTATTCAGCAAGGTGGCCATTTAGCAGCAGGAATGGAAAGAAGCTCAAGTAAGCATTTGTGCTAATGACTTGTTATTTTCAGGGTTTGTTTACTGTGTTGTCAGTGACAATGTCCAATGGATAAAATTTTAAAATTAAGAAGCAACCATTAATGTATCCTTTGAGTCTCCAAGTACACAAAAAAAGCCCCCAAGTGATTGTGAATGTACAAAGAACAAAAACAACCTGTCCATGCCTAATTATGAGTTACTTTAATGGATTAATACGGTACTACTAAAAGCTATTGTATGAAATTTAATAACCATCCCCATTGATTTACATGTTTATTTATTTACGTATTAGAAATATTTATTGGCGAACGAGCATATTACTTACCAGATAGTACACAATGTAGTTTTAAAAATATTTTTCTTAAGTTTCTATTTAAGAGCATGACATGTGGAGATAATAGCATGTTTATTTTTGTTTGTTACTCATGCTCACATACAGATGGTGTAATTTTATTATAACATACTATTTCCCATCTCGGTTGCATTAAAAATTAACCACGTTGACTACATTATAATATATTTATCCATAATTTCCTTGCATCTTCATGAATAGAATTAAAATGATTTTTTAATTTAAAAAATCCAGATGGCCTTTCATATCTTGAATGGGTTCCAGAGGATTTAGTTGTCTAGGGCCCTCAAAACTACATAGCTCAACCTGCCCACCACACAGATCATATGGATCCTCCAGGATTCTCGGAATCTGAAGGATCCTGTTCAGGATTGGATTCAGCCACCGACTGTGCCATGCTGTGAAATAACTCTTGGGTGGAAGAGATGGAATTCCTGAGTTTACCACTAGCTCACTGTATAAATAGGGACTGCCACCATTTCACAGCTCTGGTTTTCAGAAAAGGGCACTCTCATTATTCAGCTGATTAACAGATTTGAAGAATGTCATAACTATCAAGAACTTCACATACTATGCTCCAAACTTCTGTTTTCTTCATAGGAAATATGCACTATGCAGGGGTGGTATTTATTTACCTTCTCTTCTGTTTTGCAGATGTGAAGGTGTGTGCATGTTCAACATGTCCATGCATGCGCTAAGCCTTATGCACAAGCGCTTTTTGCTAAAAAAAAAAAGGGTCTAAATGGGATGCCGTAGAGCCAGGAAGGGTGGGAGGGGCCACCTGTAATTTCTACTACCGGTTCGGGCGAACTGGTCCAAACCAGTAGACTATCACCTCTGGTGCTATGGCTTTTGGTTTGCAGATAAATAACAGGCTTTGGATTGTTCTGAGAAAGAGATGCAGACATTATTTACAATAGAATGCGCAACAAAATGTTGCATTCCAGACTCTTCTTGTTTTAGAGTGCTCTTGAATTTTCCTCCTTTTTTCCCTGCAGATCTTGCATAGGAATTGAGATGTCTACAAACAACATTCCCCCCTAAACCTCATAAGAGTAAGAGTTAACTGTTATTTTCTGTGACTCCCTAATAGTCCAAAAAGTTTCACCAAATTTCCACTGTAAATATAGTCATAAAGGAAAATGATTGCATACATAGAGCATGTTAAATAGAGCAGTATTTAATGTAATGTGATTACATTCAAAACAATTCAAATTAAGTATGTCTTGGCATACTCTTTTTCCTAGGCCTCTGTAACGTTCCCGTGGTTCGCCCATGAGGCCAATGTTGAGAAAAGACAGGAGACAACCTTTCTCGGGATGGAGCGACGACGACCCAGATTGGGGGTCTGAGAGCCCCTTTTATTGAGATAGGACAAAGGCAGGAGGAGCAATAGCATGTGATTAAAAACAACCTGTAAAAGTACAACTTCTAATCTACTGCTTGGTCTATATATGGTCAAATCCTGGACGTCAATGGTAGGGCACATATCAGAATGTTATGTTATGCACTATCAGGATGTTATGGCATTTTAGGAGTTTGTTTTCTCCTGTGTGATTCAGCGTGACTCTGCAAGGCCTAGTATGAACTGGGCCATGGGGGACACACACCTACACAAGGAACTATATTACAACATCTCCTACTTTTTTATTTTCTTTTTGTCAAAAGACTCTTCCTCTTCATCTACCAGAGTTGTCAACAGTGCTTTTTGTTGCTGCATATCAAGGCTTGTTAAAGCCATATTGATACTCCTTTTATGGATCATGCCCTCCACTGTGGACTGGATTATACTTCGGATGACAGGGATAAAACAGGGTAGTAGTAGGAAGCCTAAGAAGATGCTGCCTGCCATAAAGGCGGCTTGCTTCCAGTTCCGGAAGATGCCCCCCAAGAACCCCGCATCATCCATAATCCCTGTCCACGTTTGTACAGGCACGTGCACTAATTTTCTCAAGTCAGCAGTGAGATCAGCTACCACTTTGCCAGTTTCATCAATCTGCAGGCAGCAATTTGTCAGGTTAAACTTCCCACATACCCCTCCCTCTTTTGCAAGTAATGGCCTCAAGGAATGGGACTTTGCTTGCTCTACTGCAGTCACTGTCTTCCCTTTTTTTTAGTGGGGGGAACAAATATACATATACCCATTTTAGATGCTCCTGCAAGGCAATATCCAGCAGACTATTCCAAGACCAGCCACAATGTACCTTTCATTAAATCAGGAAGAGAGAGAAGAAAATTATGATAATATCAGAAAAATAATTTGGGGTTTCAAGTTGACCTGGGGTTGCACAAAATAAATAAAAATGAGATCCAGACAGCTGTGAGGAAAGAAGAAATATTTATTCTTAAAAGCAAAGTGTTTGCCTTTAATTGCAGCTGAAGAAAAATCAGATACAGACATATACTTTTAGTGGGGAGCTTGTCTTGGTATGGAAGAATCTAGATCAGTGGTGGGTTGCAGGCAGTATGGTACGGGTGTACCGGTGCCTGCCCAGTGCCTGCCCGGTACGGGTGTACCGGTGCCTGCCTGGAGCACAAGGTACTGTTCCGGTATGGTGCTCCGTAGGGCCCACCTGCCCGCCCAAGCTCCTTACCTGTATTTGAGCTCTTCGGTGCTTCCACGCACGGAGCGCAGGGCACCTGCGCAATGCTCTGCCAAGCAGCTGGAGCATTGCAGAGGCTCGCAGAGGCATCACAAGAGGTAAGGATATATGTATGGACTGTGTGTGTGTGTGTGCACAAGCTGCGCACGTTCATGTAGTGGACTCTGCACCGCATTGCAACCATTCCGGTTGCAATGCGATCCGGAACCCACCACTGATCTACATGCTGATTATAGGGTGACCCTTGAGAGGTATATGTGTGTGTATAGCATCTATGATGTTTATTCTTGTGAGCATGCAATTGAATTAACAAGGTTTGCAAACCTTATCCATTGATATGTGGATTAGGCCTGGGTAACTTATTGGGGGTTTGAAGAAGTTTGAGTAAAAGATTTTCCCATTTTCTATTTTTACTCGATCAGCTTAGTATCCATTCTGACAGTCAAGTGGAGATGCTGATTCTCAGTCCATTGTGGATTCTGCTAATGTTTGAAGAAAAGATGGAAACAGCATAAAGAATGAAATATATTTTGATATGAAACTTCTCACAGTCAACATATTGAAGATGGGGGCAGGGTAACACAACAGTCATTAGTAAATTTACTCTTTGTGTTGGCTATACGACAATAGAGGCTTCCAGGCTTCCTTTCAATCACCTGTATTATGTTACAATCTAGTGCAATTAAAGAATAAAAAGCAGAATTATGTCTATCTTACTATAAGGTTCTAAAAGAGAAAAAAAGAATTCTCTAACACGATAACAGTTTTATGCCTTCATTTATACCTAGTAGTGTGGGAATTATTACCTTTCAAACTGTAGTCACCAGCTTCATGATATGGCTCAGTAAAATGGTTGATTCTTGCGTGTCTCTTTATTTAACTCCATCATATGCAAACAGCCTTCTTCCACCCCCAATGATTTCCCCTGGCAGCCCATAAAGCAGATGCATCATTTTGGTAAAAAAAAAAAGTCTGTGCTGCCAGCTGTGTGGCCTTTGCCTTTATTTGTTTTTAGAACAAAAGAGAACAAAGTAATCGGAGGAAGGAAATGAGAGCAAAAGGATGGGATAAATTCTTCTTAGTGCACATATCAAAAGGCCATCTCAGTGCTCCTCTTAATGCAGTGTATTTCAAATGTGGGTCAAATTCAAGTCTAGTCTCAGCTACTAAAGTTCACTGGGTGACTTTGTAACAGTTCTTCTTCATCCCACTCAAACCCCTAGGATTACTAATGTGATGAAATTTTGGATGAAGGAATATTATGCAAGATGCCTTGAGCCTCTGGAGGGAAGATGGGATCTAATAAATAGAACATTTGCATAAGTTATGGCTAACCTAACAACTAGTTTGAATCTTTACTATTCCATGTAACTCCCAGTGAAATACTATCCACCTCGATCTAAGCCAGTTCTTGAAGACTTGGACAAGGTTTTCTCAAAGTATGTTAACAGAGTTATATAATTCAGTCAAAGGGTGCCAGGTATTGAAGCTAAGTCCTTATATACAGCGTGTATTTTTCTTGCACCATCGGATGACATTTCCTTATATAGGACAAATATTTCTCTTTCTGCAATTTATATTCTCTTATTTTCTTCTCTTTTATTTCCTGATGAATGATTCCCCCATTCTGGTGCAGAAGATTTAGTGGTATGTGAGAATGTAGATGGGAGACCACTCCACTGGTAGAGGCCACCCCAGCCAGACTAAAAACCAGACGTGATGGCTAGATTCTTTACTCATGTTAGACATTCTTATCATATTTCTATACAGAAAGGTAAATATGCTACAAAATAATAAGGATTTGAGTGTATCTGTATGCACATGTAACACAAAAGCAGTCAATCCTTGATCTTTGTTTCTGTTTCTGACAAAAAGATTCCTTGAACATAATTGGTTCTTCAATTTCTTTAGTGTCTTTTTTATATACACAAAAGAGAAGCAGATGACAAGAATGTCTTTTTACCTTACCATTGCCTTACTCTTTCTTTCATGTTAAATTGTACATCTCTCATGGTGGATTAAGTTGCCACTGACGGGCTGTGTGAGGCTGAATTTCCATTAGAATCAAATAGAATTATCTATTAGATACAGCTCCTTATCTCTTATACTTGTCTTCTTTTCACAGTCTTTCCCTTCCCTTCCTTTCCTTTCTCTTTAACTTGCCAGATATCTCCTACTCACCACTTCTGTGAAATAGTTTTTTTTAAAATAATTTTTTACCCTGAAATGCTCTTTAGCTCCCTTGTTTTTTCTCCTGCTACCAATATTGTTGCTTCTTTGCTTAGTTATTATCTGAATTAAAAGTCAGAATATAATAGAATAACAGAGTTGGAAGGAACTTGTAGGTCATCTAGTCCAACCCCCTGCTCAAGCAGGAGATCCTACATCATTTCTGACAGTCTCTTCTTGAATGCTTCCAGTGATGAAGCTCCCACAACTTCTGAAGGCAAGCTGTTCTATTGGTTAGTTGCTCTCATTGTCAGTAAATTTCTTCTTATTTCTAGGTTGAATCTTTCCTCAATCAGTTTCCATCCATTCCATCTGGCCATCTGACCTGCTTAGGATGACTTCTCCTCTCTGTGATAGTCCCTCAAGTATCATGTGTCCCCTGGTCCTTCTTTTCACTAGACTAGCCATGCCCATTTCCTGTAAACGTTTTATGCTTTAACCTCCAGTCCTCTAATCATCTTTGGTGCTCTTCTCTTCACTCTTTCAAAGTATCCACATCTTTTTTATAGTGTGGTGACCAAAACTGGATTCAGGATTATAGGTGTGGTCTTACTAAGGATTTATAGAGTGGTTTTAGAACCTCACGTGATTTTGATTGAATCTCTCTGTTAATGCAATTTAGGATTTCATTGGCTATTTTGGCTGCCTCTGCACACTGTTGGCTCATATTTAATTGGTTATCCACTAAGACTCCAATATCCCTCTCACAGTTACTGTTATTAAGGATGGTTTCTCCCAATCTACATTGTTCTTGGGATTTTTTTCTGTGCCATCATAATTGACAGTGACTGATGTCAATCAACATTAAGATCATTGCTTGCAATGCATATTTTCAAATATAAAATATCTGTGTCTCATTGTAGAAAATGGTTGATGCATACCTACCTTCATAGAAGATTTAAGATCTTGTGTATAAATGCATGAAAGCACATTTGATTGAGAGCACAGTTTTTATAGCAATAAATCCATTTATCTCATTCTGCTCCACTAATTTTCCACGGTTTTATTCTTTTCTATGTTCCATCCAGATGCCTTCTGATTTAAATTGTAGAAATTTTAACACTGATTACAGAACTGATGTGTATATAGTTTTTCTTTTGCAACACTTTTTTTAATAGAATAGGGATGCACACCACATATCTGAATTGATTAAAACACAGCATGAAAATAATCTTGATGTGATTGATATATTTTTGATGCACAGCTCCAAAACCTGTTCTAAACATAGGCAGTTTAAATATTTTAAATTACTGCATTTGTTTAGAAAATGCTTCACATTATTTTTATTAATAATTTAATGTTGTGCATTTCTAGGTTAGCATTTGTTACTTTAGAATGTATTAAAAAGAAGGAAGGCTTTAAAAAGATTTAGAATCCTCTTTCAATCAAAGGAAGGGTACAGTTTTTCAAAGATTTTAAGCTTCCTTTGCATACTTTTCTGAAGATTAAGCATGTAATAAGTTTAAATATTATTAATAATGGGTTGTAAGAAATGGCCTCACTGAATCAATTCAAATCAAATGTCAACATATGTTATTTTGGCAACAAACATTTATTGTTTTAATTCTGGTGGAACTGAATGCTCAAAGAAGGGTTATTTATTTGTTTACAATCAATCATTTACAAAGATTACAATCAATAATTTGCAATAAAATGACCAAAATGTTCTTTAAAAAAATCAAATGTACCAGTAAAAACATGACAAGATAATATCAAGAGTATAAATTTTAACAAAAGAAAACGAAAAGAACAAGAAATGTTGCATTAAAATGTCAAATGCTCTCCTAAATTTTGGTTTTAACAATTTTCTAAAGCCTAATAAAATTGAGTTGCTGAAATGTTACAGGGAGGATTTTCATCACCTCAGTAGAGATACACTAGCCGCAGACCTCCATTCCCCCCCCCCCCATTATTTTCTTTTTGTCTTCGAACCAGTTTTTAGCTCCTGATGACTGCCTGGACTTGTCTTTGAAGTTTTCTTAGTAAGGTTTTTTTTGGAAGTGGTTTGCCATTGCTTCCTTCTTAGAGGCAATGGATACAAGAGGTGACAGGTCCAATGTCACCAGCCAGGTTTGTGTGTAAGGCAGGACTAAAAATCTCAATCTCCTGGTTTCTAGCGAGATGCCTTCACTGCTGCAGCAAACTAGCTATTTTCTAGAGCCGTTCCTTTACCTCATGAAAATGGGGAATATTAGTAATAAGTTTTGCCAGGAATTTCACAAGGGCCTCATTATGGAAATAAGTTGAATTTTCCATGGAAACCGATATGGTTGCCCAGTGAAGTCCAAAGCTCCATAGGCAGAGGTTTCTAAAATAATATCTCATGGAATATCAAGTAGGAATTATTGAGACCTGAGGCAACAGCTCTTGTCATCACCTTCCTGGCACGTCACTGTTCTTGAACCATCAACCTAGCTAATTGCCTCTCTGCTGAAAACACACATGCACATAAACCTATATTATTATTATTTTACTTTAAAGGCAAGTAATTCTGTCTACAAAAAGGTGCTGATTCTTGTGGCAAAGTGATTAGGGTAGCTGAAGTAACCTTATTCCTCTAGTCATAAACTGCCACGATTAAAATGGCTTTAAAATGTAAATCTACAGAGTCTCAAAGTACTATCACCTGAGCAAGTAACAATAATATAGCAGACAAGAAAACCCAAAAGGAAACCGGTTCTCTGTTGTTGTTGTTTTTTAAAAGTGGGTCCCCCGCCCACTGCGTTATATTTACCTTTATTCCAGCTTCTGAAGCCCAGCTGATCTGGGGCGGCAGTTTGAAATACCACTCCTCAGCTGTTTTCCTTTACTTCTTAATCATTTTTGTCCAGTTCTGCATGCAATTGAAGTGAGAGAGCCTGCGTAAAGCTCACAGTCAGCGAACTAGTAGTAAACAAGTTAGGAACCCACCACTGTACATTTCTCTTTTGTTCTATGCAAATTAAGTCTCTAATTTGGGCTTACCATTAGCAACACTAGCACTGATGATGTTACCTAGTTTGGGTAATGTAATGTCTGAAAGAAAAAAAAAACAAGGCCAAAGAGCACAAAGGACCCCTCATTTCAAGCCTGAGTTACAAATATTCTCCTTTATTGGTATTAACAATTATCACAGAAAAATGTCCTTTGTTGTTGTTGGTGATGTTATAAAAAGAAGTGCCTTCCTTCCCTGAAGGAAGAGACGAGCGATACTTGCATGTATAGTAAATATGACCATCTAATGAAGCGATACAGATATGCAAAGAGCAAGAAGGACAAATAACCAAAATAATAATAATATTTAGGACACTGAAATATAAACTCTGTTACTTACAAAATTTCATGTTATATTGTATTGGAGATTGAAAAGAGTAGAGCTTGCCCACTAGGGTGGTTGAGAGAGGGTAAACATCTGGTGTGCTACATATCGCTCATAATATGCCACCTTTCTTCCAAGTTGTTTATGAATTACTATTTTAATTTTATTCTATTGAATGTTAAACCATGCACAGTATTGGAGGCTATTTGAGACGTAATCACAGACAATGAGTTTACCTTGTGTTATGTTGACATTGAAAGAATGTGTGGGTGTGGGTGTAGATGTGTGGATGTGGGTGGGTGTATATGAAATAGGAAACACCAATGGATAATATCCCTTCTGAGTGGAGTTTCTCTTTTTTAGATTTCTTCTTTTTAATGATGGCTGTAAAATAGGACTACATCAATAGCTGGATCTTTTTTAAAAGGGCAAATCCCATCACAAATGAGCATCATGACCTCACTCAAAGTCTTTTAATGTATATACATTAGACTTTATAGTTCACAGAAGTCTGATATACTGGGGACTATGTCTGACTAATTCTGCAGAAAAACCTGGCATCACAAAACACTCTTTTGAAGTATGATGTACTGCCTTAAGCATCGCAATCTGGAAATGCAGTGTATAAATCCTTTTTTTTTCAATACTGCGACTGCATACTTTATTTCCTCCAGTGTACATAAGATTATTTAATTGGTATGAAGATTTTCTGTAGAACTGTTGCTCATTGTGTGGGGAATACAAACAAGCCAATGTAGCTGAGTAAAAAAAAATGGACCTACAAAACTTCAATCCAGAGTTTTTATTCTTCCAATATGCTTATATTCCAGTTTCCCTTACCTGGCATGTTCCCCCTCCTTCTGGTCATTACCTTCTGGCCATATACCATTCTTCCAGGTTATCTCTTTACAGACACATAACTCAATACCTCAACAGCAGAAAATACAATTCATTGTACAAAAAATGTTCCTTGCCCCTTCTAAAATACCACACATTTATCCAGGTCACAAAAGAAATTGTGAAGCCAAGCATTAAACAATATTTTGGGCACTTATCTTGATATGACTCTGAAGTGGTGATCTCTGGAGGCCTGAAATTTTTGAAAGCAACATTGCCCCTAAATCCTGTCATGGTGGTCTAAAAAACATTCCATTTATTTTAATGGAGCTATAATGCCAAGGGTTTCAAATGTCATAAGTTAGATAACATAGACATTTTGTTGGTTTTACTGAAATTTTGCTTTTGCAGTTCACTTCATGTGGTATTTCAGAATTGAGGCAGCTTATAAATGCTGTTAATGAAGAAATAACACACACATGCACACATATCTGGTTGGTGCTTAGCAGCATCAAGTTTCTGGATGTGCAGCTAATGAGTAGGCTGGCTTGCTCACTCAACAGTGAGATCCTGATGAAGTGGGCATAGCAGCACCTGCATTTGCTGCATCGCATGAGAGTAAAAAATGATGGTAAAGGTTATCTATCTATATCTGACTTCTATTGACATGCACCAATGTCTTCAATGAAGAAATCAAGGAAAGCTTATTTGTTAATAATAAATAATTAATATTTGCCAAGTTGTAAATTTACAATTTGAACTTGCATGTAAATTTGGCATTGTATTCTTTATGCAGTTAAAACCTATGGTTACCTTCATGGGCATAGGGACATCCAACATCTAGGATAGGAAGTTGATGATGAAGCACCTGGTCAAGGCTATATAGCTCAGCCCTTGTATACTTTTATAGCCTAACTAAGTACCAAAGCATTTATACTATCAGATTCCCAAGGAACTTAGCCAAAAATCATGACACTGTAGACATTTATCCCTTTATACAGGAATCAGGTCACTAGAGAGAAAATTATCGCAATAGAAAAGAAAAGACACCAAAAGTTTTGACTAATACAGTACACAAAAATCAAACCTCCAAATCTTACATTTCCATTTTAGCTTCCTTTCATCCCCCAGATCCCTGACCATTTTCTTAGTAGTCTTGAGAAATATTTGCTCCCTTCCTCCTAAGTGTGGAAGTTACAATAATATTCCTCCCCTCTCCTTCTAAACTATTTGGGCTGGAAAGCATTGTGGCCCTCTTGGGCTTTCACCTGCCTCTCCAGATTGATGGGTATTTGGCCTCAGGAGGCACCTGACCTATATTTTCCAGGTTCCTTCTAGCCTATGGCCTTGCCTCATCAGCTTCATTCTTACACATACATCAAAGACCTATTATGGAAATTTAAGATAGAAACAGTCTGTCACCTTCTAGTATCATTTAAGAATGTTGGAACCAAGAAAAACTAGTTTTCCATCTACTGCATTTTACTGTGGCAGAGCTGTTAGAAAATGAGAACCTATTTGTGCATTTTTCTGACTAATACCCTCTTTAAAAGTCAATTTTATAGAATTGTCATCAGATCATTGTAGTTTTATCTTTTACTTGGTCAACCAAACAATATTGATGTTAAACATTCCAAAGTGTATTAAGGAAAGACATTCAGATGGATGAAACTGCTATCTGCATACTGTGAAATATCATAAGTAATATATGAGAAGTGATCACTGAACCACTGATGGAGAAAGTTTTCTCCCTCCCCCTCTGCTTTCCAATAAAAAGATAGTTCTTTTGTTTTCACTCTATGGGGAGGAACAATCATTATTTATTCTCTTTTCTTCCACCCCCACCTCGAGCTCAGCTGGAAATGTTTGTAAGCAAGTCTCATTAACTTCCATGAGATTTAGCTGTAAGAAAGGACTGCATTTTTGGAATACTTTTTGAGAAATTTGATCAGACAGCTAGAAAAGAAATGTCATTCCATTCTAACTGCAGAATACTTTTTCCTTTTTACACATAACAGCCTTTTGCACTTTGGGAGTATGAATTGCAAACATAAATTCAAGGTTGGGTAGAATAAACAATCAGTTTTAAATGTCCATATTCTATTTTGTTTCCTGCATTAATTTAATTCACTTGTGTCGCACAGAATTACCAAGGGAGACCCAAAGGTATTTTTTAAAAGTTGCATGAAACTGGTCTCAAGATTTTCCTCTTGGGTGTCATATCATCAGCTGTCAAACAATGATGAAAAGAGGTGAACTCTCCAAATAGTATTCCATGACTTTGTAAAATGTGAAGAATTTATTTGTGGATATATTGCAAGAATTTTGCAAAAATATCTTTAAGGATACTTGAACTCAGAGTTGGAAAATAGCTAATAGATAGCATGCAACAATGTTCAATATTTGATAATAACGTTTGCACTTGGTATGTAATTTCTGCCATTACTGGAAATGCAATTTTATATTACTAATGATATAGATAAGATAAATAATATTAAAAGTATTGTTCATTAAACATAGATTTCTAAATGTATTACTAAATTCTAAATGTATAAATGTGAGTGGGACCTTGGAGTCCTAGTGGACGATCACTCAATCACTGAGCCAGTAGTGTGCGGCAGCAGCCAAAGAAGCTAATACAATTCTTGGTTGCATAAACAGAAGCATAGAATCAAAACCACGTGAAGTATTAGTACCACTTTATAAATCCTTAGTAGGACCACATCTGGAATACTGCATCCAATTTTGGTCACTACATTACAAAAAAGATGTTGAGATTTTGGAAAAAGTGTGAAGAAGAGGAACTAAGATGATTAAAGGCCATAGACACAAAAACATGTGAAGAATGGTTGTAGGAATTGGGTAGGGCTTGTCTAGAGGAAAGGACAAGGGGGTGACATGATAGCAGTATTCTAGTATTCTAGTATTCTAGTATTTGAGGGGCTGCCACAAAGAAGATGGAGTCAACTTATTTTCCAAAGTACCAGTGAGCAAGACCAGAAACAATGGATAGAAACTAATCAAGGAGAGAAGCAACCCGTGGTGGGATTCTGCCAGTAACCACCTATTCGGGAGAACCGGTTCTTAACTTTCTAAGAGGTTCAGAGAACCGGTTGTTGGAAGAAATCTCATTTTGTTTTTTTCCACTTTGCTGGGCTAATCCTGTAAGGAAGGCAGGAAGGAAACATTCTGGTGTTGTTTCTAGCCTAATCTTTATTGCCCTGCTTACAGACACTGCCTCTCTGGTTAACTCTTATTACATTGTAACAGCTAAGGCGAAGCACCCATTGACGTGAGTGATGTTGAGTTGGCCACGCCCACCCAGTCACATGACCACTGCACCACGCCCACCCAGCTGATCATTAGGGCAGAGAACCAGTTGTTAAATTATTTGAATCCCACTACTGGAAGCAACCTGGAATTAAGGGGAAACTTCCTAACAGTGAGAACAATCAACCCCTGTAACAGCTTGCTTTCAGAAGTTGTAGATGCTTCATCACTGCAGGTTTTTAAGAAAAGACTAGATAGCCACCTATTGGAAATGGTATTGGGCAAATGCTTGAGCAAGAAGTTGAACTAATAGACCTCCAAGGTCCCTTCCAGCTCTATCCTGATTGATTGATTGACTGATTTATTGTATTTTTCTCTGAATTTATAATATATTATCCTACAGTGCCCATTTAAAAAAAAATCGGAATATTGCTTTGTTCAGTTTTTGAGCTGCAAACTAAACTATAACATTGAAGAAATTGATAATTCAACTGAATGCATCAAACTATTAATTATTCCATCATTCTTTGGATTCCAATATCAAAGCTGGGGGGAAAAATAGAAGCAATGCAATTATGAGAAATTAACTGTTGCTTAGGGACTATTCTTTCCCTTAGGTAAAGTGAGACAGCTGCATCTGGCAGAAGAACTATGGGCACCAGTGTGGTGACAGAAGAGGAAAGAATGGGTATGTTAGAGCAAACTGTGTTATTAAACTAGGGATTGGCAAGTATTTTAATGCTTTTTGGGGACAGTTGGAAGTTAGAAACAAAAGTAGTAAAACAGAGTCTGTCACAGTTCTAGAAGCTGGTTTTTTTCGACACCCGTGCTAAAGAGAGACTTGCTGTGAACTAGCAACTCATTCTCTTACTCACGCAGAACTGGATAAACAGTCTTAAAGGTACAGGGCATATTAAAACAAAGTAACTATCCCTAATCACTTTGAAAAAAACAAAGAAATGACTCAAGACACAGCTGAGTCAGTGTTAGCACCATACTGGTGCAGTACCATTCTGTTCCAGTAAGGCCACACTGGGAATACTACATCCAGTTTTGATCACCATGACACAAAAAAAGATGCCAAATCTCTAGAAAGATTGCAGAGTAGATTAACAAAGATGAATAGGGCTTTGGAAGCTAAAGTGTATGATGAATAATTTCAGGAATTGGGAATGTCTAGTCCAGGGATGTCAAACCAACAACTCGGAGGCCAGATGCATCACATGCTGGCCACCCCCAACCACATTTTAGCAAAGGAAAAAGTTGTGATGCATCATGTTAGATTGGGTGAATGGATGAGGCAGACTCAGGTTAACAGTAACAACAGTTCTTTATCGAGGAACACTATGTCCAATCCAGCAAAGGCTCTGTCTGGCAGCAGCCCTTTTATAGGGAACTGTCAGACGTCTTAACCAATCACCTTTGAGTATTTTCCTGCCAGATCAGAGGACGTTGGTGGAAACTACCATACTATCTGTCATTATGTAACACATCACATGATGACAATGTGACGCCATGAGTTTGACATCCCTAATTTTCTAATGAAAAGAAGGATGAAGGGTAACATGATAGCACAACCCCCGCATGCATGCATGCATGACCCCCACCCTCCCCACTGCTTTTGGTTTCCAGAGGCTTTCTAGGAGCCATCCAGAGGCTTTCTAGGAGCCTGGGGAGGGTGAAAACTCTGCCCCCCCACCAGAGGCCTTCCGGAGGCTTCAGGGGGCTTTCCTGAAGGCTCCGGAGGGCAAAAAATGGCCAATTAGCAAACCGGAAGTCCATTTCTGGACTTGCCTGTAGGGCCATTTTTCACCCCCCAGAGCCTTCAGGGAAGCCTCTGAAAGGTTCAAAATGGCCGAAAATGAAGACCGAAAGCAGCCGGCCACCATGCACATGCTTGCTGGAGCTGATAGGGCAATGCCTCCCATGCCCTAACAAATGGCTCTGTGTGTCACTGGTGCCATGCATGCCATAGGTTCACCATCATGGGAATAGGGTCTTTATTGAGGAAGCAGTTGAACTAGAAGACTGCCAAGGTTCCTTCCAATTCTGTTATTCTGTGTTCTGTATCTCATTCTCCTGCAACTGCTTCTGAGTTGAATCTCTTCTATCGCTGTGATTCAGACTGTATGTCTCTTTCCTGGTACCTTGTGATCTTTGCACAATCTTCAGTCTTTACCAGGTTGATTTATTTGGCAATTTCCACAGAGATAAAGATGCCAGTTTCTCTTTCCTCTGTTGACTGAACACCATTAGTTGAACTTCTTGATTTCTTTGTACTCCCAAGTTGTCATTCATATCTGTTAGCTGCAGCTGGTGGAACTCTCAGTTTCTCGACCTTGGCAACTTTCAGATATGTGGACTCCAACTCCCAGAATTCCCCAGGCAGGGAGGATAGCTTCTTCTCCTTTTACCTCTTGTTTACTCATGAGTAACTTTCCTTTCTGGTCTCAGAAAGAAGAAACGATACTTAGGTTTGCCTCTTTTTCCTTTTTCTCTTTGGGCTGCTAATTTTAGGCAAAACCTTAAAAAAAACTTTTCTTCCTTTCCTTAGCCATTGACCTGAGAAGGATCTTTTCTCTTTCACTATTGGGATCATGTATCTACACATCCTTACTTTTATATCTCTGCCCACATTTTTCTTCGTCTTTATTTCTTGGAACACTTCCCTTAATAGAGTCCATAATTCTAATTCCCTGACCAGCTATGATGTGCTAACAGCAGTTCCTTTAGCTGGTCTTTTACCATCTACATCTTTTATTTACTTGGCATCTCTGGAAAGCATTTTTTTTTAGATCTTTTAGATAGCAACCAGTTATATACACTTCTCCAACATTGTTTTAACTCCTTACTTCCCCTAGCAAACTCTCACCAGTTCTATGAAATCTGTGTCTTTTAAATTAATTTCAATTCTAGCACAAAATTCTAGGTAACTTAAAATAACCTTATTAGAATCTCCAGGGAACTATATTAGGCCCCATCGTCCCCATAATTTATATTTATTTTTAAAATTTATCTTTCATTACAAGAGCTCAGGATGGGTATACATACTGCTCCTCAATCTATTTTCCCCATCTTAACAAACCCTATGAGGTAGGTTAGACTGAAAGAAGGTGACTGTCCTAAAGTCATCCAGTAAGATTCCATAGTTGAGGGTGAACTAGAACCTAGCTCTCTTCGTTTCTAGTCCAATATCTTAATCAACATATCACATTGACTCTTATGTCTTTCTGACCATTGATACCCTTTCATTCTCAATAACTGTAAAGGTAAAGGTTCCCCTTGCACATATGTGCTAATCATTCCTGACTCTAGGGGGCAGTGCTCATCTCCATTTCAAAGCCGAACAGCCAGCACTGTCCGAAGACATGTCCGTGGTCATGTGGCCAGCATGACTAAATACCGAAGGCACACAGAACGCTGTTACCTTCCGATCAAAGGTGGTTCCTATTTTTCTACTTGCATTTTTGCATGCTTTCAAACTGCTAGGTTGGCAGAAGCTGGGACAAGTAATGGAAGCTCACTCCATTACGCAGCGCTAGTTCAAACTGCCAAATTGCCGACTTTTCTGATCAACAAGCTCAGTGTCTTACCACTGAGCCACTGTATCCCACCACGTCCCACTCTCAGTAACTGAGGTAATTTAAATTTGTGTCTATGGGTGGAATGAGGAAGCAGCATTTTACTCTTCCTTATCAGTCAAACAAAATGGCTTCAACAACCCTATTGTTGGGCAAAGATCCAATATATCAATGTTTTGGATTTTCTCTTTTCATTTAAAGATTTTGCAAACCCACCGAGAAATGGAGTTGTCAAACAACCTCATCTCTTTAGGTAGGAGGCTTTCCCCCCATCTGGATTTATCAGTAAAATGGGGGTCCTCCTGATATTTCATGGCTTAGATCAATTCTTTGCCTTGACTTAGGTGAAAAATCTCAAACATGCCTTGACTATAAACTAGAATGGAATCTAAATTATACTAGAACCAAAAATGAAGTTGCCTGATGTTAGTGTAAATATGTCAGGGAGTTTCATTTATTGTCAGAGCATTAAAAGCATGACTTCTTACTTCTTTCCATATTAATAGATACTTGGTATGGTGCTTGGTGGCCTTAAAGCCGAGTGTTTGTATGTTTATATAATAGCCATCCTTGGTCTGGCAATCTCTGGTTCCTTCCTCAGCCTCACTCATTTCATCCTGACACTGACAGCACTGATGTTATTTAGTTTGGGAAGTCAATTAGCAGCCATCCAAAAACAACTTATTGATATCCTACCTCTATTATTTTTATAAGCAATTCAAGTTGGCCCCCACACCACTTTTTTCTCATTTTCCTCATGACAACAATTGTGTGAGGAGAAGTGAACTGACAGAATGGTGCAAAGTCACCCAACTGGATTTCATGCCTAAGCCAGGGCTAGAATTCACAATCACCTGGTTTCTACTCTAGTGCCTTAACCATTAGACCAGTGTTTCTCAACCTTGGCGACTCTAAGTCCTGTGGACTTCAACTCCCAGAATCCCCCAGCACAGCTGGCTGGGGAATTCTGGGAGTTGAAGTCCACAGGACTTAAAGTTGCCAAGGTTGAGAAACACTGCACTAGACCAAACTGCCTTAGTGATAATAGATGTAGCTTTATTAGAGTTTGATTTAGAAGCCTATTGTTATTATACATTTCACTATACGTTAAATGGCCATTACTGACAGATAGTAAATCTGTCAGAGGTATTAAGTGTTTATGGAAAGAACAGAGACCATTTCTGATTTACAGGATGTTGACTATATTTAAAATTTAATCAAGAAAATGTTTGTACTGAGGTAGAAAATGGCTTGTCAAGTGCTGCTTGATGATTTTTTAATTAAAAATCAATTATAAATCTTGGTATGAGAGGTGGAGCTAGCTCATTAAGAAATCTGAGGAGAATTAAAAGACATAAAAAGCATCCTGAAAGTGCTTTGAGACACACACATTGTCTCTGCTGAAAAGGTTGTCTGATAAATCTTACTTTTTCAAAATCAGATTCATCGCTAACTAAATTCTGAAGTTTATACCCTAATATTAATTATGATTTGCCTTTATATTCCTTCCATCCACTCAGCTTGCTTTATATTTTTCATAGTTGCATACCTCTTTACCATAAAATATTATTTTAGAAATCTGTTTTTAATATTTAAAATGCTTGGGCTTTTGTATATTTTATATATATTCATAAGAATGTTTGTCTAAATCAATTATAAGGTTATTTAATCTGAGAAAAAATAGAGGTCCCATTCTAAAGAATATCATGCTTCTGTCACCTCTCTGTTGGAAATTGATGGCAGTTATCTTGCTAACTTAAATATAATCCAATATAGACTTGGCCAATGTGAAAACTAGGTAACTAATAACAGAATCAACAAACAGTCCTTGCTGTGAATACAACCCTTTTTTCCCAGCTTTGACAACCCAAAATGTAACTTCTAACTATAATCTTGAACATTGCAAATATGTATCATAATAAAGTATACGTTTAATTATTCCATTAAATAAATATGACTGAGACCAAAGCATCATAGCAAATTCCCTTTCCTACATATGTACAAAGAATAAATGTAAAGATGATAGTATCTGCAATAAAGAGTTCAACTATAAGAAATTAAAACTGCTAAATTGTTTAATTCTTAGAACGATGGGTTTGTTTTTCTGCCCATAAAACTGTCATGCAGACTGGAAATGCTGAAAATTGAAGTTCCACATAGAGCTACATTCAAATGCCTTTCCAGAATTGTTCATCAGGTTTGTGGGCAAAGAAATCAGATGGTGTAATGGAATATGGGGAAATGATGCTGGATAGGAAAAAGAAGGGGTGGTGGTTAGGAAATAATCAGACAAGAAGTAGGAGACCACTATTTGTGACCTTCACAGCTGTCTTCCAATAATCAAAGTCAGCAGGGAAGCTGGCAGGAAGTCATGGTCATATGTAAATATGCTTAACAATCAGCAGTGATTCATTTAATGAATATAGCTGCATTTAATGACATTGTAAGTGGGGCTGTCACATTGTTTTGCTTTACAACCAAGTCATTTAGCGAAAGAGTTCCCAGTTCCAACTAAAATAAAAAAGTGATCAATACTTTTAGTTTGTTATCTGAAAATTAAATATAGGCTTCACTTTCCAGAAAAGTTTAAAACTCTAGCCTATCAAGATAAATAACACAATGCTATAGGGGACTATGGGGAAGTTTATGAATCTTCCTTGAAATATCCTCTTCTTCTAAAAGCCCAATGCATTGTTTGATAATTCAATCAAATATTTTTAGAAGTAAAATTATCGTGTTGATCAAGATGCAGTATATATTTCCTGCTCCTTTGAAAATTGTTGTCTTGAGGGGTGGGGTTTTTTTAGTATTAACTTTACAACAGCTGCATTACTTACTCATATCACTGTGAAATGCCCTTATGCATGACTTTTTTTTCTGTTTCAAAGGGGAAGCTTGAATCTTACACAATTGTTAAAGATACAGTAATTTCTATTGTAATCAAAACTGGTACACTGCAGAAAATAAAATACCCCCACAAAAAGAAAAGAAACAAATGAGAAGACCTAACTAAATCAAAACTCACCTCAAGCAATTGTTTTTCTGCACTAAAATGCAGTGTTAGCATATTAACTACCAGAATTCTAATTTATCATTTAAAAATAGAACAGAACGAATTTCCGCAACTCAAGCTATTTTCAAGACCATCAAATTTTGCTACTGTTGGTAACCCATTCTAGTCATTTAAATCAATTCAATTAGGTATTTGTAAAACAAAAACAACTTGTGAGGTCCAGGCTCAAATCTATTGGCTGAATAGAACCAGCGCATTTCTTATCATATATCATCCATTTCCTCAAATTTCACCCAGCTATGGTATGAATCTAGGTGAAAATTCGGGTTTTCTGCCACATAACTACAGAGTTATTTTCCCTTAAGATGACAGAATCCCATGACAGCAATTTTGTGTTTAAAATAGGTGTTAAGCACATTTCTTCAGAGGTGAAATCAGGTGACCAAGTGGGATTAGAGAGGAAGTTATCAGACAATTTAGATTAAGGTGAGCTCACCCCCTTCTTTCTAATCTCACTATACAGATATCCCATGAGAAATACCAAGATCAGCGGAGTTGTTTTCGTGTTTTCATTACTCACAGAACCCTAATCAAGCTACATGCAAATGATTCCCTGCCACAAAGACAAATCTGCTTGTGTAGCACAATAAGACACAAAGAGGTTGCCAATTACATCTTTCACAGAATGAAAGAAACAACCAGCAGCTGGTACATTAATTGTTCAACAGTACTAGGCTGCTCAGCTGGTAGTACAGTGTATGCTTTAATTCTGTGGCCTTACTGGCTTAATGTAAGATTGAAACAACATAATGGTACAATCTCTGCCTTACTCATTGCCTCCAAGGCGAAGCATTGACGAATCTGGAAGCCAGTATTTTTTGTTTATATAAAGAATGGGAAGAAAGAGGAAATAAAACCTAAGTAAAAGTAATGCCAGCATCTAAGTCAGTGATGGTGAACCTTTTTGGCACCAAGTGCCCATACCGGAATGTGCGCATGCACGTGCCAGAACCCCAGAAACTCTAAGACCAGCTGACCGATGTGCATGCACACCAAACAGCTGGTTTTGGGGTTTCCGGGGCTCTGACATGCGCAAAGCCCAGTTGGTCGGCACGCATGTGCACTGACCAGCTAATCTTACCATTTCTGAGGCTCTGTCACACCAGCCAACTTGTTTTCAGATTTCATGGGTGCCTGCGTATGCACTTTCTGGTTTGAACATTTGGTGCTGAAAAGGTTCACCATCACTGCTCTAGACATGTGCCAGAAACTAGAACAGCAGCCATGTGTGCCACCTCTGGCCCATGTGCCATAGGTTCCTAACCCCTATCTAAATGATGCTTATCACTCAGATCAACAATATCAGTCATTGTTGTCTTCAAGAAGGATAGATAAGTAAAATCCATCCAGTAATCCAAAATTCCAAAATCACCATCATAATATGGGGTGTGTGGCGGGATAGTATTTCCTTAAAGCAATGTACTTGACTTCAATCCACAAATTAGCATATGTGAAAATGGGAAAAGAATATCATTAGTCTTTTACCAGAAGGGGGAAAATCAATCTATTAGTCAGGCATCAACACAAATATCTGCTTATTTCCAGTTTCAGTGAAATGAATAAGAAGTATTTAGAATAGAATTGGAAGGGACCTTGGAGGTCTTCTAGTCCAACCTGGCTCCTGCTCAGGCAGGAAACCCTATAGGTATAGGTATTTTATTTGTATGCCGCCCTTTTCCCTGGGGGGACTCAGGGCGGCTCACAGTTCCATTTCATAGTTCCATGTATACAGTTCCATGTATACCATTTCAGACAAATGCTTTTCCAATCTCTTCTTAAAAACCTCCAATGTTGGAGCTATGTTGTTTATTTTGATACAAGATGTGACTTTTCTGGATTAATCAGAGACCTCTATCAATAAAACCTTTTAACTAATTAATCCAACTATATATTACATTACCTAGACACCTTGTAAGATAGTATAGATGATAGATTTCATATTCACCTTCTATTAGTATGCTCTTAATTGTCAAAAACATATGCACAACCACATGGAAATAATTAAAAAGATGCTGTGCTTGAAAAATAAATTTATTGTAATGTAACTGAAAAGGTAGAAATCTAATATCTATAACATCCAGATCAATACATGTTAGCCTACTGCAGAAAAAGAATGTAGACTTGTGTCACCTTTAAAACTAAGGAGTATTGACAAATATTGTTCATGAATTGAGTGTAAAGTAAGTTCATTGAACAGATATATGCCAGTTGAATGATAATACTCATAAGAGAATGTGTATATAGTAAATCTCTTTCATATATTGTCTTCCAACCAGGGATGAAATCCTCCCAATTCAGCCCAGTTTGGCTGAACTGGTATGGATGATTACTGTTGGTTCTGTGAACCAGTAATTAAAAAAAAAAGCTTCTGAGGATCATGCGGCTCACAGCTGAGCCGCGTGATTGTCGGAAACTTTTTTTTTCACTCTTTAAAATATTTTTTCCTGCCTATTCTCCCGAACCAGCAGTAAAAAAATGCTTTAAAAATGAAAAACAGTTGGCCACACCCACCCAGGCATATGCCCCCAAGCCACACCCACAGAACCGGTGACTAAAAAAAAAAGATTTCACTACTGCTTCCAACAGTAGAATGCTGGAAACTGAATAAAGGGAGATTATGATTGGTAGAGCATCAATGTTCTACACACTAATGCAGTGTTTCTCAACCTTGGCAACTTGAAGATGTCCGGACTTCAACTCCCAGAATTCTGGCTGGGGAATTCTGGGAGTTGAAGTCCGGACATCTTCAAGTTGCCAAGGTTGAGAAACACTGTATGTCATATATTATACAAATAGAATGAATGTTTATATAAGTCTCAGCACAGTTAACAGAGTTAATGTTGGTAACCCAGATTGTGCGAGAAGCTCTACATATGATAAGAGTTTCATGTGCACACAATATTATCAATTTACTTCTGCTTTGCTAAGATAACTCCAGATGATGTCATTCTAAGATACGATGCAGTGGATAAACTGCCGGTATGTTTTTTTTAGGACCCTCCACCAAATGGAGATGAAAATCTTTCTAAGGGGATGAATTATCTCTTCACCAGAGTGCTCAGGTTGGACTGCTTCCCACTTAACTCACACCTGAAAGGAAGATTCATGGTGCCTGCAGGAAGAAGAAAGAGGATAAAAAGAAAGAAGTCAGTACAACTCTTTAGAGAAAACAATAGCTTTGTTCAAGCCAGATTTTGGGGGGGAGGGATTTCATGTGCCATTAAATGCCAATCCTCCCTTCTGTCAGAGAGCAAAACTTCCCAATATTTTTTTTCTCCATCTAAACTCTTGGTATACTTCAGATCATAAGTCATTGTCAATTCCATTAGAAAGCAAGAGAAATGGAAGATTGCCCCCCCCATCTGCTCACTCCTTGACAAATTGTTTTTCTGAAACTCCCTCACTCTAATTTCTGTGACAGAAATATTGTTGGCATTGTATATTAATTCCACAATATCTTCATGGTTTATGAAAGGGTGCTTTTAATCACACTTGCAACACATCTAAAGTTAAAAGTTGCAACTTTTAGCCTGAGATAATTTGCTTCTGCAATTTTCAGCTAGTCCCTCTGTGTTGACATTTTTTTATCCAAAATAGAAGCGAAAAAAAATATATCCATATGTTCTAAATCAGGAGTTCACAAACTCTGCACTGCCATGATTCCTAACATAATAAATAAATAAATTTCATTAGCACTTTTAATATTTTAAAATGTAACCCCAATTTGGTAGTCCTCCAGATGGTGCTGAATTGTAACTTCTAGCAGCTGAAGCTAGCCTGGCCAATGTGGGGGACGCTTGGCACTTTGCTTAACACCATCTGAAGGACAATGTACTATTTTGAAAGACAGACTTCTATTTCCAAGGAAGACACATTTATTCTCTTGTCACTTCTGCTTAAACTTCCAAGCCATTTGCTATTGAAGGAAACTTTAATGACTGTAGGGTTTCTCCAGCAGTCTTTTATCAGAAATCCCAGCAACAGTTGTTTGAATTCACTCCTTTTACCTCCTTATCTCAAGTGAGGCTCTTATCTCATAGAAAGAACCAGTCTCCCTGGACCATCTGCTTCCAAAAATAACCCCCAACCACCTTTAAACCTCTTTGAAATCCCTTTCACCAAAGATAATGTCTTACTCACCTCTTCCATTGACCCAGTTTAGGAGAAGACTACTTGGCACAGTATCAGAAGTTGTCTCCTGTATTCATTCGTCTTCATCCTTTTTCAACAAAAGAGGATCCCCCCCACAATAATGGCTTTCAACCTGCCCCTCCCTCCCAAAAGCCCAATGAATGAAGGAGAAAAACCAAAGAGTTTAGTTATCCTTCTAGCTCTCCTTTACCAAGGAAGAGGTAACAGAAAAGGAGAGACATAAATCCCTGTTGATTCATTCCTCATCCCCAATTTTTAAGACTATCTAATACATCCAGAATCAGAGAAAGTCAGTTTCTAAGAACTTGAACCAGAATACTATTGTTCTTAAACCTACTTCAGAGTTCCTATGAACTTTTGATTGTACACTGAATGTTCACAGAATGAAGAATCAGAGAGGTTTTTACTGTTTCAGAAGAACATTTCTTTTGTTTAGTGTTATTATAACTATTACAATTGTATGCAGAAACACCACCAGAGAACATTGTACATCATTTATAGCATTTGATACCATGCAATGATTTGCTGGTTTAATCTGCAATTCAGGATACTGTGAAGACTATTATTATGAGAGTACTTCTCAATAACCACAGATTATTGGATTGGAATCTTCTTTTCTTTACTTCTTTAAAAGAAAGAGACAGACTCAATTATTCTCATTAGCCAACAAAACCAGAAAGAGATGTAATAGGCTTGGATGGATGCAGTCAACTTGCATTCTAAAGCTAATTAAATAAAGTCCATCTTCTATTCTGATAGATATTTTTTTAAATAGTATAGTCTGATATTTACTTATTTATTTGATTAGAATCACAAAGTCTTTCTTAGGTTTGCTGCGTGTTCTGCTTTATGTTGCTATGCAGACATGTACTTAAACATTTCTTCAATGTTTTTTAATCATTCTGACTCAATGCTAAGAAAATATAATATTTTCGATTCTCTCCCACCCCCAAACAGGCTTCCAGTACAATTATCAGGTGGGGGAAAATGATTCTTGCTATTTTCACTATTCTGAAGTAAAGGGCAGCATCTTCTTTTTCATTTCAGGTATCAGGTGGGCAACCTGCTTCCCACATTTCAAATCTCCAAGGAAGATACTAAAAGGATCTTTTCTTAGAGTAAGAAGTATGGCCTACCAGTAATGATGAAACAGAGCTGCAACACACTTATTGTGGGGGAAAACCTACACCATTTTTTTTGTCACCTCACAACCCCAAGGAAAGCAACTTAGTGCTTTCAGTGCAACATTGATTATGGTTCATGAAATCATTTTTTATTCTTATGAACCATATAATGACTGCATCATTAGCATTGTAACTGAGTCCATCTCTTGCCTCTTCCTCATTTTGTCTTTCCTTTTACTTTTCAGAATATTAGAGTCACTGCTGGAAAGTTAGGTTTTGCATAATATATCCAAAAGTAGAAAGAAGCAGAATTTTATTGTTTAATCAATTAACCATATCAAATGTGTTGATTTTTTTCAACGATCCATTAGTTTGTTCTTCCAGGAGTCTTTTTCAACACCAAAATTCAAAGGTATGAATATTCTTCCATTCCTGCTTCTTTGCTTCATTGCTTCTGTAAGGTACCGTATTTTTCGGAGTATAAGACGCATCTTTTTTCCTCAAAAAAGAGGCTGAACATCAAATACAGCATTTGTTGCCTCCTGAAGCTCCGCCCCTACACCAAAATGTCCGTGCATAGCCTTATGAAGGCTTTCAGAGAACACCTGGGGGCTGGGGAGGGCAGAAATGAGCAAAAAATGGACTGTTTTTGCCCCCCATCCCCCCAGCAGCACTCTATAAGCCTCCATAAGGCTATGCATGCAATGTTTTTGACAAAAAGGCCCATTTTCGTGAAAAATGGGCCATTTTTTGCTCTTTTTGCCTCCCCACCCCCCAGGAGCACTCTGCAAGCCCCCCCCCCAGGGCTATTCATGCCTTTTATTTTTTTAAAAAAACGGCCCCATTTTCATGAAAAACAGCCCATTTTTCAGAGGTTTGCAGAGTGCAAAAACTTTTTTCTCCCTTTTGGAAAGCTCTTTAACTGATGAGAATTACATTGATCAAGTGCTGTGCCAGCAGAAACAAAGTTTCCTTCTCCAGCACATGGATAAATACACCTGGAAACATCTACCTACCTACCTACTGTATTTCTCTCTCACTCGCTATCCCTCTATCTACCTACCTACTCTCTCTCCCTACCTCTCTACTATATTTCTCTCTCTTTCTATTTCTCTCTATCTATCCCTCTACCTACCTACCTACCTACACACACACTCTCTCCCCCTACCTACCTACTGTATTTCTATCTATCTATCTATCTATCTATCTATCTATCTATCTATCTATCTATCTATCTATCTATCTATCTATCTATCTATCTATCTATCTATCTATCTATCATCTCCCTCTACCTATCTACCTACCTACTCCCCCCCTCTCTCTCCCTCCCTCTATCTACCTACCTACCTACTCTCTCTCGCCCTACCTATCTACTGTATTTCTTTTTCTCTCTATCTCTTTCTATTTCTCTCTCTCTACTCCTCTACCTACCTACCTACCTACCTACCTACCTACCTACACACTTTCTCTCCCTACTTACCTACCTACCTACCTACCTGCTGTATCTATCTATCTATCTATCTATCTATCTATCTATCTATCTATCTATCTATCTACCTACCTACCTACCTACCTACCTACCTATCTACCTATCTATCATCTATCTATCTATCTATCTATCTATCTATCTATCTATCTATCTATCTATCTATCTATCTATCTATCTCTATTTCTCTCTCTCTATCCCTTTATCTATCTACCTACCTACCTACCTACCTACCTACCTACCTACCTACCTACCTACCTACCTACTGTCTTTCTCTATCTATCTATCTCTATTTCTCTTTATCCCTTTATCTATCTACCTACCTACCTACCTTCCTACCTACCTACCTACCTACTGTATTTCTCTATCTATCTATCTCTATTTCTCTCTATCCCTTTATCTACCTACCTACCTACCTACCTACTCTACCTACCTACTCTACCTACCTACCTACCTACCTACCTACCTACCTACTGTATTTCTCTTTCCATCTATCTATCTATCTATCTATCTATCTATCTATCTATCTATCTATCTATCTCTACCTACCTACCTACCTACCTACCTACCTACCTACCTACCTACCTACCTACCTACCTACCTATCTATTTACTTTTTTTAAAAAAAATGCCTCTTCAAAACCTTGGTGCATCTTATACTCCAAAAAATATGGTATATATACCATGGCATATGCAATACTATCTTTGTAGATATATAGATCGCTGAATATTTTTTCCAAGACCTTTGTGGCTGTTCTACCAAGCACTAGTCTGTGGTGGTTTTTAACTGATTGTTCCTTTACTTTTATTGTTTGTACCTAAAAGATAGAATCTACCCATCACCTTGGTATCTTCACAGCCACAATACAACATTTTTGTCAGATTCACAATCTTTGGCTTGGCACTACACTTGATGGTATCCTGCCATCAAAAGACTGGAGGGAAAGAAGCATGAGGGAGAACCAATAGGCAGCAATAAACCTGCATGTATTCTTGTATGGGAATTTGGGAGGAGGGATGACAGCTGAGGATAAGCAGATCACTGTGGGACCAGTGCATGCCAAGACTGTTTAACCTTAGTTAAACCAGCTGAAACACCTCAGAATTCCCAAAACATCCAGGCAGCATCGCATTGGCTGGTTTAGACTGGTCATTGGGGGTGGGGGGAGGGATGAAACCAAAGGGAATAGTTTTTGTTTTTTTGTGTGGAACTCAGATTTTGCCTGACTTTAGTGCAACCAGCATATCTTAATAAAAATGCCTTTCACTTCAACCAAATGGTGTCGAGGACTTTTCTTCCCTAAAGGATCAGACTGGGGCAGTTCTGACAATTTTAAAGAAATAGGGAAGGCCAATACAAAATACTGCAGATTCCTGTTTCCCAGCACTGGCAGCTTTAAGATGTGACCTTTGACTTGAAAATTGAACTTTAAATTGAAGTTCATATGGTTTAATTGCCAGGATTACTGCTGTACAGCCATATTTTACTCTGGTCTATTCTTTTGTACAAATCCAATGTATTTGTAAATATAGTATGCATTGGTCTTAAAAGGTATCTGCAAAAACACTACTTTCTGGGGCATTGTAATGTTTTGACCCTCATGCACATTTTTCATACAAGTACACCTTTGCAATCTTTTGCAGAAATATCCCTTTAAAATCAACATCCTTCTTTTTCTGAATTTGAACCAAATTCAAAAGAGAATCTAAAAAGAACATCTTAACTGTGCATACACATAGTATAAAAAGATGAAAAAATATTAACACTGTTCCACGTTAAAGCAAGAAAGGATAAAAACCCACAGCTGTGTATAAAATCCATAAAACACACGTGAGTCATGTCCTCTGATATTTCAGTGTTCAACATCAAAGAAACTTCTACATATACAACACACTGATTGATTTTCACAGTAGCAATGGAATTCTCTGCATGTCTGTTCAGAGAAGTAAGTTTAATATGGCTCATTCCCAAGCAGCACTTCAAATATTTGTATGAAGTTAGCTAACTTCATTTTGTGAACATTATGTGTGCATTATATTTGTCTATTATATTTGTCTATTATCTATCTATCTATCTATCTATCTATCTATCCATCCATCCATCCATCCATCCATCCATCCATCATCTGTCTGTCTATCTCTATCATCTATATATTTTACTTTCCTAGTCTATGCTCAGCATACTAAAAAGCAGAGAAAAGCAGAGACATCACCCTGCCAACAAAAGTGTATATAATCAAGGCTATGGTTTTCCCAGTTGCAAGGTATGGCTGTGAAAGTTGGACCATAAGAAAGGCTGAGTGCCAAAGAATTGAGGCTCTTGAACTATGGTGCTGGAGAAGAATCCTGTGAGTCCCCTGGACTGCAAGGCAATCAAACCGGTCAGTCCTAGAGGAGATCTACCCTGACTGCTCTTTAGAAGGCCAGATCCTGAAGATGAAACTCAAATACTCTGGCCACATAATGAGAAGGAAGGAGTCACTGGAGAAGAGCCTAATGCTGGGAAAGATTGAGGGCAAAAGAAGAAAGGGACGACAGAGAATGAGGTGGCTGGATGGAGTCACTGAAACAGTCAGCATGAGCTTAAATGGAGTCCAGAGGATGGTAGAGGATAGGAAGGCCTGGAGGAAGGTTGTCATGATGGGTCGTACATGACTTTGCAACTAACAACAAAATATATGCTAGAACCCAAGGATTTCCTGGTGGGCTTTCATGGAAGCCCTAATCAGATGTGACTGACTTAGTTTTCAAACAATTATCAAAGGATGGGTAAATAAGTACAATAACATATCATTCCACCTATGGGATTCCCCCCCCCCCCCAATGTCCTCCTTGTTTGAAAGAAATGCTGATAGTATTGGAAGAGGATAAACTAGGAAGCAGCCACTCAACAGTGAGCAAGTGGACAGGCAGATTAAGCTGGTAACTTGTTCAATGAGTAACATTCTTCTCCACAGTGGGGAGATGAATTGGGTTATTTAAACTACACAACTTGTTTATAAAAGTGTACTTATAGATATATATTAGTATATGCTAAATCTGTATAAATTTGGAGTCTCTTTTTCCCCACTTCAAACGATTAACTGGCTACCTGCCTGTTAATGTGGGTAAACATTCTTCTCTGTCAGCTATTCATATGTTCTGTTTTGAGCTGTTTTCTGCAAAAGTAGTGTAACTTTTGTTGGGGAAAGCTACAAAAGTGTACCACATTTAAATTTGCTAGATCACAAGATGCTAGAAGCAAGCCAAAATAGGATTAGAGATTTGTGTTATGCAGTTGTTTCTCCACATTGTGTGAACCAAGCCATTAGCCTAATCTGTAATGTGATTGTTTTAGTGTAGTATGTCATGTGAAAGTAACAATTGTACTTTATTAACCCTGAGTTATAATATTGTATAAATCCAGCCTTTGAGTATTCTAAAAGCACTACAGCTTCACTTGTTTTACTCAACTTGCACAACTGGTCCTTCTAGACATAACTGCTACCTGCTCATCAAACAGATGTCGTGAATATAGGAGGAAACCCAGATGGTGCATAAGGTCTGTTTGGGGCAGTGCCACCTCACCCATATCAATTAGTATATAATCCCAGAACCAGAGGACTGCCAAAGCCACTCAGTCTTGTCAGGGTTATCAGTTAGCACCCCACTCATACGCTCACAGCCATTGTCAGTCCTGTCAGTTCTGTCAGTTAGCACCCCACTCATATTCTCATAGCTTCCAAACACCAGGATTGCTTAATTTGTCTGAACTACAGATGTACAATTGGGTATTTGAAGCATAGTGATGATAACTCAGCCCATGGTGATAGATGAGGTCATGCCATGTTGTCAAGTAGATGTTAAGTAAGAGAGAAGTGAGCACCAACCCCTGCAGCATTCCAAATGGAGATTAAGCACCCCAAAATCCTCAAGGGCAGATTGCTGGAGTCCTCTCAGTGCTAGGAAGACCCTTGAGTGATGATAAATGCTCCCAAAATCCCAGCAGAGCATCTTTTTCTATGGATTTGTGGACTGCCATCTTCTGCTTCATTTCAATAAACAAACTTAAGTGCCTGAGGCAGGGAAAAACCCATAAGTGAATGATTAATGATGCAGCAGTTCTAGTGTACATTAAAAAATAGATATCATTTGATCACATTTTATATGCATTCAGAAAGTAGTACTCTGCTCTGATCCTACAAGCATTTAGTATTCAGAAATAGAATAATGGAATAGCAAGACTGGGAAGGGACCTTGGAGATCTTCTAGTCCAACCACCTGCTTGAGCAGGAAACTCTATACCTTTTCAGACAAATGGTTATCCAATCTCTTCTTAAAAACCTCCAGTATTGGTGCATCCACAATTTCTGGAGGCAAGATTGCAACAAAACCCACCAAGTGTCTCTGTCAAGTCCCATAGATCCCTATCAGGATGCTGCCATTCTGGTGGAGAGGGCCCTAAGTACATTCTTTAGTTTATAGCCTTTTTCCTGGTGCCTATACTTTGATTTACCGTCTTGGGAATATAAGGGGCCTCTATTTTGTCTCAGCTCCAGCAGGAGATGCCTGAGAATAGCACCTTCTCATCTGGCAATTCTCAAAACAACTCCTCACCTGTGGATTGGCTTATTCAACACAGGACTGAGAGGAGGGTTTTCTAACTGCCTTAACCTAACAGATTTGCCCGGGAAGTCTCAGATCCTGCTTCCTTTGTCTTGCTATCTCTTTCCTTCAATAAAAGGTTCCTTTTGAAATGCTAATTGTTTCAAGAGTTCTACTTTCTTGAATGGAGAGCAGGCCCTTACATCTCAAAGCACCTTTAAGACTGACGAAGTCAGCTATAGTCCACAAAATCCTAAAGCACCATAAATTTATAACTACTTAAGGTATTTCAAGATTCCTAGTTATGTATATATTTGGCTTCATAGGCTTTATTTGTCTTGATAGACAATTCTACAAAGAGTCTGTTGGTACATTTTGAATCCATTTTTGGGTACCCATTTTCACACTCTAATTCAGTGTTTCTCAACCTTGAGGACTTTAAGTCCTGTGGACTTCAACTCCCAGAATCCCCCAGCCAGCACAGCTATAGTTATAATTTCTTAACCTCAACAACTTTAAAATGTATACTTCAATTCCCAGAATTCTCCAGCCATCTTGCTATAGTTTTTTTGAACTAAAGTTGCTGATGTTAAGAAACACTAATTTCAGTATAAACAGAGATCTAAGGGAGGAGTGGCTATAATAAAGATGAGTACAGTAAATACTGTGCCATGAATTTTCCGTCCGCCTGAAAGAAAAATTAGGCAAAGATAATAAAATTTAAAACAGCAGCATAACAATTTATACAAAGTATTGTTTACTTATAGAGTGCAGAAGATGGGTTTGTGATCTTAAAAGGAATTTAGACAAATTTAGGAAGGATTCATCAATGGTTATTTGCCAGGATAATTATTATACATAGAATATGCAATATTTCTGAGTATTAAGTGCTAGAGTGGGAATGAAGCAATAAAAATCTCCTCTACTCTCCATGTAACTGAAGGATTTGGGGATAATGTACAATTATCCTAAATCCAGTATAAATTTTATATCAAATTATCTCAAATTACCCTAAATGCAAATACCGTATAACTGTAATCACAAAAGCATATAATTTTTTGTGTTTTATTATACTAACACACAAAATGGGTTTTATATGTTTTGTAATGCCAAAGTAATATAAAATTAAAATAAACAAAGAGAAGAAAGAGCCTGGAAATCTGTATCATAAATAAAACCAATTCCAGAATGTGTACCCACCAGTTCTCCAAGCAAATTTCCCATTCAGATAGATGCATTAGTCTGAATAGCTAACAACCCAAACATGCAGCTGACAAACATGTGCCTTCTTCCCCCCTCCCTCTATCTCTATCTCTCTCTTCCTCTCCCCTCTTCCAAGTGGTTGCTCACACTGCTGCTAAACATAGATGTGGCAGAAGCAACAGAGAGGTTGAAAGACTTGGATTCACCCAAATTCCAAAGCAAAATAGCCATAGAAGACATTCATGGACTGTAATCAAGGAGACATGCCCAGATCATCCTAGAATAGCCAATAAGAACTAGGCTTTATCCCAATTCCCAGAGGTCCCTCAAAATGCCTCTGTTGACTACACATCAAGTGTAAGCACATCAAGTGAGATTAATGGTAAAAACAGTCCTGGCTTTTCTTTGGTATTTAGGGGAGAAAACACAATTTTAACATCAGGACAGGTAAAAATGACTTCAAAATTATAGATTAGGGACTTGGCATTGGTGGGAAATAAAAGGGAAGAAAAGAAGATGACAACCATCTGCAAATTGAATGGATTCAGTTACAATGTCTATGAGGGAAGCATTGGAAGACCAGGTTAGGGACAGCTTGCCATGGTCTATTTATGTGGTGTCTCAGAATCGATAATGACTTGATGGCACATCATGATTGTCTTGGGTGTAGGATATTAAAAAAGGCAATGATTTAAGAATATGGCAGAAAAAGTTGCAAAAGAAATGCTCAGTCCATCATTAAATGCAAGTGGGGACAAATTGTAAAACAAATGACTCATTGCCACTATTCTCTATTTGAGAGTTTTCAGACATCTGCTTAAATGCATAGTGAGAATCATAGCTACCTGGCTTAAAGCACTTTGAATGAGTTTGAAAAACTCATATGGTTCTCTCTCTCTCTCTCTCTCTCTCTCTCTCTCTCTCTCTCTCTCTCTCTCTCTCTCTCTCTCTCTCTCTCTCTCTCTCTCTCTCTCTCTCTCTCCCCCTCTCCCTCTCCCTCTCCCTCTCCCTCTCCCTCTCCCTCCCTCCCTCCGTGTGTGTGTTTGTGTGTATGTGTGTGTTTAGGTCTTTTCCCAAAACCCAGCCTAAAGATGGCGAGTGAGACCTTGCCGAAACATTGCCAAGACGTGTGTGTGTGTGTGTGTGTGTGTTTGTGTGTGTGTGTGTGTGTGTGTATGTGTTAAGGATAGACAAACATGGGTGCTTTATATTGTTGGATTCCAAGCAGTCCCAAGCATCATTATAAAAAAACCCTGAATATTGTATCCCAAATATCTAGAAGACATCAGGTAACCTTCTGATCTGTACTGACTATAGTGAATGTTTCTGGTTTAAGATAGAAAATCAATCATAATTTAACTCAGTCAGGTTACTTGGAAATTTTCAAGATCAACTCATTTTCTGCATGACTTTTGCTCTGTTCCTGAACAACCAGGATATGTTGGACTGAGTTTGTCTGAGTCAGGAATCTACCGGCATGTCCATTCTACATTCTTAAGCCTTCTTAAATCTCACTGTCAAACTACATTTCATCTAAGATTCTACATGATCCAGCTAATCCTTTCTTTTATTCTTCAATTCTGCTTATGGAAGAATTGAGAACCACATCAGCTATTATTAAAAAGAGATCTGAAAGATAAAAAAAAATCATTTTGGAACAATAAAAACATCTACTTTTCTTATACTTTCCCAACAGTGGCACATGACAACTGGGTTTATTGCAAAGAAGAATTATTTGTCATCGATTAATTAAATGCTATAGATCTTTTCCATTTATAATTTCACTGGGACCACTAACAAATCACTACACCTGGAAACATTAATCACACTTGGGGTGCAGACTTAAATTAGCAGGGGAGGTAATGAATTGGGCATGCTCAGCAGGCTGGTTTTTTTTATGTTTTTCGCACTGTAATTTCCTAGCTAAATTTCTTCAAACAAGGTAGTTTATCATGCCGAAGTGAGAGTCAGTATAAGGGTAAAAAATTGAAATAAAGTTGTTTTGAATAGGGTAAACATAAGCAGCAAAATTTGATATCGGCTGCAGAAGAGGCTGTTTGGGAGGTGTTTTTACTCTTTTAGAGTAATACTATTCAGAAAACATATTCTACTTTTTTCAGGAAAAAGAGCAAGTCTTATGCTGATAAGAGACTTTGCTTTTAAAATTCTTTCAAAAGCATTTACAAGAAATGGTCTTAAATCACCAGTGTCAAACTCAATCGTGTCACATGATGTATCATGAGCTGGGGTGGGCCTGGCTGGATGTGTCTGATACCCCTGTCTTAAGTGAAGTGTGATATTTTCATACTTATGAAGCCATGGAATGGCAAAGGTTGTATATGAATATGCTGCCTTTCATTATATACCATATTAGACGCACCAACATTTTGAAGAGGTAAATTTAAAAAAAAAAAGTGTTTTTGCACTCTGAAGACCTCCCAAACCCTCTGCACGCCTCATTTTCTGTGAAATGGGTCATGCAGAGAGTTTGGGTGGCCTGCATAGTGCTGCTGGGGGTGGAGAGGGGGCCAAAAACAAGCAGAAAACAGCCTGTTTTTCACAAAAAAGGCCCATTTTTTTGCCAAAACAAGGGCATGCATAGCCTTTAGGACACTTGTACAGTGCTCCTGGGGGCTGGGGAGGGGGCAAAACTGAGCAAAAAACAGCCCATATTTTGCTCGTTTTTGCCCTTCCCAGCCCCGAGGAGCACTTTGCAGGCCTCCTAAATGCTATGCACATCCATTTTTGTGAAGGGGGTGGGGTTTCAGAAGGCCCAAAATGCTGTATTCAGTGTGTAAGATGTACCCAGATTTTCACGCTCTTTTTTTGGGGAAAAAGGTGCGTCTTAAATTCTGAAAAATATGCTAGTTATTTCTAAACTGGTACCTTGTACTGTACTATACTGATACTGGAAACTGTATCAATCACCATTTTAAATTTCAGGGAGCATTCTCCAGTCTGTGGGTACATTTTTTCTTTGATGGCCACCTTAAGGAAAAAGAGTAGGTGGAACCAAGGTGAAAATGGAGGGAGAGGGGAACAGCCACCTTTTCCTCCCTGTCAATAATTTAAATGCAAGTTTAAGCAGTAATTTCTCACAGAAGCCAGGATTTTCCACAAATGTGTTGCCCTTTGAATCAGACTGGAGATTCACAGCCAAAACTGTTTTCCAAGTTCCACAAACTACTTTTGGCTTCTGGTCATGATGAGGTGGAACCATCAGGCAGGTCAGAAGCCAGCCCATTCCTCAACTCTCCCCATCTCATTTCTTGGCTCCTAATTCCATGAGTGAAAACATTGGCTGGAATAAAGAAGAAGCCTGGGGAGCAGACAAGAAAGTCAGTGAAAGCAACAGCATCAGTAACCATGAGCTGGATTCATGCAATATCCTAATTCTACACCCAGATTAGCAAAGTATTAATGTTGTGTTGATAGAACATGCTATGCTCAATTAAAGATTTACCAGCTTTAATCAAATCTATGTTGTGCAAACACTGTTCTTATTTTGGGAAGGGTCCAGTTGAATTGCTTTATTGTTTGAGTTGTCACTAGGAGTATCAGAAGCACAAGTGAGAGTGAAGGGAGCTTATAATTTTCACCTTAAATAAAAATGGCCTTTTTATTTGCTATTCTCTTAGCTCAGGGGTGTCAAACTTGTGTTGTTACAGCATCATCATGTAAAGTATTGTGACTTTGTCCGCTTCACTAAACTGGGTGTGGGCGTGGCCAGCATGTAACACATCTGGTCTGTGAATTTGACAGAATACAAATAAGTCAGAATTGGTTGTCTTAGTGCCTCTATTTCAGGGGTGGGTTTCAACCGGTTCGTGGCGGTCCCCGCGAACCGGTTGGTCAGCGAACCCGGAAGTAAGTAACTTCCGGGAATGGCGAAGGGCCCACCCGCCTGCCCGCGCTCCTTACCGGTCTTTGAAGGCTTCTGCGCTTCCACGCAGGCGCATGGCACATACAGCGCCTGTGCAATTCTCCGCAAGCAGCTGGATGGCACATAAAGCGCCTGCGCGAGTCTCCGCAAGCAGCTGGAGCATTGCGCAGGAGCTAAGACGCATGCGTGAACTGCATGCGTGCACGAGGACGCCGCCGGTTCGGTTGGAACGGGATTAGCAACCCACCCCTGCTCTATTTCCACAGTCTTTACCAGATTCTCTTCCCAGTCCTCTTCGGATCTTGCAGAAACATTTCTAGAGAGCAATTGTGGGTAGGGTAGGCATGGTCCCTTTGGATGGTGGAGTCTACAGGAAGGCAAAAGAGTGAGAAGATCCTGAAACAAGTGTTGCAATGTTGTGGTGCAAACTCTTTTTGTCTGTGCTCATAAGTATATAAGGGACAGCAGGCTTGCTTCACAAAATTTTTGTTATTTTGACAAAATGCCTCTGGCTAACTCTGTAATTTGAGTGTCTCTTGGGGAGGAGATGGAGAAAAACAACAATAAAAATATCTCTTCCTAAAATAGGTTGGAGGTCAATTTTCCATACATTGTAGAAAAATGCAGTAAATGGGTGATGAAGTCCAAAAACCTGTGAAAAAGATCAGAATGATAGAAATAGTTGTATAGCTTTAAGGGCCACCAGCCATCAAAGACCATTAAACCAATTAGGAGGAGTAATTAACTCAACTGTATTTTCCTTATATTCCTGCTTTTCTCCTTTTTCTTTCATTTTGCCAATTGCACATTTTCTACTTTGCCTCACTTGATATCCCCTTTGTATCTTCCTTGCCAGGTACCACATTTTAGGGCTTGCAAGAAAGGAAACAAGCAATTGCCTGCAGCAATACAAGGGTCACAACCTGGGCCATGGCGCATCACTCCAACCAAGCAATCAATGCCTTGAATAAGAAAAGAATCTTCTCGGTGGCTTTCATCTTTCAGGGGCACCTACCTCTTTCTTATCTGCAGGTATATTGATCTGACAAGCTGGAGAAACCTGTGATTCACCACTCCTTTGCAATAGATTATACAGAGATGGAAGGCATCACCTGGATTTATTAGCTCAATGATCTAATAAAGTGAGATTTTTTAAAAGACATCTAAGCAGTGAAAGTAGACTCAGAGGGTACTTTCATATATCATTTATATCCTCTGATGCTGTCAGTCAAATGATAATAAAGCATAATACACTTTATATCTTGGAGGGATTGTTAGGATAGTGATGGTCATTCCCACTGTGAATATTCTCAGTTAATATGCATGCAGATTTGGGATATTACAAAGTCAAGAAGAGTGTACATTGGAACAAGTGTCTCAAACAAGGTGGAATTATTTGAATTCCGAAAGATATGAGCATAGCCATAGAATGAACCAGTTTTTCTTCATGGGCAGAGATTAGCAGCTTACCTTCATGCCATGATTAGTTTCATCATCTGCATATTATGTCTCTGATAGTCACAAGAGCACATAAAATACTTGCAGAGTTTAATTATATGAACTGCCTTGGGAAATCCGGCTTATGCAAAAGGAGATGCACAAAGGATTAAAAATATAAATAAACTCACAAATAGATCAAGCTTTTTCCTTGGGTGGCAGGAAAATCACTGTTGGGACCAATTCTCTAAGGAAAATTGATGATCGCTGATTCTTTGGTCTACTCAAAACTGGGCCAAATCAAAAAGAGAAGCAATCTGGAATTAAGGAGAAACTTCCTAAGAGTGAGGACAATTAATCAGTGGAACCCCTTTGCCTTTAGAAGTTGTGGAAGTTTCATCACTGGAGGCTTTTAAGAAGAGCCTAGACAGTCACTTATCTGAAATAGTGTAGGTTCTCCTGCTTGAGCAGGGGGCTGAAGACCTCCAAGGTCCCTTCCAGCTCATTCATTCTAGTCTATCAAAAGTTGTGAGCATACCGGGGAGTTGGAGTTGCTGTCTGCTCTTGGTAGTCTTCAAATTACAATAGTAATTGAGACTAGAATTAAAGTCATAAATTGTGGTGGTAGGTAACTCTCAGCAATTCACGTTATAAGAATGTACAGCAGTTTTGAAACAGGTTATGAACAGCCGTCACAGTCCCCACTCCTACAGCAGTAACCCTGCAGTTACATGATCAAAAATCAGGTGCTTTGCAATCAGCATGTTTTTGTTTCAGTAGCAGCATCTGGGGTCATGGAATCATCACTAACAACCTTCCCAGGTGGCTTCAAACAAGCAAAGTCAAGAGAGGGGGGCAGCCAGATTCACTCAACAGCCACTGGATTTTCTTAACTGCTACATTAAAAAGATAAAATTAGGTGCAACTCACTTCATAACTGCACCATTCAGCAATGGAAGGCCTGGTCCCAATTATGGTCATTAGTTGACTGTTCTGACCCCCACCTTGCCCGTTCAGAAACGACAGCCACACACAGCTTGCAAAGGAATGTTTTTATCAGTCCCAGCTCTTGCTGGCTGCAAGCCCAAAATAAACACAGATAAATTCTCTGGCAAAAGTAAACTACAGCAAAACTGGTTTATATAAATCAAATCACTTATCCAAGTGCTTCTTCTCGATGATAGCAAACAAACAGAGACTTGACTAGAACAGGAACTGAACGGGATGGAAAGAACGTTGACTTCTGCAACTCGGGCGTGGCACCATCAGTCATTTTTATCCCCAGGAGGAGATCCTTAACGAGCCACAGCTGCTTGTTATCCTCTCCTGTAAGCATCCTGAAACCACTCACAGGAGGTTTCTGTGTCAGAGTCTGTGTATATATATGTGTGTGTTATTTATTTATCAGCATAAATATAACAAATGTAACAAAAAGGTAACAGTAAAAAATATTGGGTTTCTGTCTGGATGGTCTCTTGTGACGAGCCGAAGACAGAGAGTGGAAGTGTGACCTTCCTCCCATATTTGGGCATACCAGGGGTTGTGACTTTAAATATATACCTCTCACCCTGGCTGGCTGATAAGGAGTCGAGCTCTGTAGCTCAATGGTTAACACATCTGCCTAAGAGGCAATAGAGCACAGGTTCGATTCCCAGCATGGGTATGGCTAGCTGATGAGAGCTAAATAGCTTGAAATAGATCTATACTAGTCTCCCTTTATTTATTTATCAGCATAAATATAACAAATGTAACAAAAAGGCAACAGTAAAAAATATTGGGTTTCTGTCTGGATGGTCTCTTGTGACGAGCCGAAGACAGAGAGTGGAAGTGTGACCTTCCTCCCATATTTGGGCATACCAGGGGTTGTGACTTTAAATAAATAAATAAATAAATAAATAAATAAATAAATAAATAAATAAATAAATAAATAAATATATATGTGTGTGTGTGTGTGTGTGTGTGTGTGTGTGTGTATGTATATGTATATGTATATGTATTTGTATATGTATATGTATATGTATATGTATATGTATATGTATATGTATATGTATATGTATGTGTATGTGTATGTGTATGTGTATATGTATATGTATATGTATATGTATATGTATATGTATATGTATATATATCCTGCTGCATAGAAAGGACTGTAAAAAGCACATCAGGGATAGAAAAAAGTATACATTAGTATATTGGTGTGAAAAACAAGTGCAGATAGAAAATAAATTTAATCATTTCAGCTTATGTAAACATACACACACAGGCATCAACACATATATCCAGAATAACATATTTTACCATAGCAAATGTGAAATTATGAAATTATGATTTAAGAAGATTTAACTGAGAAACTAAACTGAATGAGGTGATACTGGATGTGTCCATCTACAACAGTGGTACACATTATATCAAGGCTGTCAAACAACTGGCCCGATGCATCACACACTGGCCACAGCTTAATGAAGGGGGGGTCCTGATATGTCATGTGTTTGACACCCCTGGATTTTATTAATCTTCACATCCCTAATTCCCTGACAAAAGACCTCAAGCAAAGATGTGTATGGTTAGATAATTGGGGAGGGGGGTTGCAGAATCTCAAGAGGTGTGGTTATCTTCCACAAAACTGCAACAATTAATTTCTTCTCCAAATGTGATAAATCATAAACCATTTGCTGAGAAAGCACTTGAACATTGGCCTGTCTTCCCTACTAATTTTACAGATGGGTTTCTGGATCTCTCAATTAAATGCCTGGAAGTCTTTATTTCACTGGAGGAAGGGACCCAAACAGCTGATGCACACCATTAGCCAAACAGGTAGGCATAAGAAGAAACCACCTTTACCTGCTTCAACTGCATGCTGCAGAAGCCGATGTTCAGAAAGAGGAAGCATGTATTGGAACTAAAGAGACAGCTTCAACAGTAATGGGCTGTAATTGAGTTCTTAGCCCTTCTTTAACTGCCTCATGTGATTGTCTGTGGAAATTGCTCTGTTTTATGCTCTTTATTAGGTTCTGTCAAGCCCCATTTAAAATAACGAGGCCCCTTCACTCACTTTCTTTTGGTAGAGTTCAGCAGGTGTCAAGGGAACTTTCAAAGAGGACAACAAAAACCAACGTGTGTGGAGAACTGAGGTCGCTGTGAATTATCAAGGTCCTGGATCTTTACAGAGGCTATGAGCAGCCATGACCTCAAGGAAGGGCAAAGGAACGTGTATATTACACCATTCTCTCAGCCAATTCGCCTCTGTTCCCTGAAGCTACTAGATGCCTAGTGAAACTGCCATTTCCTAACATCTGAACCAGATGCATCAATCCGAAATGCCTGCAACATCAGCAGAGCAGAAAGGCAGCCGGTGGAGAAAGGTCTGCTCAAAAAGCCATATTTGAAATAGTGCAGAGATTAGAGCATTATCATAAGATTCTTCCAGAATGTTCCTTTACTAAGAAAAAGAGTATTTATATCCTGACATTCAAACCTGTTGCATCCTCCCGACGCAGCCGGCAGCCGCAGCCAGACCCCGAGGCTGCTGATTGGTTCTGGCACGCCTGCCGGCCGGCGGAACAAATACATACCGTCCATTGGCTACCCGCCTGACAGCTGTCAAGTATAAATAGTTGTCAGGCGGGCTCCATTCACTGTTCGTGTTATGTTCGTTTGCTGTTGGTTCCTTCAATAAAGTTGAGTTGAATTCACCTCAGGCTCGAGTCTTTAAAAAAACCCAAATGCTTGATGGGAGAAATCTGTCCCCCCCCCCATTTTATTTTAACAGTTATTGGGGACTCTGAGCCATATGAGGAAATGTTGGAAAAGAAATGAGCCCTTTCTATTCTTATAATTGATGTATAGATAGCAATCCATTGTGGCAGTTCGCTAATGTGCTCTGTGGTAGAGAGATGGTCTCTTCTCTATTACTTTCTAAAAACTGAGTTCACCTTTATTCCTAGTGGAGTTCTGAAACACATCCAGAGCTGAGCAGTAATTTTGCTATGATACTACTTCAGCAGCTATTCTGCCTTCTTCAGTCTGTTTGCTCTTTTCTATATAGGCTAATATAACGTAATAGCCATGGGACATTCTCATTGCCATTATCCTCTCCATGTCTTAACCGCAGGGATGTTGCCTGAGTGTACTATGATAAGCAAAAGATTAGGCTGGAGAACAATAAATCAGATTCACCTGGGCCACTTTATGCAATAAATATGGGTCCTCTAGAATATGCAGGATCTTCCTCCTTACCATTCCTGACTCAGTCAGATCATCCTCATGGAATTTTGTTTGGCCGTCCCTGAAATCTACAAGAGAGATATTTCTAAGCCAAGGAAGGAAGTTCTTTAATAAGTATCATCACAAATACTGCAATGAATGACTTTCCTTTTGTCTCTTTCTGCACTTTCCACCTCTTACACACCTAACCTTTCTCACTCTCTCTTGTCCATTAGAAAACCCCTTTCCCTCAAACATGGTGGATTTTTTTTGTCCCAACTCCATTTTTATTGATTTGTATTTATATTGGATGCAGGTGTCCCTAGAGATAGCCATTAACTTTAAAATGGTAAACACAACCTGAGAAATATAAATTCAACCTTTTTTGTGTTTATGTGATGTAGGCAAGTTACATTCAAAACGGGGTAGAACTTCATTCTCTGGTTGAATTCCCCAGGTTAATGTTGTTGATTGAGCTCAAGCAAATGTAACCAGATGTTGTCAGCCTTTGATTTCCTCACCATCACCTTTCAGTCTCCTTAGGGATCAGAATGCTTAGTGATATTATAGAGAGCAGTGCCTTTATTTCAGATGTTGCAATTCATGAAGCAAATTTTAGTAGGAAGCAACTCTCTGGGCTTGTGAAAAGTATTCACTGGAATTCCACATTGTGCTAAACTCTAGGTCTCAATGCCAACATGTACTTAAACAATTTCTTTGGCACCTGCCAATTTCCTAACTCATTGGATTTAATTTTTTTAGGGCTGTTTAGGTTTTATTTTTAAATAGGCCTAAGTATTTCTAGGATTTCTAAAGTAGGCATCTGTGTTTGTTGGCCTTTTTGTGGACAACCTCAAAATCAGTCAGCTGTACCCCTGATTTTAGTTTGAATTCCTCCCCCTCCCTCCAACCCACCTTTTCCAGCTGTTTCAGAGAGGATTTCAACTCTGCTCTTGCCTGCCATCATGAAAAGAAAAAGAAATGTAAAAGGAAAAAGGCAAGAGCTGAGGTCAGACTGAGCTAGTTGCTGCCAGAGTCACCGTGGATGACTCTGCTTAACTGTTTAAAAAAGCCTCTAAAAAAGCGCCCTCTATAGGAGGAGGCAGAAGAACGACATGCCTCATCTACATCAGGAATTTTTCAGCTTTTAACCCTTGCTTAACTCTGCTCGAGTGATCATAAAATGCCTAAAGTCAGACTAGATGAGGCACGTCGTTCTCCTGCGTCCTCTCGTAGAGGGCGCTTTTTTAGAGGCTTTTTTAAACAGTTAAGTACTAAGCAGAGTCATCCACGGTGACTCTGGCAGCAACTAGCTCAGCCTGACCTCAGCTCTAGCATTTTTCCTTTTACATTTTTTTCTTTTCATGATGACAGTGGTGAGGGTCTGCCTCCCCTGCCTCCCCTGACTGCACATCCCTAATATCTATATTTAAAAAAATAATTTGGGATTATTTGGAAGCAAGACTTAAGATGCATGCAGCATTGGCTCCAAGGCTTGTACTTGTTATCGAATGCAATCCTTATATTCAAAAATATGCTATAGCAACATTTGCAACTGCAGCGAACCTACCATCAATGATATATCTATATCCAACTTTAAAGCATTACTCCCTTTTGCTTCTTTCTCTGCCCTTTTACTTAAATATTATGAAACAGATAAAATCAAAACAGATAATTATGCATTTCTTCACTTGGATCACATCCCTAAGCATGTCTGTAAGATGGATTCACGCATTATGCATTTCATGCATATAATTCCTTAAGGATTACGTTAATTGTTGCTTGGATATCATATACATCTTCACTCCCTTTTGAGGAGAACCCATTACTGTTTTGTTTATCTTTACTGAGAACCATGGTAGGAGATCAGCTTCTATCCAGATTTAATGGTACATGCAAGTGGAACTGATAGACAGCTTGATTTTCGATTTCCATAGAAGCCCTTTCAGATTTCTGCCATCCCCAGTCATATCTTCCCTTAGGAATGAAGTAGGCTATGAGGCAGCATTGTTCATAACCAGATAGCAGCATCTTATTCAGAAGTTGCCTCCATCCACGTTTCAGGAAAGAACTCTGGAAAAAAGTTCAGTTCAGCAGGATTCTCTTGCATAACATTAGAGGTGGAAGATGTACCATGAGGAACAATGGCAGGAAAGTTCCCTTTCAATTTGATCATTCTGGAATTTCAGACACTTTTCTCTTAAACCATCTTTGACATTACCTCACAGTAGTTTAAGCAACTTATATCATAGACTGCACTCAACTGTTCCTGAAGGCAACCGTAAATTCCATTCTGGGTGCAAATGGTTTTAGGACAGGGACAGGTTGGTAAGCAGGGTTTCCTCAGACCCTGATTGGTTGTTCGTCTCCTTCTTACATATCCCATCTGTACATATAAGGTTAGCCTTGATGGATGGCCTTTGCTTTTTGTAGGTCTGCCATTTTCTTCCTCACTCATTCCTGCTTTTTTCTTTACTTTTGACAAAATGTGCAGAAATAGATGCTTTCAGAGTGACTGCTCTCTTTTAATATTAAAACACAACTTTTCCCTTCCTTCCTTCTTCCTGCCATTATTTTAATATCTTGCTTAGATAGTATAGATATCAGACCAAAGGGGAATATGTTATTTCTTCATTCCTTCATCCAATGTAGGTTTATAGTCAATTTCTGGCAATGAAGAACTGAGGGATCAGTTTTAGAGAAGCAAAGAAGGAGCTGGCCTTAAAACTATGAAAGTTGGTTGCAGTGTTTCATTTTGCAACATAAAGTTTTTTTAAAAAAAAGAGAAGAGAAAGAGAACCATTGGGGTTCATTGAGCACTGGGTGGTAAAGAAAGATGACTATACTTTCCCCAGCCTGGCTATAAATAAAGAGAACATTTTGTCATGCCTGGAAGCCATCTTTTGCATTGGGCTTTCAGGTCTGCCACATTTAATGCTGTGGGAAATTGGGAGGGGGGAATATTTGGAGTGGGATAGATATAGTCAAAATAACATTTCTTTCTCAGAGAGTCAAGGATGTCTTGCCCTACCACTGCAGTGGTGTGAGTGGGAGACATCTCCAGTTGGGATGGTGCCTGGTTGGACCATGTGATGGACATGTAGGTGCTGGGCAAGGACTTGAACTTTCGTTTGGGTGAGGAAAACCTGTAAGCTTTCAGATTCAGATTTTCCCAGATGTGCCAATATGACGTGCCATCTCTACTAAAATGGAACTTTGAGGAAACTCAAGCCTCAGAGTCTTCTTTCATTGGGGGTGTTACTTGGAACCCTGACACACCTTCTGGTTAGGGTAGAATGGAGATGGTTCACCAAACTGTTAGGTGCTCAAAAGATAGTAGCTCAATTACTCTGAAACTAAGATGGTTCAGAATGGAAAATAATACTCTTGAAGCAGACAACATGGCAAGCAAAAAGTATGAATCTGGCCATAATCAACCATTTTTCCTATATAGCATTTCCTCCAAGTTACATGGCAGGGAAATGCAGTTGATGATTTAATCCAACGTTATTATTCCTTAGTTGACAAGGAGTCAAAATCATTTGATATCTAAGTTTTGATTCCATGCAGAATCACAGAAGGCCAAAAGAGAATGAGAGCCAGAGAGAGAGAGACTAGGACTATAAAAAAAGCTTATCATAACTCATCTCTAACAATTCCCACTGCTACTCTTTCCTCAAAACATCATTCTTCTTCATATTAAAAAAAGTCTGCTTGTTTGAGAATCACTTTTTTCCCTTCCTGTAGAGATTCTACTCAGAATCTTTAAAACTGCATGTTCATTTGCTATTTATGGGTTCTACTCTTCCCCAATGATTCCATTTTCTTTAATGTGGTGATGTGTTGGGCATGGGGATTTATTTAGGATTTTTGTTTGTTAGTTTCTAAAAAATGCTTTATATAATTTATTACTAGTAATTTCTTTCCAAGACTCTCAGACAACAATACTGGCTCTGAGATTTCTTTTTATTATACACATTAGTCTCTGAAATGTATACTTGCAACCACCCTCTAATAATAACATGGGAAGATCTTATTTTGCCACTTGCCTAATTGCATTCTTAGCAGAGTTGATGATAACAGCCCTGTAGTTATTTCCAAATTCAAGATGTCGGATCGCTTTTACTATGGTGCCATCTATTTTTATATTTCACATGTTGCTGAATACTGTAGCAACCAATTACTTGGTTGTGCTTTAGTAAGACAATATTTTTGGGTTTTATTTTTATTAGTTTTTCTCTTGCTTGGCCATACATGGAAGGCAATATGGGCTCTGCATTTTAGGATGAAATATCTCTCACTATTTGAATAAGATCCCCATAAGCAATGAATTGTGAGGCAGCTCACTGAAAATGCCAGCTGTATTATTATTTAGGCTACCATTCTAACATATTGAACTGATTAAAAAGAAACACAACTACACTAGATAGAGGAGCATATCAATATTTTCATCTTTAGATTTTCTGACCTCTCACTCACTATCAAACTGCTCCTTGTGTTTTGAAAATGTTTTGGGTTGAATAACTTAAAACTTTGCAGGAAAACTTAAGTCCCTATGAGAGGGTTGTTTCTTTGTACACACACATTCCAGGAAGTCATATGGAGAGCATCCATCCCAATTTATTAGAACAGTCATCCTCACTCTGCTGCCTAGGATAATGGGTTTTGTAAGTCAGCACATGTAAAAGACACCAGATTATGAAAAACAGGTTCTGAAAATAATTTGCATGTGCGTATTTTTTTTAATAGAAAGAAAAAAAAACATGATAATATTTGCTTGTAGCGTTATGGTTTACAGTTTTTCAAATTAGTTGTTTCTTCTATCAAGGCCTATGCTTGAGTAAACCAGTTTGTATATTTTGTCTCTTCTTGAATGTGCATAACGTCTAGAGGAAAGCCAATCCTGAAAGGAAAAGGAAAGGCATCTTTACTAGATAACACATCCGATGCTGGCAGAACCAAGTCTTCTTCCTTACTCTCTACCACTCTAGAGGAAGTAAACCAAGAGTGAAAGTGGATATACCAAATTTTTCAGAGTATAAGACACACCTTTCCCCCCCCAAAAAAAAGAAGTTGAAAATTTGGGTGTGTGTTATACACTGAATGTAGCCCCACCCACCCCACCAGAGGCCAAAAATACAAGGCATGGAGGCAGCAATGGTCTGTGACAATCCCTACAGCCTGGAACAGCTTATGGGAGGGGTATTCTGGCAGTCCAGTCCACTGCCTAAGTATTTGTAGGCTTCATTTTCATTGCATTTAATTAGTTGGGCATTGGGCATTTCAATTCCCTCACATGCAGTGATTTTGCCCCTTTTTATGGATACAGTGGCACATTTTTCCATGCCAAACTGCATCGAAATATCGGTGCTGAATATTTGGACTGTGTTTGTCAATGATTGGATTTCTATTTCTGACTTTCCATAGAGTTTCAAATCATCCATATATAGTAAATGCGAAATTTTTTCAGCTTCTTTGGCTGTTTGGTAGCCTAATTTCATTTTTTTTAAGATTACTGATAGTGGGATCATTGCGATGATGAAGAGAAGAGATGAAAGTGAATCATCCTGGAAAATTCCTCGCTTGATATTAACAACAACAACAACAACATCATCATCATCATCATCATCATCATCATCATCATCATCATCATTATTATTATTATTATTATTATTATTATTATTATTATATACAATACCAAAAAGCAGATTTTCCAAGGTAGTAGTAAATACAAGCAAAACACAAGCAGTTTCACTTTCAGTTCTCAGCTAAGCCAGGCTCCTTCTTGCTCACACAGCAAATACTGTTTCAGAGTCCAAATAGCCCTCATTAGCTATGCTTATTCATTGGCTGACCTTGTTAACATACGTTCCAAATCAGGAAGCTAGCCTGCTGAATATCATGGTAGGCAGAGGCAGAATTTTTCTTCTTATTATTTTCCTCCCCTTTGGTAAAATCAAAGATCGTTCTAACATAGTGCCAGAGGTTTAACCCTCTCTGCCACTGCAGCAGCAAGTGGAAGCTGGGACTAAAAGACCTTTTCTCAGATTCTTCTGTTATTGTAACAATCACAGCCTATTTAAATCAGGCACTCAGGCTGCAGTGATTCATATCCTTGTTATGTCACATATTACTGTCATATGCTATATTTGATAACTTAGAAGCTTCAGTACCAGATTTGGTTCATGTAATATCTATGCTAGAGTCACAGCGTTGGCTCCTGATTTACTTCCAGATCCACCTCAAAGTGATGAGAGATGATCCAATAAGTACCCAGGTGCCTCTCATTTGATGATAAGCTTATGTGCATCTTGCTTGTTTTTTTCTAAAAAAAGATCTGGCCTGCCATGTGGAGGACATTAGGATAAATACTATAGTCTTTATTGTCATTGTACGAAATGAATACAATGAAATTGTACTTAAGAAATACAATTATTTATTTATTTATTATTTGTGAAAGGAAATCAAGAATTTGGGGGTCTTTCAAGATGTCTTCTCCGTAGCTTGCCTATGAGGAGCAGAATGTCTTGAGCGTCTCCACTTTTCAAAAATTGTTTTAAATCTGATTGTTCTGTAAAAGTATTTTGGCTTAAAGTTATTAGAACTGCCTATTTGATGCATGGATACCATCGGATTTTACTGCTACTGATTTCATTGTTTGTATTGTTTTCCTTTTTGAAAAAAACATCTCAGGTTCTATAGAAATGGGTGATATATACAATGCTATAATAAAGAAACCCTGCAGCATAAAATCCAATGTTGTAAATACCTATCCATTCAATAGAATTCAGAGTAGGCGCATGTTGAATACTTGGAATGACTTACCTGTTTATGAAAATCTATGAGCATGGTCCCAGACAAAAATTGTCTTGTACCAGAAGGAAAACTGGAAAGCTTGTTTCCACCACCTGTTCTAGCCTCTGAGGGTGTCCTCCACCATCCCAAGTTATCTTGGGACACACGTCCAAACAAGCCACCAGCTGCAGACAAACATTATTTTAATTTTCTAAGAATGCCTTGTGGATCTACGTGAAGCTTGGAGGCATTTTGTAAATGAAAATTATGCTAAAGCCAACACTTTATTTTGCAGTGTGTCAATTTCCCAAATGACTTTTATAATTAAAATGAGCGTTTGAAAAATAGACTCAGGTGGGACACAGACCTTTCTAGGTGCCAAGGGTGATGTTCATGGATCCCTTCCGTGTAACTCCCTAATATATAACCTTCCGAAACTGGAAATGGTCTGTGTGATTTTATACCCTATTACCATGATGGTGAACCTATGGCACATGTGCCACAAGTGGCATGCGGAGCCATTTGTCAGGGCACATGAGGCATTGCCCTGTCAGCTGGCCAGCGCACATGTGCACTGGCCAGCTGACTTCAGCCTTCTTTTGGGGCCATTTTTTTCCCTGAAGCCTCCGGAGCATGAAAAACTGGCTGTCTGGGCAAACCGGAAGTTCAGGACATACTTCCAGTTTGCTCATAGGGCCAGTTTTAGCCCTCCAGAGTGTTCAGGAGGCTTCCCCGAAGGCTCTGGAGGGCAAAAAATGTCCCTATGAGCAAACTGGAAGTCACAAGCAAACCAGAAGCCTCCTGAAGGCCCCTGAAGGCTCCGGAGGATGAAAAATAGCCCTACCGACCAATTAGTCACTTCTGGTTTGCTCGTAGGGTCTTAGGTTTGCTTGTAGGTTTTTTTCCCCTCTGGAGTCTTCAGGGAAGCCTCCTGAAGGCCCCTGAAGGCTACGGAGAGCTAAAACTGGCCCTATGAACAACCGGTCAATTCCCAAACTTCCAGTTTGCTCGTAGGGCCAGTTTTTTGTGCTCCGGAGGTTTCAAGGAACCTCCTGAAGCCTCATGGGGGTCTGTTTTTGCCCCCCAGGCTCCTATAAAGCCTCTGGAGCCTGGGGAGGGTGAAAAAAAGCATACCAAAACCGGGGGAGCGCTGGTCATGTGTGCATGCATGTTGTTGTCATGTGCATAGCATGATGGGTGTGGCACGCCTGCACATGACCCCCCTGCTCTTCCCCCACTTTTGGCATGCAAGCCAAAAGAGATTCACCATCACTGCCCTATTAGGTCTGTAAGTGCTTCCTTTAGAAGCATCCATGCTCCAAAACCCAGAGTTGTCCAGAGTTGCTTTTATGACAAACTGACTACAATTGGTTTCAAACTTACACGAGATTCCTTTGGAAAAGATGCATGCTACTTACATTAAGAGAGGAAAAAGCAAATCAAGTGAGTTTTTGGTATGGATTTGAACTGTATCTAACACAAGGAAACTGACCTCCGCGCCTGCCCCCCCCCCCAAATCAAGATAGGTTTACTGGTAAAAGTCAGTTGGTAAAGTTGGAGAGAGAGTGAGCGAACGCCAACAGACATATTGTCAAAGGAAAGAAGGAGAAAAATAATTCCTGATCCTACTTTTTTTAAAAAGCATTTATTTCTGCAGGACCAAAGGATTAATTGATGTTTTCACAGATAGAAAATTGGACTAACAAAGGCAATTGTGTAGCAGGAGGCCTTTCTGGAGTATCCAACTTTCTCTGTCATGCTAAAGGATGACATGTTCTAAACAAACCAGGTGTGCTGGTATTCTCTGCATCACGTGCTTCCCCAGAATCAGTTGCATTCTGGAAATGCTAAACATGCTGTTTTTACAAGCTGAAATGTAGAGTTTTCTTTATTTAACAAGAGTCAGAGTACCCAACTTTTTGTTAGACTCACACAAATGATAGCTTTCTAAAGAAACCTTCCTACCTTTTTATGGCACATTAAACAAGTGTGCAAATAAACTGCCAGAACACCTCTGCTCTAATTATCCAGTACTTGGTTCAAAGAAATCTTTGCAATACATTACTTTTAGCAGAAAAGCTCTGACTTGGGCATCTCTAGCAAAATGCCCAAGCAGCTGCCTTGGTCTCAGACTTATCTAATACCTGAAAATATATTTATAATCTTCTGAATATTTCATTGAGTGAGAATTGATGGACTGGAACATTTCTACGGAGTTTTCTCCTCCACCTTCATCTCTATAAATTATGTACTGGAATCAATATAGCTTTAGTATCTCTACATTTCACTTTTTCTGGGAGGGATCAGCACCAATCAAAAGCGATGAAGGATATAAAGACAGCAAACAGCAGAAACCTATCTTTTTGTAACATTTCCATCGATGCATGAGCCAAAGAAAACTTCAGCTTTGGAACCTCAATATAGTTATTATTGTCTTGAATTCTTTTGAAGAACAGCCAGTAGCATCAATCCATCAATCAGTCTTTAATTTTCTGCCACTTATCTCTTTTCCCCCAGCAAAAACACAGATGCAGATGCCATCCCCTTAAGTGTGGTTTCCTTGAACCATTAACTCTGCTGGAAATCTTCCATGGTCTTTCTGAAGACAGACAAATGCATTAGTTTAGTGAGAAGGATGTTTGTGGCTTCAGAGCACTTTAAGCTACAAGCAAGCGCAAAATTATAAGAGTGGTATCCTGCTATTATAATAGAAGTGGGGGAGGAAATGAAAAATATACCTTCATTCACAATCACACCACTACATTTTTCAAACTCACAAAAAGATTTAAATGTACTCAGCTTCTACATACTCCCCCTTCCTACATAACATTTTAGATTGTGAAAGTAGATACCTGCTTATTGAGAGGCAGACTATAGAGTATCATTCTGGGCTGTTGCAAACCAGAAGACACCCCCCCTCCCAAATGACTCCTGCCCTGATGGGATTCTGGAAGGTCTTAAAGGCAGAACGGATGGAATCCCTTGTTATATGTGCTTATCTTGTTTTGACTTTTGTGGTCCATATTTACCATTTTGTTTCATTGGTTATAATTTATATTGATCTTTGTGAGCTGGCCAGAGTTGGCCTGGAGTCAAGTGGTGCTGAAGTTGTATTAATTAATAATTCAACCTCAGCACCACAATAATTCAATTGTATAAGCTACTTAGAATCAGTCTGTGATGGGGGCAGCCCAAAGTTGATAAATAAAGGTAAATAAAGAAATACATTTTCCTTATTGTTGCTCATTTATTATCCTCCTATTTCTTGGGAGACGAAATCTAGTAAAATTCCATCGCTATTGGATTCAATTTAAAAGATATATTGTGCTCTCAGTCATCAATTATTTCCCAGATACCCTTTGAATTTGATGAGAATAGAAATCAATCCACAGCTAGTTCATGAGCCCTGTGGGCAGAACAAATCTTTGCATCTATTTGACTGGAAGAGGAAAGAAAATACACTACATTCCTAATTGATTTACAACTCCAACCAACCATTTAGATTTCATTTTGTATGTGAGACAAAACAATGTATTTCTCCTTTTTATTCAATGTATTTTCCTTTGAAACCGAGTCTCTGCAAAAGTATCTAGTTCAGTAGTTAGAAGAAGCTTTTGGGCCTACCTATTGATTCATTTATTTAAAAGATATATATGATTACCCATTTTGAGCAACTCTGAATGGTTCACAATATACCTGCCAATCTCCAGATGGTTAGAGTTAGGATTAGATGTGCAGATTTTTATTATTTGGAGGGGAGATTTCTCAGCTTATCCAATGTTAATAAATGTAATATTAATCTTGAAGTAGAGGATTGGAGTGCATCTGTAATTACATAATTAGAAGAAACTTTCCCATATTCTGAGTTCTTTAGTTTTATCCAACCAGAACATCAATTGGAGGGCACCCAAAGGGCCTCAAATTGGAGAAGACCAAATTAGAATCCAAAGGACCTACTTTGGTAGCAAGGATTAGACAGCAATTTAGTTAGTGATTATTCCCAAAATTCAGTATGTCAACAATTCTAAAATCACCAAAGCATATTCAGAGATATCAACTAATGCCAGCTATTTATTTTGTGCTAGTAAAAGAGTGGGCAATTTCTGCTCAGTTAGGACACATAATCCCTAGATAAGGTTTTTGTATTACTTTGCCCCCTCCAAAATGTCACTCCTGAAATTTGGTAGTTAGCGACTGAATATTGCTTTTGGATGAAATAAGAATATGTTTGGTTAGCGTGGCAATTTTTAAAAAAAGATACTTCGTAATGAGATATTTTCTTTTACCTTAGAACAGTTTTCTCCCTCTAATGTTCTCCCCTATAGAGTTTGCAGGTATGTGTATTTCAATTGCAAAATCCTCTGCTAGTTCTGATGACTGAAGGATATGAAGTTAAAGTTTAAATATGTCAGAGAAAATGAAAGGTTTTGACTGACCAGTTAAGTCAGTTCAAAGGGCCTGCCTAAACTTCTTGCTCAGAACGAAATTTACTTTTGTTGAGAAGTGTAATCTCATTCTGGCTTTGGGGAGAGGGAAAAAGAAGGAAATGGGTAAAAACTAAAGTTGATATTGTTTAAATTTGAATTGTCCAGTGTGCAGCAAAATCTATCTCTACTCCTAACTATATCTCCCTGTCAAAAAACTATGATAAGCAAAGAAAACTGGTGACATTTTTTACTACTTCACTCCTGGGTGTCTTCTTAACAAAGAAGAGCAAGTTCAACCAAGAACCTGGAATCCATTTATGGTGGTTGAAAGATATGTATGTCATTTTCTAAGCCAAATGTTCTAGAAATAGAAGGGGGCACCATTGAAACTACTTTCCCCTGAAGCTTCCACAATTGTTTTAACCATTTAACATTCAGTTTTTAACTATTGGCTCATATTTGTAAGGCATTTTTCCAATTCTATTTCAGTGAATGAGAAATGATATATGATTGCACCTCTTGATTTTTTTCAAAACTACAATATAATTAATTTTGCAAAGTGATTAAAAAAAACTCTCTGGGGATCCAGTTGGAACTTGCCTCTTTCTGAGTCAAAATATTTTACACTTCAACAAAGATCAAAATGACACAGATTTCCAAGACGATTGGAGCAACAGTGTGGAAGGGAAATGAAGGCTGAATAGATTTGTGAACAAGAATTGCACCACAGATGGGCAAAGGATGAACGTTTAAAAAAAATTGAATCAGAGGTCAATTTTCAGGTTTGACTTTGTTGCTGAAATGTACTAATTTAATCATACCCAGACAAAATTGCTTTCAGAGTTTCTGACATTTGAGGTGAGAAACATGCAGAATCTTTTGTAATAATCCTAACATAGTTGTAGAAAGTTTAAAAAAAACCCCTCACAAGTAGTTCTTTGTGAAAAGTAAAGGAAATGCCTGATGTTGCTCACAAAAATGGACAATGATTTAATGATTGTAAGATGCCCAGAGTCATCTACAGGTAAGATGGGTGATAGATAGATAGATAGATAGATAGATAGATAGATAGATAGATAGATAGGTAGGTAGGTAGGTAGGTAGGTAGGTAGGTAGGTAGATAGATAGATGATTGATAGATAGATAGATAGATAGATAGATAGATAGATAGATAGATAGATAGATAGATAGATAGATAGATAGATGATAGAATGGATACATGGCTCTAATCATTTAGCCTCTATCTCACATACTGCAATTTTCTATACCACCCCCCAAAAATGTTAGGTACAGTTCCTGGCCACCAAAATGTTGTCCATCCTAATTTAGCTTGTATATCTTAGAAGTACAGAAGGTAAAATGAATTCTTTACCTGATGATTATAAGGAAGTTTGTGGAGGAAACATGCAAAACCTTTCCACTTTTAAAAATGTTATGCCATTTTAGCAATTGATAAAATTATTGTCAGTTTTCTGCAGTTATGGTTAAAAGAGTGCAGAGAACTACCAAAAAAAAGAGATGATCCTGGAGCTATTATTGGCGACAAATTGTCCCTATCTGATCTTACTCTGCTTTTTAAAATATGAATTTAGTGATGCCTGCAAATTCATGACAGCCCTCTGTTTTTTTAGCAAAAGTCTGATGACAAGTTTAATGTGAACTTTGCTTTCATTTAGGCACTGATCACATTCATGAATACTGTAGACTGCCATTTGCTCATCCATGCACTCATTGTTGTTGCCATTGTAGAGCTTCAAGGAAGGCTACAGAATGAATATTTGGGTGGAGTAAATGCTTTGAATGCAATTTTATTTTCGGCATACTCTTCTGAAAGTCTAGCGTCATTACTCAGTTATGCCCTATTACTTATTGTAGTGAGATCATTTGTAAACTGTTCAGCCTGAACAAAGCTATTAAAACCAGGTCCTAACTGAACCAAAGAAAAGTAAGATCATGCATGTTGTGAGCTGTTCAGCAGCATAGCTGGTTGTTGAAGAGGAATGAGAAAACATGCCAGGCACTTTGTTCACCTACTTCAGGGGTGTCAAACTCAAGGCCTGTTGGGTCATTAGATGTGGCCCACAGGCCTGCCCTGGAAACAGCAAAGGATTGGCCCATGTTGCCTCTGCCATTGAAAATGGAGCTTGGGAGGGCTGTGTGAGGCCCTCCCAGTTTCCGTTTTCTGCTGCAATGGCTTCCTGCAACCCTCTGCCAGTGAAATGGAACTTGTGGAGGCTGCTCACCACCTGCTGAGGCCGTGACTGAAAATGGAGCCTTGATAATTGATATTGAGCTGGCGTCCCCCAGCCCTCCAACATCAACCTGATGTGGCCCTCAGTGAAATCAGGTTTGACACACCTGATCTACTTGAACAAGATTAATACATAGCCTGCATTTCACAACAGAGTAGCAAATCATTTTCATACACATACTGATGTGTGTGTCTCTGTGTGCAAGGGATGGGTCCATATGAAGGACAGGAATGGTGCTAGCATGGCAGTGATTCTAAGAAAAAGGACATTGCCACTCAGCTATAACCTAATAAATGACAGAAACATATTACCAGAACTAGTAAATACTCCAATGTTTATGTAATTATAACAAATACAATGGAGGAAAAAGGAAATGCACAATCAAGAAAAGAGACAAGAGTATTAATAAATGGGTGACTGTAGTTCAAAGGTGGAAGAAGAGCAGAATCTGGAATCAAAGGAAGGTAACTTTAAGGTAAGGTAACTTTAATCATTATTATTACAAGTAAATATTGGTTAATAAAGTTCTGCAAATACTTTTATTTTTGTTTATTTCTAGAAGCTGCTTGAAGTATCATGAATGTAGACAGCTCCAGATGTAGTTCATCAGAATCAAACAGACTATTTAATAAGAAACAGAAGTTGGAGAAGTGCAATCCAGGACATTTCCAGATGCAGGTTGTGTAACGGGCTATGAATTATTGATGTCAATTACACAGGTTAAAGTAGATAAATTAAATAAAAAGGGGTACCAGATATGACCTTCAGAACATACAGTCAGAAAATTAGATTAGTGTAAAGAACAGATTTAATATTTTTAAATTATGAGAAAGTGAAATTGAGCTGTAGGAAAAGATAGGAAACATAGTTAAAAGAGACATTTAAAATATTACAAAATTTCAAACAGTGTATAAATGTCTTTGAGAACATGCTATCTTGATGTCAGAGTGAAATGGAAGATGAAAGTCCTAGACCACAAGAAAGTCATGTGACATCTGAAGACAAATTTTGAATATCAAACAAGAAAGGACAAGGAAAAATACATTAATCAAGAATGTCAAAAGTTACAGGACTATAACAAACGATAAAGAAGAGATATTTCTAAGAAAAGCATAGAAACCATAGGAAAATTTACAGCTAAAGTAAGAATACTCAAAAGTAATCATGAAAAAGATCTGATAGAGGTCACTATGGTTAAAGGAAAATGGAAGGGTTATACTGAAATATTTTATAAAAGGGATTATAGAATGACAGAAACATTTGTAGAGAGAGAATATATTCAAGAACTGACTCCATTAGTTAGTAAGATGTGACAGGCAATAAATCAGCTGTCAACTAGTAAAGCACAAGGTGAGATGAAATACCTATTAAACTGTTTAAACTACAGGAAAAAAGACAGTTAAAATGCCAATCACTCTGTGTCAACAAATATGAAACAACCTATGCAGCCTGGAGAACAGAAAAGATTGATGCATACACCTATACCAAAAAAGGAGATTCAAGATAAAGTACAAAGTGTTGAACTATTGTACTAATTCCATACACAAGCAAAGTTTTGCTTTACATCTTTGCAGCACAAGAAAAATATAGCCATTCATGGAGATAAATATATTGAAATTATAATTATGAAATTACAGAGAAGACAAAGGCAAGCCAGCTGAGATAACTAAATATGGATAATGGAAAGAGGAAAGGAACACAAGGAGCTTTATCTTTGCTTATTGATCACAACAAGGTCTTTGATCGTATGGATTATGCCAGAATGTACAATGTTCAAAAATTAATGAATAGGCCAGAATGCCTGATTATTCTTCGGTAGAACCTTTACAATGAACAAGAAGCTACTTCAAAAATTGATGATAGAGGAAAAAAGAGATTCTGAAAACAAAAGGAAGACTACTCTGGAGTAGTAAGGTAGAACTGTGAAAGCCAGATAGTTTAAAAAAATGAAGTGAATGCCTTGGAAGCATAGATATGTGCTGTCCCCTGTTGCTATGCTATTTCTCTGAGACATTTACTTGGTCATCCATTTAATTTAGTGGCATTTATTTCTAAGAATCACCATAGTCTGATAAGAGTAAGCACTGTAATAATTATTCTTTCAGCAATATTTGTTCACAAGCCTCCTTCTATAGGAAATGGTTTAGACAGCACATCTAGCCACACAGGACGGATGTAGCCGACCACAAACTGTTCCTGACACCTGTAGAATTTGCTTGTTTTGTACTTGCTTGAAAACGCTAAGTAGTACACGTGAAACTTAGGAAGCGCGCAGTTATCAATTCTATTATTGGTCCAGATGCATAATTTGTAACCAATGACATTTGCAATGTTTGAAAACCTCATTTGCGTATGAAAATTTATATATTCAGCCTTGCTACATAATAAAGTGGTCATGTCATGTCATTCCACCCAGAGAGATCTCGTGCCCTCAAGTTCTTTCTAGGATTAGCTTCGTGGGTGACCCCCTTGATTGTTGTGCCCAGATGCCGCCCTGGAGCCGTTTTCTCCGGGGACGGACTGAGGCACTAACAGTCCCCCCTTCACGGCTCTTAACAAACGCAGGCAGACAAAACTTAAAATGAAGTCTTTCTTTATCAGTTCTCAGTTCAAACTGGTTTGAGCCCAGAAATAACATAAATATAAGTCTCCGACAAGAATGAAAAACAAAACTCTTACATCAATGCACTTTTTCCAAAGTCTCCACAAATCAGGGTTTACATGAAACACCAAAGCACTTATCCAAGTGTAACAAGCAATGTTGTACGAACCAAGAAACCCACAAAGGAACGTATGTTGACTCCTGCGACTGGGGCATGGCAGCATCCGTCCTTTTATCTCCAAAACTGCCTCCCACAAGCCCCAGCTGCATAATGAATCTTGTATACCAAAAGAACTCACAGCAGAACTGCTCAGTCACAACAGATATGGATGTCATTATTATCACTGACTACAAGAAGAACCAATTAGCTAGCCCCGGATCAAAGAAAAAACTACCTGTTCCTTTGAAATGATGATCAGCAAGCAGAAGTTCACACTTTCTTATAGTGCATCATGCCAATAGATGATGGACTTTAAGAGAAATCATTATGCATCATAAAGTTGTGGGAAGTAGAACAAGAGGAAGAGAATGAATACATTGGATGGATGAGATCCTCCAACTTACTGGAAATTCCTGGAATGTTCTTGGGAGAACCATGAGTGATTATTAAAGCTTGGTCAAGATGAAAGCATAAATTCATAGTTATCAGAAGCTGAGCCTGACTCAATGGAACCAAACCAATTAACTTATACAGCTGTTGCCAACTGAGCTGGTATTTCCATTGAATAGAGATTCTTGAAGCTTTGAATTAGAGATGGCATAGGAACTGTCTAGCTTCTGAATAATTCAGATAATCCACTGCTTTCTCCTCACAGTAATGTGAAAATAAAATTAAGAGCACGGTTAAAAATCCCCTCATCATCTCTTCACTAGAATATAAAGAACAGCAGGAGAAAGAAATGAATAAGGAAATAATTCTAGTTTGGGTTTCGACCACATGAGAAATGATACATGCATATCATTGATCACAGATAGTAAAAAATTAACCACAAGTGGATTCTTACAGCTGCCAATCCATTATACTCCCTTTTGGCTTTGGGGACTTCTTTTGCATTTCTGCTTTTTTTATCCTGTGCTTAGTTTTCTGCTTTTTAGGATTCATGCAACATAACATTTTGTATGCACAGTTTCTTCTTCTGGAGCATTATTTGCTATATTTGCATAGCAAGTTCAGAAAGTTCTCAAGCCACAGTGCAGGAATCCATCTCTGCAGAAATTGGATCATGCTGATAAGTAAGTTCAGAAAAAACCTGTCAGGTCCAAGATATTTCTACAGGGATGTTGGCATTTTGGTGGGAGGAAGGGGTTAGAAATGGTGTGATCGATATATGAAGTTTCCAGTTTCTGTTTCCTGCATCACTGTGCTAATCTCTATATGAAGTGTCTGTTTCTGTTTCTTATATTACCGTGTTAATCTCTCTATGAAGTTTCTGTTTCCCTGCAATGATGTAGTGTGGGAGGGGTTTGGTTAACATTGCTTTAAATAGCTGGTCGTAAGTGAGAAGCTTCATTTCTTGCCTATATCTCTTGTTATTACAAACCTTTCAATAAAAGCTCCATTTGGAACAACTGCAGTTTCAAAAGTCCTGCTTTCTTGGGAAGATTGGAGAGGCAAGACCTTACACAATCCCTTATTGTGTAAGCTTCCTAGAGTCATGAGAAAATGGGGGCAGTAAAGAGACAACTGATTTGGCTGTTCATCTGTACACAAGTGAAGGACATTTGCTGGTTGTTAAACTATACAGTAGCGTCAGCTGGGCCAGCAGGCCGGGCGGGAAGTCCTCCAAGCCGGCGCCGCTGCTGCAGCTGCTGCCAGCCAGCTGAGGCAGGCAGCATCGCAGGCTGCGCCATCTTCTTCCCCTCCCGTGCCTCCGCTGCTGAGTGAGGCTGCTGCTGCTGCTGCATTGGGGCCGGCGGGAGGAAGGGCCAACTTTGCCACTGATGACAAGAATGCCTCGCTCAGGCGCTGGTCCGAGCGGAGAGGAGGAGGAGGTGGCCGCTGCCCCCGACCCAACTTCCCTCAGCAGCAGCAGTGAGAGGAGGCAGCCAGCATCCCCTGAGGAGCAGCAGAAAGAGGAGGAGGAAGGAGCCGCCCCTGGCGATGTGGACGCGAGGCAGACTCCCCCAGCCACGGCCCCATCCAGAGACACCACTGCATCCGCCGCCTCACAGGCCACCCAGTGGCTGCTCCAGCCCCACTGCACCTCAGGCTGACACCCCCCCCATTGGAGCCACCTTGGCGAGGCCATAACTGGCTCACTGTGAGAGGGGGTGGAGAGCGCATGTGGCTGGCTGGGCTGAGGAGATGCTCTGGCTCCGCCTTCTCTGGAGCTCCGCTGGGCTGGGCAGGGGGAGGCTGGCTTAAGGGTGGGGGGAGGCAGCCAAAGGATGGCGCAGTCACCGCCCCGCCACAGACAGCAAAGGCCTGGCAGGAGGAGAAGGGAGAGAAGGGAGGGGGAGGCCGAAGGGGTTCGGATCTCCTTGGCAGAAATGGCCAAAGCTCATCAGAGGAGGGGTGGAAAGGGGAAACGGTGCAGCTGCAGCCCAGCCATACATATAAAGGGACCATTGGGACAAAGCTGGAGAGAGGTCGAACTGTTCCGAATATACTATACTCACGAAATGAATGCTATGGTAAATGACACAGCTCAATTCCTACACAATGTCACACAAAATAATTAAATCAAGATGAAAATAAATCAAAATCTATGAAAATTCAATATAACAATGCAATCGGAAACATTGAAATGGAATTGTGAAATATTTAGTATAGGGTGGGTTGCTTTTACATCCAACAGATGGCGCTGGTTTTCAAAAAAGCATGTTTTTACCTGTCACAGGTGTGACAGCTACATAATATTGGTATATAAAAACATGCGCGTATTCGAATGCAATGTTGTGTCAAAATTTCAAAGCAATCGGTGAAGAACTTTCAGAGATTTAAGATTTTGAAGAAACGAACATTTACGTTTTTATTTATACAGATTGGAGGTTTTTCTTGCTAATTGTTTCATCAGATAAACCAAGGAACTAATACCAAGAACCCAAAAGCTGCATGCATTTTCTGCTATTAAAACCAAAATGCCCAGAAGTACAGTATATTCACCTCTAGCAAAGTGGGAAATCGTACATCTATTCTTCCTGTTGCATTGGTGTAGCAACAATCACCCAGACCTTTTGGTAAACCAGTGCGCACAAACATTTGACATAAATCAGGTGGAGATTTAAGAAGTAAATTAGCCACAATGCAGACAATACATGGAAATCTCTAAACATTCAAGAATTAAGGCAAATGAAGACTGAAATGGCAATGGTTTTGGCTCAAATTTCTTTCTTCCTTTTGGCTTCCTCCTTCTCATTTCACCCCACTGTCAAAGAGATTTATTCCTGAACCAAAAAAGAAAAAAGAAGAAAAATGAATTACAGCCCAGCAGTATCTCAAGTCACATATATCATGGAACCTGAGCTGCTTCATTCTCTAGAAAGCTCTTTACCTGGAATGTATTGCTAAGAATATTTTTGCAAGCTCTTCAGCTACTCCATGGGGATTTATCTGTGCCATCATAATATATCGAACAATTTATTGTAATTTATGTGTATGACTATCTTCCCTCTTTGTCTTCCGTACACGCATCTTTGTTACTGGAGAACAATGTGGTTTGTGAATTTAAGCTTGGGATATGAAAATCTCTTCCTTGGATATTTATCATCACCATGATACAACATGCACAGAGGGAAGAAAAAGAAACATATTTAAATATATTTTTCCAAAAATTTCCAATGAAACAAATAGATAGCCATTGTTTATTCTTTGCATGTTTTACTTAATTTGCTCACAGCCTAAAAGCATCACAAAGCTTTGTCTGAAGTCATGGTCATACTGGAATTCATCCCTAGAAGCTATGACTACCAGTTTTAGAATCTCTACATATTGTCCAATATGTTTTTCTCTTTGCTAACTAAATCCTTCCAGAGGTAGTATTCAGCCAGTTCTGGAGAACTGGTAGCAGAAAATTTGAATAGTTTGGAGAACTGGTAAATAACACCTCTGACTGGCCCCACCCCCATCTATTCTCTGCCTCCCAAGTACCAGCTGATTGGGAGGAAATGTGGATTTTGCAGTAACCTTCCGCTGGAGTGGAGAAGGAATTGAGATTTTACAGTATCCTTTCCCTGCCATGACAACCAAGCCATGGCCACAAAGCCACACCATGCCTACCAAGCCACACCCACAGAACCAGAACCAGTAGTAAAAAAAAATTGAATCCCACCATTGAACGCTTCTCAGTACCATCTCATCTAAGAGTAGTGCATTGGGTTAGAGAAGAAGTTATATTACTTGTATGCAGGGTTAAGCCTTGCATCTAGACATGAAAAGCCTTAGCAGATAATAAAGTTTATGAAAAGACTTGCTCTTCAAGGATATGTAAATCCATCTTATAAGACAGTTATGGCTATCCTTTTTCCCATTGCGTTCCAAAAGCGGGGGGAGCACAGGGGGGCCATGCACAGGTGTGTCCACACCCATAATTCCATGTGCACAACCCCCACGTGCATGCACGTGTGACCCCTGCCGCCCCACTTTGGACCCATATTTTGCCCTCCCTAGGTTCCAGAGGCTTTTTAGGAACTTGGGGAGGGCAAAAACGGCCTCCCCTGCCCCCCTGGAGGCCCTCTGGAGAGATTGAGATTGAGATTTGTTTTATTTATATGCCGCCCTATTCCCTACAGGGACTCAGGGCGGCGAACAACTCAAACAGGAAAGGGAACACATAAATACAAGACAAGCAGTTAAGATAGCCGACACAGCCAGGTTTTAACAGCTTTTTGGAAGGCCTGGAGAGAGGTGAGGGCCCAAATCTCTGTGGGGAGTTCGTTCCAAAGGGCCGGAGCTGCAACAGAGAAGGCCCTCCCCCGGGTCGTAGCCAGATGGCATTGGCTAGTAGACGGAACCCGGAGGAGGCCGACCCTGTGCGACCTAATGGGTCTTTGGGAGATAATTGGCAGTAGGCGGTCACTCAAGTACCCAGGTCCAATACCATGAAGGGCTTTATAAGTTCCCTGAAGCCTCCAGAAGGAGAAAAATGACCCAATGTGCAAGCGGCCCAACATGCAAAGTTTTGCGCATTGGACATTGGGGTTTCTGCGCATTGGGTTGTTTTTCAGGGAAGCCTCCGGAGGGTGAAAAACAGCCCAAAATGAAGGCCGAAGTCAGCTGGCAAGCACGCACATGCACACTGGAGCTGACAGGGCAACTCCTCGCATACCCTAACAAATGGCTCCGTGTGCCACCTATAAGATGTTGTTTCTTTTGTCAGAATGACGGTCAGTACAAGATGGTGATATATGAAAAAAGAGTGGTGCAGAAAAAATGTCCACTTAAGGAACCAAGCATTTGGACACAGATTCAGGCAATGTTTTTTATTGGCACGAACAACTATAGTGGACTGCTAGACTCCTGGCCACAAGAGTTCAAAAGGGCCCTGAACTAAGAAGTGGTATGGTTTACATACTTCCATACTATTTTATAGGAATTATGAAGAAAGCAATGTAAATCATACTGTGACCTTTACAGCTGGAATGTGGCATTTGATAATATTAAGGAATGACCTTTCTAAGCTATTCCAGCACCTGTAGATCCTTCTCTGTTAGGTAAGCTCCCCGTTGGTAAAGCGAGTACGTTCAGAGAAGCATTGTTAGAGTTGTGTTGGAGAACACTCAAACCAGCATACAGAGACACTGCAGTTTAAATAGGCTTTTATTTTCGTGGAAATAGAGGTATCAGAGTCCATCAAACAGTCCAAGTCATACACGGATAAGACAGACAGTCATCAATGTCTTTCAGTTAAGGGATAATCCAAATAACGTAGTCCAGTAATCATACAAACAGTCCGGCATTCAAAGTTTGCTAGCAGTTGCAAAACTTACAATAGCTCACAGCACTCAGATCAGAGCCCAGCATCAAATGAAACAGAGAGAGAACTAACAGGCATTCTGGCTTCCTCTTATGGCTGATTAAGGAAATACAACACCCAATCACATTTACAGTATGATTTAAAGAAACAGTTACAACATTGTTACATGATTTATACTTATATTGCCAACCCAACCGTTAGAAGTATATTCCTAACATTCTCTATTAATGGTACTCTACCTCATCCTAATTACAGATACTAATATCATGTATCATAAACAATAATATTTATTATGCCCATATATTCCTGCCCTTTAAGCTATTATAAAGAAAAGACCATAGACTGGTTAATTTATCTGTCTCCTTTATTTGCAGGCAGTTTCAGTTTGCCTCCCCCTTTTCTTTCTATGCTGCCCCTCATGCTTATGCTACGTTCCAGTTATCATACATGGCATTCACTCTTCATAAGAATGAATGCAATTTTGTTTCTGTCAATGGGACAACCCATTTACCACTGCTTAAATTTCCTAGGAACCCTGCTGACATTGTGATGAGAGGGTTCAGAGCTCTAGGAAAGGATGACTTGCTGGAAACCTGTTAGAGAATCTTCCAGGGAAGTGATCAGGGAAGTTAGTTGCTACTATTCTTGGCATCATCATAGCAAGGTTAGCTGACGAAGGAGAGTAGCAGTTGGAAAGGTTATTCATGAGAGCAAAGAGTGACAGTGTGGATCTGCACAATTGCCAAAGATGTTTAAATCATGGCTTAAAAATGAGCTACATTTTAATTTAGAGAAGGAAAAATAGCTTATTTTGCTGAGCCCATTTTGGAATGATCCCAAAAAAATTAATCCATTCACTTCTTGGCAACTCTTCTCACTCTGCTGAAAAACTGTACTTACATGTTGGAAATAAGAGTTGCTGGAATTTTTATATTATATGCCCAATAGCAGGTTTAGATTATTTTGAACATGGAGTGTCTAACTATAGATATTATCCAGACCTTGAAATAACACTATTAAAGACATTATTTTTTTTAGCCAAACTCTGGAAAGCTGCATTAAAAAAACTTTTAAGTTATATATAAAAATGAATGAAGCAAAGTTCAAGACGGGTTAGCTGGCTTGTTTTGCTTCCCTGTCTCTCATAGCTGTCAATATGACACAAACATCAGCCCCAAATGAATTGGTAATGATCAAAAGTCATTACATGGTACACCAACTGAAATATTAATGACAGGAGACAGAGGGGGGAAAGGATCCCCCGGGCCTGGATGGCAGATAAGATGGGGTTGGCACATCTCCCTGCTGTAAAGCTGCATCAGTGTCAGTTGTTGCTTATGGACCAGTTTTCCCCAGATGCTCAGCAGAAGACAAGACGGTTGGGTTGTTGTTGTTTTGCTTAATTGTGCCTTACAAGAGAGGGAGATTAGATTTGCTAGGAACTGAGATGGAACATTATTATCAGGATGCTTCATGTAAATGTTCTCTCACACTCCTAGGAAATGATGAAGTTCCATCATCTCATTGAATTATTTTACAAGGTGGACATTGGATAGTCCAGAGGTGGACCAAATGCAAATTCTAGATCTTGATGAATTTCAGGTCTCAACAGTTCTGGGAAGCCTGGTCAAAAGTAATAAAGTTGTAGCTTGACGAGATCTGGAATTGCCATATACCCTATACCCCAGTATAGGCCAAAATAAATCTAATTAGGCTTAGATTGGCATGATTTGGAGATGATGTTAGCTGCTGTTCAACATTTGGGATCTATCCTGGCTTACTTCTGAACTGATATGCTCAAGGAAATATAGTCAAGTTAGTAGTACAATCTTAGATAAGCCTTTTACAGAAGAAAATCTGTTTGGACTGATAGACTTATAGAGAACGATGGTTTTCCAGGGTTCTGTACTTTCAGAGGTGTCTATATATGTAGATTAGGTTTGGGCTTCAAAACTATTTATCCAATTTATTCAGAATCACTGGGACAATGACAAGATGATAGGGATCCTACTTTTATCATATTTTAATGTTGATCCAATAAAGAAATGGAATATTATTATATGATTATTCAAAAAATAAAACCCACTAAGTTCTAAGGGTAGTGGTGTAGGATTGCACTCTAGAACTATGTGACATATATTTGAAGGAGGTTGAGTAGCATGGAAGTAATAAACTGTCACTGAATCCTCAGTGCTGAAAGCAACATGATAGATGATAGATAGATAGATAGATAGATAGATAGATAGATAGATAGATAGATAGATAGATAGATAGATAGATAGATATGATAAAAAAAATAAGAGAATGCTGCATGATTCACAAGATGTTCTATTCAGGATTCAATATTAAGAGAATTGTTTCTTTTAAGCTGAAGGATATGGCAGTTGTCTTGCCTCTGTTAGTAAATCCAAAACAGATTGTTAAGAGAATATTTATGATGGATTTAAAAGCCACATTGCAAATTGCAGATTTATCATGAATTCATTCCAGACTTTTTATTGCTCAGGAAAATGGTTCAGTTTGTGCTTTCCTTTCTTTTAAATGGCTGGCATGCTGTTTATATATACCAATTGCCTTATTGGCTTCAGAATAGAAATTGGAGCTAAGTATATAATGTACATTAAAAATTAAGCAAGCCTAAGGCAAAGTAGCAGGGGAGAAGAGAGAAGCGATCAACTAATTTCATATTCTTAGTGATGGTAAAACTATTTTTACAAAATAAAAGGTTTACAATAAGTATTTTAAATCTGCTATCCTAACATTAGCCAGGCCCATTTGATGGGTCATTGGATATAGCATAAGAAAATACGATGTTATATTCACTATATGACTATATTATAAAGTAAAATGCAGAAATGTGAGACTTCAGAACAAAATATTACAAACTGGGGAAAATATCCCCCCCCCCATTCTTTTCTGAATGGGAAAGAAGGCAATACATTGTGTCAGAAGCTTTGGTAAACTAACAGCTGTAGACAAAATGCTATTATAACAAAGATCTTTGAATTCCTGGGAAGAAAAGCTGCATAAATACAAGGCATAATTATTAGCAGTATCACAAGCATGCAAGTGAGTAGATAGAAAAATATTATCCTTTTAGTTAAATGTATTGGGTGAGTCCTGCTCAGTGATCATATGAAGTTTTCTCCATCTTTCTTACACAGACCCAGGTTTCTAAAGGATCAGTCAAAAGAGAAAGCCACAGCATATGTTCTCAAGATAGTAAGAAATGATGTCTTTTTTTCAGGAATAGAACTGAAACATTTAAAACTTCAATTCCAATAATTTCCAGTGGAAAAGGGATGCAATTCCAGCAGTTGCAATAGTTCTACTCTTTCTGCCAGAATCTGGGGGTTGTCATCTAGTAATATGCAAGTGGGGTTTATTTGAGTTTGCACTCAGAGGTAAGTTGCTCCCGGATTGGCCCAAATCGGACGAACCGGTAGTAGTGGTGGAAGGAGTCTCCATCCACCCACCTGGATGCTTCTGTGCATGCACGCACGAGCACGGGAGCACACCTGAACCTGTAGTAAAACAATTGGCAACCCTTCACCATTTGCACTCATTTGCTGTAACATTCCCACACCTACAACATTCAAGAGGGATCCCTACTGATGTGTTTTAGACCCCTTCTAGAGATCTTTGTCTACATCTCTTGCATATGGATTGTTGAATCATTATCTCATTTTAACGGTAATGTAATATAGCTGCACTTTTCATGTATCCCCTAGATCCTCTAGGAAGAAGCATTGAATTTGATTTGTCTCCATATTTACTCATTTTTTTTTTATAAAAATGTACACTTGAGGCAGTGGTGGGGTCTGGATCCCGGTGCAACTGGTACGGTGCAAAGGGCCCCGGCATCCACCACATGAATGCATGCAGCATGCGCGCACATGCACACAGCACCCACATCCGTACTTACCATCTGAGATGCCTTCACAATGCTCCAGCTGCTTGGTGGAGCATCGTGCAGGAGCCGTATGCTCCATGCGCATGCACAGAAGCCCCAAAGAGCTCAAATACAGCTAAGGACAGTGGGCAGGCAGGTGGGCCCTCCAGAGCACCGTACCTGAATGGTACCAGGTGTTCTCGGCAGGCACCAGTACACCCGTACGGGGTCATAACCCACCACTGACTTGAGGTGTGTCTGTCATTGCCCTTTTCTCATTTTAGCATAGAAGTCATCTGTCCAGTCCACCAGATGAACAGCACTCCTGACTGCAATACTGTATATAGCGTGTTATTCCTGCTGTTTTTGATAAATATTGCCATGCATATATTGCCATTCATAATATTCATCCCATAGTAATACATGATATAATTTAAAACAAAGCAATAATAAGCAGTAATAGATGCTGAGCAAGTTAACACTAATATACAAAAAAATAAAAAAATAAAGCAGATTAATGAATAGCACTGAAATCCATAATGGAAAAGAAACGCCAAATTCTTACCAAGTTAAAATATATATATTTTCCTATATTGGCAAAGCATTTCAAATATCTGAAAGAATATTAATGTAGTATGTTAATTACTAAAGGATAATGGAACATGAGCACTAGGCAAGTTTGGGGAGTGAGCTCCATGACCAAGATTATGAATTTTGTTTCACATGTTAATGTGAGAGACCCAGATTGAACTTCAATAACAGTCCCCTTGGTTACTGTGGGCAGATATTCTCTAGCAACCCAACCAACCTCAAAAGATTGTTATTGTTGTTATGAAGAAAAATAGAAAGGAGTTGTATGAAGGTCACTTTGAGTCCATAAAGGAAAAATGGAATTGAACTCTAATGAATACATATCATGGAACCAATGGGACTTTCATTTCTGTTTTTCCTTGCCCTACCAAGAATCTTTTGGTCCTCTGCTGATCCTTGGCAAACTACATCCTACTTCTAAAATTGGGCCTCAACAGGCACAGAGAAGATGAAAAACATGCGAAGCATCTCTTTGATGGTCTAGTTCTTTATGGTAGGTCATTCCTCATTAATAAACCATTAATAACAATAATACTGAAATTGTGCATATCATTATTTATTTAGTGAATCAGTATATTGGAATGAACTTCAGCTATGATCCTATGCATTTTTACCTGAGAGATGGTTCTATTGAATAGGATAAGATTTATTCCTCAATGGCCAGGTAGGTGTTTGCACCACACGCTGGTATTGTAGAAGAATATCTACTTGAATTTGAGTGAGCATGTAAATTAAGCCCTAGGAAATCCATATGACTGGAAATTAGTACAGCGATATTAACAACAACAATAAGGCTCATCCATAAAACCATATAGTGTTGGCTCAATCTCATTCTATGGAGACTTTTTTAATTAGAGCTCCTAGATCATGCATTTTTAAAAATCTGTTTCTCCTGGTGTGTTTTATTGTGCAGCTTTATAACTGCTGGGATTCTTGCTATTGGTTGTTAGGACAATTGTTTAGTTTCCTTCCTTCCTCAGTAAGAATGTGAAAATTGTTTGATGATCAGCAACTCCATCTGCTCAACAGGAAAGAACTTTCTTAGAGCTCTACAACTCCAGTGTTATTTGAAGGCAAAATGTCAGAAATTTTGGATGTTCAAGGGTCCAGGGTTGGGGAGTTGTTTGAAAATAATGCCACTTCCCACTCCCACAAAAAACACCCAACACTGTTTAAAGAACTTGTTTGTATTGCTTATATGAATTTTCAAGCAGACCAAACCCTTGCTTAGAAAGCCAATATTTGTCTCCTTTTTTTTTTTTTAAGAAGCATTTGTTATTGCTACTCTTTCTGGTAGTATCAAGCAGCAATTTTATATTGATTCCTCCTAATTGATTGATTGATATGAATTAGCATTCCTCACAGAAGTTCTGAATATGATCTAATTAGTATTCATGCTATTTGTAGGTTATCCATCCTTTCAGGTTGATAAAATGAGGACCCAGATTGTTGGGGGCAATATGCTGATTCTGTAAACTGCTTAGAGAGGGCTGTAAAGCACTGTGAAGCGGTATATAAGTCTAAGTGCTATTGCTATTAACAGAGAAATATAAGAAGAGTTTTGCCCAATCAGCTCAAGGGGCCCATAATCTGTGTGTTTCTGGGAAACATATAAGCCTGATAATAGCCCCTTTTTATCCCCCCCCCCAAAAAACAATCAATATTTAAAGCATGCTGTCCATAATTTAGGAGATAGCAAACAGTCATAAAAACTAATGCCCATTAATCTGATTCCCTATGAATTCCCCATGATTTTAAAATGAATCTAATTGGCTCCTAGACCCATAATTCCTGGCAGCACAGTTTGATTATGCATCATGTAAGAAAGTATTTCTTTCCATGCCTCCTGAGTAATCAAACCTTCCTCCCGGTGTGCTTTGTTGTGCATCTTTGTAACTATGCTGGAATTATTGATATTGGTGATGGCCAAACCTTTATTTAGTTTCAGCAGATGACCTCAAAGTCTAATACTGAGCAGGAAAATGTCTATGACATGCATGATTTTAGATGCTTCTACACTGTCTCCTTCAAATGTGTATGTATTTGTATATCATTTTTGTTTCTAAGGGGGTATTTTTTTGTCTGTATACTGCCCGTGAAGTTTTGAGAAACAAACATGAATGCTGTAGTATATGCAATGAGAGCAAATCAAATATTATTTGTGTATACTTTCAATTATGTAACTGTTTCATTGTTCAGAACACTAATGAAATGGTACTGTGGTAAAGATCATATTGTCATAAAATATTTTTTGGAAATGGATCTATTGCATTTACTTATACCGTCAGTGACCAGCCTCATAATTTATTTATCTTAACTTCCTAGTTATCCTTCCAAATAGAATAGTAGAATAGTTAAATGAAGACATAATATAAATCCTTCCATTCCCCATTGTCCTGTCAGAGCTGAAGTAGGATGAGAAGCAAAATGTCTTCAAAGAAAAAAGAAAGTCCAGTTGCCTCCTGAAAAAGCACCTTTGGGACAACCATGACTTGGATGTCTGAGAATCTCTACAGACTTTTAACTCAAGACACCTCTGTGGTACATGTCATATTTATTCAAATTTACTACAAAACCTTGAAGATAAGACATAACAATAATAGCAACAATTATGTACTTGCATTTGCATTTTATTTATCTTTGACATGATAGAATTACTCTCCTCCAAAAGGTTTGAATAACGGAAAATTCTTGAAGATGAAATGGAAAAATTAGTAATTTCCCTATTTTAGATTTCTCTGTCATAAGCATTGGAAAGTCACTTGGACTCAGAAAGAAGGAATTTGAATAAGTCTCATTGGGGGGGGGAGAGATAGGTGATAGCAATTACTTAAGGAGTTTATTTGGCATTGGAGAGACACTAAGAACAACTTTGTCAAGTGTTCAGATATTGGGAGATTGGTTATAACAAAGTTTATGATTATGAATATTATATTGCCCTTAAAAGGCAAAAACTGGTATTTTTCAGTGAAATTTCTAAATATTAGGGAAGTAACAAGTGATGGAAGGGATTCTGTTTCTGAATCTTTTAAAGACAGAATGGAACACAGAAATAGGTGATCTTTTTACTGCCACTCTTCTCTAGTTAAATGAGCATTTTTATTTATTCCTTGTCTTTGCTTATCCTTTTTACTTTGTAAACCCTAGTGGGGGGAAATACTAGTGGAAAAAATACTGCCCCTGTGCTCCATTAAATTGGAAGTTAAAGGACTCGGGAGGCAAATTAGCAATAACACATTAAAAGAGAAATGATGATAACATCTAGTTAAGGCTGCAAAATTGCTCCTTTGGCTCAGTTAGTAAGAGGCTGTGTGGAAGAGTTCATGAGTTTGTAAAAGATCTGTGCTTAAAACACAAGTAAACAGTAGTCTCAATAAATGCAGAAAAACAATGAAGCTCTAAAGAAATAAACTCTAAGGTCGCTGTCTTAGTGGCATGGTTACTGCCCATGTCTATAGTAGATGCAAGTAAAACATCCCATTACGAAACTATCTTGTCATAGGGAAAGTATGTGGGTGGTTTTATATATGGCAAAGATCCCAATGTCTATTGCACATGATGCCATATACAAAATAAAATTATGGTTCTAGAGGGGCAAGGCATCCGTGTAGTAAAAAGTTATGGCATATAATGATTCAGTCAGCTGCATCCACTCTCTCTGTTTTGCAAAAGTGGATCTTAACTAATATGACATGGGATCAACTGTGTCGGTCCAGATATCAGGGAATGTAATCGCAATTTTTTTTTTCAGATCACAAAGTCAGAGATATACAGAACTAATGAAATATAATATTCTCTTTGTTGAGCGATGAAAGTATGTACAAGTATTGTTTTGAGTTTGTGTTGCAAACACCTGGTAAGCTAGTTTCTTTTTTTATGCAGCAGCAGTAAGATGCGGCTTGCATATTTCTCAGCCTTATGCTTCCCCAAATGTTATTCAACGAAAAGATACGCTCAATGCAGAGAAGGTAGAACAATCTGAGATGCATGACTACAACTTTTCCTTTTCTTTTTACGACCCTATTAATCCTTTGCTTTGGGGTGGGGTCAGGGTGATTGAGTAGAACTGAACATTTCCTGGCTGGATGCCCTTCCTGATGTCTATGCAGAGTTTGCAGCAGATACTGTCTGTTTGCGCCCAGATAAAGAAACATCTGTCACTGCCTAGGTGTCAGATCTGCCACAACTTAAACTTTTAAATAGAAATGATCCTTGACTCCATTTGTTGAGAAAGGTCAAATTTATAAAGATCAAGTGTATTGCAGAACACCCTTTACAGACCCCCCCAACCACTTTTTAATTTAACATAGTAGGCCTGTATAAACACCTTTTAATGTTGTTTTCTAAACAGTAAAAATATAATGATATGTGATCTAGATAATTATTATATTCATCAGTGAAGAATTCACAGGCCTCAAGTGGCCCTTTAAAATCATGATAGCTACTTTAATTTTAGCCATTTCAGGTCTTAATTTAAAGCTGGCAAGTCACCAGATTTTATGAGTTGATCTTTAGTTAATTCTCTTTTTATTAACTAGAGGCAAAAAGAAAAAGGAAATACAAAATGATAAAAGTTGGAAAATACAGATAAAAAGGGAAAACCAAATTATTCAGTGCATAAGATCACAAACGTACATACATACATATATGAAGCTATATAATAATCATTAGTTAATTAATTAATTCTTTGGGGAGAAAGTGCCAAATCATAACATTTCTCATTTGGAAAACTGGTACAAGCAGGTCTGAATGTTGATTTAATCACTTTTAGGCCATATTCATACAACATACACCACTCATAATAGCAATAGCACTTAGACTTATATACATAGTGATTTACAGCCCTCTCTAAGCTGTTTACAGAATCAGTATACTGCACCAAAAATCTGAATTCTCATTTGTCTGACCTTGGAAGGATGGGAGACTGAGTCACCCTTGAGCTAGTGAGAATTTAATTGCTGGCAGTTGGCAAACCCAGTCTTCAATACTGCATTCTAAAAACTGTGCCACCACGGCTCTTCATGGTATGATGAATCTGGATGTACCTGTACATTTATGCAGAGGTAGCACGTGATTCCCAAGGTCTGTGTTAAACTGAAAGACAAGTGTTTTTTGCATTCTCTCACTCACTGCAAGATGGCAGGAAAAGTATTACTTCTTGTCAATAAAAAGGATTATCTTTTTACTTAACGTAGTCCAAATAGGGTCAGTTCCTATTGCTTTTTGCTTTTACTTCACATTTAGCCCATTTAGTTTCAAGGGACATCCCATAAAGCAAACAGAGAGGTAAACTTGCAGAATCCAATCTGGGTCAGATTTAGTTTTTAGAGCTTTCAAACTCGTACTGGAGTGCATTCTCAGGGAACCTGCCTCTCACTAAAATGTGTGTTTTGGGCAATTCTATGCATAGTATTCTTAAGCTGCTTGGTTGTGTGTGTTTTTTTAAGTTGTTGATTGTAGTGTTGATTACTGGTTATTAAGTGGTTGGCTGAGAGGCAAAGTATCTATAGGAGCCCCATTATGTAAAGCCACCCTCCAAAATCCAGATTAAAATGTCATATGTGTTTGAATTGGCACACTTTTACAAACAGTAAATTTATTCAAAGTACACTTTCAAAAAAATCTGAAATTTTCTAATGCTTTCCTTTGGTTTAATTTTCTAGCTAGGAACTGCATTGCAAAACCCAATGTAGTATAAAACCCAACATGACATACTGATATTTATTTTTACCAAGGAACATGGCTCAGATCTGTTAAAACCAAATCTTTCTATTTGCCTAGTATTTCAATCTCCAAATATCTTCCATCTTTTCTTTGTACAAAGTTTCCAAAATAAATAAGGAATTCACACAAGACTGCTTTCATGATTACGATCTTAATTATTCCAGGGCCCAATGGAAAAATTCCCATTCAGCTCTACTCTATTTATAAAAATGTTTCTACACATAGGCATGCATTTAGACAGCTTTACAATTGCACAAATTAAGAAGAAAAAATGTCCCATACATTCTCTTCAGGTTTGATGATTTTAAATTCTCCATTGTTGTCACTATTAATTTAAATATTCCATTATTATAATTTAGCTGCAGTTCTTCTTCGGCAATCATGTTAACAATAGGAGACATTTTCAGCATGCCTAGATATTAATTAATGAAAAACATACATTTGCATGAAGAAAAGGAACATCCATATCCAATGTGTCCAATGTCATGCAATTTCCTAAAGACGTGTTTTGTAAAATGTTACAGCGTGAAATGCAGTGGTGCGTTCCGGATTGCATTCCAAACGATTCCTATCGTGCAGGTTGGAACGATCCTGGCGCCACCCACATACATGTGTGTGGCACACGCACACATGCGTGTGGCATGCACATGCATTTTATCTGGAAATGACGCTTCCGCAAGCCTCCATGCTGCTCCAGCTGCTTGGCAGAGTGTCATGCAGGCGCGTACGCGGAAGCACCAACAGCTTTAAAAGACGGTAAGGAGCTCGAGTGGGTGGGTGGGCCCTCTGGAGCACCGTATTGGAATGGTACCTGGTGCTCCGGGCAGGATCCGGTACGCCCATACCAGGGCATACTACCTGCAACCCACCACTGATGAAATGTATTTTGTAAATGCAGGTTTCATTTTGATGCTCTCTTAATATTTATAGAAAAAATATCAATCTGTGTGACAGTGGGACCTCGACTTATTGACAAGACACATTGCTGTGAGAAGAAAGATTAATTAAGAAGCATGGAAGTTACACACTATATAGGGAGATTGATGGCATATAAATTTAATAAATAATAATGCTGGATGAGAAGACAGATTTTTCAAGACCAGCTGCAAAAGTTATCCAGCCCAGATTTTATCAAAGTAAATTGGTAATCTAGCATTTTTCCTTCTATATTCATGGCTAAAAATCAGGAGATCTCTAAACAACTTCTAGAGATTCCTATGAAACACTTACAGAACACAGAAATGATATTTTAAATAATTTCATGCAATCAGTTGTAGAAATCCCTGCAGAATTTTAGCCAGGGTGAATCAGAATCACTCCTTACTTTAAAGCACTTTTTTCAAATCCTTTAAACGCTGCTTCCATGAATACTAATAGATTAGCAACATGCCACTGGATGAATATTTCAACAATACAAAGACTGAGACTTAAGCTTTTGAGCAGACTGATTTCTAGCAGAGGCCTGAAGGAAATGTTGGTATGGCATAAAAAGGCTATTGAAATGTAGCATATACTGTATCTTAAATAGTCAAAGTCAGTGGTGGGTTGCCAATTTTTTTACTACCAGTTCAGGTGCGCTCTCGTGCATGCGCAGATGCTTCTGGGTGGGTGGGTGGAGCCTCCTGCTGGTGCTACTACCAGGTCGCCCGATCTGGGCCGAACTGAGAGAAACCCACCTCTGGTCAAAGTGCCAGAATGTTTTGAATTCCTTATTCTAATATGTATATGTATCAGTATACATGTACAGTACATATATTTTTTATATAAAACAAATTACATATATATGTAAACAGAAGATGAATGTTTTGAGACATGAAGAAAAGCTCCAGCTTTCCCAAGAGAGATAGGTCAAAGTGATCTATTCTCTGCTTCCCGAGTCCCAGCTGATTGGGAGAAAATTTAGATTTTACAGTATCCTTTCCCTGCCACGCCCACCAAGCCACTCCCACAGAACAGGTAGTAAAAAAAAATTGAATCCCACCACTGAATACTACAAACCATCCAGGTTGGTCCCGAATTTAAATTATATTGGTCCAGGTATTCTTAAAAAATAAAAAATAAAGAAGCCAGAAGCTTTTGTCTAAGATTCTCCAGAGTGGCTAATGTTCACCTTCAAGGACTGATAGAATGATCCATTATTTTTGTTATTTGTAGAAGTATTAGTTAGTGTTTACTAAATTATTTTAATCTTATTAGAAATATATATATGTTTGGGGGGTCAATGAAAAAACATAAACATAAATTTCATAAAAGGATCAATGAGCTGGACTAAAATTTGCCAGATTTGAATCTCAGATTAACAAAGACATGTAATGGTGACAAGGGACTGTTGCAAACCCTTAAGAAAACTGCAATTTATACACTTTGTTTTTTAAAATGTGCTTATTTAATACGCAAAAGCCAGGATGGTACACAACATAAAAAACCCCAAAACATAAGGAAGCTTACCAAATAAACAAACAATTAGAATATAGAGGCAGATTAAGGACAAACAAAACTTTACTATCGTCTCATCTGTAAAAGTCATAATAAGGTTACATAAGTTAATAGGTACGTTTATAAATCAAGGACTACCTGAATGTTATTCCGCAACTTCAGTTTTAAATCCAATGAAGAATTTTTTTTTAAATCCTCATTTCTTTGTTACTGAATTCAAGAAGGAAAAACTTGTTTTCTTCACTGTAGTCTAAAGACCACCTTCTGATTCTCCAGCAATTATATTTAAGCTGATACACTTTTTTGGGTCTGCCTTTGAAGGTGTTTTGCCAATAACTTCATAAATTACAGACATCCAAGAGCTTCATGAAAATATAAGAGATGCTTGTAGTTTGTGATAGTGATGAAAACAACTTTTATGTTTTTATTGCAGGTTCCAGAGTCCAGTAAGCCTCCAGGTTAATATAGCATTAGTAAATGTGTAGTGCCTCTCCTCTACTTACAGCCAAGACATATGTGTCTGTGTCTGTGTGTGTTTAGCTGTGGGCATCCATGTGTACGTATGTTTTGTTAGCTGCTTGGAGACCAACTGCTATCCAGTGCTGAATAGCAAAAAAAGCAATCAGGCATAAACAAAGATCTGCTATCTCACCTATAAACTAAGGATTTTGTCATCTTAACTAGCCACATTCTTCTCTTCATTTCCTCTCTCATTGCAACTTAGGTTTCTCCTGTTTTCCCAAATAGTAAATCTGATGTCCTTTGATATTTCAGCTTGCTCTTTCCTGGGTAACAGCAACTGCTTGAGGTGATGTACGCACTTGGAGTCTACTTAGGATAATGAATGGAAAAAACAGCAGGGGAGAAATCGACCAAAAGGCCCATTTAAACAAAAGGGGAAAATACAGTCTTCCAAAAAATATTTGGGTTACATTATTATTATTGTTATTATAAACTATTATTCATTAAACATGAAACTCAGTCAACTGAACATTTAAAAATGTCTCACAAATATCATTAACTGGCTCAGGTGGTTAATATGAGTTGCTGCCAGCATCCTAGGTATCAACCAAGTATTTTCTTAAAATGTTTGTTGTTCCGAGTAGCAGAGTTTTTTGCAATTCTGCTGGTGTCATTGCAGAAAGCTGCAATTTCTTGATATACTTTGTAAAATTCTTGGACATAATAACAAGTGCCCCCATGACAATGGGTATCACTGTCCCATGTTTCATCCATAATCACATAGTTTCATTGGCCAGGTTGCGATATTTCATGATTTCCCCCCAGTTCTTTTTCTTTGACTCTGGCGTCTCCTGGTACAGTGATATCAATAAATTGTACATTTCAGTTTTCTACAACTGTGATATCTGGTGTGTTGTGTTCCAAATGACAATCTGTCTGTATTTGAAAGTCCCACAAGACTATTATTATTTTTGTTGTTGTTGTTAATCATATAATCAGTCAGAGGTTTAGACTGAATTTGACATTTTAGTTCATTTATCAAATGCTTCCTTGGAAACGGGATAGGCAGAAGCTTTGCTTAACAATACTAAAGCAGGATGTGAGCTTTTCCAAGTAAAGCCTTTGGCAATTGACCAGTGATGATTTTGCCAATGGCGTTCAAGTGGTACTCCAGCTGTTTTTGTGATTGTATCTCAGGCACCTAAATCCTTTTTCAAGTCTTTTGTTAAGGTATCTAATGTACCAATCACTATGGGCACCACCACACTAAATAGATCTCTATTTGAAAATATCATCAATCATCATCATCATCATCATCATCATCATCATCATCATCATCATCATCTAGCATAAAAATCCTGAGCTCTGAAGGAAAATTGTATTCAAATCCCACTTCTCTCATGGATTTGGGCCAATAACTATTCTACAAATTGTTTTAAAAATAAAGAAACAAATAAACTGCACTGTAAAACATTTTAAAATAACAATGTCACGGATAACTGGTGACTTGGTGATGTTATCACAGCAGGTAGAAGGTGAAATATTCCTCCTTCCCCTTTTAGATTTTTCAGTAATCAAGATTTCCATTAATGCAAAATAGCTTTTCTATTTTCCATTACCTTAAATTCAGAGCCTTAATTGCTTTTCAAAAGAATCACAGAGTCCTGAAATATAAGTGTTGGAAAGCACCTTAGATAACACTTGCTCATGAAGGAATCCACTACTGTAGTATTCCTGACAGATGGCCATCAACAATTATGCCTAATGAATACACATCAATGATTTTATTATATTAAGCTGAAAGTGATACTGAGTGATGTGCTACAAGACTCCATTCTAGGCCTTGAGCTGTTCAACAGATTTATAAATGACTTGAATGAGGGATGGAATATATAATGATCAAATGTGCAGATTACCTAAAGGTAGGAAGGACAGCAAACATCTTAGAGGTCAGTCTGAAGATTTGGGATGATCTTGACAAACTGGAGAAATAGGGTAAAATCTGCAGGGAAAATGCAATTTGGGTAGAGAACAGTCAAAGCTGTAATAAGAGATAGTGGCAGGAGTACTTGCAAAAATATTCTGTATATCATTGTGCATCAAAACATAAAGAAGAAAGCAGATGTAATTCTAGATCAAATCAACAGAAGTACAGTGTCACAAATTAAGGTAAGTTCTTGTTCCTATCTATTTTGCATTGTTCAGAATATATTGCTTCCAGTTCTTAAAAAAACACTGAAAAAAATGGTGTTGGGTAATGAAATTTCTGCAAGAAAGCAACCAAGCTCAGAGAGCACTAAGGACTCTTCACTAACAAAAAATGGAACATTTTTGGAAGAGAATGGAATTGAAAAGAAATAAAATGATAAAAGGCTTGGAAAGGAAAGAAAACAATGAAGAATAGTTGGAGGTCTTGACTATGTTTAGCCTGGTGACAACATTTGTTGTCACCTACTTGAACAGTTGTCATGTAGAAAATGGGGTAGACTAGATTTGTTTAGAAGCAGGACAAGAAAGAATGGGTTGAAATTTCAAAGAAGTAAATTTAAGAGCCATTCAACAATAAGCTTGCCTTGGAAGTTGTGGGAATACTTGTCTGAGTACATATATTTGTGTGTGTGTGTGTGTGTGTGTGTGTGTGTGTGTGTGTGTGTGTGTGTGTGTGAGAGAGAGAGAGAGAGAGAGAGAGAGAGAGAGAGAGAGAGAGAGAGAGAGAGAGAGAGAGAGAGAGAGAGAGAGAGAGAGAGTGTTCCAGCATAACTCTGGAATGCTTAGGAGTGTTCTGTTAAGATACAGCCTTTTGTATCTTAAAATGGCTTCTACTGTACAGTGCAGGGGAGTTGCCATAGTAACAGTACTCCACAAGGCAGCTCCATCTGGTAAGGGGGAAAATCCAACATTAGAAATTAAGTTTGGTACATACATTTCCCCCCTATAAATAAATACCGGGCAATGCCAGGTTATCAACTAGTTATAAATAAAATAGAATCAGTCAGTTTAATTATTAGAACAAAACAAATTTTTCAGCCAGGAGTAAGCCAATTTAAAAACCTATTCATCCAGAATAGGTAGAATAGGTGGTACTATTACTGAAATATTCAGGGTTCTTTGTGAAAATGGGGGTTGAGGTGTGGTAACATTCATTATACCTCTTACAATTCACTGAAAAAAAATAAAAAAACAAAATTGAGAAAACTTGCCTGCCCTTGCATTAAATAAATAAAAAACCCCTAAAGCAATCCAATGCTATATATGCAATTTGTCTCTAATCAAATGTCAACAATTTACCATTAATATCCAAACTGTAGACTATTTTTGTTCTTTCCAGGTTTAGATTACTCTATAGAATTCTCATTCAGCAGACTGTGGGAGCAGGGGAAAGATGCACAAATTAAAAGCATTTCAGAATTACAAGCTACCTTTGTTCCTAGGCTATTCATAACTTAATCTCATCTGGATTTTACATCGATACCCCCAAAAGAATGACTTACAAAACCATTTCATTTTACATACCAGAGCTTATAGATTGCAAATTGTTCTTCTTTTAACTGCTTGTTAATTCAGTGGAATTTGCTAGGGGATAGAAATAAGCCCAGACACACATACATACATGCAAGCTTTTATACAACAGCTTTCGTTAATGTCAAAGGGACAGTGTGCATGCATTCAAGGGTTTAATTTAGTCTATGGTCCATATCATATAATTACATGGCAGATTACTCCTGACTTCTAAGCAACGGTGCAAATTGTAGATAAATTATTAATAATAATACTTAGATCTTATCTTCTAAACATATTGCTTATATTAATTAACCCATGCTTCTTCTCAGAATAACTGCATTATTTTCTTTCTCGTAGGCCAAACAGGAAAATAGAAGGCTACCTAAGATATTTTTATTGCTTGTATAAATCAGGAATGGTATTATTTCCTAATACCATTTTTCCTCCCAAGCTTCATAGACACCAAGCATACAATAAATTTGATTTCCTTCCAGTTGGATTAACCTTTATGAGCTCAGAGAATACAGTCGTGCAATGTAATTCTTTTTATTTTAGATCAGATGACCTAAAACAGGGTGGACTTTCTCAAGGTTAAAGACCATCATTTGTCCCACTGGTCAGCTCAGAGGGCACAGTTGTTTTCAAAGAATGTTTGATATTAATCACCGAATCATACAGTTGAAAGTCCCTTGGAGTTCAGCAGTCTAACACCATTGCCTGTGCAGGAATCTTAATACCAGTCCGCATAAATGCCTATCAATTTTTTATCTTGAAAATCTTCAGTAACGAAGCACCCATGACTTTAGGAGTCAATCTGTTCCACTGCTTAATAGTGCTCACATTTAGATGTTCCTCCTTATTTTTCCAAGTTTAGATTCCTCTCTAAAGTTTCCAGCCTTTGGTCCTCCTTGTCTTACCCTTGGATGCTCTGGAAAATAAATCCAAATCCTCTATCCTGTATTGGAAGATTGCATGTTTCTCTTAGCTTCCTTCTCTTTAGTCTAAACTTAACAAATTCAGAAATAACAGAATAACAGAGTTGGAAGGGACCATGGAAATCTTCAAGTCCAACCTCCTGCTCAGGCAGAAAACCTTATACTATTTCAGACAAATGGTTGTCCAATCTCTTCTTAAAAACCTCCAGTGAAGGAGCACCCACAACTTCTGAAGTTCCAATTGTTGTCACTGTCAGAAAGTGACAGTGTTAGTTCTAGTTTGGTTCTCTCCTTTTCACTAGACTAGAGATACTCAATTCCTGCAACTGTTCTTCATATGTTTTAGTCTCCAGCCACCTAATCATCCTTGTTGCTCTTCTCTGAACTCTTGCCAGAGTCTCAACATCTTTTTTATATTGTGGTGACCAAAACTGCATGCAACTTTCTAAGTGTGGTCTTACCAAGGTATAAAATGGTACTAACAATTCATGTGGTCTTGATTCTATCCCTCTGTTAATGCAGTCTAGGATTGCTTTTTTAGCAACTGCCACACGCCGCTTGCTCATATTTAAGCATTTGTCCATTAGGACTCAAAGACTGCTCTGTCAATTACTGCTATTGAGTCAGGTTCTACCTATTCTATACTTGTACATTTGTTTGTTTTTTGTCCAAGTATAAAATCTTACTTTTTTCACCATTGAATTTCATTTTATTAGTTAGGGCCCAGTGTTCAAGTCCGTTGAGATCTTTCTGGATCTTGAGCCTATCTTCTGGGGTGTTGACTATTCCTGCCAGCTTGATCAGCAAATTTGATGAGTTGCCCTTCTATTTCCTCATCTAAATAATTTATGAAGATATTGAAGACTACTAGGCCTAAAACAAAACCTTGGAATACTCCACTGATTGCTACCCTCTATGTAGATGCAGTTCCACTAAGAACTACATGCTGAATGTGGTTTGTCAGCCAGTTATGAATCCATCTGGTGGTGATGCTATCTATCCCACATTTTTCTAACTTACTAAAGGGTTATGGTCTACTTTGTCAAATGCCTTACTGAAATTCAAGCATAGTATGTCCACTGCATTTCTCTCATCCACTAATTTAGTCACTTTGTCAAATAATAAAATAAGATTTGATTGGCATGATCTGTTTTTGACAAACTCATGTTGGCTTCTGGTTATAACTTTGCTTGTTTCCAGGGATTCCCTAGACACAGATCTGTTGATTAATTATCTTTTCCAAGATAATGTTGTTGTCAAGTTGATTAGTCTAAATTCCTTTAACTATACTTCCTATAATTTAACCTCCAAACCCTCCATCACCCTTGTTGCTCTTCTTAGTATCTTCCAGTCTTGCAATATCCTTTTTGAGCCAAAATCATTCTGTGGAATCTCATTTTGACTGATTTTTTCATTCAGGCTGTAGTGGAGGGAATCTTGCTTTTCCCATGTCCAACAGGCTACTACTACTTCTTTTTAATCACTGGTATATTTGGGGGGTGGGGGGCAGTGGAGTGCAGAGTTGAGTAACTTGAATTGGGCTTGTATTGTTAGTCTGAAAATTCCCTTTCAAAAAGTGCAAATATTTTCAGCCATCAGCTGTTTCTTTTAATTAAACTTTTGTCTGTCCATTCCCATCTATCCACCCATCACTTTCAAGCTGTAGCTTCCCCCTGAAGTGCTCTGCTTAGAACTGATATAAAGCTGGGTGAGTGCACCCTCCAGATTTCTAGGCAATCTTTTGTATCATTTCTTTTGTATCATTTGGAAGCAAGTGGTCATAGAATTCCAGCTATTAGCGAATTATGAAAGATCCTAAATATTAAGATCATCATCATCAGTAGATAATAATAGAAAAGGCACAGAGAGCTTATGAAATATCTCCTATAAATCATTTTGAATAAAATATTAATATAATCTATAAGAAGCATGGAAATAATAACTCTTCAAGGTGAACAGATCTTTCAGCTTTTCTTCTGGTTTTAAAAGGGAATGAGCAACAGCTGTTCCCCATTTGATTATCCTTTATCTGCTGCTTGTTACTTGGGAAAGTGAAGAAAGACAAGTGCTGACAGAATAAAAATATCTAAAGGATGTGTTCTGAAAAGTCTTGCCTGCCTGTGGGATTAAGTTTAATGCTTGTGACATCACAATGCAAACATTATCTTTTACCAGCTGGCTGTCTTATCAATGTGAATTTCCCTTTTATTTATCTCATAGCTGTTTATATCCAGGTTCAGCTCAACAGTGATACAGCTGTTGATATTTCCTATCATGCTTCACACTAGGCTTGGATGAAAATCTTGGCTCTGGAGATATGTGCACTCTTCTTCAGAGATTGGCTTACGTCTCATAAGTCTCTCTCTCAGATTAATAGTCTGTATATCAGACAAGAAAGAAAGTATAGAAAATTTTCCCTCTGCAATACACAGAAATGCCACCAATAGAACATAATATGCTATACATGAAGGTTGAACTATGATATCATTAATGCTTAGTTGTTTGCTTGCAAACATTTCATTACCCAATTAGGTAACATCATCACTACAGGGAGTGTGGGGTTTTCTCCCTGTTTATACACAATAGCTTAGTCTGCTAGATTTGGTGGCAATGGATTTTTCTCCTTGGTGGCTTCTTGATTAGGGTATTGTTTTCTGATTGATTGTTTTTCTGGTGTGAATCCCTGCTTATCAAGATATTGGCTGCAGAAGAGGACGTATTCTGGATTTTTTGTGTGCTTCTTAGCTTTTTGTATTGTATCTTTTAAAAATTTGTACATATGGTTTATTTCTATCTGTCTGTAAATGAGTTTTTGTATGAGTACCAGGCTTTCAGGAATTCAGGAATTCTCTAGAAATTTGGATTTAGTTTGGTCAGGATGCTCATAGATTCCCAATTGAAATTATGGTTACCTTTGTCCATGTATTAAGATTAAGAAGATTACTTTGTGTCTTCTGACTGCTAATTGATACTTGAGGATTCATTCTGCCAGTCTTCTACCTATCTGTCCTATAAGTTAGTTTAGTTTAGTATTTTTTTATGATCTTGTATGCCGCCCACTCCCGAAGGACTCTGGGCGGCTTACAATAGAACAAGGGAAGGGGGGTAATACACAAAACAACATATTAAAAAAACACAACAGTCACAATTTCCGAGGGGCTGGGTATTTCAAAAGCCCCCCGGCCTGCTGGAGCAGCCAGGACTTAATGGCTTTGCGGAAGGCCGGGAAGGTAGCAAGGGTCCGGATCTCCACGGGGAGTTCCAGAGGGCTGGAGCTGCGACAGAGAAGGCTCTCCCCCGGGGAGTCGCCAGCCGACATTGGCTGGCAGATGGAATCCGGAGAAGACCTAACCTGTGTGATCTAATCGGTCTGTGGGTAGTTAATTGCTACAGTCCTCTATGTTGTAGATCAGGAGTGTCAAACTCCTGGAGGCCCACAGGGAGGATGCATCACATGCAGGCCATGCTCACCCCGGCTCTGCAAAGGCAAAAAATGTCACAATACATCATGTGATGTTATGTGACACAACCAAGTTTGACACCTGTTTTGTAGATGATTCCTGTTTTTTAATTCTTCTTGGACTACTGGGTCTCTTGGTTTACTTGAGGTTGGGGATGTGGGGGAGAGAGGGTTAACTGGTTTCTGTGTTTCTATTATGCCATATAGTTGTAATAGTCTGTTGGTTGTTTCTGAGATTTTGTGATGTGTGGCAAAGGTAAAGGTTCCCCTCGCACATATGTGCTAGTCATTCCAAAGACTAGGGTTGGGGTACTTATCTCCGTTTCAAAGCCGAAGAGCCAGTACTGTCCGAAGACGTCCCTCTGGTCATGTGGTCGGCATGACTAAATGCCAAAGGCACATGGAACACCGCAGTGGTGGGTTTCAAAAAATTTTTAGAACCTCTTCTATAGGTGTGGTCTGTTTTGTGGGAGTGGCTTGGCAGTCATGTGACCGGGTGGGAATGGCTTGGTGGTCATATGACCGGGTGGAAGTGACTTGGTGATCATGTTACTGGGTGGGCATGGCCAACTTGGAAAATGTGGTGAAACTCACTTAACGATGCTCTTGCTTAGCAACCAAAATTTTGTGTTCAACTGTGATCGTAAGTTAGTTCTTTCTTTCTTTCTTTCTTTCTTTCTTTCTTTCTTTCTTTCTTTCTTTCTTTCTCTCTTTTTCTTTTTGTCTCTGTGTCTGTCTGTCTCTCTTTCTATCTCTCTTTTTGTGGCTCTTTGTCTCTCTCTCCCTCCTTCCCTCTCTGTCTCTCTCTGTCATTCTCTCTGTATGTCTGTCTGTTTGTCTCTCTCTCTCTCTGTAGCTCTCTCTCTCTCCTCCCTCCCCTTTCTCTGTCACTCTGTGTGTGTGTCTATCTGTCTGTCTCTCACTCACTCTCTCTATGTGTCTCTCTCTATCTTTCTCCCCTCCCTTCTTCTCTCTCTCTGTCACTCTGTGTGTATGTGTGTGTATGTGTATGTGTGTGTATGTGTGTGTATGTGTGTGTCTGTGTGTGTCTGTCTCTCACCCATTCATTTAATCACTCATTCTGTGTGTGTCTCCCTCTGTGTGTCTCTCTGTCTCTCCCTCCCTCCCCCCTCTCTCTGTGTCTCTCTGTACCTCTGTCTGTCTGTCTATCTGTCTGTCTCTGTCTGTCGTACACACACACACACACACACACACACACACACACACACACACACTGTGGTCACCTTGTTGAGTGTTCCAATCACATTTGAAACACTCAACAACTGGCGTGCATTTATGGTTTTTTGCAGCATTCTGCAGTCAAAGGACCAAAATATATGGTTAAAAGTAACTGGCAGTGGCGTTTTTCCCTGGGGGACTCCGCAGAAGATCTCAAGACTTCGGAGGGAAGATTACAGCCCTCGAAAGCCTCTCTCCCAATTGGTCTTTCCTCCCTCAGAGGGCTTTGGAGGGAAGAAGCCTGGGTGAGTGAGAACAAGTTCTCACTGTTACAAAGTCTCTGAGGCTGTAATTTTACGAGCTGTGTGGGCGCCCCTGTGTTTTCCATGGCGTGAAGCAGTGGCAAGGCTCTGCGTGGCTGGCGATGACTCCGGAGGCCATCCGGGAAGATGAGAAATGTGAGGAGGACCCCAGCCCCGCCGATGGCCTCTGGAGTCATCGTCGGGCGCGCAGAGCCTCGCCGCTGCTCCATGCTATGGAAAATATAGCTGCATGCGCACAGCTCATAAAATTAAAGCCTTGGAGACTTCGTAACGGCGGGAACTTGTTCTCACTCACCCGGGCTTCTGCAGAAGCTTCTCTCCAAAGCCCTCCAAGGGAGGAAGGGCCAGTTGGGAGAGGGGCTTTTGTCCTGCTCCAGGCTGTAATTGTGAGGGGCGCACGTGCCTATGTTTTCCACGGAGTGGGGCCGTGGCCAGAAGACAAAGAACATGAGGTGGCACAGTGGTGGTGGCAGTGGTGGGGGGAGTCAGGGCACTGCCCACTGAGCAACACAACCCACAGCTAGCCCAGGAGTAGTAGCTGCCACCACCAGCTGCCCAGCACCACCATTGCTCGCTACCACTCAGGCTGGAGCCTGGGCAGGCACGCAGAGGGGGCATAGCGGCAGAGATTGCAGCCAAGCAGAGGGAATGCTTTGGTAGGCACTGAAGGAAGGAAGGAATGAAGGAGGCTGCAGGCTTATTTGCTTTGGCTATGCTAGCTCCTTTCATTCTCTGCTGCCTGAACAAACTACCGCCCATCACCCCGTGTTCAGCAAAGCAAGTCCTGGGAAGTCCTTTGCTGGCGGCCAGGTTCTAGGATGCCTGACCACCAGCAAAGGACCTCCCTGGACTTGCTTTTCTGAGCTCAGGGTGACAAGCGGTAGTTTCAGGGGTGCGGCCAGTACCTAGAAGATCCTAGGAGACCGGCTGCGCAGCATAATCTCCTGCTGCTCTCCCCACCTCCACACCCGTGCTTGCTGGCAGCCAGGCATCTTAGGCAAGTCCGGGGATCTTGCAAAAACCTTGCGAGATCCCTGAACTTGTCAAAGACACCAGCCACGCCGTGTAAGCTCCCACCGCAGTCACCACCCCCATGCCCGTGCCTGCTGGTGGCGCTGCGTCCTTGCACTATAAGCGAGCCTGGGACCCTTGCAAGGCCACATGGCAGGCCACTCCAGCTGGCCTACTGCCACTCCCCTCGCCCCGTTCTTAGTTGCAACTTACTTACCTCTTCGGCAGACACCAATAGAGAGCCAAGCAGGAAAAAAAAGTAAGTGGGTTTAGATAGGGCTCTTAGAGGCGGATGGGGCGATTGGTGAGCCAGCCAATCAGTGAGCAGCGGGCAGGGCAAGCGTGGTGCGGACGGGCAGGGGGAGGGAGCTGGAACTGGTTCTAAACAGCATGGTCGATTTGTGGAACCTCTTCTATAGAACCGGTTGGAACAGGCAGGAACCCACCCCTGCAACACTGTTACCTTCCCACCAAAATTGACTCTATTTTTCTACTTGCACATTTACATGCTTTTGAACTGCTAGGTTGGCAGAAGCTGGGACAAGTAACGGGAGCTCACTCCATTACAAGGTGCTAGGGATTCGAACCACCAAACAGCCGACCTTTCTGATATGTGTGGTAGTGACATTCTTTTAATGTTTTGTCTACTCAGTATTTCAAGAACTAAAATAAACAAGAGAGGAGGCAGCGGGTAACCTCCTGTTTCTTTTTATTCTTTACAAGTCCTTGATAAATTGCCATTAAAATTATTTAGTACTTTTTGTAAAGTGTAAATTGATATTACTCATTTTATAAAGTTCCTTCCAAAGTTCATAAAATTCTAAAATTTTGAAGAAGAAACCCTTTTTCAAATTGTCAAAGGCCTTCTGTGCATCTAAGAACACCACAGTGTTTTTTTTTTCATTATGTTGTTTGAAATACTCCAAATGTCAAACACATTTCTAATATTGTTCTTTAACTGTCTTTTAGGTAAAAGCTACATTGAACAAATTCTTGCAAAATTCTTTTCAGCCAATCAATCAAATCATTGTAAACAAGTTGTAGTCATTATTCAATAATGATATCAGCATATGGTTTCTTGTTAAAGTCAAATCTTGTCCCTCTTTAGTTATTAATGCTATGCTGGCCTCTTTCCAATTTCTAGCATCTCTCCTCCCTGTAAAATAGACTTCATTGTATGTTGTAAAGATTGTAAAAATTCATCCTTAAAATATTTATAATAAGAATCTGGGAATCTGCCTGGTCCGGGCCACTTTGCTGGTTTAATCTTTTTTAAAGCTTTGCAAACTTTCCTTTTTTGTGGTAGGTCCATTCATAATCTGTTTCTGTTTTCACTAATATTTGGTTTTAAAAATCTTTAGGTATTCATCTGCTCTGTCCAGAAAGATGTCTTGTCCTTTCTACAAATTAGAATAATATTGATGAAATGTTTTGCATAGCATTTGCAATTTGCATACACATAGGGAATGAAATTGCAGTCTTACTTTCTAAATGATTTTCCTTCAGAAAGTAGTGCTTGGGGGCTAACTATCAATGGAGAAAAACTATTTTGCCTCCCATTGAAGATGATACTGTTCCCTATCTTAGTAATTTATCTTCACTCATGTCTTTGGAAGATTGAAGACCAAGCAGCAGCCCGGGTATTCAGAGATTTGATATTACTGTGTTTGGAAGCAACTGCCTATCGTGGCTGTATTTCACATCTATCTCAATCACATTCCCAGCTTTCTTCTTCTTCTTTGCCACTTTGCCTCTGCTCTCCCTCAATTTTCCTGCTCTCCTCTTTGCCAAGAAAGGATCCTGCCAATGTTACCCCACACCCACACCCAAAATTTCTAATTAATTTTTCAGACCTTTTGCCAACTAAACAATACAGCTGGCCAAAGAGATATTAATAGCACATCATCTCCTGAGTTAGCTTGCCTAGAGGTCGTACACTCCCCTGCCTCATTTTTGACAGGATAAGGGTGCACAATAGCACACCTACAATAAATCATTCTGGCCAATGTCAACGGAGTTATGAAGACTTTAAGTGACTCCTGTTTATATGCAAGATGGCAAAGCTTCAACATGATGCAAATGAAAGCGCTAGAAAGGAGAAGTGGATTGATGGCTATGCCTGTGCATGTGTGCATAATGAATTTGGTCACAACAGTATCTTGCATACCTGTTTATAGAGTGCACTGGACTATATGAAGGACAAGTGTATTAGTAATCATAAGCCAATTATTTTATTATTTATGTTGTTTATTGAGCATTGTGCCCTGACTGATTTTTTAAAAAAAAAAAATGGGTGGAAGTGTTATAAGGAGAAGCAAGCAGATTTATGAAGCAATGGTATACTCAGCAGAAATATGCTAATATAAAAAGATGTTAAGACTCTGGAAAGAGTGCACAGAAGAGCGACAAAGATGATTGAATGGGGAGGGTTTGAAGGACGGTTGCAGGAATTGGGTATGCCTAGTCCAGTGATGGCGAACCTTTTTGGGCTCACGTGCCAAAAGCAGGGGCAGCGCAGGGTGGGGGCATGCACAGGCGTGCCACACCCATAATGATATGCACATGGCCACAGTGCGCATGTGCACATGACCAGTGCTCCCCCCATTTTTGGTGTGCTTTTTTCGCCCACCCCAGGCTCCAAAGGGTTTATAGTAGCCCGGGGAGGGCGGAAACAGCCTCCCATGCCCCCCCTGGAGGCCCTCTGGAGGCTTCAAGAGCTTCCCTGAAGGCTCTGGAGGACAAAAAAATTGACCCTATGAGCAAATCAGAAATCACTTCCAGGTTGCTCGTAGGGCTGGATTTAGCCCTCTGAAGCCTTCGGGTGCCTTCAGGAGGCTTCCCTGAAGGCTCTGGGGGGGTGAAAAACAACAGTTCGAGCAGCCCAGAAGTGACTTGTGGGCTGACCAGCTGACAGGGAAGCCTCACGTGCCCTGACAAATGCCTCTACGTGCCACCTGTAGCATGCGTTCCATAGGTTCGCCATCATGGGCCTAGTCTAATGAAAGGAAGAACAATTTATAGTCATTATTCAATAATGATATCAGCATATGGTTTCTTGTTAAAGTCAAATCTTGTCCCTCTTTAGTTATTAATGCTATGCTGGCCTCTTGTCAATTTCTAGCATCTCTCCTCCCTGTAAAATAGACTTCATTGTATGTTGTAAAGATTGTAAAAATTTATCCTTAAAATATTTATAATAAGAACCTGGGAATCTGCCTGGTCCAGGCCACTTTGCTGGTTTAATCTTTTTTAAAGCTTTGCAAACTTTCCTTTTTGTTGTAAGTCCATTCATAATCTGTTTCTGTTGTCTCTAATCCTTGGTTTAAAAAAATCTTTAGGTATTCATCTATTTAGTCCAGAGAGATGTCTTGTCATTTCTCGTAAGGCTTGCCCTGTCAGCTGGTCAGCGCACAAGTCAGTGACGTGCAGTGAGGTTTATGGCTGGTGAGGCACTGAGACAGTGGTGGGTTTCAATTTTTTTTAGACTTGTGGACTTCAACTCCCAGAATTCCACATCTAGGCATGCTCAGTTTCGATTTAAAGCAACAGCATTTGTTTTTCTCCTTTGCGAAAAAGTTTTCTTCATTCTTTTTCTTCTCTCTCCCCCTCCTTCCTCCCTCTTTCCCCCCTCTCTCAAACAGACACACGCCCACAGAGAAGTTGGATTGGACTATCTCTCCTACCCCCTTCCCTCTCTCACTCTCTCTCTCTCTCTCAAACAAACGCAAACACAGAAGTTGGATTGGAGCCTTTGATTGCAGGTGGAGCCACGTTGCCTTTTCAAACTTGTACTCAGTGAAGCTGGGCTTATATAGTTTTATCCAGCGGGGTGTGTGTGTGTGTGTGTGTGTGTGTGTGTGTTTGAAAAGGCAATGTGGCTCTGTCTGCAATCAAACTACACTTGGGGAGGGATCTACACTTGAGGATGAAGTTTGAATTCCTCCCCCTCCCTCTGACCCATACGTACCTTTTCCAGCTGTTTCAGAGAGGATTTCAACTCTGCTCTTGCCTGTCATCATGAAAAGAAAAAAAATGTAAAAGGAAAAAGGCATGAGCTGAGGTCAGGCTGAGCTAGTTGCTGCCAAAGTCACAATGGATGACTCTGCTTAACTGTTTAAAAAAGCCTCTAAAAAGCTCCCTCTACAGGAGGAGACAGGAGAATGACGTGCCTCACCTACATCAGGAATGTTTAGGCTTTTAACCCTTGCTTAACACTGCTCGAGTGATTATAAAACGCCTAAAGTCACACTATATGAGGCACGTCATTCTCCTGCCTCTTTCTGTAGAGGGCGCTTTTTAGAGGCTTTTTAAAACAGTTAAGCAGAGTCATCCACTGTGACTCTGGCAGCAACCAGCTCAGTCTGACCTCAGCTCTTGCCTTTTTCCTTTTACATTTTTTTTCTTTTCATGATGACAGTGGTGAGGCTCTGCCTCCCCTGCCTCCCCTGACTGCACGTCCCTGGCACAAGTCACTTCCGGGTTGCTCGTAGCCCTCTGGAGCCTTCAGTAGGCTTCCCTGAAGGCTCTGGAGAGTGAAAAGTGACCATTTGAGCAACCCAGAAGTGACTTGCCCACTGACCAGCTGACAGGGCAAGCCTCGCATGCCCTGATAAATGGCTCTACTTGCCACCTGTGGCACACATTCCATAGGTTCTCCATCATGGGCCTAGTCTAATGAAAAGAAGAATTAGGGGGTGACATGATAGCAGTGTTCCAATATTTGAAGGGCTGCCACAAAGAAGAGAAGGTCAACTTATTCTCCAAAGCACCAGAAGGCAAGACAAGAGGCAGTAGATGGAAACTGAACAAAGAGAGAAGCAACCTAGAACTAAGGATAAATTTCCTGACAGTAAGAACAATCAATAATGGGACAGCTTGCCTTTAGAAGTTGTGGTTGCAACAACACTGGAGAGACTGGACAACCATTTGTCTAAAATGATATAGAGTCTCCTGCTTAAGCAGGGGGTTGGACTGGAAGACTTCCAAGGTCCCTTCCAACTCTGTTATTCTGATTTCTAATATTATACAGAACTGTCAGAAAATTGAAGCTTTTCATATCTTTGGGGAAAGGAATACTAAATGGTGCTAGTAAAGAAAGCAAGTTAAATACCTACTACTAAAGAATCTGATTCAACGTCAAACAATGGAGAAAAATATAGGATGATTATGAGGCCTACAGTGAAAAGGCCCTACTTATTGTAACAAATATAATAGTTTTTCCTTATCAGGATGTGAATAGAGTAACTGATACTCATGTTAGATTAAGAGTTGGAACATAAAACTCATTGTAATCTTGATCATACTGTAGTTCAAACCATTAAGTATCTTAAAAGTTAATTCAGTATTTTAAAATAGATCCACAACTGTACCAGTTGCCCACACAATAGTGACAGCAACAATACTATATGGTGAGATTTCTTTTCCTCTAGTTAGTGTCCAGAAGATCTTATACTAACTGAAGGATTCCATTATCATTAAAGACATCTGCATATAAAACTTATCCCATACTCAAGCCTAGGGGTAGTTAACTTTGATGTTAGATCCTATAGCCTAGAAAATAGCTGAAGAACAATGTAATCTCCATATACAGGATACTACTGTACATAATAAAAATTGAATATTTTTTCAGTATGAATTCTTGTAAACTCAAAATGGTGCCAGCCCAGGTTTAAGACATTAACAGATTTATAAAAGGTTAAATTATTTTGAAAAAAAAAAAGGTTTAAAATGATGGTTCCAGAAGAGCCCTTTGAACCAGGTTTAGCAACCAAATAATTTTTCCTATCCTGTAAGAGAATGGAAACTAGAAAAATGAAATGGACATCAATCTGGAACTTATCAAACTGCAGTATTTGATAGATTTAATTGTGCATCTGAAAATCACACATTGGAATGAAATATTCTTCATTCACATTCCTGGTGTGTGCGTCCAAAAGCAATTTCACTGGATTGTTAGAAACAGAGTGCTGGAACTGATTCTGTTTATAAAGATGCAAAGATAGGAACCAAAGAATAAGTGTTCAGAGAAGAACTGCTATGCCAAACCAACCCAGTGTTTCCACATAACACTATGCCTTGGAACTTCTCCGAAATTCCTGTCCTGTGAAAGAACTTTTTCAAAAATTGGTGGGGGTACTAACAAATTTATTTATAATTCTCTTTAACAGTTTCTTCATTGTTGAAAGTGGTGGAGAATGTTGAAATGCTGATGCTTTTTGTTACACATCTTTCCAAAACTCTGATCTGATTATCCTCCAATTCCAATCTCTCTCTCTCAGCTGTCCCTCTCCCTCCTCCCTCCCTCTCTTTGTGTGTGTGTGAGTGAGTGAGCGAGAGAGAGAGAGAGTTGCATATTGTCTTTAATAGTGTTTATATAGTATTTGTTCTAGTGGTTAAGGCACCCAGCTAGAAACCAGGAGATGATGAGTTCTAGTCCCATTTTAGGCATGAAAGCTGACTGTGTGAATTTGGGCAAGTCAATCTCTCTCAACCCAACTTCACAGGGCTAATGTTGTGGGGAAAAGAGGAGGTAAAAGGTACATTAGTTATGTTCCCAACCTTATGTTATTTTGGATTGAGGTTCCCATTAAAGCTTGTCAGCATCGACAATAGGTGATGTAGTTGAACACAACAGGTTGCTTACGTCTCTTCACCTGACTGCTGAATTGGAAATCCAAGCAATTTCACTCCTTGAGCAACAGTCTCTTGATGTCAAGAATTTCCTACCAAGATCACAGCGGAAGACAAGTAATTTTTCTTTCTCCATGTGTGGTTATTTCAGTTCACCTGGCTGCAGGCTCAGCAACATCACAAAGCCATGTATTAATTTGCAGCATGAAAGCAAAAGAGCTAGAAATACATTTGTACTTGGGAATATAGCCAAGAGACAGGAAAGAAGCACCAAGATAATATTTTTCAGTGAGACAGAAATTAGAGCTTCTGCATCCCATAGGAGGGGGGTGAGGAACACAGTAAAGGTACATCCCATATATCTATAAATGAAATAAGGTATGCATTCTATGAAAACTCCAATCAAAAGAATATCAAATAAGGTCCTAAATCAGAGTTTTGCAGTATGTCCCCTGGGTCTATAAGGTAGGAAGTATTTTTCTCATCACATTAAGGAAGTTCCAGTCTGCATATGTAAGATGGATATGCTGAGCAGCCCTTCTCCCCAATCCCATAAGGTGCTTTTATTTAATCTCCAGCTTGTGTAGAAAATAAATTCATGTTGATTTGAATTGAAGTGTTAAAGTGTTTTTCCCCTTCAGATTAACAGCAAATTGTGGCATCTTTGCCATGGCTACAATTATATGTACTTCACCAGATATTTGATAACACAATCAAGTGATCCATGAGAATGGGAGTGGCTAGGATCTACATTATTCCCTTTAAGTTATTGCCCTCCCTCCAGCCCCTGGGCACTATCTTCCAAGACTATACTTGCTTTGAATATTGTGAAGAATCCAGCCCAGTCTCTTCCTCATATCCACCATATCATCAAGATGATTCCCAACTCAAAAACAGTAGAAGGCCCATGGTGCTGGTGATGTTTGGTGAAGTAGGAGAAATCTAATATCAGCTAATAGTCAGTTCTCTTTGCATCCATGTAAAATGCTTCTACCAAATCAGTGCTGACTGTCTAGCCCTATAGCAAAATTATGTCTTCCCCAGACTCCAGACCATGTTAAAGATAGTGATGGTTGAATAATTTCCCACTGGCTGGGTTTTTGATGGGAGGTGAAACAAAGCCTGGAAAATCCACCAGTCTTTATTCTTAATGTGCTTTATACAACATAACCAAGGACGAAGGTATAACACCAGACATGTCACTGAAACACAAAGCCATAAACTATGTTTCACTTAATTTGGCCATATCATGTGGGGGAATTCACTGGAGAAAACGATTATGTTTGGAGAGTTAGCAATAAAAGGAAACCAGGCTGTCAAAGAACATGATGGATAGACTCCATCAAAGGAAATACCAGCCAGAGCATAGAACAACTCTAAGAAGTAGTGTAAGACTGGAAGACATGAAGAGACTTGGCCCATATAATGACCAAGAGCCACATAATTATTCAATAACATCATCATCATCAACAACAACAACAACCAAAGGCAGCACCATTAGCTGGCATTGGTCTTCTGCAGGATAGGGATCATCAGCAAGGGCAACACATTTTATGCCAGTCTGTTTTTTCTCAGCTCAAGGACTGGAGGATGGCTAACTTGGTGGTGAGGAACAGCACTAGGAATATTTGTGGCTATAGCAAAAGTTAGGATCCACATGGAAAATTTTAATCCAAGAATCCATAATATTGATGCCATTGATACCACTATTTCACAATAGTGGTCCCATGTTCAGCCATTCATGCATAAGAAGGTCTGCTGTACATGTCTTCGAGTTGCATGTGCTGAGTATGGAAACAGAGATCACATTTACTGCCAAGTTGCTCCTAAAAAAGTTTCCAAGTGAAGAAAAAGAGCAACATTTAGTTATTTTATTGTTGTTTTAAGCCAAGGGATCACATCTTTATAGAAATAGAGAATCATGTATATTGTGGAAAATGGAAACAGACAGAATATTCTTTCTCTAACATAGCAAAAAAAAAAAAAAAAAGGCTCCCCTATGAAACTCAGTGGAAGAAGCTAAAAGACAAATCATGATCATCTTTTAATGACACCCCCATTATGCCTTGTGGGGTGGGCAACTGAATAGAGCTAGCAGAGTGTTTACTGACAGGTGCCCTTTCTGTCGCCAATGCAGTGTTTTGTTCAGCAGATATATTCTCATTGTGCCCAGAGAGAGAAATATCTGCCTCTATCCAGGACTGAACTCACAGCCTCCTGATTGTAAGGCGAGAGTTCCACCTCTAGACTACTGCACCACTCCAAGAAGCTAGAAGACCAATGACAGGAATTAATTCCTACACAATACAGAGTTAAAGCTGAGGAATTTGCTGCAATCAAGTATTGCGATGGCCGCTGATTTAAAATGAGACGAGACAAATTCACAGAGGGTAATCTTGACTACTCTATACAACTTCCTGAATTGAAAGAAGCATAGTTTAAGTACAAATTGTTAGAGAGCAATTGCAGAAGATTATTGACTGCATGTCCTATTGTGAGGTTTCTGAATGTATCTGGTTGGCCATTGGAAAACACAGCATACTGAACCAGAGGAGCACTGACCTGATCTTCCAAGACAATTCTTTTGCTCTACTCTGTTTAGGGAAAGAGCCAGCATTACTGGATTTTGATTAGTGATTATTCTCTTGAAATTCTATATTTCTATTCAGACAGGATGAGAGCCAGTGCGCTGTGCCAAGCATTCTCAACACTGCCTGCCAAGATGGCTCTGCAATTAGATGGTTAGAAAGGATTTGATATTCCATTGCCTCCTAATCTCACTCACACATCTCACTAACGTGAATGAATGGAAGGAAGCTGTAATGTCCTTGAAATACACATTAGTCTTAATCATAGCCACTGTAGGACATGAGGGTACAAGAAAAAGAAGCCTATCCTCTGAAGAAATAATCTTTTTGAGATTAATCAGGACTTTTCACAGGAATGTTTCCTGGGTTTTCTGAACAAGGAATGCATGAAAATGGTTAAGGAAAGAAAATATACCAGCATTTTTCTACAATGGCAAACTTCCTTTGTTTCAATGCAACAGGATAAGCTTTTGAAAGACAGCTAAAAGGCAGATCTCAGGACTTTGGCCCCTAAACTACTGACACCTTAGCTGTGAGGCTATATGTATTTTCCAAATTGCATGCTGAGCTGTCCTCTCAAGCATGAAGATGAACGATCTCGTTGCATTGTAACAAGCATGACAGCTGATTAGTGCATTGTTGCTCTTACATCTCATATTATGTGCTGCATTACCTCTTAAGTGACTGCAGAAACAGACAGATGGAGAACTGTCACAAAAGCAGAAACAAATGTTACTAATAAAGCCATTTGAAAAAAAAGAAAATATGCAATATCAGAAAGACAGATGAAATGCCTGATGTGTAGTCACGACTTATTGATATTTGTCAATGTTTGAATAGGCTCTTTTTTTGACTGAGACTTACAGTAGTGGCCAAAATTGTGGAAATCTTTTGGGAAAAGTGTACAGTATTTTTGAGGTTTGATGACTAATAACACCACTTTTTCTTACCTGCGAGACCACCTACTGCCACCAGTAGCCTCCCATCATCCAGTGCGATCCCACAGAGTTGGCCTCCTCAGGGTGCCGTCAGCCAGACAGTGTCGGCTAGTGACCCCCAGGGGGAGAGCCTTCTCTGTGGGAGCACCTTCCCTCTGGAATGAGCTGCCCCCGGAGCTTCGTATAATCCCCGACCTCCAGTCCTTCCGACGCGCCCTAAAAAGTTGGCTTTTCCAGCAAGCCAGCCTGGCCTGAACAAAAGAAAATAAATTATTGATCACTGTTAATTTTAATTCGAATTTTTTTTAAAAAAATGTCATTGTCAATTTTAATTGGGTTTGGGATATTCTATTTAATTTTTTTTAAACTTTTGTATTATGTGTTTCTTTTAATGTTGTACGCTGCCCTGAGTCCTTGGGAGAAGGGCGGCATATAAATCTAATAAACCTAAACCTAAACCTTTAGAGTAGTGCCATAAAATTATATATCATCTGTCCAGGTAACATGGGTTTTGGCCCAGGTTAGTCTTTTCAACCTTTGTTTGAAGACATAAAAGTGGGTTGTTTTTTTTTTTTGAGGAATTCTAGATTTTAGGCCAAATTCCTGCAGTCTGTGCCAAACAGTCCTTGCACTCAACTTCACATTGCATTGCATCATTTCATCTTGTATAGACCCAAATGATTTTCTTCTGTCATGTAGACACAATCTCTTAATTCTTCTATCATCACTTGATGTTGTGCACCTTTTCCTGCCTTTACCAGTATGGTTTTGTAGTGACCGACTCTCCTTATACCTCTTCAAAAACTTAGAAATGCCCCCTTTGGTTAAGTTTTTCTTCTAATTTATTTATAACTGTAGCCTTGTTCACTTAATAATACTATTTTACATTGCTTTTTTGGCGCCCAGTTAACTCTTTGCACCATTACTTTAAGGTTAATATGTTTTACGAGCTCACTAAATGAAAGAACACAAAAAACCCCAACCAACTTGATAGCGATCACATAACTCACAGAAAATGTCCTCATCTCAGCTTCAATACATGACATCAATAATTGAATCCTACTGTGATCTGATTGTCTCATTGCCAAAGCAAGATGATACCTGATTGGCTCTCTAAACACTCATGCTCATTGGCTACAATAAGATGAATGAAAGCTACCTGATATCAACCTAAGCAAGTTGTGCTTCCTTTTTCTGGTTATATGGCTATAATATTTCCTAGAATACAGATAATTGAACAAACTATGTTGCATTACATTCTTGATTAAATTATCTTTTCATTGATATATAAATTTATGGTACTACTCCAAACAAAAGTGATGTTATTAGCCATCAAACCTCAAAAATACACTTTTCCCAAAAAGTTTCCACAATTTTGGCCACTACTGTAATAAAGAGCTTTTTCAAGACATGTTATCAAATATCCTTGAGTTGTATAGATTCCTATTATATATTTTCTAAAATATTTTCCCCTTTATTTTTTTCTTTCTTCTTTTAAGGCTGCTGCTGCTGGTGATGATGATGACTTTTGTGTACCACCTCTCATTGGGCAATAAATGCAGCATGCATCACAAGAAAACAATCCTTTGAAATTGGTTGGATTGAAATATTATAATTAGCCCACACTATCTGGTGTTTCTGTATAGTTAAATCTTGACTAGTTTCCCTTATGCACATGTTTTATGTATAAAATCAAAAGTCTGGTATGTACTGTTTCTTGGACTTTACATTGCCAACTACTGTACATTTTGTTTGAGTAACTACTTTAGTAGCATTGTATTAGAGCCAGCTTGGTTAGTGGTTAAGGCATCAGGCTAGAAACTGAGAGACAGAATCTAGTTCTGTCTAGGATTGTGATTTGTAAACCTCCTTACCAACCTCTGACAAGCAAGGACAATGGGGAAATCGATAGGACGTTGCAAGTCACAGTCATGTGAGATTCACACTTAATGGCCCTCATGGTCCTTTCTTAATGGTGGCAGTTGGGTCTTCTGGAACTGCCATCACCTCATGGTGTAATTACTAGATTTTCAATTTATAACCATATCGCTTAGCAGTGAAGTTTCTGGTCCAAATTAGCTTACTGTTAAGTAAGGACTACCTATAATGGTAAGTATATGAATCATAAAGGGATGTGGTGGCTCAGTGGCTAAGATGCTGAGCTTGTCAATCAGAAGGTCAGATGTTCAGCAGTTCAAATCCCTAGCACAACCTAACAGGGCGAGCTCCCATTACTTGTTCCAGCTTCTGCCAACCTAGCCATTCAAAAGTACATAAAAATGCAAGTAGAAAAATAGAAACCACTTTAGTGGGAAGGTAACAGCACTTCATGCACCTTCAGCGTTGAGTCATGCTGGCCACATGACCATGGAAATGTCTTTGGACAGAGCTGGTTCTTTGACTTAGAAACGGAGATGAGCACCACCTCTAGAGCCAGAAAATGACTAGCACGCATGTGCGGGGGCAACCTTTACCTTTATACGAATCATGCTGCTAATGTTTTTTTTTTTTTTTGCTGTTCCTGTTATATTATATTAGGCCTACAGTGTTGTTTATACCTGGATGGCATTTGAATATCTCCTTCATCTCTTCTTGCTCCTAAAATGATACTAAAATGTGACTTGGATTGATTAGGTTTATATTATCTCTGTTATAAAGAGTAGTCATTTGGGCATACACAATACAATATGCCAAATCCAACAGATACCATTTTCTGGTTTATGGTGATATATACTTCAGCCATTCAGCCTCTGTACATCTTTCACTATGGATAATCATCAGGGACGATGCAACTTTTGAAAAGCTGAATAGAGCAATTCACGGGGTGAGCAATCAAAAGGTTTTCAGCATGGAAGAAAGAGCTATCACATGGTTCTGGACATACGATTCCTATTGCTAGGGGAAATTATTTATATTTGCTGTTTGTAGTTCTCATTTTTATGCTTTAGATGGAAGGAAGCTTGCCTTTTGTTACCACTGCCTAATTAGTTACCTAATTTGTATTGGATCAAAAGATCTGCTAGCAAGATTTCCACATTACTAATAGATAACTGAGGCAAACATATCCTCATTATAATTTCCTCTGATTTCTCATTAAGAAAGGTTACCCACAACTAGAAGATATGACAAACCAAGAAAAGTATAGAAAATGTATTCATATATGCATTCTTTATTCTGTACTCTATTTGTATCTTTTTATTATTTTATCTCTGGATCCTTCTATGCTCTACAGCTGTCCTTCTATTACTAGCTGATCAAAGAAGCAGAGCAAGAATAAGAACAAGATAAGAAAGTTAAAGGATAAAGCTAAATGACAAACTGGCACCATTTCTTGCTGATAAACAGAAGCAAACTAACAGAAACATCTACTCATCACGACTGCATGGCCAGCACTAATAAACAACTCTTTACTTTTTGAGAAAAGATGTAACAAATCAAAACCGGAAGGAAAGAAACAAGGCCAGGACCAAACTAAAAAAAATGTTCTAAACATCAACATAGCCAGTGGTGGGTTTCAAAATTTTTAGAACCTATTCTGTAGGTGTGGCCTGTTTTGTGGGAGTGGCTGGGCAGTCATGTGACTGGGTGGGAGTGGCCAACTTGATGTCACTCACTAGGAGATGTCATGGATTGGGTAAAATGTGTTGAAGCTCACTTAACAATGCTCTTGCTTAGCAACCAAAATTTTGGGCTCAATTGTAGTCATAAGTCAAGGACTATCTCTGCCTTCCCCTGCATGGCAGCCTTGTCCTAGTAAACTATTTCTCCTTTCTGGCAATTTTCCTCTCTGTTAGAGGCTCCAAAATAATCCATACAATGTAAGGTTTCCTGCTGCAGCAGGGCGTTGGACTAGATGACTTCCTAGTAGCCTTCTAGCCCTAAATTGCTGTGCTGTTTTTCTTTCTTTCTGCTAACAAAGAAACCTGCCTGAGGCCTGAGATAATGACCCTTGAGAAAGTTTGGCTCCATTCACAAGCCTTTTAGAAACACAATGCTCATATTGCATAAACCCCAAAACTTCAAAAACATAAAACCATATAACATTTGTTCTTTCCTGCACCTTTTCAATTTAAAATTATTAAGACTTGTGGACTTCAACTCCCAAAATTCCACAACCAGGCATGCTCAGTTCTGATTTAAAGCAACAGCATTTGTTTTTTCTCTTTTGTGAAAGAAGTTTCCTTCTTTCTTTTTTTCTTCTCCCTTCCCCTCCTTCCTCCCTCTCTCCCCTCCCTCTCTCCCTCCCACCCTCTCAAACACACACACACACATACATACACACAAACACACACAGAGAGAATTTGGATTGGACTATCTGTCCTATCCCCTTCCCTCTCTCACTCACTCTCTCTCAAACAAACACACACACACACAGACAAACACACACACAAAAGTTGGATTGGATATCTTTTCCAATGGCTTGAAAGCAGCTCCTCTGCCATTCCCCCTTCCCACACTGCCTTCCCCAAACACCTCCCCCATTACAAATGTAGCCTTCTGTCTGGGTGGGAAATGCCTGGAACGCAATAAAGCTCACCCATTCACATTCTGCTGGCAGACTGGGGTGAGAGGAGAGGCAGAGAAGCCGTGGGGGAGTCAATCCAAGCCTTCCAAAAGAAAGAGGCTGTGGGAAAGTGTGTGTGCTACAGCATGGCTCTTTGCCTGGCTTCCTGCCTCCTCCTGTGGTCTCCTCAGTGCTTGCTTGTGCTCTCCCTCCTCAAATGTAGTTTGATTGCAGGCAGAGCCACGTTGCCTTTTCAAACTTGTAATCAGTGAAATTGGGCTGGGTTTTTATATAGTTTTATCCAGGTGTGTTTGTTTGTGTGTGTGTGTGTGTGTGTGTGTGTGAGAGAGAGAGAGAGAGAGAGAGATGGATGGGGGCATCTCTACCCTTGGGGAGGGAGAGCATGAGCGAGCACTGAGGAGACCACAGGAGGAGGCAGGAAGCCAGGCAGGGAGCCATGCTGTAGCACACACTTTCCCCCAGCCCCGGAAGGATCCACTATGTAAAAATCCAGCCCAGCTTCACTGATTACAAGTTTGAAAAGGCAACATGGCTCTGCCTGCAATCAAACTATACTTAGGGAGGGAGAGCACAAGAGAGCCAGGGTCCTTTCCTTTGCCCAAAGCCCCACACAGCACCAGGAGGATGAAGTTTGAATTCCTCCCCCTCCCTCCAACCCATACGTACCTTTTTCAGCTGCTTCAGAGGGGACTTCAACTCTGTTCTTGCCTCGGGTCCTCTGAAGAAGCCACGCCCTGCTTCCTTCTCTTTGAGAAGCACCTTGCAAAAGGGGTGCAGGGCAGGGGAGCGTACTGGTATGGGGGCATGGCCAAACCTCCATGGAACGGGTACGCAAAAGTACAGCAAATTTCTGGAACCAGTATGCCCGAAGAGGTGCGAACCGGCAGGAACCCACCTCTGAACATAGGCATCATGATCTCTATTAGAGGTGGTATTCAGAAGGTTCTGACCAGTTCTGGAGAACTGGTAGCGGAGATTTTGAGTAGTTCAGAGAAATAGTAAATACCACCTCTGACTGGCCCCGCCCCATCTATTCTCTGCCTCCTGAGTCCCAGCTGATTGGAAGGAAATGGGGATTTTACAATATCCTTCCCCTAGAGTGGGGAGGGATTAGAGATTTTACAGTATCCTTCCTCTGCCACAGCCACCAAGCCATGCCCACAGAACCGGTAGTAAAAAAAAGTTTGAATCCCACCACAGATCTGTATATAGCATAAAAGTGAGATCATGGCATTGGGAAGCCGAGATTCTCCCACAAGGAGATTGCTGCTATCTCCCAACTCTGGTGTGAGCCAGTGAAGGAGAAGAGCACACTTGCGTTCCCCACTCTTTTCTTGCTTCTGGTATGTATATTGTATTTATGTGAAGCAGGTGGGGAGATGGGGTGCTTATAGGATATTATCTAATAAAATAGTTGAAATAGTATGTACATGTTCCTAGTTTGCTTGGAAAGGCCTTTGCTGTCTATGCTCTAATACTGCAGGTAAGATCCTAAATATTTTGAAATAAGACTTTGTACATGCCTTTCCAAGAAAGGAAAGAATAAACAGGCAAAATAACTTGCTTGCTTATTCATCAGGCCATCACTGCTCCAATCTATATCATATGTTGACCAAAACAAATAATCTTATGCACTGGTCTTAAGATGACCATAAGAATCAGCATGATACTGTCAACCATCCCACTCAGTCATCTAGCAAAGAAAGACTCCTGGTCTTTTTTCTTTACTGAAGCTTAGGTGGCTGCAGAAGTAGTGTAAGTTGAATCTGAGGTTTTCCCATGCAAACAATACAAAGTAAATTCCCACCTTACCACCCCCAGTTATCTGTAAATGTCCAATTAGGTGCTTGTATAATATTTAGGAAACAGGTTCTCAGTTGACCTTGGCTGGCTGAAGCTTTGCGCAAGGCTCAGCTGGGCTTCCAAGTAGGGTTGTGGAGATTAATATTTAAATGACTCTCAACCATCAAACTTCCCAGGATGAATATGGGCTGGTCATTAAGCCCAATGCAGTTCAAAATACTGGGAAATATTTCTTGACCTTTTCACTGAAGTCCAGATTGTGAAATGGGAATGCTGTGCTGAACTCCTGCAAAAGAAGAAAAAAACACAAGATAGCAACCAAATGAATAATTAATTAAATACATAAGCCAAGATGGCATCGCTGTAAGAGATCAGAAAGATGATGCATATATATGTAAATTTATCTGCTAATTTTAGTTAGGACAAATTACTATACAGATTTATACCAAAGTATCTTACAAGGTAGGAAAATATGTATAACTGACTGTGTCAGGCCAAGAAAATGTGAACAGAAAAACCACAAACCATTTTATTTATATAAGAGCCAAGTTGGCGCAGTGGTTAAATGCAGCACTGCAGGCTACTGCTAGATCAGCAGGTCAGCGGTTCAAATCTCACCGGCTCAGGGTTGACTCAGCCTTCCATCCTTCCGAGGTGGGTAAAATGAGGACCCAGATTGTTGGGGGCAATATGCTGACTCTCTGTAAACCGCTTAGAGAGGCCTGAAAGGCCTATGAAGCGGTATATAAGTCTACTGCTATTGCTATTGCTATTATTTAGACTGATTATAGTGAGATAATCTTGCAAATCTGATTGTGCTTTCCCTCCTTCCCTTTTCTGTTCCTTTAAATTAGGGGTGTCTGAGATGTTTTTGTAATCCTCCCCCATAATTTAGACTTCAGCAATATTTCCCTTTTTGTTGCTTTGGTAACAGATCTTGCCTCTCTTCATCAAGGTCATCTTTATTCTCTACACTTAGTATATTAAGGGTAACTGAGTGGGCACCTTTTGCTGCTGTCCAGTTGCTAATTGTTGATTGGCAAATTCAAGATCAAGGTTTTTCTTTGTTATGGTGCTTTATCTTTTTTTGACAGAGTGGAGAAATAGTGTCTGCTATCCTGATAAGTATTCTTCTAGAGATAAAGGGGTATTTGTGCTTGATAATCTGAGTCTTGGAAAGACCTGAACTATCACACACCCACAGAGTCTCTCACAGGGGGAAAGGAAGCTGAAATAGGCTAAAGAACTGGAAGGAGGGCTTTGAAGTGAGAAGGAAGGAGAAGAAAAAATGGTTAGCAAGAAAAGAGGAGCTTAAACCTTCAGACTGCCAAAGAAATGCAGAATCCTATGGGATTCAGGATACTGAAGAGGAAGAAGGAAGATTGTTTTCTTTTGTTGTATATTTCCAAAGGGAGAAAATGTGGAGCAATAAGATCATCAAGATTGTGAAAATCACAAGAGACTGCTAGCTAAATTTAATTAAAGCTCTTGATTAACTCTTTGGGGATTCTAGTATGCACATGGTTATATTAACAGAAACAACACTTGCTGTCAGAGAGTTAATTTTGAAATGGTAAAGCAATTAGTCTGTGATGCAATTCTAAACTTTATTTTGAAACAGTACCACGAGAAAGAATCATAGAATTTGCCAGGTGTCATCGAAGGTTTTTTGGTCTGGCACCCAATGTGTGTGGATAACCATTGGAATCACTACTGCTGATTTATGCCATACTGTATCTTTTGACTTCAATTTTCAGATCCTGATACTGATTGGATACAATCTCCAATTCTTTGTCTTCTATTCTACTATCCTCTGATATCGGAGTACTTCAATTCCACACTTTCTTCTTTTGAACCACAGTTAAATCTGGTATGTTTTGGCACCAAAACTTTATCAGCTTGTATTTGAAAATTCCACGTTATTTTAACCTGCTCGTTAAAAACTACTTTTTCAAGTTTATATTCCCAGCATTTTTTCATTACTGGCACACAATATTTTTTTTACAGAGGCTCCAGTGAATCATTTTGGTGACTTATGTTGTTGTCTATAATCAGGTTGTGCAATCTTCTTGTGATGAAGATCAACTGTCTTTTCTGCTTCTTTGTACTCAGTGCTTTGAATCATTTGATGATTTTTGAATTCTGGCTTTTCTAATATTTGATTTGATTTGATTGATTTGATTTTATTACATTTATATGCCGCCCTTTTCCCCAAGAGGACTCAGGGCGGCTCACAATTCAAATCAGGGGAGGGGGGTACAGGCAAGAATAAAAAAGACAGAACATAATAATACATAATTTAAAAAACACACAGCAGTCATACCAATCGAGGCGGGGGGCAACAGCTCTTTAATAATAATAACTTCCCATCTTTTTGACATATAACTCAAGGTGGGGAACCTTTCTAATACTCCTGCTTCCTATTTTCTCTGCAACAATCCTGTCAGGTGGGTTAATGTGAGAGAGGATGACTGGTGATGCTGATGAGCAAGTTTATTAAATGGGCAAAGGATGGCATGATAATGCAAAGCTGAATCAAAATCATACTCGTAGTTTACTCATTAATAGTTTATCATCACACTGGAGAGAAGCATTGAGTGAAGTGCCACAAAGATCTGTCCTGGCTCTCCTTCTTTTTAATATTTTTATTTGAATTTTCATCAAATCTGCAGATGGCACAAAATTGTTTGGGACACTGCATATGCCAAACATACTCAGTGAATATGCCAGAAGAGAGAAATAAAATTCAAAACAATCTTGACAGTAATAGCAATAAAATATGTTTAATTGAGATGAGTGCAAAATTATTCATCAAGGATATGCAAATCAAACCCACAAGTATGAGATGGGGGATATCTGGCCTGGAAGGACTTTGAAAAAACATACCCTAATAGTTTACTACAAGCTGAGTATGAGGCATCAGTGCAAATTGCCACTGAAAAAAAAAAACACCAAAGCAAATACAGTTTTAGGCTGTGTCCACTGAAATATAGCTTCCAAATCATGGGAAGTAATCAATCCACTTTATTTTGCTTTGGGCAGTCTTCACCACAAGTACTGTGTCCACAATTTAAGGAGGATTTAGGGGAAAAAATGAAACAAGTTTAGAGAAAGGCAGCTAGCATGATTGGAGACCAGAAGCTAAATTCCATGATGAAAAATTAAAAGAGGCTATGATAGCACTCTTCAAATATATACCAGGAGGTCACAAAAAGCTGACACACTGTTCTCTATCTTTACAGAATTCAGGACAGAGAATAACAACTGAGTGTTAGGGGAAAAATATTAAAATTAAGATGGGTTTGAAAACTGACTCAGTTACCCAGAGAAGTACTGGCTTCTCTTCTGTGGATTCATTCAAGTAGAGACCACTCTCTCTGGAATATTTTAATTTCAATTCTTGCACTGAGTGGGGTGTTAAAGTCAATAGCCTCTCTCAATTCTTTGATGAATCAAATGCAGTTCCAATTGATTTATGCCACTGGATAGTGCTTAGTTCTTCAAAACCTTAGCTTCCATATTATAAAATTAGCTTTCATTTGAGCTAATTTTCCCTAAGTATAGAACTTTATCTTGATTTTCACTGGCATCAAATTAGCATTTTTGTCCACCCTTCCTCAGTATGCATTTTCTGAATTAAATGGAACAACAGTTCTTAATTTTTTTTAGCCCTTTCATTAGAAGAGAATAACTTTGTTGAGTAATTAACATGCTTGTAATGAAGGAACCTGAGATTATGTGCTAATTTTTCTCCCACACACAGAATTTTATCAGCAGTAATTGCATTAACATCTTTTCTTTTTTTCCCATCCCCTTGGGAGTCCATGAAATTTGCATTTGGCCCTATTTCCCAGCCCACTGCATTCACTATATCCTTCTGAAAATTTGCCAGAAAACTTCAAGCTGCTTAATTTCCAAACAATGAAAAGGAAGGAAAGAAATTGTTATATATTTCAGTTAAATTAAAAAAACCTCCCCGAAGAGGCCAAGGAATCTTACAGGAAATTTCATATTAATTTAGACAAATATTTATTGTATCAATGGAATAACATAAATGACATAATGACATAATGTTTATTGTAAACATGGGGAAACAATGGCTTTAATTAAAGCCAATTTAATTCATGTTTGAATTTTGAAAAAGGTTTTACAGTAGCCCAATTCTAGAATTTAGTTTTGAGATTACCGGTATGACATGCGGGAACTCTAGAAATGAGGTTGACCATTGGCTTACTTAACAGGAAACATTGAGGCAAAAGAATCATTTGGAACAAAATAAAACAGAATTGTATAGGGAAGATTTTAATTTTCTATAGTCATCTAGCACATATGGTGGCAATAAGATCATTGTATTTTGAAGAGTTCAGTAAAATATTTTGATTTCTCCTTCATATTAAGAAAAGTATAAAAATTTAGTGCTCAATATGAACAATCCTGTCTGTTTTTTACTTTTGCTTGCTGTATAAAAGAAAAGATGGGGGAGAAGGACAATCTTCACAAAACTGCAAAGTATTTGTCAGCTGTGAAAGTCTCAAGGCTTTTAGTTCTCATTCCAGTCAAGATCCAGTCTTGCAGTTTCATGACCATAGAAGGAGGGCCATGAAGTAATGGCACCAGTTTTATTGGCCTTTAAGTTGGGTGCTTCTGCACAAAAACCAGCACTGGGTACTGTGGAAATTAGGCACCCTTGGGTATCTCTGCTGTCATTATTAAGGAACGCCTGGCAGCTTGTAAGAGATTTGGGTATCATTTTGCTTGGTAAGTATGCTTTTTATGTTATGGTTTTCAATCTGTTTGCTTGAGTTAGTAATACAATTTAAAATGTCTTTACTCACTGGTGTCTCTGGATCCAAAAGAATAAATTACCTGGACATCTGATCACCACCCTGACCCTTGGCAAAACAATGAACAACCTGGTATATATTTTTAGATTTCAACTGCTATCATTCACATTAGTGTTTGTGGGTGTTGTAGTGTCTAAAACCTCTGTTTTAAGCAGCCTTCTCCTAATTTTGTGTCCTCCAAATGAGCTGGATTTCAAACATCTTCTCTGTTGACCAGGCTTGTTGATTGTGGGAGTTGACTCACATAGAGGACATTAGTACTGAACTTATCTACTATCAACAGGTTTTGTTGTTGTTGTTGTTGTTGTTGTTGTTATAAAAGAAATAAGGTTAATTCCTTAATACAGAATAAGAGAGATACTTAAAGAGGAAAGTCTAATCTCAACTTGGTTATAAATGATTCATATTATATGAAGATTAATTTCTTCTAATACCTCTCTCATTGATATAATCATAACAATTACTGCATCCATCTGCCTTACAGATTTTTAAGCTAGGTTTTCTTGTTAGTAAATAAAACAATGAGGTAATGACTTGCCAGAGGCCAACCTAAAAATACATATGAGTGTACAAAAATAAGTATGCTGCTCAGTCAGACCTATCTAGTTCACTATTCAGTTTCAAAAAACTGATCATGGATGATTTGGAAAAGAAGGTAGAATTTTTTCCAGTAGTTTACAATAAGAGCATTAAAAGTCCTACTATATAAACCCAAAGCCAATTTGATCAAGCATTTTGGGTCATCTAGTGGCCAAACAACAAATGATTTCCAGAAGCTCATAATAGAATATTTGCTCACAAGAGAAAATTTGCCTTAACATATTGTGTGGATGATATGAATATACATAACATATCCTGGTCTTAAGGAAACCTTTGTCAAAGTATCTTATGTCATTCTGATTAACATTCCACAAACATAGTTGGATCCATAGCTGACTTGTACAACAGTGACCATCAATAGTTTACGATCAAACTGGAGAGAGTTATTGAATGGGATTCAGAAAAGTTCAGACCTGGCTTTGTTATTCTTCAACACATTCATTAATCACTGGAAAGACTGAAGAGGAATCTTATCAGATTTGCAGATGAGACAGAACTGAGTGGTTTAGCTAATATGTTAGAAGACAGAAACAAAATATAAAACAATCTTGATTAGTTAGAGAAAAGGGCAGAAAATAACACCATGATATTTAATAGCTATAGCCTCAAATGAAAAATTATTCATTTTTATTAAAAATAATCAGACATACAAGTGTGGGTGGAGTAGGATATCTGACTTGATAAAATTGTTTATGAAAAGGATATTTGAACTATAATTAATCACAAACTAAAATGGAGTCAGCAGTGTTATGTGGTTGCAAAAAAAAAGGGCAGATGCATTTTTAGGTTGTATCATTAAAAATATAGTTATGAATCACTCAAGTGCTAGCTCTGTTTTTGAGCACTATAATCAAAGGAGGACTCAGGCAAACTACAATGAGGTCAGACAAGAAAAATAGTGATAATTAGAGGGTGAAATCAATGTTCTATGAAGAGGATGTGAAAAAAATAGGAGTGAAGATTGGTTGGGTGAGGTGGAATATCCTGATGTTATTAGAACAATTCAAAAGTAGAAATAACTAGAGTGATAATGGGTGTCATAAGTCTGGGCAGGTTTATAGGCTAAATAACCCTCTGTCAAAGATGCTTTCATTTATATTTACGTATTAAATATATGAGCACGGTGGTGCAGTGGTTAGAGTGCAATACTGCAGGCTACTTCTGTTGACTGTCAGCTGACTGCTTTTTGGTAGTTCAACTCTCACCACGCTCAAGGTTAACTCAGCCTTCCAACATTCCAAGGTCGGTAAAATGAGGACCCAGATTGCTGGGAGCAATATGCTGACTCTGTAAAGCGCTTAGAAAGCAGTGTAAAGCAGTATATAAATCTAAGTGCTATTGCTATTACAGTTTGAACTTTTTGGTCTAAGAATCCTCTCCAACAGTATGAGTATAATACTTCTATTTCATTGTTTTCTACCAAGTAGTACTTAGGATCTGCTGTTTTAGTTTCTGGATTATAAAGTCATTACAATTAATAACCGTTTATAGCCATCTTAAAGATGGATTGGTTTAGTCTTCCTTCAGAACCACATGAATGATCTGTTTTGATTTTTGGAATGCTCAACTTGAATGAATGACCATGATGACTGGGAATTCTGATCTATTTGGAGGCTTCCATATTGGGAAATGATGATCAAAGTACAATATTTGTCTCAAACCAAACTAGCACCCCCAGAAAATTATTCTGAAAATTTAAAATATTCCCATAAAGTAACAAAAAGTTTTGAACTCACTGACCTGTACATTTATGCATTATGCAGAGGCATATTTTTCTAATCAATTATAAATAAATGATCACATCTGCTCTTTCCCCCTATTCATTAAAAACAAGCACCCTGTTAACCCAATTATTCATCAAAGAAATTAGATGTTAATGATAGTGCCCTGGCCAGATCAAATATTAAGCATAGCATAGTAAATTCAAGATAAAACTTGGAGGAAAAGAAGCTGGAGAAAGCACTTTCTATCCCCTTAATGTCCTGTTACTAAAATATTTTCTGAAACATCTACTAGAGCATAAAGCAAAACTGAGAAAGCTCTCATTTTAGATAGAAGAAAGATTGGATTGGAATGGATGGAACTAATATAGAAGAAATTACGGTTATTCCATTTGCTTTGAAAAATACCAGTTTCATCAGCATCAGGGAAATATTGAGAAGAGCCACTAAAAGCAAAGAGGCAAGAGGTTTTTTTGATCCGGCAAGTAGACAAGACCCTAATGTAATGGTAAGCACTATCATAAATCAAAGTGCAGATTTTTAGAATATCTGACTAACACTGTTAGATTTAATGTGCATTTATCTTTTCAGAACTTCTGCAATGAATTGAATATTCAGCATTTTGCATGAAGCTGTGGGAGTAACTGGGCACAGAGGAATTTATTCTCTTCATCTGTTGGTCATTGGGAGCCCAAAAGGGCTGAATTAAATGTTTAAAGAATTTGATCTTGGTAAATTTATGTAATAGATTCATACACAGACTGAAATTCAGATATCGAGAATTACTTAAATGTTTCAGAACAGTTTTCAGCCATTAAAAAATATCAAATAGTTATTTTGAATAATCTTTGAGTGGAATTCTTGTTTACTAGTTAGTAACAATAGCAACAACAAAAAACACAGATTAAAGACATTTGACATATAAAATTCCAAATCACTCATTTTCAGAAATTTCTCAGTGAAGACAAATGTAAATTCTATGGTTCCTGAGTTTCAAGTAGTCTAGGAAAATCGACCCCATTAAATTAAATCTATTTTTTTCCTTTGAGAGCTCAAGGCAATATACATAGTAGGATTCTAGAATAGTATTTGTCCAACATGGAAAAGTGAAGAGATCTCAACAGATGATGATGTGTTTAGAAAAATATTAGAATGTGCAGAAATGGATAAGCTAACTCTTACAATTAAGGAAAAGAAAGAAACTGAATACTTTCCCACTTGGCACTTATTTTATAAATGGCTAGCTGACAAAAACAGGAGCTAGAACAGGAAAATATACGGAAGGATCATTGATATAAGGAAGATATGTTAACTTTGTTAAACAATCGTCATCATCATCATCATTATTGATATTAATGCAAGGAATATTGTGAATACCATGATTATTATTTCCTTGAATGATTTGTACCCAGACAACAGACTGTTCAATTGAAATGGGAATTTTTGTATGTAATAAAATAAAATAAAAACTTTAATATACATAGTAGGATTTTCTGCATTTTATTTCCACAACAATAATCCTGATATTTCTTTAGAACTTTTTGATCATTCACTTTCAGTTCAGGAAGGTGCTTTCAATATATATTTCAAAATATAAAACAATTCTTATATATGGAGGTGCAAGAGCAAGGTAATTGCCTGAATTCTGCTACTTCCATGGCTTCTTTTTAATTTTAGTTAGGTCCCCAAAGAAGACATAATGAAGGAACTTCTCCAGAGGCTTTTATTGATCAAGAATCATGGGTAGCAGGGAATATAAAAGAGTATAAAAGAGCAGTGTTCAAGAAAAAACATAATACCACAATTATTGTCAACTTCAATGCTTTAAAACACCAAAAGAAATTCTAAAAATCTATGAGAATGATATAGATTAAGAAAATGCCATTTCATAAGTGAAGGCAAATTTCAGTATACTATACACATCTTTGTTTACTTCCAGGGAACCAGAGACAGATATAGGGACAAACTTTGATTGATGACTGAATTTAGTCTTTAACTGCCTAATGAAGGAAGGAATATGGGAAAGTAGAGGAAGCAGTTCTACCCCGGCATTTTAATACTGTCTCATTTGTTACAACATTATGGGCTTTTAAAGTCTTAAATATTGATCTAAAGTTTGATACAATGCAGTTATTGGTGGTGATGACTCATGTGTTGTTTTTATTGTGTGAATGCAGGCTGACAGCGACAAGCTCTTTGCTAAATGTCAATTTGTCTAATTAGCACTGGCCTGGCTGCTGTCCCATTTGACTATGGCAGACCTGACAATACTTCAAAGCAGAAGGAAAACTCAAAAGCATTACATGGGAGGCATTGTTCTAATTGTTCTCATATGTTATTTTTTTTAATGAATTACTGAATTCAGGAATTCAAGAAGAGTGAGATGTCATTAGAAGTGCATTTAAAATAGCAAGGAAAAAATAAAACTAATTAGGTTTTCCATACAATTTGGTTACTTGGGATTTATTCCACCCAATGTCACAAGGAAATTGCTAATACTGGGGGGACAATGTGTGATTCTCTGTGACTGGAAGATTTATAAATTTATTTTTTCATTAAAGTTTTTTGTTTATCCATCTGATTATTACTAATCCCATTTTTCCTTCCGCATTTAAAAAAAGACTTGTGGTTGTGGTTGTAATTTTATCAATTTGTGGTTGTAATAATTGAAGGTTGGAAGGATGATATTCATATGACCATGGCCAAGTACAGGTATTTTAAGAGATAAAGATAGCATACATCAAATTCAATTAGTGAAAGAGAATGACTGGCGAAAAAAAATGCCATGGTTTTATGGCCAAGTTATTATATGACAGCACAAAGTAGGCTGAATACATGAAAAGTTACATTTGTAGGACACAAAATTCTCTTTTGTGGATTAGAAGTGACCTATTCATACATCAGTGGAAACAAAAGGGTGCGGGGGACAAAATACAAACTCTTAAGTATTTTGGTTAGAAAATCAGATCAAAAAGCTCACTTTACTTTGTATTGATGTTTCTCCATTGTATATCATAGGATAAATCAACTAAAAGTAATACTTTATTTCTTTTTCCCTGGTAATTGGATGACCTCCCTTCTGAAGTGGTGAAAGCTGCCAAATTCAGGCAGATTGAATTATCTTTTAAAGTTGATGGTGGGGGACAATTAATCTTGCCACCTCTGACTTTCTCAGTTCCACTGCTTTGGAACTGACATGAATTCTGCCATGTTCCTGCTTCATCTTTGATAACTAAATAACATAATGACAGAGTTCCTTGACAGTCTTCTAATCCAACCCCCTCAAACAAGAAAACCTATACCATTTCAGACAAAGACATGGATAGACAGAATAGATGAAAACTGAAGCTGTATAACTTTGTTATGTATGCCTGTTTGTGTAGCGATACAGCGAAACTAAGCAATAGGGGTAGTGCAATTTATGTCAACAAATTTTCCTTTGATTCAAGAGTGGAAGAATGTATGTTAACACAAGCATGAGAAAGTGCCATGATAACAAATCAGGAGCTGGAAGAATTGGTATATGACTCCATCTAAATCAGCTAATTAATTCTACATTAGTTTGAGTGTTGAAACCATTGACAAGGGTAATGTCCTGGGCCAGCAATTCCAAGTGCAAGAGGTCACTCTTAGAGAAAACCTTTTATGGGAGTTATAAATTTCACCCAGAGTACGAAATATAAAGTGAATGCAAATACATTCAAACTGGGTTGGATATCCACTTGTAGAGATAGGAATTGCTTCATTGAAAGCTAATTGATATATTGCTCCAAATCACCTCACACGATGCCTTCATACAGAACAACTGACTTTTTCTTTGCTTTGAGGATGATTGGGCATTTTCCCAAATAAATGAAATTCCATAAAAGTTTCCAGCTAAACAAACGTTTAGCTATACAATTTGGGATAAGCACCCTTTGAAGGGTGTGGGAGTATGAATGGATTTCCAGAGGAAAAATTGCAGACTACAGGAACCAGGAGCATTACTCAGGTGACCCTGAAGCCACAGATAAACCTCCAAGTGCTTCAACGACCCTCTAAAAGGATGCAAATGCAAGGAATATAAATTCTTCCATTCCCCACTATCCTGTCAGAGCTGAAGAAGCTTCTTGGATGAGAAGTGAAATGTCTTCAAAAGAAAAAAAACAAGAAAGTCAAGTTGCCTCTTGAAAAAGCACCTTTGAGACTCACAAAAGTTTGCAATGTTGATGCCCTAGTGATTTCCTTGTTGCCATATAAGCTCCATGTTGCTCACCTCTAAAGTAGAATCATTTTAAAGTGCATTTCAAGGGAGAAAAATGTAGAACCAACTTTTAAAAATATACAGGCACAAATAAAAGTGTCTTAATTCAATTAAAAAAACATTATTAATGGACCATTCTGATGGTTCTAAAGCCAATGAACCCAAATATCCATTGACATGATGAACTGCTTAATTTTCAAATTGACAGCGTGCTCTATAGCACAGCAGATAAGTTTGGACTCCGTTCACATAATTTCAAAACAATCCATGGGTCTTTATTGTGTGCCCTACAGAAAAAGTGCACCCATAGTAAAAGAAGTAGAAGTGATGTGTATTTATCGTATACCTCTAGCTGACATGGATCTTCTTAGTTGTTCTTTTGTTGTTGAAAATGGAGTCATTTTCTCTCCATTCTGGGTTGTTCCAATGAACTGATGAAGGACGGCCATTGAATTACAATTGTACCTGTGCAGAATGCAGCAGTCGAATCAGTGGTAGGATTCAGCTGGCCCACACTTATTTGGGAGAACCGGTTGTCAACTTTCTAAGCAGTTCAGAGAACCAGTTGTTGGAAGAAATCTCCTTTTGTTTTTTTCCACTTTCCAGTGCTAATCCTGTAAGGAAGGCAGGAAGGAAACATTGTTGTTTCTAGCCTAATCTTGATTGCCCTACTTATAGAAACTGCCTCTCCAATTAACCCTTATTACATTGTAACAGCTAAGGTGAAGTATCCATAGATGTGATTGACATTGAATTGGCCACACCCATACGGTCACATGACCACCAAACCACACCTACCCAGCTGATCATTAGGGCAGAGAACCGGTTGTTAAATTATTTGAATCCCACCACTGAGCTGATTGCACGTTAGATGATCTCTCTGACAGTCATGTTTAACTCATAGCCAGTAATTCAGGATGGAAGAATGATATGCAAACAATTTGATACAGAAACTGTCTTGCTGATACAATGGCAGGAGAATAAACCTGACTAACCTGAGAGATTGGAGGATGAAGATGAGTGCTGATTCAGGATGGATTTATCAACTATAGCTGCTGAAAATTGCCTCTTGCAGAGCAGGATGAGAAAAGGTTTGAAATACTATGTGAAGACCACTGAAAAAAGAATGTGGAGGATTGTAGGATCCTATCCAGAGGTGGAAAGTTGATATTTTGTGGGATCTCATTACAGAAGAAAGTCAAAAAGACAAAGTACCGAAAACCTAGTCAAGAATGATAAATGCCCTTGTTTAGCTTGAAGAGGATAGGAGATTATAAATTATTACCAGCTGTACAGACATATAGCCATCCTTAACCCAACTATATTACAAACAGAGAAATAGTTAACTATTAAAAATGCTTGAACAGGGACTTATTAATTAAGATATTGTTTACTGACCACATCTCAAAACTGTAGGAAGATGGGGGCTGAAATATCAAGAGATGTTTGTTTAAATGCCTTAGCTTAAATACAATTTAAAGAAAGAAGCTTTTATCTTCTTACAAATAAATGTGGTGGGGGGGGGGGTCAAAACAACGGTGTGCCTGATTATTTCAGAGAACCATAGCATCAATAAAAGAACGTTCCTTTAAAAATTACTGGAATACCGGATAAATCCGTGATGCCCCCAAAAAAACATATTATAAAATTACCTGTACTTTTAAAACATAAATGAGTAATTGAATGCATTAATCAAATAAATCAGTTGTAATGTAATTCATTACATTAGTCTCATGCTACGTTGTAAATCTGAAACTAATCAAGGCATAATCGGTGATTTAAAAAATCGGTTCTGATCTACACCCGAGAGAAGAATATCAAATTTCAGCCCTTCCTAATTATACTCCCAGCTTTTACACACTTAAATCATTCTAAAATTTTAAGCATACATTAAAATGTCATATCTGCCACTGCAGTGGCTGCTGGAAAGCCATTTTGGCTGCCATCTTGACATTTGTTGACAGCCTCCTCCCTCAAGGATGTTTCTGAAAGAAGTAGTTCCTTTGCTTGTATCAGCATTTTTACAGACGCTTGTAATGCCAATAAAATAACATAGCATGATCTGTTTAGCTCTTCTGCTTCAGATATCTTCAAATTTCATTTGTTGTTATTGTTATCATATACTTTGAATATACTGTACTTGTTTTCTCACATCTTCTAAAAATGGATAAATCATACATTTTGTCATGCCATGTATCATTAATATGGCACCAGTTCCCCTTATCTTTCTTTATTTACAATATTTATTTACTGCCTAATTTTAATTTTCACGCAGCTAAGAATGTTAAGAATAAATATAATTATGTAATGTAGCAATAATATACATTAATTTTAATTGATACATTGCAATATTAAAGCTAATTTTCAAGTTATTAAAGCTAATTGAAACCACACATTAAAATCCTATGTTCTGTTAAGTATTTAAACATACAAGTTATCACCTTACAAGAAAGTTTTTTGAGGTAAGTAATAATATTATAATGATTAAACAGAATTAAATGTATTTAAGTAAGCAGAATGTACATTTTTCCTTACATTATTTGTATATATTAGTTCTTTAGGTTCCAGCCAGTAGTAATGAGTTCAATATTCTTTTGTGGACAGATAAGGGATTATAAACAAAGATGAATGTATAGGTATAGGGTTTCCTGCCTAGGCAGGGGGTTGGACTAGAAGACCTCCAATTTCCCTTTCAACTCTGCTATTGTATTGTAAATATATTTTTAATTGCTTCTTTTAATTATGAAGAAGTGCCTAAGTATTACCTTCTTCCGACTTTGGAACAGTGTCTCATGAAGTATAACATCCCTTTGTCCATCAACTCTGTAAACGGCTGTTGATTCAGAAACTGACCAGTTCTGAGATGGTTCTAATTTTGACTCTTGATAGGACTGTGTTTCTGAAAGTACAACCCATAATCCAGAGGAGGTTCTGGACTCACAGCCCTTGTTAGCAGAACAGGGGAAGGCATCAAATTTCTTTGTTCAGTTTCCAAGTAAGCTGTGGCTTCTAAATTGGACTATTGCAACACACTCTACTTGGGTTGCCCTCAAGGACTACTTAAAAACTTTAACTGGTGCAGAATGCCGTTGCCCAGTTCTGTGTATCAAAGGAGAATTCATCATCAAATTAATCTAAATGTGAACAGAGTAAATCATTTCTTTTTTTGGCAAATTTCCACTTTTTGGTTAAGGTAAGAGAAAGCCAAATACTCCAAGAAAAACAATGTGTGGTCTACACACATTGTATACAGACACACACATACACACACACACACACAAACACACAAACACTGCCATTACAGGTACTCCTCAATTTACAACACTTCATTTACTGAAGTTACAACAGCACTAAAAAAAGTTACTTATGATTAGTCTTTGCACTTATGACTGACACAATATCCCCGGAGTCATGTGACCAAAATTTGGGCATTTGGCCTGTATTTATGATGGTTGCCAAATCTTTGTATCATCTAAACACCATATACAACCTTTCCAGCCAGCTTCCAACAAATAAAGTCAATGAAAGAAGCCAGATTCACTTAATGACTGGATGATTACGTTAATAACTGCTAACTGTTAAGGACTACCTGTACAGGTGAAAGTCTTTCCAACTCAAAGCTTGTCCCAAATGTGCTTTTTCAAGAGGCAACTGAGCTTTCTGGATTTTTTGAAGATGTTTCACTTCTCATCCAAGAAGTTTCTTCAGATGTGGCTGGATGGTGGGGAATGGAAGGATTTATACTCCTTGCAGACAAACGGTAATTTGCATTCTTCTAGAGTCATTTAGACCTCCTGGAGGTTTATCTGTGTCATCAGAGTCACCTGAGTAGTGCAAATGAGTGTGGAGCCTTCTTGGAACTGTTGAAAGGACTATGTTGGTGATAGATGGAACAGAGCCAAGGTGGCGCAGTGGTTAAATGCAGCACTGCAGGCTACTGCTAGATCAGCAGGTCAGCGGTTCAAATCTCACCGGCTCAGGGTTGACTCAGCCTTCCATCCTTCCGAGGTGGGTAAAATGAGGACCCAGATTGTTGGGGGCAATATGCTGACTCTCTGTAAACCGCTTAGAGAGGCCTGAAAGGCCTATGAAGCGGTATATAAGTCTACTGCTATTGCTATTGCTATAGATGGTGTTATATTCCTCCCCCTCTGCTGAAAAAGCACCTTTGGGACAACCATGACCTGGATGACTGACAATCTCCATAGATATTCAACTCAAAGCTTGTTTCACTAATACAATTAATGATCAACTACTGATCTTTATTCATACTTTTCTAAATGTAAGCATGGAATCCAGAATACACTGGTATTCAACAATGAACATCTGTCATAGTTTACTACTTCTTTTCCATAGAAAATGTTGTTGCATTCGTCAGGTGGAGCATGAACTTTGTTACCATACTTTTGTGGGCCACCAGCCATATTTGGTGATCTTCCAGTTGTTTGACAACTTGTAGTCCTCTTAGAATAGTAATTGTCTTCAGTGTTCCACCAGAATTATCTGGTATACTGAGAAACATGATGATATATGGAACAATATATGTGGCTGGAACAAATGTTTCGAATAATTAAGAATGAAATCGTGATGGGTAAAGTAGAAAAGAAATCCACCACTTTGTATGCAAATGCCAACATTTATTTTTTAAAAAAAATACTACCTCTTCTGCCACTGAGGAAAAACTATTCTATTAACCATTGAAACCAGAACTTAAAAACTCTTTATAGCAGAACTCTTCGTGTTCCCATTCTTGTGACAACCACCTTAATTAATATTCAGTTGGATACTGCAGCAGGAAAGAGAGCTCAAAGCTGGATGAATGTGTCTCATCCCACATCCAAAGGTAGACTAGAATGTTATTTACTATTAATCTTCTCATCGTTCCTAACACCCATCTCCTCCCACTTATGACTGTATGACTGTAACTTTGTTGCTTGTATCCTTACAATTTATATTGTTTCTTAGTATGATTTGATTGCTTATTTGTACCCTATGACTATCATTAAGTGTTGTGCTTTATGATTCTTGACGAATGTATTTTATTCTCTTTATGTACACTGAGAGCATATGCACCAAAGACAAATTCCTTGAGTGTTCAATCATACTTGGCCAATAAAGTATTCTATTCTATTCTATTCTATTCTATTCTAGTCTAGTCTATTCTAGTCTAGTCTAGTCTAGTCTATATCATTCCATTCCATTCCATTATTTTCCTGCTCAGAGCAAAGATCAAGATAGTGACTCTCTCATTCAGTATAAACTGAAGTGCTGAAACAATTTAGCCAGCCCAGGGAAAGTTGCATAGTGCACAGTTCCTTCTTTCTAAATTTGCTACCATCTTCTACCATTTACCACCCAAGATGTCCACCACCTTAGAGTCTCTAATAACATACTTGTCCTGCTATCCCACATTCATATTTGTAGTCTTAGCCAGCAGCTGAAACAAGAGATGCTTCATTTCCCCAACATGTAGTGTACAATTGTTCAGTTCTTTGTAACTCAATGACTCATAACATGTGTAGGCTGATTGACTGAATCATTTAGGCCCAATTAACAAGTTATTAACAGGTTATGTTTGCATTGTGGCTGTCAATGACAAGGATGCAATTACAATGCCATATTTACAAATGGCCAAAATCATGCTGGTAACCCTTAACAGACATAAATGGTTGACCATGCAGTTTTATATCATTGCTGCCTGTGTTCTATTTTCTATCACTGAGATAAACTCATGAGTGTTGCCTTCCTCCAGGCAGAAACACAAGCTGAAAACTCCCACCAAAATATACACAATGACTTGAACCTCTGATCCAACTGGGACATAAAAAGAATTTAAATGCTGAGCTAAACAAAGTGTTTGTAATTTGAATTGGTGAACTCAATGGCTAATTATCACAATTTCTCATAAACATTGAATCCATCATCACCATATGTTGGTACCATAATTCCCAGAAATTCTTTAGATATACTGGTTGTCCCAATACATCTGTAGGGCATCAGACAGAGGAAGGTCACTTCAGAATATTCTTTGTTCTAAAACAATATATATTTAATATATAAAACAATTATATTATTTTAATATAAAAGCCTTCATTAAAACAATATTTTAAAAACACAAAGTTGATAAAGTTGAGAAAATGGCAGAAGGGGCTCTATTAACCCACCAACCACCACTTGGCATTCTTAGACACCCATCCCCATGCCAGCTGGCAGAGCAGCTCTTGACACTCTTCTAGAAGGCCAGGAGAATAGGGACCATCTCGCTTTTGGGTGCAAGGTGTTCCATACGGCAGGAGCTAAGACAGAGAAGACTATCTTCCTAGACCCCAACATCAAAATTCTTTAAGTCATGGTGACTGCAATGTACTCTCCCTGATTGACCAATTTGTCCTATATCAGACTCTTCCTTAAAATCTGACTGCTTCCACATGACTCTCTTCTTCTTGTGCCATATCCATCGTTGGACATTGGCAATCATGTTAGCGATCCTATATTTATTAACAGCCGCACAAAAAAGTGCTCCTGTGGTTTGTCCAAGCCATTACCTTAGATTTTGAAGCCATGATGTTTTTCTTCTGCCTGGATGTCATTTCTCTTCAATCTTTCCCTGGAGGATTACGTGAAGTATGACATATTTTTCCGGGTGTCGCATTACATGTCCAAAATATTTTAACTTTTGCTTTTTAATGATTTAGATGATTTCTCTTGGCATTTCCCTAGCAGAATGACTCTGCATGAAACAAATACTACATATATACACCATTTGAAAAGAAAAGAGAGAAATTGCCTTTAAGAGATTTAGAAAAGTTGAAATCTAAAATTGCTTAGTTATCCCTGTCAGCTTCCCTTCCAGTTACAAATTACACCTTCTGCCAAACCCGTCAATCCAGTGTCCAATAAACTGGATGGGTGTCCACGAGCAGACAACCATTTTCAAGGTTGGGAAAAGGGAGAAACCTGACCTGCCTTATAATCAATCTCAGACTGTTCTACCTGACAAGAAAATCATCAATGCAGCTAAAGGAATTGGATAAATGGAGAACAGACCAGATACAAGTCTAGCAGAAATTATATTCAGAGTTATTTGAAGGATCCAGATTGATTTATTTGGAACATCCATATAGCTTGAAAACTGCTGGGGTCGGCATGTTCTAGAAACCATGTTAAGAGCAAAAAAAAGAGAGAGAGACGTGGTAGCTCAGTGGTTAGAATGCAGCACTGCAGGCTACTCCTGCTGACTGCCACTTGCCAGCTTCCTGTAATTTGGCAGTTTGAATCTCACCTGGCTCAAGGTTGACTCAGTCTTCCATCCATCTATGGTGGGTAAAATGAAAACCCAGATTGTTGGAGGCAATATGCTGACTCTATAAACTGCTTAGAGAGAGCTGTAAAGCACTGTGAAGTGGTATATAAGTCTAAGTGCTATTGCAATTACAGTTTCAACTTTCTGGTCTAAATAATCCTCTCCAACAGTATGACTACAATACTTCTATTTGACTGTTCCCTATCAAGTGGTATATAAGTCTAAGTCCTATTAGTGCGTGTGTTTTTTAATAAGAGTAGTAAAGCTGAGTATTTTTTCCTGTAAAAGTTCCTTGAGACATTTCCTGTAAAAACTAAAATAATTTCAGTTTTATTAAATTGTTTGCATATATATTTTTAAATAAACAATTTCATAAAACTGACCTTCATGCATGCCAGGTGAAGCCTGCATTGTTCAGGCAGGAGGAAGGTAACTGGGGGAGAAATTTAGTTCAAAAGAAAAAAATGAACAAAGCTACCACGAGGGAAAAGTGATGTCTGAAGATTAATTGGGATTTACAAAAGCTTTTCAATACATACAATTCTTGTTTTTTTAATGTTCAAATAGTTCTATGGTACTTTCTTTTTGGTAGTGGTTTGTTAGGAATTGAAGAAGAGAAAGAAATGAGGCAACCCAATTTGCATGCAGTAAATGTTTTCCTCCTCTCCAATAGAAAAAACAGTTATCTGAGAATTGAAGTTATCACTGAGAAAGAGGCTATTTTGTAGCAGAGGGTAAATTCAAAGATGATTAACTAAGCAGGCAGTAATCATAGTAGCAAAGCAGTTGGTTCAGTTTGTGGTCATTTTGAAAAGTATGTTACTCTAAAGCCCAAGGACTGCCTTCAGTTACACACAGTTACATACCCACTTCATAGATCCTTAGTGGGAAATGTCAGAAAGTGAATCTGGGACCAACTGGCTTCTGCACACCAAAAATTCTTCTGCTGCTGAGCTATGTCTATCCGTTATTCCATAAGGGTTAGAAAACATCGTATTCAGGTATGAGTGTTCCAGTGATGTAGCTGAAAATTGAAAGGTTAAATAGTCAGTAAATTATTTAATAACAGCAAAACTGAGCCATACGTGTCCATGTTCATTTTCAGTGTGGTAGAAATTTCTCCTCTTAGAAAAATGTTAACTAACAGTCTTATGTTATTGTTATAATTACTGTAACTACTTGTAACTGCTATATTTCTACAAAGTTTTCTTCCAACAGCTTAAAATAGTGTGTGTAGTACTGCCTTATCCAATAGTAGCAGCAGGCCACAAGATAAAATCTTTACTAAAGTTATTCAGTGAGGATTTGGACCCTAGGCCTTTCTGGTTCTATATTCATATTGCTCTGGCATTGTTTAATTTAAAAAAAAAACCTATGTGGATTTGATATTAAGAGGACAAGTGGATAACAGAAAACGAAAACTTTAAAATAAATCAGCAAACTTTTTAACAAGAGCTGAAAGAAAGAGAAGAGGAAGAAAAAGAGGAAGAGCAAAAACACACACATACAAGGAAACAGGTATTTTTCAGCATTCCTGAAAATACAGTATTTCCAAAATCTAATTCTGCAACAGAGAGCTGTGATTTTAAAAATTATGGCAGCGACTTAAAAAAAAACAGGTGCAGAAAAACAGGATTAAAAAGGGTGGTGATAAGAAGTAACAGAAAAAGAGGACACCAGAACTTTTAGTTGTACCACCAATTTTGTCTCTCTCAGAAATATGGGTGAATGTCTATGGAGGAGATTCAAGAGCCACGGTGGTGCAGTGGCTATAGTGCAGTACTGCAAGGTACTTCTTCTGATCACCAGCTGCCAGCAGTTTGGCAGATCGAATCTCACCAGGCTCAAGGTTGACTCAGCCTTCCATCCTTCTGAGGTGGGTAAAATGAGGTCCCAGATTGTTGGGAGCAATATGCTGACTGTAAACCACCTACAGAGGTCTGTAAAGCACTATGAAGCAGTATATAAGTCTAAGTGCTATTGCTATTGCTTTTGAAATAAATTGAAACACTGGGAGAAAATGCAGAATGCATTTCTCCCCATGAAGCTTGAAAGCTACCAGTCAATTATCTATTGAAGAGAATTTCTATTTCTGGTCACACTCTTTAAAAGTTTTAGCACTGCATGTTCTGGAAAAAAAATGTCCAAAGGAGCAACAAATGCATTATTTACATCCTGCTGGGAAGAAATCTCTTTCAAGCTCTTGTCCTCCAGATGAACAAAAAAATCTCAGTGAGATTTAGGTGGCAACTTTTCACCTTCCCCTCTCTGTGGTCTTCAGTTAAATATCGTATAATGTAACTGTAACAAGCACATCATCTTTCCAGGGCAATATTCCATATATTCATTATTTCTAATCTAATGTACACATGGATAAAATAAGGAATATTGGCTCATATGTTACAAATTTAGTACTTCTTAGGACTTGACTCTTTTAATATGTTTCCTTCTGTGCCCTTTTTTAAACTAATATATTCAAGCAAGAACAGGATCTTATACTGAATGTATTTTAAAGCTGACCTATCACTCATCAGCAAATGGACAGCACTGAGAATAAACCATTGTAAGGGGTGCTGTAAAAACAGCTTTTAAATTCTACCTTTACTATTCTGTGTTATAGTTATTGTCTTAAAAGTATTTTTGTCTTTTCCCTCATTAATTGCAAATACAGTGCTGATAATAATCTCAAAATTAAGATAATAGAGTCTACAGATTTGAACCTCTGACTAAGCCTTGAGAAACCAATGCACTGGAAAATCCACATAGCATTGATTTTCTTTCTCTCAAAATGAGGGCATCAAAGAAACTTTAGAAATTTATCATTTTAGCAACAAATGCTCAGTGGATAATGGATAATTTTTCTCTCTCCAATTCCTTCTGATTAAAACATAGTCAAATCAATTGGAGAGAAGTAAGATGTTATTTTTTCCAAAAGGTAAAAAAAAATCGAGTGGCATATTCTAGACTGCCATCTGATAGATATTTCTTTAACAAATGACTCTGCTCCTATCCTACAAACCTCATTTATCCACGTTGCCTAGAATGCTAGGACATCTAGATAATCAGACAGGTGAAAGGATAGATTGTGTTACACAGAATTTGCTGTAATATTAAGGAAGAGGACTGAGTAACCTATAAATCCTGACTTATCCTTTGACAATGGTCCTTTTTTGTGGACATTAGAGAAAGGAAATTTTGTATTGTTTCCTCCAAAAGAAATGCTGGATTCCTTCCCTCCCTCCCTCCCTCCCTCCCTCCCTCCCTCCCTCCTTCCTTCCTTCCTTCCTTCCTTCCTTCCTTCCTTCCTTCCTTCCTTGAATTTGCTGATTTGAAGGAAAAGCAAGTTGTGTGGTAGTAGAATATAACTTTTCAGACCTTTTCATACTTCTCTTGTGGCACCTTGAATACTTGAAGTCTTTGTGTGCATAAGTAATTCATGGAAGTTTAAGCACAATTTCCAAAGAAGACCCAATTCTACATTTTTAAAAAAGTTATGTAGAGCTTAACCTGTATGTAAAGGAATTTCTATGCTTTCAGAAAAGTATCTAAGGAACTCAAATGTATTTTTGGTATTTTTATACCAACGTATTCTAAAGCAGTTCCTAGTGGAGATTGTCTCCATAAATGTATGGCTATATTTCCATTTTTAAAATAGCCAAGTTATAATAGGTATTAGTTCCTTATTGTCTTTCTCACACATATACAGACAAAAATATGAGCAAAGTGTTGTTTTCATTTCCATCTTGAGTCAACCCAATTGGTTTGGATTGCATTACTAACACATTTTTGATAAAGTACAGATGAACTAGGAATAAAATGTTGCATTAATTGTTTCTGAACTTTAGGGCAAAATCATTGATACCCAAGTCAGCGCTCCAAGCTGCTGTGGCTACCACTCTGACTCTAAAACTTGGAAAAGTGTGTTTGTTTCCTCTTGTCTGCATTTTTGTTCCTCTCTCCTTCCCTGCTCCCTGCTTTCTCATTCACATTGAACTCAGGATTGAGATTGTAGGCATATCTGCCTCTTTAATCTTATTTGAATTCATCAGAGATGCAATAGATCTAGTTTGCATTTTTAAAAAGTGTCAGTGGGACCATGATAATGCATCTCAAATGGTGAAAGTTTGAATCTTAATTGATGCTTTTGGACCCAGTCTTCTGCTACTAATAAAGCACCAAGGGGTGTAAACCAAAAAGGAGGAGGAAAGGGAAGTCACTGAAGAATTTAAAAGGGATTTGTGCTAATTCCTTCAAGACGTCCCTGTGTGATGTTTCCTTGTCAATAGGAGATTAGATCTGAGAGTGGATTTAAACAAAGAGTTGGCTCATCACATCCATTGTTAATCCTCTATCTATTCCCACATTAAGCATTAATACAGGAATACAACATACACATGCATATATATGTTCGCACAGCCCTGCAGAAGAGTTCTCATTACCACACTCTCCTTTTTTAAACACAAAGACATTAAGGTGCACAACAAAAATCAGAGCTTCCCTGGTTTCTTTATTCTCAGAAAGGCAGGGGAGAACTGAAAATGTCACTTCAAGATCATACAGCTAACATGTTCCCTAGTGCAAGCAGAGATCTCTCAAGCTATGCTAGTTTAATCGTCTGCAGCACTACTGTTATAAGGACTAAGTGGAATGTTGGAAAGATGTGATACTACTGCTTCAATGAAGGATTTCTATCTACTCTAACTGTTGTATCTCCTATTAGTCTCTGCCTTGCTCACTTCCTCCTCAAAGCTTTAGTCATATATTGGCCTTTCAGAGAAAACCTATTTGTCCTGGCCTGATAAGCATCTTACACAAAGATGTTTCCTAGTTCCAGAAAGTTAAGATGTTTGAAGTTTACATACCACCATAGCTACAATAATCTTTTTTTAAAATTACTGGACTCCTAGTCATTGTGGAGATAGTATAGCTAACTAATGACATGAAGATATTGGTCCAATATCTGAAACTGATGGAGCTGCAAAACTCTCAGACTTAGCTGTCCTTCAACCTAATATTATTTTTGGATCTTCTCTGAAGACTGAATTACAAGTTATGTCTGTAGCCCCCTCTTTGTTTTATTTTAACAAACTACAGGTGAGCAAGAAACTTTCCCACTCTAAAGGCAAAGGCAACATGCTGGAAGAGCAGATTTACTTCACTCCTAACTAGGCTCAGAATAGGAATGCTTTCCTTTTGCATAGCTATCAACTTCAGGGGAAAAAATTGCCATTCATTGCTGCATTTTCATTCTGAAGTCAATCAGAGAGTGAAGAGATAAGTTTAAACAAACAAAAACTAAAGCTGCAGGTCATGCATTAAGCATGATGTATAATTTGGTCCTAAAGCATTGTTGCTTGTTTCTGCAATTTTTAAATCCTGCAGACTCTGACAAATGTTTACTGCAATGAGAAATTATACATGATTTAATACCTATCTAGGATTGTGGTACTCATAAGGCAAAGAATGTTCAATTTAAGATGTGGCAAGGTCACTGACTTAAATAGCTTTAAGTATGAATCTAATACAAATAGAGAGGAAGCATACATCAATTTCAAAAACATGCCATTAGCAAACTAGCTAAACAACACCTGCATGTTGGGAGGTAGTATATTGTGATTAGTTGCTGACCTAGGATTACTTGCTTTCTTCTCTGTTCTGAAGTTTCTAAGAAGTATTTGGTTGATCACTGCTAGAAACAAGATACCAGAGGTGATGAATGCTTGATCAGATCCAGGATCTGATTCTCTGAACAATCTTACATAGTTTGAAGATAATTGAAGCAGGTCCTTGAAGTGTATTTTAAGAACAGCTGCCCTAACAATTACAATTAAGAAAAGCTGCCATCTGTTGCTAAAAAAAATTAGCCACAATCCAGACTTTCATTCCCCCTGCAGTAAGTATAATGTTGTAGCCTGACTGTTAAGAAGCACACCATTTAAACTATAGCCAGAAACAAACACACCAAGACACTTGTTAAAATTAAACTGCCATGTAAATCTGGCTCTTAGGGACCTAAGGCCAGTTACAGATGAGAACAGTAGAATTCCCTGAAAAAAGTGGATAGTGAAATTAGTCCCCTTTCATCAATATGCCTGCAAGAACACAACATAGGAATCATTTCTATTGGAAGATGGGGTCAGTGATAGAAGAAGCAAAAACATTGACAAAGAACATAGATGAAACAAATATACTAACCCAATAAATATTCTGAAGACAGAATAGGGACATTTCACTTCTACATTAACTTCTTATTCGTTCCTTGCCCAATTCCAAGAAATCCTGTGTGAAGTCCAAGAGTTTAGTAGAAATAGCATCTTTTCCTGCACATGATTGAAAAGGCCCTCATATAAATGCTCCCTAAATCTAAAGTCAAAAGGTTGGCCATCAGAACCTTTTCAGCAGGGGCCCTAACTATGGAATGCCCTGGAGACATTTGCCTACTACCAGGCTTTTAAAGACCTTCTTTTAAAAAACAGGTAAAAAGGTAGAGGTATCCCCTATCCAGAGGGACGCAGTTGCTCAGTGGCTAAGATACTGAGCCTAACGATCAGAAAGGTTGGCAGTTCTGCTGTTCGAATTCCTACTGCTGTGTAACAGAGTGAGCTCCCGTTACTTATCCCAGCTTCTGCCAACCTAGCAGTTCAAAAGAAAGTAAATATGCAAGTAGAAAAATAGGAACCATCTTTGGTGGGAAAGTAATAGCGTTCTGTGTCCCTTCAGCATTTAGTCATGCCGGCCACATGACCATGAAGACGTCTTCGCACAGTGCTGGCTCTTCGGTTTTGAAACAGTGATGAGCACCACCCCCTAGATTTGGGAACGACTAGCACCTATGTGCGAGGAGAAACTTCACTTTTACCTTTATCCCCTATCCAGTCTCATTCATCTCTAGGGGGCAGTGTTTATCTCCCTTTCCTAGCTGAGGCAGCCAGCATTCTCCGAAGACATTGCCATGGTCATAACTATAAAGCCCAATCACACAAAACTCTGTAAATTTCCCACAAAAGTGGTACCTATTAATCACCTTGCATGCTTTCAAACTGCTTGGTTGGCAGGAGCAAGAATAGGAGCTCACCCCATTACACAATGCTTTGAGTCTTGAACTGCCAAACTTTCAGTCAACAAGCCCAGGATCTTAACCGCTAGCTTTCATCTTTTTTAAAATTAAAAGTGCTTTTAACTTATAGAATGAATTGATTTTTATTCTTGCTATTTGTTTTTATTACTTTGCTGCTTATGTCTGTGGTTTCATAACAAATGTTAACACTTAATTTCTTTTTTGTTAACAGAACTCAAAAGACCTCTGTCTACTTATTGTTAATCATTTACATTTATTGGATGTGCATAAAAGTGGCAGCTTACAGGTTTTGATGATGTCCTAGCAGAGAAGCAAGAAGATAGATGAATATGAGATACCCTATAATCAGCAGAGGGAATAAAGTACTAAATCCTATGCAAGCTGTCTAACCCCAAGGATAGCAAGCACAAAATAACATAGTATAGCTTTACATTATTCAGTCTGTCAATGTATCTTGTTTACATTCTAATTCCAACATCTTTGAAGCATGGAAATCATAGCTTTGAGTGATGTAGCACTGGAATTGAAACTCTTGAAGCACTTTACTTCTAAAGATAAATGTGTTATTATTTGGCACAGCATGCATTTGGAGAATATACCTTGTAGAAGTGTGCAAGAATTCCTTTTGATTCATCTCTGAGCCATCGTGGCACAGTGGTTAGAATGCAGTATTGCAGGCAGTGGTGAGATCCTACTAGTTTAACAACTGGTTTGGTGATTGCAGGCTTTGCGATCAGTCAAACGCAGAGGTGTGTGGGCCCACTTGATCATCAGAGCAAACTAGTTCACTCCCAGATCATTGTCTGAACCAGTCCGAACTGGTAGAATCCACCCCTGATTGCAGACTAATTCTGCTGACTGCCAGCAGTTCGATTCTAACCAGCTCAAGGTTGACTCAACCTTCCATCCTTTCAAAGTCAGTAAAATGAAAACCAAGACTGTTGGAAGCAATACGCTCATTCTGTAAATTGCTTAGAGAGGACTGTAAATTACTGTGAAGTGGTATATAAATCTAAGTGCTATTGCTATTACTATTTCTGTGCCCAAAGACAACGTGGAGGCTCTTAGCTTACTTGAATGAAAACAAAAAACATTTTTTTGGCAGTCAAGAGCACAGGGAGACAGTGGCCAAAAAGATCAGGACAATGTCATTGGAGGATGTCACAACTGTAAAGGATTCTGGTTTGGAAGAGAAACTTTGCTATGGTTGTTGTCTTAAAAACACATTAATTTTATTCCAGGATTTAGTTTTATTCTATTTATTTTATTGTATTTATTATTTATTGTGTTGAAAGTTATGCTAAAGTTTATTCCAGAGCAAAAATAACACCATGATTATAAATTATATTTATATTAACAAATAGAAAACTTTTGGGTCAGGTTTTGGCTGTTACATCACTAACATTTGATGGTATTGTCCATGAAAATTTTGGGTACCAGCCTCAAAATTCTAAGTAATCTAAGCTGAAGTCAGTATTAGCAGGTACAGGAACAAACAGAATGCATAATTTTACAGTGGTTTTGTTTTTCCAGAAAGACTATTCAAGATTGGATTGTTATCTCTACTATGTTTTACAAACAGGATATACAATAATGCTGTTTTAGACATCCATTCTGACATATTTTTTCAGGACATTTATTTCCTGACAATGTGGGAGGAGATTTTCAAAATTTCCAGAATGTCAGAAGGTAAATGTAGGTAAACTGTAATATATTTTGCAATAAAGCCAGGGTGATTTATTATGAATTTTTTTTATTGCCAATCGATTTATACTGTAGATACATAATAGACATTACTACTTTAAAAATCTACAAAAAACAGCAGCTCCATATATTCCTCACTGCAACGAAATTCTCAGTGGGAGTCAAACTACTTCATGATTATTAAGTCCTTCTTTCCTTCCTTCCTTCTTTTTCTCCCAAAAGCAGATCAATTGTAGCAATCAGTACTATTTCTGAGTACGTAGAGTGTTTTCTTTTCCTACTCAACATTAAAAGAAGGAATTTAATGCAGATTTTAGACAGACATTCTTCTTTCAGTTTCTTGTCAAAAAGATGCCCCTTCTGAATGCTTCTGAACTACAATTCTCAGCTAGTCAATACAGTTGAGAAGGGGGCTGTGGTGCAGTAATGCCTGAAAAGCATAGCTTGCCCAAACCTGAGCTCTGAAGAAGGCAAGACACACTCGTTGTTCTGTCTGTCTTACAGTCGAAAGTATACTTGCTACTTTACACTACCTGAAGTGTTCTTTGCGGGGGGGGGGGAGTTCTCTTTTTAATGCTAGAAGATAAGAGCCTACATGAATCACTTCTCAATGCTCAGTTTGGATCAGAGGAGTTTTCAGCTTCAGATAATCTTAAATTATTAGAAATGATCACTTATGAGAGCACAATAACACCAACAAAACCTCTCAATTAGTCTTTATAAAAACTTGTTGTCAGTAAATCAATTTGACAGGCAAAGTGTAAATACCGAGTAAGAAAAAAAAGAATTGGAAGTCAACAGTTTGACTAAACAAAGGGAAATTGCCTTAATGTTTACACTAAAATTTCAAGTTATATATAGTATGTATGTTTTGAACTTATATATACACAACTGCATTTGTATAGGAAAATAATGAGCAAATTATTATCTTTTTGGAGTTGCAATGAGAATAGTGTTTTATTAAAACAGGTTTTCTGATATCCCAAAATGGTCATGTATTGAAGAAAAAGTTTGTGTACATATACACATACATACATACATACATACATACATACATACACACACACACATACATACATATCTGCATTCATTCATTCGTTCATTCATTTGAGGCCAACTTTTTGACATGATATATTCTTGGAAATGGATATCTATTATATAGGAATTGTTGACTGGACAATGGAAATGGATTTTCTGTGCCCTTCTTAGTGAGAGATTTGTTCCTGATCATTGTAGGATAAATTTATAACCCCCAATTATTCAGTGGATTGGAGACATTGCTGAAACTACTTAGATTTATGAACAAGTTGCTTATAGACATAGATTTTACATTGATGATTAAAATGAAGCATAGTCATCTTTTATTGGAACTGTAGCATAAAAGACTGTCTGTGTATGTGCATGTATGTAATGCATAGAGACATAGACCTGTATGAGTAGCCTACATACATATAACTTTTCTTGTTGTTGTTTCTTTTTGGTTTTCCTGTTCTGCTTAATTAAATACATAACAACACCCATCCATTCCATGATTTGACTCAAATTGATGATTGAGATTGGAAGAGAACAAAATAGTGTCTTGCTGACCAAACTCCACCTTAGTTAATTACCTGAAATCACAGAAGCAAATTGGCGAAGTGAAATGCAATACCATAGCACAGCAGGCCACACAAAGACAGTTTGATACATAGCAGGAAAAGACCATAGCCTTGCCCTCCACAATTCATAAAAGCAGTAAAGGTTTGGACAAAATATATTCTTGGAAGACATTCCCTCACTATAATATCAGAGACTTCAGTCTGTGCCAGTCATACAAAATATTAAAAGTAGGCATGACCCAAGAGTCAACTTATTTGTGAGATAGACAGCATATAAATTTAATAAATAAAATAATGAGATAAGATACGACAGCACGCTGCTGGATAGATTGCTCTTTAGCCAGTATTCAAAGTGAGAATTGCATTAAACTTCTGTTTATTTTGGAGAACTAGCGCCATTCCAATAGCACAAGAGGAAGCAAAACTGGGACTTATGACTCACCATAGCAAAGAAACTCAGACAGTTAATGAAACACAAAGTAATATTAGCCTTATTATCCCCAAAACAGCTCTGACAGTTTAATACACTGATAAATATCATTGGCCAGCTACTCAAGTCAATGGCAAACATTCCACTTGGCAATCTCCAACTATGGATTTACAATTGCAATCCTGTAAATGGACTTACATTTATTTTAATAAAATAAAATAGCCTGGTATTTTTCTTTCAGAAGCAGGAAAGAGTGGAATATCTGAAACAACTTTGGAAAGCTCTGAAGTATTCTAGAGCTGCTCAGTTTGATTTGTGACTTCAAAGCAGATTGCATTCTTCAGTTTATGAATCTTCTTGAGAAGGATAATTTACTTGAGCCTCATTGAATTCAATGACCATAGTAAAGATTTGCATTGACCTACTCTTGACCATAACGCTAAGGCTGAGGAGCAATTTAATACATAAGACATGAGTATATTTCTGCTACCTTTGGTAGAGCAATCATTATGGCCTTGGAAAAGATATTCAAATGCCTTGTTGTGTCTGTATCTACAAAGATCAGAATTGTGCAAGCTAAGGCCCTGTGATGCTCTATGGAAGTGAAAGTTGGACTTTAAAAAAGTAGGATGATGCGTTTGAACTTTGGTGTCAGAGAAGACTCTTGAGAATGTCATGGATAGCCAAAAAAGCAAACCAATGGATTATTAAACAAATCAACCTAGAATTCTCACTTGAGACACAAAGAACTAGGCTCAAATTATCATACTTCAGATACATCGTGAAGACCCAGATCTGGTAAATGCTGGATACAATGGAAGGAAAGAAGAAAAGAATGACCAATTGTGAAGTAGACAGACTTAGTTACAGTGGCAATAGATGAGACTTGAAAGAACAAGTAAGGGACAGATTGTTCTGGAGAAAATCTATATGTTTTTATCAATAGAAAAAGTGCATGAAAGACCAGCAAAAGATGTTTAGGGTTGGAAGCTAAACCATAGGAAGAACAGTTGCAGAAATTGGTTATGTGAAGCCAAATGAAGAGGAAGATGAGGGATGACCTGATAGGAATGTTCCAATATTTGAGGGGCTGCCACAAGGAAGAGGGAAGCATCATTTCTCCAAAGCACCTGAGAGAAGGACAAGAAGTAACAAACTTATCAAAGAGAAATCCAAACTGGAACTAACGATAACTTTCCTGACAGTTAGAACAATTAATGACTTGCCTCCAGAAGTTGTGGGTCCTTCAACACTGGAGATTTTCAAGGAAAGATTGAACAGCCATTTGTCTGAATTGGTATATGGTCTTTCCCACTTGAGAAAGGGGTTGGACTAGAAGACTTCCAAGGTTCCTTCCAACTTTATATGAGGATGGATACAACAAAAATGGGGTTAAATAAGAGATGCAAAGGACACCTGTATCCTTTGCATCTCTTATTTCACCTCTTTATCATGGTAAAGAGTGAAAGCTGGAAAAGAATAACATCCCCTTTCTGGCTATATTTCTTTGGGCTGATCAGTCAGAGGTTATTAGGCAAAAGTAAGTGCCATCAATACCTATCTCCCCTTTTAATACCCCTTTTTTTCTTCCTCTGAATACATAGGAAATTAGGCAACTCTTGTGCAAAGCTTGAACTGATTTTTTACACACAGAAGTAGCAAAACAGACACAAACTATATATGCCAGAAACCAAAGTAAGAATTGTATATTTTATAAATATAGTTATTACGGTATTAAAATTTGATTACCAAATTGTACCTTAGACCAGTGATAGTGAACCTTTTTCACCTCAGGTGCCAAAAGCATGCACATGCCCTCTATTGTGCATGCTCCCATGCCCACCCCATAATTTAATGCCCCCCACGCTGTGCCCCTCGCGCATGCAAACATGATCCCTCTTCACTGCCCCATGCATGCACACACGCACACACGCATGGCTTTCTTGGAGCCTGGCGAGGCAAAAATGGCCTCCTCCCCCCGCCCCGGAGACCCTCAGGAGGCCTGAAATGGTCCGTTTCAAGGAAGCCTCCGGAAGGCAAAAAATGGTCGAAAATCAAGGCTGAAAACCAGCTGGCCAGTGTGCGGATGTGCCCTGGAGCTGACAGGGCAGTGCCTCATGTGCCCTCAGAAATGGCTCCACGTGCCACCTGTGGCATGTGTGCCATAGGTTTGCCATCACGGCCTTAGACATACTGGTTCCGTTTTGAAGCTGAAAGTAGAATACGTTGAGGAACCTATATATTTTGCTGACCATTATCTTCTCATTGTGGAAATTTTGCCTTGTGCTTAGGAAAGCTCTTTAAAAGAGACTCTTAAATGCATCCACCCTACACTGGGGACTATAATATAATCCAGTTAAATAACAGCTCCAAACACATTAAAAAGATACTTATAAGAGGGTCTTTATGAGACTTTGGATAGGGGTGAAAGCTGGAAAAGTATAGATAACTTGCTTGCTTGGTTTGGAATTCAGAAATTATTTTGGTCCTTGGGCATGAAATAAGTACACACTGATATGGTGGGTTTTTCTTTTTGAGTTTCTAGCTCTGTTTCACTTGCAAATCTTTTCTACAAAGTCTTCACATGCTTCATCAAACAGCTAAAGCTTAAACATTTTGGATAAGGTTTAAATAGTTTCCTCTCCTGCAAACCAAACAAAAAAATTAAAAATTGAAGGAAGACAAAGGCCTTGCAGCAAGGTGCTCTGCCTAATCCAGTTTCCAAATCTCAGTGCATATTACAAGGACTGATGGCTCCATTCATCCCCTGGGAGTAGATACAGCATGTAAAACAATATGCAGCAGTTGATTGTGAAGTGTTCATTTAACACAATTCCAATCTAAATGTCAGTTTATATTTCCCTTAGGCATTTATTTATAGACATTTATACAGCAGGTGTAGCTGGGTTTGTTATTATAGTCTGTTATCTATGGGCTACAATCTATCTATCTATCTATCTATCTATCTATCTATCTATCATCTATCTATCTATCTATCTATCATCTATCCATCCATCCACCCACCCACCCACCCACCCACCCACCCACCCACCCACCCACCCACCCACCTACCTACCTACCTACCTACCTACCTACCTACCTACCTTCTTACCCTCTTACTTGAAATTGCAAAGGGCTGTCAGTCTAAGTCTGGTACATATTTGCTCACTGGGATAGGTTTTTGTCCAGAGAAAAATTAATTTTATTTTAGAAAAATTGTATTTTAGACCTAGTACTGGTATTAAAGTAACATTTTTTTTAAAAAAAATTAAATTAAATTAAATAACAGTGCTCCATGTGCCTTCGGCATTTAGTCATGCCAGCCACATGACCACGAAGACGTCTTCAGACAGCACTGGCTCTTCGGCTTTGAAATGGAGATGAGCATTGCCCCCTAGAGTCAGAAACGACTAGCACATATCTGCGAGGGAAATCTTTACCTTTTACTGGTATTGAAACCAAACTATGTAAAATATATAAATTAATGAGTGATGAGAAATAAATAAAAATATGTCTTTTTTGGAATGTTGTAGTGTCTATGAAATGACCAACAGGACTTAAGCTATTTAGTATTTTTCAAAAAAAAAGAAGTATAAAGGAATGGATGACATTAAATAACGGAAAAACATATTTGTTGTGTATCTGTGGAACTAAGAAAAGGGAAAGGTTACAAAAAGTCTGCCTGAATATAATCTGGTCTTGTAGAAAGTTCAAAAGAATGAAAATGTAGGTTTAGATATAAATGAAAAAAAATAAGCTATATGGCAAACCATATCAGCTAGTGAGATCTAGGTGATTATAAATTATATGAAAGTAGAATTCCCTAGGTGGGTAGTACATACGGTATATTCTCTTCTATTGAAATCTGACTGGAACCATTATGTGTTTTGTCCTTTATAATGAAAAGCATGAGTGATGGGAAATGATGTGCATAGACTAGGATTGTTGTGACGGAGAATGAGGTGCAATGCCAGTATGTCTTTATGACTGTTTCACTTACGCAGCGAAGAGTGATCATAAAACACAATCTGCCTTGTCATTTGACAAGTACATCTCATAATACAATGATGCACCTGGAGTAAAAGGAAAAGGGGCCTATTTATCATATTACTTTGAGAAAACCATGTCAGCAAACCCTAAGCCATCATGAAAAACTAGGATACCTCAGGAATTGGGATACCTCAGGAAGTGGAATACTTTGTGAGATAATGCCTGCCAACTGTGGACTGAATCATTTTCTATCCTTAGGTGTTCCATGTGTCTAGATTCAGGTGGTATTAGCCTTTCAAAGTGGCTAATACCAAAAAACCATAACCATGAGTACTAATGCTTCCTTTAGCATAAGGATACAGTAAATGAATCCTGAAAGTCTGAGAGTGATGGACAAAGGGATGACTAGATTTTCTAAATCTGGGCCAGATAATTTTTTAGCAGTATCATAACTGGATCTTGAGGGGAAAAATTGAAAGAGGAAAAAAGTGAAAGATATAAGAGTGAAAGAAGAATGACTGCAAGAAGAAAAACTATGATTTTAATATAAAACTTACTAGGTTATTATAAGATCTTCCATTTATAATGATTAGAAAATGGAGGTAAGAAAACAGCTGTGGAAGCTGTTTGGAACAAAGAAAACATTTATGTTACAAGATGCCACAGAAAAGTCTATAGTCATACTAATGAGAAGAATGAGAAATAATGCTTGCTGCAATAATGAAATAAAAGAAGCCATGGATAAGAGAAAATGCTTTAAAATGGTTGCTGCAAAAAATGAGGATTTAAAAAATGGTATGATTGTATATAGGGAAAATAATAGTTGCAAATTATATAAGCCAAGAGAGCCAGAAATTGTTAAAATTAAAGAGAGGGAGAGAGGGGGAGAAATATTGTTTTGGAAGTGGTTGAAAAGAGGTAAACAGCTTTCAGAAATAAAAGGAATGAAGTACAAAAGTGATGAATGATTTGGGATGAAGGAAGAAGAGTAGTAGTATTTTATTGATTTGTATAAGAATTAGAATGATTCTGAAGAACATAACAATTTGAATGATAGTGTCAAGAAAAACTGTTGCCACAAGGTAAGATGGTAGATATAGATAGTGTAACTGGAGAACTGTCAAAAGTTTAATAAATAAAAAGTGAATAGGGATACAATGGAAACTAGGATGGTTTATCAGGATCCAAAGGTTTTTAATTTCTTTGGCTTCTTCTCCCTCTTTTTTTGCTCTCTACTGAATATATCTGGTGAAGAAGAAGAAGAAGAAGAAGAAGAAGAAGAAGAAGAAGAAGAAGAAGAAGAAGAAGAAGAAGAAGAAGAAGAAGAAGAAGAAGAAATAATTAATGTATGATATAACAGGTAAATCAGAGATATTTTATTATTAATATCAAGACATGAAATTAGTTATAAACAAGTTAAGCACTCAACTTTCACCAGGTAACTGAAGAGGAAGTCTGTAAATTTATTCTGTATTTGTAAGCCACCTTTTCATCATTCAGCAAGCCATTGAATCTGCACCTTTTATTTAAAATAAATAAATACATTTTAATAGATTTAAAAAGCTACTGATTCCCAAATTACTTTCAGCTTACATAATGAAAAGAAAACTATTAAAAAGAGGGGGAAAAGCATGTGTCCAGACAAAACACATTTCCCATAACAAAAAAGTCTCCTAAAGGCACTACAAGCCAACCTAATCCTAGGTATGGGAGGACAGTGGTGTTTCCAAGGATTTATGAAATATTCAGACTCAAGTGATTTTAGTGTTTTTATCTCCCAGACCTCACACAGGAATGCTGAAATGCAATTAAGAATTTGTGCACAAGATTTCTAAAATTTAAAAATGATTATTTTGGAGATATCAGATGAAAATGCTAAAACCATAAAATTTCTACCTTTTTCATTTTAAAAAAAAGTAATGTCTGAATGTCATGGATTTCCATAGAACAGTGCTGATTACATTGTGTTGTCTTTTTGTGCCATGCTGTAAATTCCTGGTGTAATACAGCTCTCGTTTTCTTATAAGAAAAATGAAAGAAATCCTTTGAAATTATCTCCAGGCTGAGTTTTTAATAACTCTCATCTCCCTTGCTTTAACTCACACAAGTCTGCCTTTAACAGATACCTACAAGGCTTAATACAAAATCAGATGAGCCAAATGATCAGATGGGACTATAGAAAACAACATGCCTGTAACATCTTCCTTGCTGCCTCTGTATGAAAGAACTTGAAGCTGAAAGCAGATGTCTTCCATTTGGATCTGTAATGAGAATCACCCACCTGTTTCTCCTTTTCTCAAGACTTATTCCCTGAGATATTCTGCATCATGCAAAGGAGTTCGCTAGCCACTTATCAATGCATTCATTTCCGTTTCAAATTCTGTGCCTAGACAAAAGAACCTCTCACCCTTCTCTCCAAACCTCATCATTAAATGCAGGAAGAAGGAAGGCACTTTGTCTGAAAGCACACAGATTGATAGCTAAACGGAGCCACAGGAATGCATCCTAGATAATGCTGAGTGAACACATGCTCAAGGAAAGGCATCTGCTAACATTTCTATTTACTGTCGCTGTCTTCTTCTTTTACAGATGCAGCTCTTGCTTGTCACCTATCGCTGTTTGATAAAAGGAGATAACTGCATTGGCAATGAATGGAAGCTTGTTTGTAGTATTCCAAAGGTATTCTCTGATTTTAAATAGAAGTCATTCTGCTCTTGCTATAGATAGAGCATTCAACTTGGCTAGGAATGCTATTGAAATCTGACTTAATTAAATTTCTAGTTTGGAAAACATTTCCAGCGAACAGTAGGTAGCTATGGAACCTATTTTCTTTTAAACACAAAAATAAGCCATTGCTGCCTTGAAAACTGGCAATCGTACCTGATAAAGGCCTACATGATTTATATGTTGTTTAAAATCATAGGTAACAAAGCAATCCTGTGTTCCTCTAAGTAAATCCTGTTTAATTCAATGGGTCTTATGTCCAAAAAGCTAGCTATACTGTAGTATAATGATCTAACAAAGAACCTTTCTCCCTTATCCAGAAAATAAAAAAGCCACCATTAAAGTAGGCACCCATATTAAATATTTTTGTCCAAAGCAAATCATGTAATTTAAGATATATGTTCTCAGAGGTGATCTACTTTAGAAAAAAAACAATGGGATACTGTTTTTGAATGTTGGGTTACAAGCATATGACCCTGCGTGAAAGGAGGAGCCTGCAGATAAACAGCAAGAATTTAGTAGCCATTGGCTGCCAAAGACAGCACTGCAACAACTAGTGGTGCAGTGGTTAAAGTGCAGTATTGCAGGCAAATTCTACTCACAGTTCAATCCTGGAGTTCAATCCTAACCAGCTCAAGACTGATTCAGCCTTCCATCCTTCTGAGGTCAGAAAAATGAGTGCTTGTCGTAGGAGACAACAGTTCGTATTTCTGAAGATTTCGCTCATTGTGTTTCATGACACAAAGACTGCTTACCAGAACTTAATTTGCAGCCTTTCAGCTGGGAGCTCAAGACCTTGCAATTATTGCAAGGAACTAATAAGGTTTGTTACTGCAGTGAATTCCTTGAAGCCACGATTATTGCCTGGACTTTTTGGTGGGTGATTGCAATTAATTCACAAGAAGTAAATAAAGAGGGTTTTTCATGACAAGGAATCTGTTTCTGGTTTCTGCTAAGGCTGGGTCAGAACACACGCGCACACAATAGCACATATGCACCAGCCAACCATTCAAACAGCCAGGTTGCCCAGAGATTGGGGGAACCCTGGCCTAGAGTATGCTGTAAAGTTCCATGGGATGGTATATTAGCCTAAATGCTATTGGTATTGTTATTATTTCATTTTTTTCTGACACCACTCAATTCCACTGCCAAAACTAATGGAAAAAAGTCCATTATTAATAGTTTGATGTTTTTTTAGTAGAATAGTATCTTGACTTTTTTAACACTATATCTATATATGGCATAAATAGAAGATTTAGGCTGCCATTCCTCGTTTTAAACTCACCCAACCCTCATTCTTGTTCTTCCTCCTTCTCTTGTGCTTTGAAAACAAAGAATTTTGCCTAATGTGAGAAAATGCTCACTTAAAAGGAAAACCAAAGCATTTGGTTATAAAAGAAAAAAAAGTATACTTTATTGGAACATATTCCAGTGATCCCTACCCGTAGACATCAGAAGGGAATTAAAAAAAAAACACATTGTATACTGTATGTTTGGTGAATTACATTTGAAACAGAAAGATAAAAGGATTAATATATTTACATTGTGAACCTTTGCCTGGTATGCTTTGATAAACTATTGAATTGATTTTCTTCTTATATTTCATATTTGCACTATCCTTCCTGTTATTATCAATATGTACTGCAAACAATAATGTTTATATTGTGTTCCTTTTTTACACTATTCCATTCTTCCTCAGTATTAAGTATTAGGTTATACAAATACAGCTGTCTCTAAGATTTATATCCATCAACAGGGGCGTATATATCTACATGATTATTGAGTGATAGACATCAAATTATGCCACCACACTCCACTCACTTTGGTGACATTTCCACATCACCAATCTGCAGCTCTTAAAAGAAGCATTTTCTTTGAAATAAGAAAAACTATAATAATAACATGACAGCCCCAAGAGCACAGAATTTGCCTGGATCTAATCCAACATAAGTTTCAACCTAGGGCCTCCTATATGAAAACATATGCTATCAAACTAGGCATTTTACAATTGTAAGATTAATTCCTGTTGTATTTCTGGGATTAGCCCAATGCATTTGATATACTGTATATGCAAGAGTTATATGCACACTAAATTATTTTATGAGCCATGGTGACTAAGTGGTTAGAATGCAGTACTGCAGGCAACTACTGCTGACTGCCAGCTGCCTGCAATTTGGCAGTTCAAATCTCACCAAACTCAAGGTTGACTCAGCATTCCATCCTTCCGAGGTGGGTAAAATGAGAACTCAAATTGTTGGAGCCAATATGCTGACTGTTAGAGAGGACTGTAAAGTATGGTAAAGCAGTATATAAGTCTAAGTGCTATTGCTATTGCTATCTTTGAGACTGTTGTGGCCCGTCAGCAGAGCTGGCGGCAGACTCAAACATTGGGGAGGTTAGGGAGGAACATGGCCAGTCCTGGAATCTGGGGAAGGTTCTGATGAGTGCTCTGCATCAGAGGCAGAGATGGGGCCAGGGCCATCTGACAGTTATCAGCTACTTTGGAGTCAGAGATAAGTGGGGCAGAAAAACACCTTGAGCTGATCACATTTCCCGATGTGTGTATGCATAAATCTGTCAGGAAAAGGGAACAATTAAGGAACAGGGATCGACTCGGGAGTAAAGGCACAGGTGGACCCTGAATGGCCCCTCCCATAGGGAATAAATAGCAAAAGGGGAGTGATGTTTGCAGGAGACAATTCGTTTGTTTATTAGTGTGAAGATTTACTTATCTAAGTCTGTGCCTCACAGAAACTCCTTGCCAAGTATTTCATTGTGCAGCGTTGTACCTGAAAGCTATTGGCCTGGCAACTATCCAAGGACTGATAATGTCTGTTGTTGCAATTCACCCTTGAAAGACTGTTTGCCAGGATTGTGCTGGATGTGAATGCTAGGAATTCACATTAGCCAAATAAAAAGTGTTTTTTTCGGCACAAGGAGTCTGATTCGTGATTTGGTGAAGCCTAGGTCAGAGCAGAGACAGAGCAACATTTTCAGATATAGATCTATATAGCACAAATCTGATTCTTCTGATTATGTTTAACTATGTTTCAAAATGTTCATTAGGGCCCAAATAATATAACAATAGTAGGTCATACCCTTTCTCAAGAGAAAATGAATGACTGTACATTGTCCATAATTGGGCAATTGCATTCAGAGAAAAACAAAGTTTTTTCACAATAAATAATGAGGAAAATAATGGCGGTCTGATCAATGGCTCCATTGCATCACTGTTGAGCTATCTTTAGAGAAGGCCTACAAAAGAGCTTAGAAAATCTCCCCTTCAATTGAATAACTATTGAGTCCAATGCTATTTCTAGGAATAATGTGTACCAGGTCAATTATGACAAGGCAATTTTATTAAGTACCACTCAAAAATTACAGATCAACAGGAAGAAAAAAAACACTGTTGTTGAAAGCAGTGGGGAATACCTGAAAAAGATATTTTGCATTTTTAAGTCACTAAAAACTATGCAAATATAGGAATAACATGCATGTCTGTACTCTACGCTATGTATGTATGGAGAATCTCAGTCATTCAGCTCATGGTTGTCCCAATGGTGCTTTTTTCAAAAGGCATCTCGACTTCCTTTGTTTTTCCTTAACATTTCACTTCTCATCCAAGAAACTTCTTCAGTTATGACTAAATGGTGGAGAATGGAAGGATTTATACTCCTTGCAATCATCTGGTCATTAGCATTCTTACTGATAAAGAATGCTGATAATAAAGTTTGCTTTGCATTTTTGTTCAGGAATAAATGATAGAAAATAAGAGAGAGAGATAAACATTGCCATTCAAAAATGAAAAAAAAAAACCACAGTCATGTACAGCCAGCTTCACTTAAATTCATTTTATATCTGCAACTGCAACAACAACTCGATTGAAATAAAACACAGAGACACAATCCCCTACTGAGTTAATGCATTATCTGCATATATAACATCACTGGAGAATTTCATAATTGAATATGTATGGGGAAAAAGCACAAATGACACATTCCTTTTGCTGAGGCACTTCAGATGGCTGTACCAACAGCCTTGACTCACCAAATCTCAAGAGATCACTGCAATATACAGCAGTGCCTATCAATGGTCAATCAATTAGGGTTCAATCAATTGAAAAAAGTGGGAAAGGGACCATCATTCTATTTTTGACTGAATAGAAATTCAGAATTCATAGAGCCCAATATCTTATTGCACATTTTTCAGTTAGAGAAACAAGAGATCAGACAGAATCTAGAATGTACTTAAATATCTTGGACAAACTGAAGCTCCAGGAAAACCAGCTGTGGATTAGGAACAGGCAAAGCACAAACTGTCAGATACTCATAACTAAGAAATTATTTTCAGATTTATTAAAAGATTCCATATAATGATCGTACATGTATTTGCGGAGCTGAAGGAGTAGAAGACCTGACTCATATATTATTTGGTTCTGTCTGTATAAGGGGGAGAGAGATAAGTACCTTGAGTCATATATTAAACGTATGGCCCAGTGAGAGGCCCTTATTAAAACAACATACCTCATGTGTGGCCAGAATTTGAAAATGACATTTAATACTGCATAGTTTGTGACTAAAATGGTCCGACTGAGATCGGCATATGTGGGCCTGATTAAGGTAGATCATAGGAATGATACAGAAATATAATGTTATGTTATTTTATTCTATTTTACATATTTATGTATTAAATTATTATATTTTATCCCATAATTATTGTATTTTACCCTATTCTTATTTTAAATTGTTTTATAGGGTTTTTTGGTAATACATGTTTGAACCTTGTATTTTGATATGGCCTATAAGCTAATCGCTAAAGCTAATCTAATTTAATTTATTAAAAGAGAAAAAGGTTAGTTTAATACAATGTACTTTATCCCCCATCTATCAGCAATATGTTAAGAAGATCCTATTAATCTTCTTTCTAACTAGCTCCTGATTCAGAGAAAGCATTGCCCCCTTCTTCCCAGATATGGAAGCCATCTAGTGGTGAAATTCAAATTGTTTTACTGCCAGTTCTGTGGGTGTGGTTTGGTGGGCATGGCTTGGTGGGCATGGCAGGGGAAGGATACTGCAAAATCTCCATTCTCACCCCACTCTGGGGCCAGCCAGAGGTGGTATTTGCCGGTTCTCCAAACTACTCCAAATTTCTGCTACCGGTTCTCCAGAACCTGTCAGAACCTGCTGGAGTTCACCCCTGAAGCTATCTATACCCACTTTCATCCTGGAGAATTTGGAAAATGACTACTCCCATACTCATGAAATTCCATTTCATAAATAAGACTCTGTACTTTGACATAACTGAATAAAGTATTGAGAAAATAATTTATGCTCAATATACTGCACCCCTAAAAAGACTCTCTTAGTCTCTCCTTACCAAAAGGAAACTGGTTAGCTGAAACAAGACAGCAAGTGGCTCAGTGGTGGGTTGCCAATTTTTTTCCTACTGGTTCACGCACACTCCCGCATGTGCTCCCGTGCACGCACTATGCTTCTGCAGGCTGAGCCGGGAGCAACCCACCTCTGAAATGGCTATCTGCAAATATTGTAATAGCATAGACTTAACTCATCTTAATTGGTGTTTATCACAACAAGATCAGTTCTAATAAAGGCACTTACCTGTGACTAATAGGTGTTGTCCTATGTCTTCCTCCCAGAGTACTCTGGGTATCTCTTGCATCATTTTATCTTCCTTGATAAATTGAATGAGGTTCATGGTTGCTGGCCATGAATTCCTGAGCTATCTCTGATTCTGAGTGCGAAGAAGGTAGGTTGAAGTCCCCTGAGACCAACAGTTTGGAGAACTCCATCATCATTTTGATCATAGAATCCAGAAATAATGATTGTCCTACCATTCCTACTCTCATATCTTATGCTTTACAGAAGAAGAAAGTCAGCTAAGGTCAACACCTGGGTCTGCAGCTAATTGAGACTTTAAGAACACTAACAGATAACCCATTAAATTCTGCTTAGCTTGCTTCTGACTCTACACCTAATGATTACTTGACCATTTCTAAATTCTAAGATTATGCTAACAGAGGCTATGGAAGATCATCCTTTAAGTATGAGTTTTCAGACTACAGAGCAGCTAAATCCCAGGGGGAGAGCCAGGGGTGTTAATGATGTTTTCCCTAAATTGGGCTGCCCTGTGGTTCACTACATTGGGATTTCAATTCATAGCCTCTATTAGTTCTTCACCCTGAGGGCATGATAGTTCATGAACCAATCATATGGAGCACAATGGTTCCAGAAAATTCTAAAAAAAACAAAACACCTTTCCATACTATTGTGTGCTTACATAAAAGTTGAGATGAATATGGTTGTATCTTTTTGTTTGTAACCTTCAATTGGGAAAATTGGAAAGTAGAGGACAACAATTATTGAACCAAAGTAACTGAAACGGGTTGATGTACAGAATGGCAGGACCCAGGATTCCCATAGGGATGAAATTTGGGGGAATTGTGATGATTTCAGCACTACCAGGATATTGCAATCACATGATCCTCATTTCCAACACTCCCTGATAGCTTCCTAAAAATCAATAGGGAAGCAAGCAGGAACTATAAAGTCAAACATAATTGCTAATGCTCCCTGCCATCTTCCCACTAGCAAATTCTGGGTGCAAGAGAAAGTCAATGGAGAAGGTTGCAAGTTGCTTCGGTAAGTATATCCCACACATGTAGACTTCCCCATAAATCTGCATGCACCCCTTGCTCCTTCATTCAGTAACACTCAGTTATCTGCCTGCTAGGAAGAGAAGGGAAGGGAAGATCTCTAATACTCCCTGCCAGGTTCCCCAAGAAAATGCAACAGGAAGTTAGAAATTGCTGATATTCCCACTGAATTTTTACCTGTTCTCTATTTAGGTAAAGACATATTTCTGAAGCAATGACCCAACAGGTCATGGCTTGTGTAGCTTATTATTAAAAAACAGAAGACAATAGTGTAGCCACTATACAAGGTTTGTATACAAAAAACTGCCATTTGACCACACACAAAATAGCAAGTAAAGAAGAAAATGATCTACAATGTCGATATCAACACCTATTAGCATCAATATCAGTGTCAGCATCAATACATTCTCCACTGAGATTGTCATTGAGTGCCATTATTTAGAAGTCATGCACATATTTGCACATTACCATTACTTAAACTTTAAAACAAGTGGTTTTAGCCTCTTTGTGTGATGGACTCATTTGAAAATGTGGTGAAATCAACATACCCCTTTTCAGAAAAAGATAGTAAATGCCTAAAATAAAATATACTGTTATGGACTGTATTCGCAGGGACACAGTGGCTCAGTGGCTTGTCAACCAGAAAGGTCAGCAGTTCAGCAGTTCGAATCCCTAGCACCATGTAATGGAGTGAACTCCTGTTACTTGTCCCAGCTTCTGCCAACCTAGCAGTTCGAAAGCATGTAAAAATGCAAGTAGAAAAAATAGGAACCACCTTTGGTGGGATGGTAACAGCGTTCCATGCGCCTTGGGCATTTAGTCATGCCAGTTACATGAACACGGAGATGTCTTCTGATAGCACTGGCTCTTCCCCTTTGAAATGAAGATGAGCACTGCCCCCTAGAGTCGGGAATGACTAGCACATATGTGCAAGGGGAACCTTTACCTTAGGGACTGTATTATAAAGGAAACTATGTTTAAATACATTTAGGAAAATATTAAAAATAACAAATATGAATTACAGTAATATATGTGCTTCATGTCAATATATTAAATCAATAATAAAACAATACTATTTTGAGGACATATAGTTATTTTAGATAGTAAGATATACAGAAATTAAATAATTACGGAGTCTAAAGACCATAAATACTGTCTACATATTATTGAACGAAAAATTAAATTTCACCTACTTTGTTGAAAATTAAGTAATATTCGGCTACCCTCACTGAACCTTAGAAAACTAACAGTGGACCTAACAGTGGCTCTGGAGTTAAGAACCCCTGCTTTAAAATTTATCTGCAACAATGCTGCATTTATTTTCAGGTATATACATCATATTTCATTTATCCTGTAATGTACATAAGTTTAACATGTCCGACTGCATCTGCTCTAAAAAAGAAGGCATTTTTTTCTCCTGTAACTTATCAGGAATGTAGAAGCAGCTGTGAAGAGTAGCATGTATAGAATAGCAATAACAATAAAAAAGATAAATGTTAATTCAAAGCTTCACAAATGAAATAGTACAATATACTATCCTGTGACCATTACATCCATAGTTTACCAAATTACCACATTGCCAAATTGCACCCTTACATGAAAAAATTCTCTGCCCGGTGTCATCTTGTTTTCACAATTGTGCAAAGAATTTGTCTCAAATGCAAGTTTAATCTCTGTTATCAGAAAGTAGAGTAACTGGTTATAGATTGATTGTGCAAAAGTCAATTCTCAATGCTGTGACAGTCTAGAAAGACAATAAAAAAAGATACAGACAATCTGAAAGAAACCATTATACAGTGAGGTGACAGCAAATTGACTGTCTCACTGAATGCAGGCTATTCACCTGTGTAAAACTCAGCTGAGTTCACCCACAAACAGTTGTCAAGATTTGACCGACAAGATGTGAATGACATCAAGATACCTGCAGGAATATCAGTTGGTAATTTAAAGTGAGCTTCAAAGATGTTCAAATTTAGCTTCCAATGGAAATGAGCATGGTCTTTTTCCACAGCCATAATCATTTTGTTTCTTGTGATGGAATGCATATTGTATGTTTACAATATTTTTTTAACAATATCTTCTACTTCATCTAACATGGAACCAGAGGTGGCATTCAGCCAATTTGGACAGGTTCGCCCAAACCAGTAGTGGAAATCATGGATGGGTGGAAATTGCAGGTGGGATGGGCCCACCTACTCACCCACTTGCCCCAGCTCTATGCCGCCATTTTTAGGCACGTTTTTGAGGCTCAGTGCATGTGCGGAAAGCATGCTCATGAGCAAAGTGCATGCGTGAAAGGTGGGTGCATGTGTTGAAGGGGCACGTGTGCACTCGAAGAGAATGGACGCACATGGGACAAACCAGTGGTAACAAAATGTGAAACCCACTGCTGCATAGAACCCTACATTTATAAGAATCATTAACTTGAAATACAATGGAATAAATTCCATGAGCTTGGTTGTGTTCTTGCAGACGTTTTATTAACCAAACTAGGTAATATCATCAGTGCTGCTGATATTACCTAGTTTGGGTAATGAAATGTATGCTAGAAAACAAGATCAGCATGCACCAAGGACCCCACAGTTCAATCCTGAGCTACAAATATTCTCCTTTATTAAAATAAGCTCCATGGGTAAGTACTAGATATATATTTGCACATTTTATTATTGTGCTACATCCTATCATCCAATTCCCCAAAAGTTTCTTCCTGAGAAGAAAGAGATTTTTATTCAGGCTTCCTGAACTGGAAAACAAACGAACACAAGAGAAGAACACAAGAGAAGACATGGGAATTTGAGATAACGATAGCTCAGGAAACCATAAACAATTAGGATGAAATATGGCATCTATGCATTTGCAGTCATTTGTGAGATTCTTGAGTTTTTGTCATGATATTTCTATCTAAATAATTTAATTATCTAATGGCCTTTGTATTTAAATAAAACCTCCAAAGTAACTGTCAGACATCCCTACCACGTGATTAATTACATACAATCACATCACCTCTTACCAGTAGTTTTAATTAAATTTCTCTATACAAAATTTAAATAAAATTGAAATAAAATTGAAATAGACGCAGTGACTCAGTGGCTAAGATGCTGAGCTTGTCGATCAGTTCAGCGGTTCAAATCCCTAGTGCCGCATAACAGAATGAGCTCCTGTTACTAGTCCCAGCTTCTGCCAAGCTAGCACTTCGAAAGCACGTAAAAAATGCAAGTAGAAAAATAGGGACCACTTAGTCATGCCGGCCACATGACCACGGAGCCATCTTCAGATAGCGCTGACTCTTTGGCTTTGAAATGGGGATAAGCACTGCCCCCTAGAGTCAGGAACAACTAGTACATATGTGCAAGGGGAACCTTTACCTTTTACCTTTACTATATGAATATATATCTGGGTGGTTTATAGCAATTTTGCAAAAGCTATGTTTGGCAATAGTAGTGCATTCCTATAACTAATTATATCAGAAGTCAATGCTGGCTGACTTTTACATGTGGCTCTGTTATGTGAATAGCTATACATTAAAATGTAAGTTTAAGTTGTACACTAACTAAGAAATGGATGACCGAGAGTCTTCATTGACATTCTAATTAAGAAGCTGTCTCATTGAACTCAATGAGACTTCTAATGAGCATGATAATGATTAATTTGCAGTTCTGCTACTTTCTGTCATTGTTAACCTAACATTGACACTACATTGAGGAAAAAGGATTGCTCATTTGCATACATAAAATAATTTCATTATATGCATATCTACAATCATACAAAATTGCCTTTTAATGAAATCTGAAGCTGCAATCTTGCTATTGTGTGTATCAGCCCATTTAAGTATGTGCAAATTTCAAATTGCCCATTCATCAGGTTTAAAGGCAAATTAAGTCAAGAAATGAGTAGGATAGCAAAAAAACTCATTCTTGAGATTGTTAGATATATAGCCTCCCAACTGTACAATTGTAATAGATTGCTTTATTTGTTGTGGTATTTCTCTTTAGCAAAATATCATCATCATGGTCATTTATGCCTTCACAATAATGCCAGTGGGCTTATCTTTTCAATGGGATATGATAAAATCTATCTTTCATGAAAGAATTCCTGGGAATTACTGTGGTACTTTATAAGAGCAACAACTTATCATTCTAGCTTTCTTTAATGGCAGCAGCAAAGGTTGTTTTTCAGTTAACTATAGAAAAACTAATGTTATGTTTGCAAAGGCTGCTTTTTAATGATCTTCTGCAGCCCTCCAGAAAAATCTCATTAGCACTAACAGAATCACTGGAGGCTTTGTAGAACTGGCCCTGCATGCATTGACAAGAGGAACAATTCATTATGGTTTGACTCTGATTGAAGAGGTTATCCATAATGTTGACGGAGTCACCTGGAGGACAGTATAGGTTTAGGAAGCAAAGGGAAATGACATTCAAAGGGGAAACAGAAAGTAGCACAAAGGTTTTCTGTGTGTTGCTAGACATTTAAGACAAGATGGAAAAGAGACATTGGGTTTGAATTCTTTAACGTTGGAGAAACAAAGCTTTCAGCTTCAGATCCATACTGAAGAAAATATCCATATGAATTATGATATGGCAGCTTTTGTTAGGCATCTTGTCGGGCCTGAGAAGGTTCCTTAACAACTCTGCCTGTTAGACTGGTCAAACTTCTTTCAAAAACATATATTTATACTTTACAATGACACTGTCACTTTTCAAATGAGGAAACATTCCAAGTGCTTCTATAAATCACAGGAAGATGGAGACTTGTCATCCTCTGCTTCACAGGTTCTAACTACAGATCATGTTAAGGCTTCTCCTGCAATACTCCAGTCTGAAACTGAAAATAAATTGGGTATATATTAGTTATAAAATATTGGCATAATATTTTTAATTTTAATTTTAATCCTATCCTTCTACCACCACCACCACCCCCAAAAATATCAAGTACCTCCAGGTAATCTTTCCTGACTTCAAACATGTCAGAATTTCAGCTTCATATTTCAAGTCTGAACTGATTCATGGCAGGATATATTTCCCTTGTAACTGATCTGTCTACTGTTGAGCCTAACACCTACATTGTCTCTGTCAGATTCCAGTAACATCAGAACATATTTTCTGATCTTTGTCTTCTTCTATAAAATGAACTGTCCATGTATCAAGTAGAAGAAGGGGGAATTTGGTACCTTTGTAACTATCATAGCTTCATATATATCTGAACAAAAGGTGAGTGTCATAGACAGATAGAAGACTGCGTGACTTCTAGGCTATGCAGTGCTGTTCCTGAGAGAAGTGCTTGTTTCCTAAATTTAGGATTTTTTTCTTAAGAAAAATTTAGCTCTTTCACAGAGCTTTGATCTGTTAATTTATTTTATTATATTAATAGAATAGAATAACAGAGTTAGGAGCAGTGGTGGGATTCAGCCAGTTCGCATCTATTCAGGAGAACCAGTTTGTTTGTTTGTTTGTTTGTTTGTTTGTTTGTTCGTTCGTTCGTTCGTTCGTTCGTTCGTTCGTTCATTCATTCATTCATTCATTCATTCATTCATTCATTCATTCATTTATTTATTTATTTATTTATTTATTTATTTATTTATTTATTTATTTATTTATATGCCGCCCAATCCCGAAGGACTCCGGGCGGCTTACAAAAGTTACCGGTTGGTAACTTTCTAAGTAGTTCAGAGAACCGATTGTTGGAAGAAATCTCCTTTTGTTTTTTTCCCCACTTTATAGGGCTAATCCTGTAAGGAAGACAGGAAGGAAACATTCTAATGTTGTTTCTAGCCTAATCTTTATTGACCTGCTTACAGAAACTGCATCTCTGGTTAACCCTTATTACATTGTAACAGCTAAGGCGGAGTGCCCATCAACCTGAGTGACCTTGAGTTGGCCATGCCCACCCAGTCACATGACCACTGAGCCCCAACTACCCGGATGGTCATTAGGGCAGAGAACCGGTTGTTAAATTATTTGAATCCCACCACTGGTTAGGAGGAACCTTGAAGTTCTTCTACTCAACCCCCTGCTTAGGCAGGAAACCCTACACCGTTTCAGACAAATGATTATCCAACATCTTCTTAAAAACTTCCAGTGTTGGAGCATTCACTTCTGGAGGCAAGTTGTTCTGTTGTTTAATTGTTCTAACTGTCAGGAAATTTCTCTTTAGTTCTAAGTTGCTTCTCACCTTGATTAGTTTCCACCCATTGCTTCTTGTCCTACCCTCAGGTGCTTTGGAGAATACTTTGACTCCCTCTTCTTTGTGGCAGCCCCTGAGATATCAATACACTGCTATTATATCACATATTATATCTATTTTAATTTTGTACAGGAATCTTTTTGGCCTAAAGCTCCAAGAAATTGAATTTAATACTCTCCAAGTAGAACTATTGTCCATCCTGGCTATTGTCCATGGATCTGTTAGATTGTTATTGCCTTCTTATATGAGGAGTCATTTCCAGTAGCTCTGAAGGAGGATGTAGCATATCCCTTGCTAAAGAAACTATCCAAATTATCCTTGGATAATCTGGTCTTCAATCTTACCTTCGGGGAAAAGGATTTGAGACAATGGTGACAGATCAGAATCTCCACAGCACCCCAGGGGAATCATATAATATGGGCCCTTTTCAAGCTAAGTTGAGGTAATCATCTCCAGTTGTTTAATTACCAAAATATTTTCTTGGTACAACCAAGCTTAGAATGCAGTCAGCTTAATAAGAAATATGTGAATTGACTTCTAACTAAATATTTATGTGAATGTGTTACAAATTCATGGGTGCATGTGCATTTAATCATGCCCTTTACTGTGCACAATTTTTAATTATATATTTACTGATACGTTTAACTGAACTGAAATATTGATTGCCTAATCCTGATTTACTTCCAGGCTGAAACAAATAATTTTAGAAATTATGTTATTTTTTTATTAAACCCCTTTATTGAAAGGTTTTAATATTCATTTACAGAATATTGATAAACTGGATTTAAATCTCTTCAAATGCAAAAAAGTGAAATCTTTATTACTTTAGCTAATATTTCTAAGTCCATCTACTATGAGTGCCACACTTTTCTCCAATATAAAAGGTACTGCAATGGGTCATAAAATATTAATAGTACTTGAAAACATAATTTGTAAAGTCAACATTGGGGCTTTGGCCATAGAGAATTAGACACAACTAATAGGTTGCAGCTATTTCTGGATGTTTGTAGGCAAAGTAAACTAGCTTTTGTCAACAGAAGCCTCCTTTCCTAATGACTCAGGTAGCTACTGGGTCATGTGACTCGGAAACAATCTTGCTCCTGCCTTTTGAGGTCAGGAGTTATAAAAACAATATAGAATTCAATGTACACAACAGAATTCATAAAAAACTTGTTATCCTTAAATAAAGGAAAATATATAGTCATAAATTCTACCAGATTGTTAAAACAGTAGATCATGCTGAATTATCTGAGCTAATAGAAGAAACTCCAATTTTAGTAAACACATTAGAAATATTAAGGTCCTTGCATGGGTATTCAAAAATAATTCTTATGTTTATTAAAGCCAACAATAAACATTCATTTACGAACTGGCAAGACAAGATATAGCAATAGCAATAGCAGTAGACTTATATACCGCTTCATAGGCCTTTCAGGCCTCTCTAAGCGGTTTACAGAGAGTCAGCATATTGCCCCCAACAATCTGGGTCCTCATTTTACCCACCTCGGAAGGATGGAAGGCTGAGTCAACCCTGAGCCGGTGAGATTTGAACCGCTGACCTGCCGATCTAGCAGTAGCCTGCAGTGCTGCATTTAACCACTGCGCCACCTTGGCTCAAGACCCAGGCTGCAGCCACTGTTTCATTTTCTAAGAATGCTGTTGGGATTCGATGGAGCCCAAAGACATTGTGAGGAAGAAAGCTTCTGGTTGAGGTTGAAGTTTAGCTTTTATTATTATAGTCAGACACAGTTAGCCAGATATTTAGACAGGATTTGGCATTTTTATCTACCTATCAAGTCCTTTCCAAGACCCTGGGATATGCAGATACTGTATGGTTGTTTAATAGTATTAACATCCCCTTGAAAGAAAGTGTGCAGACACAAGAGACAGGGCATCATCAAGTATACCAATTGAAGAAAAAAAGACCAGACTTCCCTGAGGGAAAAAAAGGCAAGTGTTGGTGATAGAGAAACTATCAAGTGTCACCACTCAAGGAAACTGAACCAGCAATTTGTAATTTGTAGCATGGGCAATCTAACTACACAGGTTTCCTGACTCCCAGGAGCAAAAATAAAAAATGTGACCAGGGGCCTTACTAAAATAAGTACACAGATTATTATCTCATTCGCCTCTTTTATGTAACGAAGAATCAGAAAACTATTTCAAGAGACCGTGAGCAACTAAGTATAAAAACGAAAGAGATGGAGCACAAGTGGTGTTTTCTTCTGTACTCACAACAAAATATAGGCATCCAATGAGGGAACACACAACTTTTGAAGTAAACCAGTGGCTTAAGAGTTGGCACCATCAAGAGAATTGGATTCTTTCGATTCTTAGACAACAGTTTACAATACCTGTTTGGGGGGCTTCTTGTAGGGGATGGGCTATACCTCACAAGCAGTGGTGGGATTCAAATAATTTAACAACTAGTTCCCTGCCCTAATGACTGGCTGGGTGGGCGGGACTATGGTGGGGCTGGCCAGGGGACGTGACAGGCAGCACTTGGCCTTCTGCACCCCACTGGGAGCCAAAATGGGCTGTGGGGGGGGGGCACGGCTGCTCCCACATCCTATTTTGAGCCTAGGAGATCTCCCTGCAACCTCCTGGGAGCCAAAATGGGTTAGGGGGCACCTGCCCCCGATGCCCCATAATGGGCCTAGTAGGCCTCCCTGCACTTACCTGGGAGCCAAAATGGGACACGAGGGGACTCCTGGAAGGGGCAGGGAAGGGAGGGCCCAGCCAGCAAGTTAACTACCGGTTCACCCAAACCAGCCTGAACTGGCTGAATCCCATCATTGTTCACAAAAACCCAGAAGACTATTTTTTGAAACCAACTAGATTGCCTTGCTCCAAGGGGTTTAAACAAAAACTGGAGGGATGCAAACATTTTTGAAGCTAATTCATAGCACAAATCTCAGGGCAATCAATCAAATGGTAAGAAAGAAGGACATCTTGGAATCAAAATAAGAGATGTAGGAAGCTAATACAGGATCAGTAAAAAAAGGATTCAGATACCTATACACCAATGCTCAAAATATGTGAAAAAAGCAAGGTGAATTTGAAATCATAATACATGAGAGCAGATTAGTCATCTTTGCCATTTCAAAAATTGGTGGGGTGAACACTAGAGGGATTTAAGTTGCTGAAAAGAAATAGACTGAACAAAAGAGGGAGTGGAGTTGTTATATATATATATATATATATATATATATATATATATATATATATATGTATATGTATATGTATATGTATATGTATATGTATATGTATATGTATATGTATATGTATATGTATATGTATATGTATATGTATATGTATATGTATATGTATATGTATATGTATATGTATATGTATATGTATATGTATATGTATATGTATATGTATATGTATATATGTATATATGTATATATGTATATATGTATATATGTATATATGTATATATGTATATATGTATATATGTATATATGTATATATGTATATATGTATATATGTATATATGTATATATGTATATATGTATATATGTATATATGTATATATGTATATATGTATATATGTATATGTATATGTATATGTATATGTATATGTATATGTATATGTATATGTATATGTATATATGTATATATGTTTTCTGAGGTTTTCGCGGGTGTTAGTATGTAGGTCTCTAGTTGTTCGGGTTTTCTCCCGCGTAGAATTGGAGATGTCTTGGCGACGTTTCGACGAAGTCACATTCGTCATCTTCAGGCTGCTGCTGACTACTTCAGGTTTGGTGTTTCCAGGACTACTCCTGGAAACACCAAACCTGAAGTAGTCAGCAGCAGCCTGAAGATGACGAATGTGACTTCGTCGAAACATCGCCAAGACATCTCCAATTCTACGCGGGAGAAAACCCGAACAACTATATATATATATATATATATATATATATATATATATATATATGTGTGTGTGTGTGTGTGTGTGTGTGTGTGTGTGTGTGTGTGTGTGTGTGTGTGTGTGTGTGTGTGTGTGTGTGTGTTGTATTTGTGCTGATAAATAAACACTAATTACATATATATGTGTATATGTGTGTGTGTGTTTTGTGTGTGTGCGTGTATATGTATATATGTATACATATGTATACATACACATACATATATACATACACACATACATACATACATACACGCTACACCTCTATAGAAATGCAGAAAAATAGTAATGGTGAAAACCTTCCCAAATGCATTTTGGTTAATATAAAAGCAAAAAGGAATGAGCTTGCCATAGGTGTACACTACAGACCCCTATAGATCCAAGGTGCCTATTATTAGTAGTATTATTTTGGCTTTCTTGTGCTACAGTCACTCTACTTTTGTTTTCAGGGGTTTTTATTTTGTCATTTTCTCCAGTTCTTCCTCTTCTCTTCTGTTGTCTCCAGGTACTACAATGTATACTATTCAATTTTTTTTTGTCTTTGTTATTGACTTTTTTTCTCTTTGATTTCTTTGTCCTGGATAGACCATTGCTGTACTTCGAATTCTGCCTCTGTCAATATCTTGTTTCATGTTATAAATCAATGTTGATCTGCTTGCCTCTGTTCTGTTATTTCTGATTCTGGATGTTCTTCTTCCCAGAATTGGTGAATTATTTTTAGATATTCCCTTATCATTGGACTTTGTAAATTCTAATAACAAAACATTATTATTTTTTTAATCTTTGTATGTTTGAGTTGGGCAAATTCCTTTTCTTCTAGTTGTCATTCTCAGCTACCATGTTGGGGGTCTTAAGGTTGTTTTTCTAAAAAAAATACCCCAAAATAATATCAATTTATATTGTTAGTGTTAAATAATTGAAGAATTTTGAACAGAGGATAGACAGATCAGAAATGGCAACAAAATCAGCAAGTTTCATTGTCTCAAATCTTTAAATTGGAACTAAATTTTTACTAAACAATCATTGAAGGAAACTTAGAAGGTATAGTGAAAAGAGATTCACTATAGAAAAAAAAAGGAATTTCTCATAGGACATCCCTTAAATGAATGACAGCTTGGAGTTCCATAACTGACAGTCCTTTGATGTATTCCCTGGTGATGTCATGAGTAGCTGTTAGCTCTGAGCTGTCAATCTCCCCATTCCTACATAGCGGTCTGTATTGTGCTGCCTTAAGCTGCATGACTAATTTTTATTCCTTTTCCCTTTGTTGTTTCCAATAAGGAAAACAGCCCCATAAGCTGCAGTGATAAGGATTCGTGATATCTGTTGGGTTAGCCAGTATCTGGACTGAGCTGAACTGAAAGGCATACAGTATTTGGATGCTGCCATGTAATTTTCTTGGCAACAAGTGATTTGCCACTGCCTTTTGCTGAAAAGAAATATTTTGAAAATATTTCTTTTGAAAGAAAATCAAGAGAAGGAAGTGTGGGTGTTTAGATATGTATTTAAATCTGAATTCTTTGTTTAATGATAAAGAAGCAGGGCAGTGAACTTGGGAAAGTTCAAAGACCCGTCACTTTGGAGTCAAACAACTTGAACATATTGTCTAACTCCAAACTGGGCTTGCTGAATATGATTGATTAAGAATTAGCACTAAGCAGAAAATGCAAGACAGATCTTTCCAATTCATATCAGCATAAAAGCTATTAATTGGCCTGATCCATGTACATTTTTCCAACACAGAGATATGCCTCTCCTGTTGAAAGACATATAGCTCACATATTTATAGAATACTTTTCCTACTTCTGCAGAAGACTAAATTGAAAAGTGGAAGTTCATTAAATGTGATCCCTCAAGGACAGGAGCTCTGTGTTATCCCTTTTCCTTCCTGTAATTGGAATATGATGAAGACTAATTATCCAAAGACCTGCACCATTAATTTGGACCAACCTATGCTTACAGGGAAGTTTTAGGTATTATGTGGCCCTCCAATTTCTGCTTGTCCTCCAAGTTGCTCCACCTAGTGAGATTAAAAGTGAAATGATATTAAATGTTCAACATCTACAAGCCACTGTGGCACAATGGTTTGTTGCCTACCAGCTGCCTGCAATTTGGCAGGCCTAATCTCACCAGGCTCAGGGTTGACTCAGCCTTCCATCCTACTGAGGTCAGTAAAATGAGGACCCAGATTGTTGGGGGTAATATGCTGGCTCTGTAAACCACTTAGAGAGGGCTGTAAAGCCCTATGAAGTGGTATATAAGTCTCAAAGCTATTGCTAATTGCTATCTGGAGGGGTTCATAGCAATTTCAGTGTATCTGACCTTGAACAATAACACCTCCATACACAGGATGGATGGTGTATAGATGAAGTGTCAGCTTTGGGAAACCCTCATTTCCCATATCAAAGAGAAGCTATTCTTTTAGGTTGCCACAATGATTTTTCGTAACTATTGATATGGGTGACTTCTTGGCTCCTTTTTGTTGAGATATGCTCTTAACCTGAGGGGAATAAAAGAGGATTTTCATTTTTATTCTAACATAGTGTAGATTCTATGTGTGGCAGCCTCAAGTTCTGTCAGTTCAGCCAGCTGTGCAATGCAATTTCTCTCTTTTCAATGGAGGGTATAAAATAAATTATGCTTTTTGCTGCCACCAAATTACCCTTGATGTTAAGGGTTTAAAATTTCCACAGTTAGAAGTCAATTCCTTATGCCCTGCCTGTAATGCTCTGTCGTGCAAACTGATGAAAGGTGTTTTATAGTTCCACTTTTAGAACAATGTGTACATATACTTTCAATCAACAACACAAAACACCCTTTTTATTATATAACCAAGACACAATAAAAGACATAGAAGGGAGAAATTTGATTTGCTTTCGTTTCCCCCATTTTAGAGGAAGAGAGAGCCACAGACTAAATTCAGAATGACTGGAAAACATATCACTGTGGCTATGCTTTGCATACCTAGGGGGAAAATGGCCAAGACACCAGTACAAGATGGTGGATTACTGGGTACTAAGAAAGGCCAAAGTAAAGTTCTGTTGTATTTGAACAGACGGGACTAAAGCGATTTCCACAGATAATTTCCTGCCTGGTATGCTTTGTGCAGTATGCTTTGCATTCCTCATACTCTTAGCGAGTGGAGACATAAAGGTCTTTCTGATAATGGGCTTATTTACCAATGGATAGCAGAAGCAGGCAATGTGAAAGCAAGGACACAGATGAAAGATACAAGCAGCCATTGTTATCCTAATACAAACACAATCTACTCTATATTTCTCAAAACTCATTCTTCCTGTCATATTAATGTATGGGGAAGAAGATAAAGCCAGACATACAGATTCTACCTCTTATGTACCCTTGAGAATTTCCATTTCAACACTCATTTTAAATGGAAATTTCTGAAATAAATTTATGCCTGTGAGTTTCCTTGTGATCATGGCAGCTTGCTTTGTTTTTCCTTAGTATAACAGCCCCTGAATACAGGAAGAAGATTTAAAGCCATGGTTTCAATTTGATTAGAATCTAAATCACACAAGAACTTGAAAAAGAATATCAGTGGTGCAAAGTTTTCCATCTAATGGTCCATTACAACATTATTGGTTTTCAGTCTAGTCATATTAACTTCATAGAGATGTTGCACTATAACATTAAATGTATACTTTTATATTCAGATATGTGTTTACTATTCCCTACCAGCAATTAGAATAACAGAATAACAGAATTGGAAGGTACTTGGTCCAGGTTTTCTAGTCCAGCTCTCTGCTCAAACAGGAAACTCTGTACAATTCCAGACAAGTGGTTATCCAATGACTTCTTAAAAACTTCCAGTAATGGAATACCCAAAACCTCTGAAGGGAAGGCGTTCCACTGTTTAAGGGTTCTGTTAGAAAATATCTCCTTATTTCTAGGTTGCCTCTCTATTTGATTAGTTTGCTTTGGTAAGGCCATGCTTGGAATACTGCATTCAGTTTTGGTCACCATGATGTAAAAAAGATTCTGAGACTCTAGAAAGAGTGCAGAGAAGAGCAACAAAGGTGATTAGGGGACTGGAGGCTAAAACATATAAAGAACGATTGCAGGAACTGGGTATGTCTAGTTTAATAGAAAGAAGGACTAGGGGAGACATGATAGCAGTGTTCCAATATCTCAGGGGTTGCCACAAAAAAGAGTGAGTCAAACTATTCTCCAGGGCACCTGAGTGTAGAATAAGAAGCAATGGGTGGAAACTAATCAAGGAGAGAAACAACTTAGAACTAAGGAGAAATTTCCTGACAGTTACAACAATTAATTAATGGAACAGCTTCCCTCTAGAAGTTGTGAATGTCCCAACACTGGAAGTCTTTAAGAAGATGTTGGATAACCATTTGTCTGAAACAGTATAGGGTTTCCTGCCTAGGCAGGGGGTTGGACTAGAAGACCTTCAAGGTCCCTTCCAACTCTGTTATTCTATTCTATTCTAAAGTTTCCATCCATTATTTCTTGTTCTGCCTTCAGGTGCATTGGAGAATAGATTGACCTCTTTGTGAGAGCCCCTGAGATATTGGAACACTGCTATCATGTCTCCCCTAGTCCTTCTTTTCACTAAATTAGACATACCCGGTTCCTGCAACCATTTTTCATAGGTTTTAGCCTCCAGTCTTCTAATCATCTTTGTTGCTCTTCTCTGCACTCTTTCTGGAATCTCAACGTTTTTTTTATATTGTGACAACCAAAACTGAATGCAATATTCCAAATATTCCAATTACCAAGACATTATGAAGAATCTTGGAATTCATTTACTCTGAAAAGTAAAATGAATATTTAAAAGGGAAAGATTCAGGGTGAAAGTAATTAAGTCAAGATTTTTGCAAGTTGAAGTCTGAACACATCCCACACTATGAGGTTGGTAAAGCTCTCTTATGCCATAATAAGCATACTAATCTCTGAAATGCCATAAAACACTCAGTTTTTACTTCCATAAACTATTATTATTTGCTTTCAGGAAGGCAAATCCTCAAAGAGTTGAACCTCTGCGCTCTTTATTGGTGTAATATAGACTTCTGCATCTTTTCCAACCAACTATGGTTTTACACCTCTTGTGTTGGCATATTTTTTTTTTATTTCTAAAATCTTTTTTATAGTTATGAAGCCTTAAAATTCTTACATTAGCTAAGTTAAATCTTTGTTTTATAAAGTTCAAATAAAACTGCCAGCACATGTTCAACTTTAAAATGAGGAAAAATAAAAGATAAAAAATGGTTCTATACACAAAGTAATCTTTCTAAAACAATACTTTAAAAAGTAAGATTGCTTTCCTATTTCCTTTGATTCTCTCTCTCTCTCTCTCTCTCTCTCTCTCTCTCTCTCTCTCTCTCTCTCTCTCTCTCTCTCTCTCTCTCTCTCTCTCTCTCTCTCTCTCTCTCTCTCTGTGAGAGTGTGTGTGTGTGTGTGTGTGTGTGTGTGTGTTTGAGTTAGGGTTGATTCCTAGTGACTGCCTAGACTAGTCCCTGCAGGTGGGAGGGGTCCAAGATTTCAGAAGTGATTTGCAATTGCCTTGGTTAGGAGTTCTGGGGCAGAGAGAAAGTGACTGGCCCAATGTAACCCAGCTTTATGCCTTTATGCCTAAGGCAGCACTAGAACTCACAGTCTCCCAGTTTCTAGCTGATGCCTTAAACACTAGACCAGTTTCTATCTGATGCCTCCCAGTTTCTAGCTGATGCCTTAAACACTACACCAAATTGGCTTACTTTTGACTTTTTCCAGGCTGCTTATTTTATTCCCCCTCTTCAGCTTTAACCTGATATAAATAGGATTAAAAATAATGAACATATATTATAACTATGGTTTGTTGCGCAGACTAGATATGCCATTTTTATCCACCCATTGAGTTCCTACCAAGGACCCAGAATATGCAGAGGTTGATGTTTGAGGGTATTGGAGGTATTATAGCAGAATGTAAGCTGCTCTAAGTAAAGCTGCTATTATCAAATCTATAGTTCTTCACACAGTCAGCAGATATTCAGACTGGGTTTGGTATTTTTGTCTGCCTAGGATGTAAGGCGTTCTGATTAAAGCTGCCTTTTGCAATTGACTGGTGGTGAATTTGTCAATGCTGATGCTGTTCAAGTGGTGATGCTCCAATTGTTTTGGGATTGCACCAGTGGTGGGATTCAAGTAATTTAACAACCTGTTCTCTGCCCTAATGATTTATTCCAATAACCAGTTTGCCAAACTGCTCAGAAAGTTAACAACCGGTTCTCCCAAAATGGTGCAAACTGGCTGAATCCCACCACTGGATTACACCCAAGGTGCCTATTACAATTAGTACTACCTTTGCTTTCTTTTGCCACAGTTGTTCTATTTCTATTTGCAGGTCCATCTTGCAGGTTGAAGAGGCTCTCAGCGACTTACACTAAATACCTTCTCTACAATTCTAGCCTTGGTAAGTTGTTCTACGCTGGCCTAGATTTGTTTGCTCCTATTTTCATATTCTGTGTACAACATATATAGGATAAAGCACCTAAATTAAATAAAATATAAATAAAGGTCAAACTTCTTGGGATGGAATGCAGGACTGAAAGGACATTAAATTTTGGGGGCAGAAAGTGGCTATTACACATTCTTGTTCACAGTGGTATGTAATGGAAGATTGTTTTATTTGAAAATGCATAGGAGAAATATACTTTAAATAGCTAAAATATTACAGAGCAGAGTTAGCTGGTTGCACATAATATACTGAATTTGGCATTGTAATGAAAATCCGAAGAGGCAATTAATATTTGGAACAAAAAGCAGACAAGCAACAAAAGACATAAAAAAATTCCAATCAGAGACATAGAGAATAGCAGGTGGCCTTTGTAGAAATGCTCTAATAAATACTATAATTTCTCCATGTTTTTCTGTTGTTGTTTTTAGCTGTGCTAGTATATCCCTGGGGAATAATAATACTTAACATTTATATAACATATTTCAAGGGTTTGGTGCACTTCCCACACATTACTACAGTAGTCCTAACAATAGCCAAATAAGCTTAGGATCACAGAAGTTCTCCGCAGCCTGGATTATTTATTGGCACCTAAGGCTAAGATTTTAGTCTTTCCCAACTAACAACTGTCCAATCACCTTTGCCAGCTACCCATGCTTTAATTAACCTCCAGACAAGATTCCTAATATATGCATTCCACAAGATGCCTTTGTAAAATATATGGAAATTATAACTGATCCAGGAGAAAGTGGAAAACACAATAAGGGATCATAATCACAGCAGAAATATTCACATACTTGTCCCAAAGGTGTTTTTTTCAGGAGGCAACTGGACTTTCCTGTTCTTTTTTCTTTTGAAGATGTTTTGCTTCTCATCCAAGCAGCTTCTTCAGCTCTGACAGGATAGTGGAGAATGAACCAACTGTCTTCAAGGAATATAAATCCTTCCATTCCCTACTATCCTGTAAGAGCTGAAAAAGCTTCTTGGATTAGAAGTGAAACATCTTCAAAAGAAAAAACAAGAAAATTAGAGACGGAAATTGCAATCCCAATTATGAGTCTTAATTGGGAATTACCTGTACTGCATACTTCAGATTGAAAGACTGAGAGGCTATCTTAGAGTAACAAATAAGTAAACCAATAATAAAAGACAAGCAAATATTCAACAACGTCTCGGGTCTTCACAGGACTGGCCCCAAAGAGCTGTTTGTCTAATCATGCAAAGGTCAAAGTGACATTATCCCCTTTTCAGCTGCTGAAGGCAAGCACATCAGAACAGAACCCACTTCAACACTGATGTCTATGCAAAGTTTGTTGCCTCTAAGGTAATGAGTTAGCATGGAGACATCTTAGCCAAGAAGACACTTGGAAACTCTGTTTGCACTTCAACTTCTGACAGCTTGAAAGTTGTATTAGCAAACCCACTGGGCTTCTACACTACCCCAAAAGTTCACAATTTTACTTACAGCTGCAGGATGTTATGTGGCTTGTGAGTCCCATTGCAGGTAGTCCTCAAATTACAACCAATAATTTAGCAAACATTCAAAGTTCCAATAGTACTGAAAAAAAATGACTTACAGCCTATCCTCATGCTTATGACTATCCCAGTGTTCCCACGATCATATGATCAAAATGTAGGCACTTGGCAACTGGTATTATTTACACTGGTTGCAGTGCCCTATCAAGTGCCATGTGATCATCGCATGCAACTTTCCTAGCTAGCATCTGATAATGTCAGTGGATGAAGTTGGATTCACTTAATGTCCACATGATTAACTTAACAACAGTGATTCACTTAACGACTGTGGCAAAAATGATCGTAAAATCAGAAGGATTCACTTAACAACCATCTTGCTTAACAATGGAAATTCTAATTCCATTTGTGGTTGTAAGTAGAGGACTACTTGCATTATGAAGTCTCATTGACCACTAACATAGAACTTGGCACCACGATTTCACCCTCCTATGTTGAAACAGGAAACATGCATAAAAGTGTAGTATGTACAACTTAATTTGTTAAGATTGTGCTTTTTCAAAAAGGACCTCTCACACTCTTTACAGGAACAAAAGGATGGAGGTGGGGGCAAAATCTTACCACTACCCATCCATTTCATCCACTTCCAATTCTTCCACATTTAATATGCCATGGCAATCTCATAAGTCCACCAAACTTGATGTTTTAGAATCCAGAGAGTTTATGAACTCTTCCATATGAACTCATTGTGATTGACTTCTCAAAAAAATTCCTGTTCTTTAGCTACCATTTTACTGGTACTCTGGATAATAGATCTATCAATTAATAGAAAAGTATTTTTTTCCACAGATGCATTTGTATGTAGCTTACTGGAACTATCTTTGGTTTCCTGGTCAAACTGTTGCAGCTGAAATTTTAATGGGATTTATGGGATGTAACCAGCAGATGCAGCATAATTTATTTCCCTTCTCTGGCATTTCTCATATTGAGAGAAGCAAAAGCAAATACTGACTTTTGTAGTCCTACAACTTATTCACATTAGTTACCCCATCACCAGAACAGGAGAGCAACTATTTTTTGAGGGCAGAAACAAACAAAGTCTGCCTTTACTCAGCTCCCTGTGCAATTTCCTGCTGTGATTTGAAAGTAGCCTTTTTGTGTTCTGTCACCTTGAGTGCTTTTGTCATTTCTGCTGTCATTTACTTTCTTACAGACTAATACCACCAGTTCATTGACTATTTTACAAAGGAAGAAATGCCCATTCAACTGAATCAATGATTACTATGCACTGTAATGGGTTCTACGCCTTCTTTTACTAATACTGCTGAAATGGTTCTAAATCCTGCAGGGTTTCTACAGGTTTTTTTATTGGTTTTCCAGATAAAAGAGTAGAAAGGCACCAATATTTATTTTAAAGCTGATTGTTATACCTGGGTATATGTATATTTTATACTTTAATTTGCTATATACAGTTAAAGTTAACTTTGTGCATGTAATACACACACACACACACACACACAATAAAACCCTAATAAATTATGTATTTATAGGATTTATAGAGTACCCTAATCCATGAAAATTCTATGTGGCTCACAAAATACAACCATAAAAAGCAAAAAGGTTAAGGTTAAAATAAACAATTGCATTGTCCCTCAAAAAATGTTATTCCATAGTTATTCAAAAGTCCCAAATGTCACGCTAAGGATCCATCAAACACTCTGGTGCAGGCCTGGATGTAGAGTCAGTTTTTTTCATTTAAATAAGGCCAGTGTAGCATTTGTAAGATCTCACATGAAATGGGATTACAGACAGAGAAGCCCATTTCCCTAGTTCCAGGAGATGATAATGTTTAATCAAAGAGATCTACTGTGAAGGTCAGTAAAATGAGGAGCCAGATTGTTAGAGGCTATATGCCGACTCTGTAAACTGCTTAGAGAGGGCTGTAAAGCATTGTGAAGCAGCATAGACGTCTAAGTGCTATTACTATTGCTGTATGTGATAATCAGCACACTGAATTGCCCTGAATAGCCCACTGGCAACTAGAGCAGCTCATACAGTTTCCAAACAGTCTTCAGGGCAGACCCATATGCAATTAATTGCAATAGTCCAATCAAACAGTGACCAAGCCATGAGGGACTGTTGTAAATGCATCCAATCTAGGTGTGAGAACAATTGGTACCAACTAGTGGTACAATGCTGTCTGGTCCCAGATACTATCTGCTGCTTGAGAAGGACTTATTAGTCTGAGAAGACCCCTGCCTCCAAACTGCCAGTGCTGAAGAGACAGCAAACAGAACCAAAATTTGAAGCACTTCAGGTTTGAGAGGTTCAAACATCTACAGTCAATTCGCTCTTGACAAATTTAAGCCTGTTTTCCCCCATCCAGATTCACATAGCCTCCAGGCACTGGAATGGGATTATTTGGCTGGCTAGGACTGGGTACATAATTGAATATCATCAGTATAGATGGTACCAGACACTGAATCAATGGATGATTGTACCCAGTTGCTTCACATAGGTGTTCGCAATAGGCTATAAGAGTAACCTTAAGGAGCAGGAGGAAGAACTGCAACCAGTCGGGTGAAAGAAATTTGAGGCTCAGGCAGAAATCAAACTTGTAAGATTATGTTACTGTAACCTCATTCAAAAGTATGTATTAGCATTCATAATGTTGGCTTCCTAGTTTGGTCTCCCTTGAAAGGCTGACAATATTAACCAAAAGGAATGAGATCCTCAAGACTTGATGCACCCCACATAAATTATGTTTTCCCCTAAACCAGCAGGTAGATCCAATCACAGAAACAGAAGGATGCCATGACTCCATTCCTGATCCACTCAGGTAATTTGGACATCAAAGAAGTCAAAGAACAGGGATGGTGGTATTATCACAATCTTGGTTCCAAACAGAGGTCATCTGCAAGTACATGCAATGCATTTTCATGAATTTGTCAGCCCATCCTCAAGGCATTACAGATTATATTACATTACATTACAGAACTGGACAGGACTGAAAAGGGTTTATATAAGGCAAATGCCACTCACCCATCACAAAATCTCCAGAACCGTAAAGCCTACAAACCTGAAATTTGGCACATATGTTCCTCTTGGCTTCTAGATGCTCACTAAGAAAGGATTTTTCAAAATGACCATCAGATTATTAGTATTTCTTATACAGTAATTAACATGCTCTGAGGACAATTATACTAGACTAAAATAACAAATTGCGACTAACTTGATGAAATTGGAAAATTTACAACTATCAATGATGGGAAGAATTTCTACAATCAAAATGAATATTCTACCTAGAATTTTATACCTGTTCCAGACAATTCCAATCAGATTGGGTAAGGTTTTTTTTCAAGACCTAAATAAAATAGTCTTGAAGTTTATTTGGCAAGGGAAAAAAGCTAGAATAAAACTTAAACTATTACAAGATGCTAGAATTAGAGGAGGATTGGGCTTACTTGGGAGTTATACTACCAAGCAACAAACTTGATGTGGATTAAGGAGTGGATAACACTAAAAAACTTTAGACTATTGAATGTAGAAGGTCATGATTTACTGTTGGGATGACATGCTTTTCTATGGTATAAGGGAACTAAAGCACATGGCTATTTTAGAAGACATTATATAAGGGAGGCTTTGTTATTAAACTGGGAAAAGGTTAAAAGATTACACTACTTAAAAATTCCAGTCTGGATATCAATGATTGAAGCATTTTCATATACAATAATATATAAAAAGGAACAAACAGTTAGATATGTTGAAATATTGAACGCAGAGGTGAACTCAAATCTATCCAAGAGTTGAAACAAGAAGGGATAGAAATGAATTGGTATTCATATGTACAGATACAATCTAGATATAACCAAGATAGAAAATCAAAAGGTTTTTACAATAAAATGACTGAGTTAGATAAAATCTTAACAGGCACTGATGAAAAAGTAATTAAAAACTATATGGATATTTATGGGAGGTTAAACTACAAGAAGAACAAGTTAAAGAAACTATGATAGCTTGGGGTGGAATTTTAGGTATGGGATTGATTTAGAGAAATGGCAGAAACTGTGGTCTCAAAACTATAAAATGACAATGTCTACTGCACATAGAGAAAATTTGTATAAGATGTTTTACAGGTGGCAGCTACCCCCAACGAGAATTGCAAGAATGTCCAAGAATAAATCAGAAAAATGTTGGAAATGTCATCAGATACCGGGCTCATATTACCACATGTGGTGGACTTGCATTGAAGCTAAAATATACTGGACTAAAATTCACACGTGTTTGGAGAAAATGATACACAAACACATAGACTTTAAACCATAGGTCTTTTTATTGGGAATTATACCAGAAATCTATAACAAAGACTTAAAATATCTGATTGTAGCAGCAGCCAGAATCGCATTTGCAAAAAACTGGAAAAATGAAACAATACCAAAACAGGAAGAAGTTATTTGAAAAATAATGGACTGTGCTGAAATGAGTAAATTGACATTTGAAATTAGAGAACAAGAAGACGAGCAATTTTATAAGATATGGGACTTGTTTTATCAGTGGCTGGGGGAAAAAACTTGGAAATGAAAAATGTTTTACTCATGTTTTAACTGAAGTAGTTAAATGATAACACAATTATGCTGTGAAATAGATTAATAACGATACAATGAGAAACTGATACATCTATGAATTGAATACTTTAGAATTTTTTGTTTTAAAATGGATAAGGATAACAATGATTTTATGTATACTTGATAGAGGATTGGTGATATAATGTATAACCCTAAGAATATATTACAAGGGTATCTTGTTGTTGATAAATAATTTTAATAAGGGAATAATTAAAAATTGGTATATATATATATGTAGTGACTATTTAGAATATTTTGTTGAAAAATGAAGGAATAAGATTTCTGTTTGAATGTGAATAATGAACATAAGCCTACCCGATAGTTGATTGGTGGAATTATGCATAATTGAAAATAGTGACATACAAATATAAATGGTTGGTAATTTTTTTTTCATATTGGGATTTGTGATTATATAAAGGTATACTGTTATCAAATAGACAATTAAGAATGTAAGGGAATTGTGTTTATTGGAAAAAAACAATAACACTAATTGTTATTGAACATATACTATACAATGAAAGTGAGGTATTTAGTTATACTAGATGAAAAATCTGTGATGGTAAATGTTATTTGAGAATATAGATGTAACAACACTTGTAACCAAACGACATGCTGTATGTGGTGATGGTTTTTTTCTTTTTTTTTCTTTTGGTGTGTGTGTTGTTTTTTAATAAAAATAAAAATTTATATTTAAAAAAAAGAAGTTCTACTCCCCCTCCATACCTGAAAAGAACTCTGTTCTAACTGCCAGTTGCCTTACAGCAACATACTCTGATATTAAGGAGTTAGACATTCTACTCCCCCTCCCCATCTGAAAGAAACTCTTTCCAACTACCAATTGCCTCACATTCCGTTATCTCAGTTCAAATTGGCAGATGTTCCACTTCTTTACTTAGAAGCGGTCTGGGGCTTCTTACAGTACTAAACATCGGTACCTCACCAAAATGTCTCCACCTTCCACCTAGAAACTGCTTCCAGACTCAAGGTGGTGGAAGCAATATTCCCTTATGTGTTTCAATCACCAACTACCACTGAGCCAATTTCTCCTGCATAGCCCAACCACATGGTTTCGTCGTGAAGCATGGGTATCCAGATAGTAATCCATATTTTCCAGAGCCTTTGAAGCTGAAACCTCCCCACATTCTCAATAACATTTCCCAGAAAGAAAACAAATAAAAAATTATCCAAACCAGTGGTGGGATTCAGCCAGTTCTCACCTATTCAGAAGAACCAGTTGGTAACTTTCTAAGTAGTTCAGTGAACCGATTGTTGGAAGAAATCTCCTTTTGTTTTTTTCCACTTTACAGGGCTAATCCTGTAAGGAAGGCAGAAAGGAAAAATTCTAGTGTTGTTTCTAGCCTAATCTTTATTGACCTGCTTACAGAAACTGCCTCTCCAGTTAGCCCATTGACCTGAGTGACCTTGAGTTGGCCACGCCTACCCAGTCACATGACCACCAAGCCCCACATACCCAGATGGTCATTAGGGCAGAGAACCAGTTGTTAAATTATTTGAATCCCACCACTGATCCAAACCATCCATTCCGGTGAAAATTTCATAAGAAGAAGATATACCATTCAGGCTGAGGTACAAAAAAGTAAACATCAGGTGGATCCAAATGTTGCCTCTAACCAGCCAGCAGAAACATGGAATAAAAATAAATGGCTGGACTGATCAGGCCAAGGACCTTGGCCACATTCTCAGGAGTCAAAGGTTCAAACTCATCTCAGATAACTAGAGAATCTCACATATCCATCACCTGAATGCAGTCTAATGAATTCTTAGCATGCTTAGCATGCAAATTGGCCTTTAAAAAGAAAAGAAGGACAATTTAAATCCTAGAATGGAGTTTCATGGGAGAGGGTATGATAGTCTGGCTGGCTGGCATCTGAGAAGTAGCATGCCATTTGCAACAGTCCACTGCCAATCCCAATTTTTAAGAATTATTAGAAGGTCTGATCTTCCACCTTTTTCTTTAAATACTGCAAGTGTATCCTGGTTGTCACTTAAAGAACCAGAATACAATGCCTTGTACAGTCTTGGCCATCTGCTATCTTATCTGTGGCTGCATTCTTGTACATTTGTAAGCATCATTCTGACAATGAAGGCCAGAAGCACTGCAGTGTAAGAATTGCAAATGGTAAGCCATGAATAGCTTTTAAAGAAACAATTTCCTGTAATTGTTCCAAAGTACTGAATCTAAGTACTTGCCCAGCCTTGGCAATTCAGAAGAGATCATGATCCTAAAATCTTTTCTTGCTTTGCTGCTGTGCAAGTTACCTTCCCCTGCCTTGTAATTATGACCTAACCCTTTTGTTCTTAAACATTTGACCTTGTTTGATTTGACTATTATAAATGCACTTTTTTAAAAAAAATAATTGCTCATAATTTAGATGTGATTTTTCTAAGAACAAGTAATTAGAAACTATTTTTAAGGCTTTTTCCCCCTGCAAAGTCTATTGAAATATTTTAAATGTAACAGCATGTTACATTATGCACAGTGAGATACTTCTCACAGGAAGAGAAAAATAAGCTTTAAAAGACTCTAGCAGCTGATTAATGTAATCTATCTGAGCGCTAAACTCTCCCCCAGAGACAAAGGAGGAAATGAAATATATACATGCATTTCAAGAAAGTGCTGTTGTCGTATTATAGGATCCAACTATTCCAAATACTTCAAAAGCAATAAATGTGCTACTGAGAATCACTGGCACGTCAAGTCAGACCAAGATGCTTTCTTGCCTGAGGCAAAAACAAAATGGTGTCCCTTTCTATTCTACATAACATGCCCTCCCTGAGAACATCTACCTGTCCTACCAAGTCAAATAGGATGGGCAAACTCCTAGTCCCTATGCCTAAATTTTATCATCTGATGAGAGTTAGGAAGCATGCCTTTTCCGTGGCAATCACTGCCCTGTGGAACACTTTTCCCTCTGGAATTTGATAGGCCACCACTGTTATAGCCCTTCAGCGCCGCCTCTCCAACTGCGGCGTTCTGGGCGTGTCCGCCGTCCCCACTCCTACTTATGCGACTACACCTGCGCCGTCTCCAACGCATGCGCCTCGCTGGGGGGGGGAGGAGTGTTATAGCCCGAGTAAGTCCTCGGACTTACGAATGACAGCTCGGCAGCAGCCAGGCGCGCCTTAACCAATCAGGCGCGTCCTACAAGTTGCCGGGCTGTCATACGCGTGGCTATTGGTTCTTCTGTCTGACAGCTCTATATAAAAAGCTGTCAGATGGAAGAAGGGTGCCGGTCTACTTCTGTTCTTCGTTCTTGCCTGTAATAAAGCAGTTAACTTACGGTTACCTCAGACGCCTCAGACTGGTTCTTCCGCGGATCTAACAACCACCCTTTCAGCTTTCAATAAGACTCTGAAGACCTGACTTTCCTCCCCCGCCCCCACACTGTAGCATTGGTAGAAGAATAGATACTCTTGTCTGAACCATGAGATGAGTGGAAAGCAAATTTGATCAATCAATTAATAAAAATAAATCAGATGAGTTTTACAGTTTTAATATAATTGTATATGTCTTTAATTCTTGATTAGGAGCCACACAGAGTTGGTTTAAAGATGGACAGCTATATAAATGTAATAGATAAAAAATAAACAAACAAACAAATAAATATGTACATACATAATTAAATAATGAATAAGACAGGTGAACTGGCAGTTAAACCTTGCCACAATAGAAACAATGGGATAACGTCTTCTAAGACACTCCAAAACAGTACAGTAAGCTCATCTAGAGATGGGCTGGTGCTGTCTTCTCAGTAACTGTCATACCATAATCATCATTGGAGAGGATAAGGCCAATGCTTCAGGGGGACTAGAGAACTATGGTACATGCAGTCAATCTGCCAAAAAATTCTCAAGCAAATATGGCACCCTATATTCAGAATTAATCAGGAGTGGGATTCAGCTGGTTCAGACCAGTTCGGGTGAACTGGTAGCTTCGATGATCAGCTGGAGATCAAACTGGTTCGCTCCGACAATCAGGTTGGCCTGTCCACCAGCCCCTGCACTTTACTTCCCTGTATTCTCTCATCTGATTTGCACGACAGAGCAGATTGCTGTGCCTCAGCTGCATTACTCCCCAGAAGTAACATGGAAGATAAGTTTTGTTAAAATTGCTGACACATGCAGAGCATGTGTCAGGCGCAGGTGCCCATGGATTGCTTGCGCATGCCCAAAGCACACGATCACTGAACCGGATCCCTCCACTGGAATTAAGATACTGTCATTCTGTTGGTATCTATTTGTGGAATAGATGAGGACAACATCTTGCACTTTGCCTTAGGATATTAATAAAATAAAAACTTCAGGCCAATTTTCCCACCACTTGAGGTAGTTTTTTAATTCCATTTAACCACATGGTGTTTTAAGTTTCATCACAAAACAGAAAAGGTTTCAATGGGCCTTGATTCAAGTCTAGCACAGTAAACTGAGCTGAAATGGAGAGAGGTATTAAAACCTAGGATTCAGATAAATAATATGTATGTTGAAGTTCTGCAATACTCATGAATAATATGGTGTTTTGCTTCCAAGTAATATTCTGATATTCTGAACGATGTAGCTAAATTGCAGGCATGGAATGTAAGTCTGAAAGATTAAGGGAATTCAGGACAAAGAAGATTGAAGGGTAACATAGCAGCAACTATCAAATGCCTAAAAGGCTGACATGCAGAAGAGAGTAAAAATTGTTCTTGGGGAAATAGAGTGAATAGACGGAATTGACACAAGTTATACAACAGGGAGGTTTCAACTGAATGTTAAGAAAGCAGGGGTCGGCAACCTTAACACTCCAAGAGTCATTTGGAGCCATTTCCCACAGAAAAGAAAACACAGGGAGCCACAAAAACCCTTTCCGTGCCTGAGCGACCACAGAACTAGCATATGTAGTTGAACTGTTTTCTTCTGAAAGTTTTCTTTTCTTGGATTTATCCATGGTTGGCCTCCCAGGGATTGAAAAGCTCAATAAACTGTGTGCCGGTGAGTATCACACATGGGCAGTTGTGGTGCATATTTTGAGCGTTAGGGAGACGCAGCAGAGGGAACCACTTGCAGCTCCAGAGCCATGGGTTGCTGACCCCTGGGTTAATGTATGTTCATTTCTGTATTCACATGGAAAAGAAAGAATTAAAAAGAGAGATAATTCATCAATTTCTTCTTCATGAAGAAGTAAAAACTGATAAGAGTTTCCGAGAATGAACAGATCATTTTTGATAGTTTCTAAAAAAGATATTGTAGGAAAATAAACATGCTAGAAAAGGAGAAAAGGAGAGAATAGAATGAAAATGACTATAGGAAGAGAAAACATGAGTTCTATATAAAGAATTATATAAAATAGACTAATCTTCCAGCAGAATTATTGGAATATATATATAACATAATAAAAAGTCTAAGCTGCTTGGAACAGAGGACAAAGATGGTTAATTACTGTATATCACAGAATGCCATAGAAGTATTAGACTATTGGGAAGTATGAAAGGAGATGCTTGGAAGACTAATAAAGAGGTTGTAAATGATGGGGAAATGCTGGGGGGAAAGGATATTGTATAATAAGAAGAACATAGTGGTGAGTGTAATAAAAGAATAAGTAGTTGAGATTAAAAGACAGAAAAAATGCAAAGGGTTTTGATGCAAATGTTGTGTAAATGTTGTATAAGGTGTTGAAGGGGGCTAAACAGGAGCTTCCAGTAGAACGAATAGAATTCAAAATAAAAGTGATAAAATTATTTGGGAAGAAATGAGGAAAGAATATCTCAGAGATCTGTATGGAAATGCTATTAATCTATCAAAAAGTGAAATAGAACAACAATTCTAGGACAATGTAATGTCCTAGAAAAATATATATTAAAAAAGAAGACAAATGGTGTGCAAATTGTAGGGACAAATAAGGAGAGTGAATGGTATTGGTACAAACTACATTTATATTTGTTTTTTTTAATCTCCTGCCTTTAGTTTCTTTAGCTTACTCTTTTTTGCTACATTTCTCTGTACTGCATAACTTTTTTACCCTGAAGAAAATAGGTAGGTAGGTAGGTAGGTAGGTAGGTAGGTACGTAGGTAGGTAGGTAGGTAAGTAGGTAGGTAGGTAGACAGACAGACAGACAGACAAAGATAGAGCTATAGATGTGTGTGTGTTTGTGTAAATGTTTGTAAGATTCCTTGATGAAGTCCGTCTTGAAAAAAATCATTTTTCATAAGGAACCAAATTGATTGATCATTTGATTATTCCACTGGGTGATTGTTGAGTCTTAGCAACCACATAGATATTTCTACATGACAATCTGTCCCTAAGCTGGCCTTTCCGATCTTCCAACAGTGCATCCATCACCCCATAACTGAATCCATCCATTTTGGTGCTGGTCATCCTCTTTTGTTCCTTTCCACCTTTCCCAGCATTAGAACCTTCTGCAGAGAGACCAAGATCTTTGCATAATGGGTCCTAATAAGGATATATTGAGTCTGGTCATTTGGGACTTGCATGAGAGCTCTGGATTGATTTGTTTGATGATCCGTTGCTTTGTTTTCTTGGCTGTTCACAGTATTCTCAGGAGTCTTTTCCAACACCAAAGTTCAAAAGCATAAATCCTGTTTCAAAGCACCGGTGATCCTAATACAGATATATAATGATAAATGTCATAAACCATTAGAGTACTGCTTTTAAAATAGAAACTATAAAAATTAAATGCATGTAACAATAAAACTTTTCTTAAAAAAAAACTTCATTAAAATTATATAAGTAGTTTAACTGTTTATATACTAACTTGCCCTGAACCTTGGGTTTTAAGATGGCTTAAGTCACTTTTCAGGTAAAACTGCTGTAACTGGGTTTAGCCCAGGGGTGAAATCCACTTACTTTTGCGACCGGTTTGGTAGCAATGTGACCATGCGCAGAATGTCAAAAATGGGCATGATGATGTCTGGGTGAGCGGGTGGAGCCTGGTACCAAGCACACCTGCAAGGGTAAGTGAACAGTGAGGGGAGGGAATCCGCTGTGCCATGTGATTTTGATTAGCTAGAAAACAGGAAGTCCTGCTTTCTAGCTAATGTAAATCATGTGTCACAGATGATTGTCAGAAAAACTGGTTCACCCAAACTGGTTTCATTTTTTTTTTACTACCGGTTTGGGCGAATCAGTAGCATTTTACTACCGGTTCAGAAAAACAGATCCAAACCAGTAGCATTTCACCCTTGTTTAGCCCAATATAAATATTGTATCAATCTTTTAAGTTATATCTCTTTTAAAAGATCAAACTTTAAAAAAACCTTTCATACTTAATATTGCAAATAGTGAAACTATTATTCTATGAAGGCAGATATGAAACTTGCAATCATTTTTGCAATATCCAAGGAAGTGGGCGTAATTAGGCAATGCAATAGCAAATTACATTTTGTAGTAGTCAATGAAAAGAGGTACATCTTGGATGAAACCATCAAATTCATTGCACGCACTGACGATTCCGAATTAGCTAAAACATCTTTGAGAAAAGTGGGTTTTTTGGCAGAATTACTTTCAACTGATGGGGTGTAGAGGCAGGTAATCAGGTAACAGACCAGACTATATGTCTACAGCAAATGAGAAATGTGCGTTTATAGATTCACAAAATATATTGGCATCAGATCTTGTTCAGTCTTGGGTATAGTACTGAGGCAGCATCAATTGCTCCTGCAGATGACCTTTGCAAGGTTCAGGATGGAGATGATGCAACCATCGTAACCCTCCTAGATCTCCTAGCAGCTCTCTATTTTCCCTCCATTCCCCAGTGTATGTTTTCATATCAGACATCTTCACTTTCTAAATGTCTTCAGTCATAATCCTTCATGAACATGACTATTGAATAAGGAGGATATGAGTTGTACTGCAGTGCATCTTTAGGGTACCAGATGGAGAAAGGGTGAAAAATATTGGGATCCCACCCCCCCAGCAGCAAACCATACCGTTCAGTGTTACTACTGGGGACTTCTTTTAGTATAAATATTTGTATTGCTGTTATGGTAAAATTAGGATCAGGTTAAACTTCCTTGAGGTCTATGGTTTAAAAAAAATAGGGTGAAGATTAGTCTAACCTTAGATCACTTAATTACATAGTAACTGCATTTCCACATAAGCTAAGTTTAGTCACTTTTAGCATTAGTTTTAATGGTTTCAATTGCTGTATAAATTGAGGCCATTTGATTAGTTTATGGTTCATTATATAGTAAGAATGGTTCGTTCAGTAACTAGGTTAAATGTGGAGTCAACATATTTCAATAGGAAACAAATGTGGGTCCTATAGGTTTTTCTGGCTTAGTCTGCCTACTTTATTGGAAGTAAGAATGAATGCTGGTAATTTACTCCTAAAGGGGTATACAGCTTAGGACAACCATTGAGCTCAATATTTCTGTTGCTAATCAAGACAGTTGTTAAGTGAGTTTTGCCCCATTTTATGACTTTTCCTGCCACAGTTGTTAAGTGAATCATTGTAGCTGTAACTGAGTTAGTAATATGGTTGTTAAGTGGATCTGGCATCTCCATTGACTTTGCTGGTCAGAAAGTCACAAAAGGTGATCATAAGACACTTTTTGAGTGCCGTAAGTTTCATTGTAACTTAGAATGGTGACTAAATGAACTGTTCTAAATTGAGGACTGCCTATAGTTGATTTTCATCCCAGAGTCATAGAGCATGCGGCAGCAAATGAGTTATATGGCCTACAAAGATTAGCTTTGAATGTCATAGCTTGTCAATCATTCTTATTATGACAAGAGAGTGAAATTATTAACTCCTTTATTTCCATACAATAAAGGGGGCAATTAACTTCTTATTTTAAATCATAAATAGAGGTAAATGAGTTGGCCTTGAAGGCCTTCAATGGTCATTAGGTAAATCCTAGATGAGCTCTGAAAGGAAGGAGATAGTGAGGTAGAAACTAAATATTGTTCTTCCTCAATTCTTTTTAAGAGGTTGGAGAGAGAAAATCTCTGGCAGGCTTTCAAGATTCTGTTATTATGCCCTGCAACAATAGAATTCCAATAGTCCTTGTAGCAATCTTATCTTTGATCTGGGCTGCCTTGTAAACTGACAAATATGTAAGCTGACAAATATTTTATCAGATTGCAACCTGGCCAAAATTCTCTTACTGTTAAGAGAATTCTGATATTGGGCAAGATCAATGCATCACAAGATTAAAACAAACAAGATAATTATGTAAATAAAATATAACCTATATTTAAATTGAACTGTGACCCTAACCCTGGTGACCTTTTAAAGGCTTAGTATGGCCTTTAATGGCTTAGTCTAGTGATGGCAAACCTTTTTGCCACCGAGTGCCAAAAAGCAAGCACTTTGCACACACACGGGTTTTGCACATGCGCTTGTCTGGGGCACGACCAGGAAAAGTAATTGCCTAGGGGGCATGCACGTGCTAGAAAATGTACTTCTGGTTTCCGGCACACACATGCATGCCAGTTGGCAAGTCTTCTGGTTACTGCTGCACATGCGCATGCGCTGATCAACTGACCGGCATGCATGCTCATGCTGGAAATGGAAGACTAGGTCTTCCGGGTTCCGACACTGCCGCACACACAAAGGCCAGCTGCTTATCATCACATATGCATGCATGCCAGAAACCCAGAAGAGGAACAGGTGACGCTCCGTGTGCCAGGCAACATGACTTTGTGTGCTGCTTTGGGCATGTATGCCATAGGTTCAGGGGCTTAGTCCATTAGGAACTATTTGCCACATGGGGAATGAGGGTTATGACCAGACAGACTGGGACAGGCACTAAGAGGAATATAGAACATAGAATAACAGGGTTGGAAGGGACATTGGAGGTCTTCTAATCCAATTCTTGGCTTGAACGGGAGAACCTTATACCATATCAAACACTGGTTGCACAATCTCTTCTTGAAAACCTCAGTGATGGAGCACCCACAGTTTCTGAATCCAAGCTATTCCACCATTTAATTGTTCTCATTATGAGGAAATGTCTCTTTCTTTTACTCCTTGTCCTACTCTTAGGTGCTTTGGAGAATAGATGGACCCCCTCTTTTCTGTAATAGCACCTCAAGTAATGAAAGACAAGTATCAGGTCATTCCTACTCCTTCTTTTCTTTAGATGTACCAAGTCCATTTAACTTTTTATCGTATGTTTAGCCTCCACCTTTTTTGCTCTTCTCTATATTGGGTGTCAGCATCTTTTTTGTATCATGGTGACCAGAACTAGATACAGTATTCCAAGTGTGGACTTACAAGGACAGATCTTGATTTATCTTTCTGTTGACACAGGCTAGGACTTCATTGGCTCTTTTTGTCAGCTGCAGCACCCTGCTAGCTCATATTTAAGATGATTGGAGATGATAGGACCACAGGTATGAGAATGATAGAGAGAAAGAAGCTGTCAAAGAAGTCCAGAGGAGAGCCACAACAAAAAGCTTCCATTGTAAAGTCACAACCACCATCTTTATTTCCATTGTCTCCTGCTGGAAACCAGAATTGGCTGTTTGAGCAGATAACTTACTTCTAATGTAGGCTATCTGAATTCCATTTGGTTTGCTTTTAAATTCCCTGACCATTAATGAGGGCATCTGCTTCTCACCCCAATTACAAAGGAAGTGATCAATTTGAGGCAAGTCAATTAGCTTTTTACTCCAAAAGATGGAAAATGGGGGTGAAAGAACTATTCCCGGCAGCCTTGCCACATCCCTTTGGTTGTTTTGTATCCTTTCAGGCTTGGTTATCTGTGTTTTCTCAGGCTCTGGAGACATTTGTGAGGCAAGTACAGTAAATTATGCTGTCAGGCTGGATAGTTTGGAGGGAAATCTCAGGAAGATGAGTGCCAGCGCCTCTTGAGATAGCACCAAGATGAAAATGGGCTATAAATTAAGACTCTAGGCACGGAGGGGGTAACGGGTGGGAAGTGACAAATTTAAAATTCTGCCCTTGACATTTATGCAGAGGCCATGGCCGTGGCATACAGTAGATAACATCTCCTGTTGATTTATTTTTCCAAACAGCTAAGCATATTATTACTTCCTATAACAAAACTTGTGACCAACCAAACAAAATGAAGCTCTCTTATGTTGAAGTCTGCCTTCTCGCCACTTTAAAGCATCTCTCTTCATGCAGCATTGGACATGTATCAAAGGCAAGCTTACTAAGTCCCAGATATCACTTCACACAAGGATAATGGGACATACAAACCTTTTTTAAAAATGGGGTGCATAACCTGAGACTCCATGCAGAACCCCATATTCCTCACAAAATTACCACTGAACTGTGGCAGGGATCAATCATCTATATTTATTTATTTACATTATGCTAAGTTGAACTAATTGAGATTGAACTTTGGTTATGATTGGAGAGGCCCCAGTAATTCCACTGAAAACTGGAGAGAAAAGCTTGCACAATCTGTCTTAAAACATATATATTATTATTGACCCAAAATAAAGAGACTGAATTCAGGTTTGTCCCTGGAGATTAACAACTGGCCTAGAATTTATTATCTTTAATTACAAATGTGAGAGTTCTGTGAAGGTGACTCATTCTAATAAAGATGTTTCAAGAGGTCAAGAGAACAGGTCAACCAGATCAACCTACACAAGATGATAAATCATGCTTATTCCACTGTTATACTTACTCTCCAGAATGTGGAACTGAGAATGTGGAGGAATTGAGAGACTGGCTAGCCTGGAATTGATGAAAAGGATGAAGCAACGGAACACAGATGCTCCCTAAACCTTGCAGTGCTTATCTAGTAGTTTCTGTAGTGAGTGCATTAGTCTGGCAAGATTCCTGTCAATAAGCAAGTAGCAATACATTTACCATTTTGATCAGCTACCTTTTTCATTCTGGTTCCTTACCCTTACACTTTCATATTGCATGAGTTTTCATGCAATGTGGACCAAAGTAAATACATGCACTTGTCCGGTTGTTCATTTCTATCCAGAATTCTGGGAATGTTTGTTACTTGAAATTTGGAATAATACATTCAATAACGTATTTAAACAAGAGGTTTGTCTAGTATCCATTTTGGATGTCATCCATTTGGTTTTAGCTATTGTGATGGAAGAGTGCACCTGCAGCAGGAGGGAAAGGGATTTTACCAACTCACAGCTTTCCCAGAAAGAGCCTAGACAAAGAGACTGCGCAATCCTGAGCTGGAAGGGAGAAAGGGAAAGAGCTTCGGTATAGCCACAATTTAGAAATTCTCAGGATATATCTATTATTATAGATGTTTATAGCTTTAGTTTGGTAAGATTCTGTCTGTTAGGTATAAGCAAATAAAGCATTGAAATCAGTTGGACTTTAGAGTTTGGGCTTGAGCCTAATAGCCATCATTTTTTAAAAAAATTGCACAGATGTTCTGGCTTATCTTATGACTAAAGAGGGCCGTGAAAATGTTTACAGACTCCTGGGCATAAATTGTTTTGGTTCCTACCCTCAAACCGATGCTATATAGCACTGCACACCAGAACAACTAGACACTGCATACCAGAACAACAACTAGAACAATAAGAACAGTTTTTTCCCGAATGCCATCACTCTGCTAAACAAATAATTCTCTCACCACTGTCAAACTATTCACTAAGGCTGCATTACTATTACTATTAGTCTTCTCATCGTTCCTATCACCCATCTCCTCCCACTTATGACTGTATGACTATAACTTTGTTGCTTGTATCCTTACAATTTATATTGATATTGTTTCCTGATTGCTTATTTGTACCCTATAACTATCATTAAGTGCTGTATCTTATGATTTTTGACAAATGGATCTTGTCTTTTTATGTACACTGAGAACCTATGCACCAAAGACAAATTCCTTGTGTGTCCAATCACATTTGGCCAATAAAGAATTCTATTCTATTCTATTCTATACTAATTTTAGTCAATATTATAATATAGTGATTTTAATATAACATAGTATTTCCTGCTGGATTTTATTTATGGCTTACAGCTTATAAGTCTCCGCTCAAGTCCTACTGTGTTGCCTCATTATAGTATATAATGCCATCCCAGTGGGATCACCTATCACATGAAGGTCAAAACAGTTGCCCATCTAAATCATGTCAGCTACTTGTATTGGACAGCAGCAATATAGGAAGATGCTAGAGTCAGATGATCACTTTAGTGACAGCAGAAAAGACATGATTTTATTCAGTGTAGGTGAAGACAATGCTAAACCACTCCTGTATTTTATAGGGAGGAAAATCCACAAGGAGAGGAAATATAAATTGATCAACATTGTGCTGGATGGTGGTCCCCTCAAATCTGATGGTACTCATCAATGTACTGAGGAAGAACTCAGATCTTTCAAGCGTCATCAGCATACTGCACTTATTGGGTTTATAATATGGTTAGATTAAAGCTTTTGAAAAGTGTAGTTGCTGGTGTTGCCATCAAAGGAAAAACAATCCAAGTTGAAAAGATAGCTTTACAGTGAAAACCTGGACAATAAGAAATATTAATATGAGAAAGCTCAACACAGTGAAAGATGAAATGAATCCTTATTCATTGGTGAACTGAAATGGATTGGATTGGGACATTTTCAGTTAGGCGATCATCATGTTTATTATTCAGGACATGAAAAATAAAGAAGTGTTGTTGCTTTCCTTGTCAGGAAGACTATGGTAAACATAGTACTTGGTTACAATGCAGACAGTAAATAAAAATAATAATTGGACTTAGTGAACCAGCTGTTAATATGATGATTAGTCAAGTTTGTGCTCCAATTACTGGTGCAGAAAAAAAATTGAAGTTAAAGAGTTTTATAGCAAAGTTCACTCTGAAATCCACACAACATGCAATCAAGTTGTGTTGCTTGTGGTCAGGGTTTGGAAGACTAAAGTGGAAATATTGAGAAGAAAATGAAGTTGTAACATATGGTTTAGATGATAAAAATTAAGCAGAAAAATTTGATACAGTCTAATGATTTTTTCATTGCTAACAGTATTTCAATTTCAATCATGTCGAGAACGTGCTCAGAAAAACATAATCCTGAAACATCTCATTGTTCTCATAAGAAAGCCGTACATAAGTCAGGAAACCAAAGAGTAGATGGAGCAGGATGACTCTAAGTCATGAAATGTGTGGCATAATGCTGTATTCTTATTTATGTACATTAATTGCTAAATGTATATTAAGGGAAGCTAGATTGGAAGAAGATAAGTGAGATTTTTAAATTGGAGAAAGATACATCAATAACTTTCACTATGATGATAACACTATTGTGATATTGAAAATGAAATGACCAGGAAGTTTTCATAATGAAAATTAAGGAGTACCCTGAAAAAATTGGGAGTAAGCTTAAATATTAAAAAATATTTTAATATTTAATTCAATTAATATTACATTTTACATCTATGTGTGTCTAAAATCAACAGCGGACCAAACAGTAATTTCAAAATTAGACAGAAAAATATAGGTTGATATGATATAAAATATAAATTGATTACCTTATACAGTAGATGCTGAGTACTTATGCCTCTCTTTCTCATAATTCCATTTTCTTTACAGCTAAATTTCAGAAATTGCACAACTAACCCATTAATCTACTGTCTGTCTCCTTAATTGTTTTTCCTACACATTTCTATAAATAGATTCGAGCAACACTCATTCAATATGTACTTTAAGCTGAGGATTTCTGTTGCCTTGGAGATTTTCTCCCAGCTTTACCATGGAAGGTTAAGCTTGCATTAGACTGAATACTCTTTGGGGCAGAGAACAAGTTTTGTATTTAAAGAATGTACCAGTATCAAATGTATTCATTAGGTTATAACACCTAATTATAGGTGCTTAAACTTTATTGAAAAATAGGGAACCATCTCACATTGAGTCAGATCTTTAGTTTGTCTAGTTTAATATTGGCCAACAGCAACCATCCAGGATATGGAAGAAGAACCCTTTGAAGTCCTACTTAGAGATTGATTTGCTCTGCGAATTGTCTTTGAATTTAAATCAGCGAAAGCTGAAGAACTGGCATTTGGGGTGTGGTAGATGGAAGGCAGAACTGAGATGGCGATGGGAACAACAATTTCCCTGCTGAACTTCTTATGACATTTTATTTGTTTTTACTGGTATTTATGAGGAACTGCAGTATAAAAATGAGATTCAAAAATAATTTAAATCTCAAATTCCTTTAGTTCAATATATTCATAGTCATGATTGTGTGTACTATTTCAGAGAACGAAAACCTAATCCACAATGCTTTCTGCTTTAAAATATAGTGTTGCTATATAATCTTTTCCTGCCGTTTTAGAAAAGATTTGAGTCCTTGCGTTTCCTATTTGCTTCCAGATTTGAGAACAGAATGCAAGATTGTGTGATTAAATCAAAGTAGAAAGTAGGGTGGCCCTGGAAAAGTCACTTTACACAATCTAAGTAAATACTAAGTAAATTATATTCTCTAGGCCATCTTATTGCTATTATCTCGAGGTATTTTACATTATTGCAAAATCATCCAAAAATAATGATACCACCAGCTACACTTCTTTAAGTTCAAACTATGTACTAATAACAAAAACAATTTAAGTCCAATGCTAAATGATAAAAATTTTGTGTGAAAGAATGTTTGTATTTTTTTTAACTGAACTGAGAAAAATGTCTTTGCCAGTGAGAATCATTTACTTTTGATCCTGAAGCTGAGTCTTTTAAAAATGGTTATCTGCAGCAGTTAACAGTTGATAACAAAACTATTTAATTAACAGAATGATGACCATGCAGAATAACCATGTGTTCTAATGTATGCACCAGTGGTGGGTTGCAAATATTTTACTACCTGTTCGGGTGCACTCCTGAACATGCTCGCAGTCATGCGCAACATTTCTGCATATGCTCTTGCTGGCATTACTACTGGTTTGACCGAACTGGGCCAAACCAGGAGCAACCCAGCGCTGGTATGCATCATTGAAAAAGAGCCTCTTGAGGGGGGAAAGCTTAGGTTCTAGGCACATGTATGTACTACCCATAAAATTGTAATAGACTTGGAAAATAAATAAATGTGATGCAAAATGTCTATGGAGATTCTCAGTCATCCAGGTCATGATTGTCCCAATGGTGCTTTTTCAAAGGGCAACTGGACTTTTCCTTGAAGATGTTTCGCTTCTCATCCAAGAAGCTTCTTCAGTTATGACTTCTGATTTCCCAGTAAGTAAGTAATTGGCAGGAGTCATAAATAAATGAAAGAGGTGTTCAAAAATTCTAAGGAAAACAGAAGTAGGCAATGGAAGAGAAAGATAAAGGCAGTGATGGGAATCAGCCAGTTCACACCTATTTGGGAGAACAGGTTGTTAACTTTCTAAGCAGTTCGGAGAACTGGTTGCTGGAAGAAATCTTATTTTGTTTTTTTCCCCACTTTACAGAGCTAATCCTATAAGGAACGCAGGAAGGAAACATTCTGTTGTTGTTTCTAGCCTAATCTTTATTGCTCTGCTACAGAAACTGTCTCTCTGGTTAACCCTTATTACATTGTAACAGCTAAGGCAAAGCGCTCATCGACCTGAGTGATGTTGGGTTGGCTATGCCTACATAATCACATGACCACTGAGCCATGCCTACCCAGCTGTTTATTAGGGCAGACAACCAGTTGTTAAATTATTTGAACCCCATCACTGGATAAAGGGGTTGTGACAGAAAGCATGGAGCCCACAAAGGAATCAAAACAGGAGACTTCAAAAAGTATGGGGAAATCCAATGAAACTTCATCCATGGAACTCTGGATGCAAGAGTCTTGACACAGGTAGCCTGTGGGACATGTTGTCATTGGGGAGAAAAGAGAGAGGAGCAGACATTTAGCCTGAAGGTATAACAGCAAATAAGAAAAGAAAATGTTCCATCTACTTGCAGACAGCTTGAAAAGATCAAAGGTAGTAAGACATAAGGCTTCCTAGTTAAGAGAGATAAAAAAATTATTTCTGGGGAGGGAAAGGCCACAGGATCATCTATTCAGCCACTGTGAAGATCAGTTCGTGCAAGTGTTAGATAAAATGGCTTGAATTTGCTAAGAGTTTGACTCTGACTGGGCAGGCAAGGTGAAGAAAGAACAGTATTTCTTGGCTAGTTGGAAAGAGTTTTTATATCACTCTTGATGATATGAACAAGGTCACCTGGACTCAGTGGTGCAATTCAGCCACTTCTATCTGGTTCAGGTGAACAGGTAATGCTGGAGGCAGGAAGCTCTGCAAACCTGCCCGGACCCATCCTGTTTTTGATGCTCTGCACATGCACAGAAGGTCCTGTGCATGCATGGAGTTGGCGTGTGTGCTCACATTTGTGAACCTGTAGTGAAGGTAAGTTGATTTCATCCCTGCCTGTACTGTTAGCTAAGCTGGTTAAAACCAAGCTGCTCCTAGTTAGTAAAAGCCACTGGATGAGTATAAATACTAAGATTACCTTGAAAAATATAGCCAAGGATCATTATATAAGTGAAGAGAAGTAAAACAATCCAGGAAACAAATGGATGTTTTGGGTGTTTTCATATATTGTTTTTATTGTTTCTGTTTGCCACCTAGAGTCATTTGGAACCAGACTGTCTTAAAACACGATAAATAAACCATCCAACATATTTTTTTAAAAAAAAATTGAAAGGAATGAATTATAAATAATTATTTATAATGAAAAACTGAGACAATTAGTGAAGGAGAAAAGGGGTGATAAATGTGGGACAGACCATCTTTTGATAATATCAAGAATAGAACATAAAGGTGGGGGAAGGACATGGAAGAAAAGGGTGATGTAAAATAAATTAGAATGTAGAACGACTGTAGGAAGAAAAAGTATGAGTTCTGTATGAAACGCCATTAAAAATAGATTAATCTCACAAAAAGAATGAATGAAAATGAGATATAGGAAATAAATGTGAAATTCTTACAGAGTGCCGCCACACTTCTTTAGTAATGAAAAGTTTGAAAATATGCTAGATGGGATGAGAAAGTAAAAGCTCTGTGAACGAGAAAAAGATAAGCCATGGGATAATTTTCATCCTATTTCCAGTTTTTATTCTGTTATTGTAAAGTTATTGGCAGCTTCAGAGGACCATGGATATACCAGAACGTTTGAATCCTTTTTTAGTTGGGTTTCAGACTTTATCATAACAACGAAGTGGATGATCTCTTGTAGGAGTTGTGAATGATTTCTGGGAGGACTGGGGTCCTGGTGATGCATCAGCCCTGGCTCTCCTTGATCTCTCAGCTGATTTTAGTATCATAAATCATGGGGTTTTTTCTGGATCTGCTTAGATGCCTCAGGAGTGGGCAGCATAGTGTTGCAGCAATTCTCCTCCTTCCTCCAGACCTGATTTTGGATGGTTTGATGTGGAAGGGGGAGGGAGTTTTTCCCAAACTACTATTTTGCTGGGTTATTTGGAACTCTACTCTTTTGCCACATAATATCTACATGTAGCCATTAAGTGAGTTCACTCTCCAACATATGGCAGATAGCCTCATTAATGTTATCAAGTGATTTCATCTTGGTTCTTTTCAGTGTCTGGTTGTTGTGGGGTCCTGGATAGACGCTTAGGCTTAATCCTGGAAAGTTTCAAGATCTGTGATTTCACATCATTAATTGTAGGTAGGATAAATTTTTTCTTGTGTGCCATCTTGTGTACTAGTTTCTGGAAAAGACATGTTACTTATGAGTTGGCCACTTTCTCTTTGGATTACTTATGTAATATGATATGCATATGGCTGCCCTTGAAAAGCACTCAGTAGCTACAACCATTGATCTAAAAAACAGTGATGCAAGGAGCCATGGGTACATCATGTTAAGATCTGTTGACTTCTAGTAAGCTTCTGGCAACCTAGGTTATTTCAGGGATGCCTAGCTTCAGTTATTTTGATCAACCTCATAAAATCTGTCAGGGTGGCCATGGTCTAAATCTTCTTCATGAAACATACTCATTTGACCGATCCCAGGAGTTGTTCCTTCTCTGTCATGACATATCTCTTATGGAAAAGCATTTCCCTGGGGATCTAGATAGCCTGGACCTGCCAAACTTCTGCAATAGGAAAAATATCCTTATTGTTTCCCTATACAAAGGGAAAGGAAGAAAAAGTCAATGCAGAAAACAGAGTGGATTTTTCCTCAAGTGTTCCAGCAGGGAAGCAGGGAAGTTATATGTGTGAAAATTGGGGAACTGCAATGTGACATTTTGCTTGTGGCAATGTTAGAAGTAAATTCTGGTTATGGACATGGAAGTACATGTACTTTTGGATGGAGATTATGTCATATTTTTAATAAGAACTCAAATTATTTATAGCACATGTGGAATGAGAAGCACAGTTCTGAATATTTCCCTTTGTTTTTCCCTGAGTGAACAATTATACAGTATACATAGAGAAAAAATAGAACAACAAGAGATTACTGAACATGAAAAAATTGATACAGAAAATGTAAATATATGCAAATGATGATGGAAGGTTAAAGGAGGGATATAGTTTATTAAGAGGAACGAATGCTTGTCAAATGAAGTGAAAATTGTGGTGTGTGAGAGATTTTCTGCCCAGGTTGTTAAATGGAAGAGCTGAACATGTCAAGGGAAGATCCTAGTGAGCTGACTGCAGTAGGAATCATTTACTTAAGAAGTAGTTATGATCAAGAATGAGTGATGCCGAATGAATCTGGATTGCATACAAAAGTGAACCACTTGGCTGTGAAAAAACACAACGAGATATTTTGGTCCTATAAAGGGAATGAGTGAAGATCTGTAGAAGAGAAGCAGAAATAATAAAGGGATTAGCATGACAGGGATCAAAATGAAAGGAAATGTGTGAGGAACAGACGATAAGTTATGAAGCTATGGCGGGTAATGTTGAAGAGCTCTCAGAAAGTAAGATGGAAAAGAAATTCATAAAACACAAGGGACTAAGTAATATATGGATGTGATGGAAAAAAGACTGGTTTGTAGGAATCAAAGATATGGTAAAGAAGAATGAATATAAGCCTTTTTCTTTTTCCATTTCTGCCCATTTTCCTATGCCCTGCAAGAGAATAGCAGGGAATGTAGGAATGTACATAATTCAGCAAAAATATAATTTTAGGTCCATGTCATCAAAACAGTTGTTTTGATTTATAAATAAAACTGTTAAGTGGTAAATCTAATTCAGGGCTGTCAATCCTTTATTACAACCCTTGGGCCATAGATTGGTATCAGCCTGTGGCCTTTTAGGAAGTGGATCATACAACTGGAGGTGTGTGGCAGGTAAGTGAGCAAAGCTTCATCTGAATTTGCAGCCACTTCACTAGCATCATTGCCTCAGCTCCACCTGAGAACATCAGGCATTTTACTCTCATAGGAGTATGAATCTTAGTGTAAACTGCTCATGTGCGGGATCTGGGTTTCACGTTCCTCTTCCTCCCTCCACATGATCTGTAGAAAAATTGTCTTCCATAAAACTGGTCCCTGGTGCCACTGCTTTATTAGAATAGGCTAGCTTCTTTGAAACACATTTGAGAAGCAGGTGTTACAAGATGCATGACCTTTCTGAAGGATTTCCCTAAAGATTCCTTGCCTCTTGACTTCAGTTGATTGGAGGACATGAACCTACCCTGTTAAATTACAGAAAAAAGACTCATATTACCTCTTTTTGTTCATTATAAGGCTTCTGTGCTGCAACTACTCTCTGAAATGGCCAGAAACGAGTCCAGAAATTAGTTTATTTCAATGATGACACCAACACTTTGGAATTACATCTCCTGGGGAGAAACTAATCTTACTTTTGCTCATGGTCTTTCATTAACTAGTGAAAACAAGCTTTCCCAGTGGAGCTTTGAGGATTGATTATCACCTTTATAATTAGCTAGTTTCTTTTGTGTTTGCGTTTGTGGGCGCACCTTCAAGTCAGTCTTGACTGCCTTCCAGTTTTCTTAGCAAAGTTTTTCAGAAATGATTTGCCATTCTCTCTTTCTTTAGTGACTGTCCCAAGGTCACCCAACAGGCTTTGGGTCCAATGCAGGACAAGAACTTACAGTTTCCTGGATTCTAGCTTGATGCGTTAACCACTACAACAAATTGCTCCCTAACTAGTTATTAGTATTTATTAATTTATTATAATTTGTTATTTTTAGTTTTTTTAGTTTTTGCTTTAGTCTTGGGGGTTTTCTTGTTTGTTTAGACATCATATTTACCATATATGTCTTAATTTTTATTGTATATTATTTTCCTCTTATGCACAGGTCAGAAAGGACAAACATTGGAACCCCACAAAATGTTAGGCTCTCTAATTAACATGGTTAAGTTTGAGAATGAGCAAATATAACTCCATGTATATAGAAGGTGCCAGACTAGGAAAGTTGGCTATGCATTTGTTTTTGCTGCTGTGGGCTAGATGAAATGAATCCAGTTTCATTAATAGGTTTGGTAGCATTAAGGGTGAAGAGACTGCAATTGAACATTGGAGGTCCTTGATCCATTGGGTAATGGCACATTAAAATGTGACTTGGCACCAGGTCTTTGTTGTTTTTGATGTATTTAGTTTTACAGATTTAATATGATTTTCTATGTTGCTTTAACTTTCGATTGGGAGCTGCCCAGCATTGGTTGGAAGGTGGACAGCTGTATAAATGTTATAAATAAGTAATAGCAATAGCAATTAGACTTATATATCACTCCATAGTACTTTACAGCGCTCTCTGAATGGATTACAATGTCAGCATATTGCCCCCAATGGATCCCCATTTTACTGACTTCAGAAGGCTGGAAGGCTGAGTCAAGCTTGAACCAGTCAGGATTGAACTCAGGCTGTGGGCACAGTTAGCCTGCAATGCTGCATTCTAGCCACTGCAGCTCATAAATAAATAAATAAAGATTTCACCAATGCACTCTGATACAGAAAAGATTAATCCCCTTTTAGGCAATTATCTGAAAAAGACGTGGTGGCTCAGTGGCTAAGATGCTGAGCTTGTTGATCAGAAAGGTCAGCAGTTTGGCGGTTCGAATCCCTAGCGCCCCGTAATGGAGTGAGCTCCCGTTACTTGTCCTACCTTCTGCCAACCTAGCAGTTTGAAAACATGTAAAAAAATGCAAGTAGAAAAACAGGTAACATGTTCCATGCACCTTCAGCGTTTAGTCATGCCTTCCACATGACCACGGAGAAGTCTTCAGACAGCACTGGCTTTGAAACAGAGATGAGCACCACCCCCTAGAATTGGAAACTACTAGCACATATATGTGAGGGGAACCTTTACCTTTAGGCAATTATCTAGCATGATTTTATGTTTATTTGTCTTTATTCAGCATTCCCCCATTTCTAATTATACAGAAAGGTTTCATCATAAAACAAAGATTTTTTTTCAACAATGAACATGTGCTGCGCTATTTATATAGGACTTAACATAAAGGTTATAAATACAAGTTTACTTGCTGGGATCAGCTGTGGTTTCTAGTCAAGTAGCAAATCCAGGAAATATAAAATGTTATTCTGGAAAACAATTTTTAATTAAAAATAACATCTGTGAAACTCTTGTCAATTTTTTTTTAAGGAAAAAGGAAACAGGCTCAAGTGAATATGGGAAAATTTGATGATTCAATATTGTTGACTCAACAAAACCACCAAAATAGGAGGAGATGTTACCACTACTTAGTTTACAAAAAATAATATCAGTATGCATTGAGCCATGTTCTTCTTCTAAAATAAGGGAGAAAAAAGAACCATGATTGATAGCCAATAGACTTTTGGAATTCATTTATATTTTGCTTAGAATGATTGCTGCATATCTAAATTATGAATGGAATTGTAATTAAGATTGGGATCATCAAGCCAAGTTGATTCTCCTTTGTGGTAGTGAAGAGGTCAAAGAAATATTTTTGAGACAATAGGCAGGTTTTAAGAATAGGCAGACTTCTTAAAAACTTCCAGTGTTGGAGCATTTACAACTTCTGGAGGCAAGTTGTTCCACTGATTAATTGTTGTAACTGTAGGAAATTTCTCCTCAGTTCTAAGTTGCTTCTCTCTTTGATTAGTTTCCACCAATTGCTTCTTGTTCTACCCTCAGATGCTTTGGAGAATGTTGCTTGTGTACGTTTTAAGCATCGACGTATCTAGTTCTATGGGGAATTGGAAATTGGTTCATGGCTCCTAAACATGTATTCTATTTGCTGCTCTGTGATCTGGAGAGAGAAATTTCTACTGGGTCTCCATCTGGTTTTATTATAAAGCATAAATTATTAAAAAATAAACTAAAAACAATTTTATAGTGGAAGAAACTCATGTATTGACTGAGAATATGGGCTATAGCAAGAAGAATACTTAGAACAGAATTCTATGTGGTACCATTTGGCATTGAGTGCCTGAGGAAAACTTTGAGACTATGGTTGTATGTACACTAATAAATTGTAATAATTCATGTTTTTTCTAGAATATTGGCATGCTTTACAAATTACCAAAGTTGGTATATCTCATATGCTTTTTTAAAATAATTCTCTAAAAAAATTTACTAATGAAAGAAAAGGATACATAGATAAATTAGGTGTTCTCAGGACATAGATATTTTTAATTTAACCTCAGTTTTTTAAATTCACGCAACATGCTGTGCTAAAATGCAGTACAGGTAGTCCTGGACTTATGACCATAATTGACCTCAAAATTTCTGTTGCTAAGCAGGACAATTAAGTGAGTTTTGCCTCATTTTGCGATCTTTCTTGCCACAGTTGTTAAGTTAGCAAGGCGACTATTAAGGGACTCTGGCTTCCTCATTGACTTTGTTTGTCAGAAGGTAGCAAAAGATGATCACATGACCCTGGAACACTGAAACAGTCATAAACACATGCCAGTTGCTAAGCATCCAGATTTTGATCACATGATCGTGGGGATGCTGCAATGGTCGTAAGTGTGAAAAACTGTCATAAGTCATTTTTTCACTTCTGTTGTAACTTCAAATATTCATTAAAGGAATGTTTGTAAATCAAGGACTACCTGTAGACTTTTTTGTGGTCACTACTGTGATGTTTACACAGCAATAGACTTGTATACACATTAGTACTCATGCTTTTTCTATGGTGAATTGAAGATCCAAGTTTTCCCCTCCAGCAACAAATCTATGAAATTTGTTGTTCTTAGTTGCAAAGTCATGTCTGACCCATTGCTACCCCATGGACATTGCTCCTCCAAGCCTTCCAGGCCTCTACCATCCTCTGGAGTCCATTTAAGCTACCTACTGCTTCGGTGTCTCCATTCAGCCACCTCATTTTCTGTAGTCCCTTTCTTCTTTTGCCCTCAATCTTTCTCAGCATTAGGATCTTCTCTAATGAGCCCTTCCTTCTCATTAGGTGGTCAAAGTATTTGAGTTTCATCTTCAGGATCTGGCCTTCTAAAGAACAGTCAGGAGTGATCTCCTCTAGGACTGACCTGTTTGATTGCCTTGCCGTCCAAGGGACTCACGGGATTCTTCTCCAGCACCATAGTTCAAAGGCCTCAATTCTTTGGCCTTTCTCATGGTCCAACCTTCACAGCCATACATTGCAACTGGGAAAACCACAGTATTTACTATACACACTTTTGTTGGCAGGGTGATGTCTCTGCTTTTTAGTATGCTGTCTAGATTCGCCATAGCTTTCCTCCCCAGGAACAAGTGTCTTTTAATTTCTTGGCTGCAGTCCCCATCTGGGGTGATCTTGGAGCCATATCCTTCTATGAAATAGGTTGGACACATAATAATAGTTAAGTCAAACAATCCACTATTTCTAGGTTAGTTCGGAGTCTGGGTTTTCCCACTTAATCCAGCACATCTTATCACATTGACTCTACAAATTTCTAATCAAATGAGTCCATTCATTTCTGTGGTCCTTTATTATCAGGAATGAGGACAGCTGCTTGTAAGATATTCCATTTCAGACAGCATTGCTTGTTCTACTTTCTATGCTATTCACCTTGAATCAAAGCACAGGTGGGCTCCGTTGCTCCAGGCAAGAAAATGTCTTGAACTTACCCAGGGCCTTTCTGATGTTTACAATTCTCCAGATCTTCCTGATTGGAGTTTTAGCCAGCCTTCATATATATAAAAGGTTAGGGTTTGTGCGATTATGTCTTTTGGGCAGTATTCGGTTAGTTGAGGGTTGTCTAAAACTGCTAAGTCTCTTTGGGTACCCTTCACACCGTGGTCACCGTGTGAACAGCATGCTAATAAGAGTGTGTTTCGGAAATGTTCCATAGCTTTTCTGTAAAGGGTAGAAGCCCTTAAGGGGATAGTGGGAAGGAACAGTGAATGAATAGTCTTGCAATGAATTCTAATGTGCTGTACTTAAAAGGTATTGGAGTGTCTAAATGTGGACATAACTTGAAAATAAAATGGCCTGTGTTAAGAGAGGTATTGCAATCTACTTAACAGCCAGGAGTCTGAACTCTCTGGTTTTTTTTTAATTATTATTATGGAACTCATTCCACGCACAGCAGGCTTTTCTGGCAAAGGACACCTTGCTCTCTTCTTTCTTACGGCACATGTAGAGTAATCTACATAATATGGACAATCAGTCTGGGGTATTATATTTTATTCTTTCTTCATCTAGAGAAAAAAAGAAAGGGCTCTACTGCACGGAAATAGTTGCATGCAAGAATGAAGGAGACTAAGCTTGGACCATTTCTTTTTTTCCATCAAATCATCATGTTATACAGTGGTGGGATTTAAATATTTTTACTACCGGTTCTGTGGGCGTGGCTTGGTGAGTGTGGCATGGCTTGGTGGGAGTGACTTGGTGGGCGTGGCAGGCGAAGGATACTGCAAAATCTCCATTCCCTTCCCATCCAGGGGAAAGTTACTGCAAAATCCCCATTTCTTCCCAATCAGCTTTGGAGGCAGAGAATAGATGCGGGCAAGGCCAGTCAGAAGTGGCATTTACTGGTTCTCCAAACTACTCAAAATTTCTGCTACCAGTTTTCCAGAACTAGTCAGAACCTGCTGAATACCACCTCTGCATTTATAGATAAAGTGGCTGCTTAGACATTTCAATTCAGCAGCAGCCCTTGCTAAAAGATATACTCCTGGCCATATGCTGAGTATTGAAAGCATACTGAGTAGTTAAGTAAAACTTCTCATTAAAAATTAAAGCAAGTGTTGTCTGAGATGTAGAATATGGACTTAGCCCAGCTATCAATGAGTTAGACCAACATTTATTGCATTTGATGTTTGTTTAGAAATACATGAAGATAGAAAAGCCCCATTGCTACAACCCAGGTGGGATGAATTACAGCCAGGTGAAGAAAAGTCTCAGAGACAGTATCTTTCTTATGTCTTTCTCTCCATCCCCACAGCTCAGAGATGATATTATCTCCAATAGAGTCAAGATGTATGGTAAAATTAATGGCCAACATAGAACTCCCCAGAGCTGTTAATCAATTGTTTTCAAAATTTCTAGTCAACAAACTTTGTGAACTTTGGATAGGTAATCTAGAAGTTGGTAGCTGGAGAAGTTTAGCTTATCGATCTGAGCACTTTGATTCTCTGATCATCTGTTCCACTTACAAGTCTTGTTAAGGTCTTTAATACAACACAGTCCTTTCAACAGTTCCAAGGAGGCTCCACACCAATCTGACCTATTCAGGTGATCCTGATGACACAGATAAACCTCCAAGTGCTTCAATAACCCACTAAAAAGATGCAAATGACCAGTTGTCTGCAAGGAGTATAAATCCTTCCATTCTTCATCATCTGGTGAGAGCTGAAGAAGCTTTTTGGATGAGAAGCAAAATGTCATCAAAGAAAAACCAGAAAGCCCTGTTGCCTCTTGAAAAAGCACTTTTGGGACATCCTGGAAAGAGACACTTCTGATCTTTGACCTCCTCCTTGTTCCAGAATATCTCTTCACAATTAAATCCAAACCATTGTGTATACTTAATAGAATCCCTACTCATTTTAACAATGTTATACACATCCAAGTAGAATATTTCTTTTACTAAATACATTTTTAGCACATCATCTGCTCTGCTTGCCTGGAAATAACAATCTCTAAAAGCTCTTCCAGGTATTAATAATGTGAAGGATTTTTCTCCAGTATAGCAGCCCATGGGAAGTCCTGAGGGTCATTGAACATTTCTAACCTGACCTCTGATATCAACAGGAAGAAATTATTATTTATTTAAAGGCATCAAGAATGCAATTGAGCCTAATGGGGGAAAGCATGTTTGAAATAGAAGATGATAATTTCTTCTTCTTTGTTTGTTATATTTTTTGTCTACATGAACAGTAATTGTGAGGGAAAAGTGGCACCATATAAGGAGGCATAACTAACACAAATCACAGGAGTGTAAGAATGCTTTTATATGACACTTCTTGGTAGTAGGCCTAAACCTAACCCTAATCCTACCCATCCCCAAACAAGGGCCTAATTTGCTCAGGCCTCAGTTTAACCTTGGTTTGAGGGATCCTATGTGCATAAAGAGCCTCTCTGCTAAAGACATGTCTCCTCAGTGTAAGAATGATGAGAAGATAATAGCAAAAATGGTGTTAGGATTATGAAAATGCCTTGCTTAGCTAGATACCCTAACATAATGCGCCTAATACAAGGTTGGGTTATACGTGTGGGCATATTACAGGATAGGAAAATAGATTATCATTCCAAAATTCAAGAATAGTAAAGGGAATCATGTTGTTCAATGCTCTCCTGTGTAAGTATGTCTTGTGATTAATTAACAAGCCTATCAAACAGAAAATTGTAAAGGCCTACGTCCATGGATTTTGTAAAATGACGAAGACAGTAGAAACCAGAATTTTACCACTAGATTTTACATAGTGTATGGATGAGCTCCCAATTATGTCAAACATGGCTTTCATAGAATCCTCTTCTGCATATTATAGCAAGTATATTTTTCATTATTTAACTTCCTTTTAAAATCAGCTTTTCTCCCTGTCTTACCCCAGACCTCATTTGCAAGTACCTATTTCTATATCCATATGTCAAATTCCTATTTGTGGTTTCACACCTCTGCAGCACAAAATAGTTTCATTAAAGGATTTGGTATAAGAGCCTACAGAAAACAGAATGGAATTTACATCATGTTTATGTTCATACTGCTATTTTTATGTAATATCCCTGAGGATTTCATTAGCTGGATCTTGAATTCTTCATCCAGATCATTTATAAAAGTGTTTAATCAAACAGCACTTAACTTGAAGCTCTGGGATGTCCATTGGATAACTTTTCCCAAAGTATTGACCTTTATTTGTTTATTTAAAATTCAGAGAGCAATTTTAAGTATGAATTACCCTCCACCCATTGTTAACACAAAGCCTTTTTTCTGTAATTAACCTTGCAATTTGACTTCAGAATGATTAGGTTAATGGCGTATGATTTGTTCCCCATAAATCTACGTAGTTAATTTTTCATGGCTCCATTTTCTTAGAGATTCATGTAGGTCTTTTTGATTTAATGATGATAGCGCCAGCAGCCAATTCAATATGGGATGCCAATTTCAGAGTATACTTGATTTGTTGCCCTTAGAGAATGAAAGACATCAAGGAGAAAGCAGATGCAATTTTTGTTGTTGGATATGTATTTAAATAAAAAGGAATGTGGCAGTTTCAGAGAGAGTACAATGATCTCATCTGAACAAAGCTAATTTAGACATGGGGCATAGAACCAAATCTGCGGAGTTCGTTTCATAGCACTTTCTGGGATAAGCAGAGGTGGATTGCTACCGGTTCACACCAGTTTGGGCGAACCGGTAGTGGAAATTGTGATTGGATCGCTGAACTGGTAGGGACGGCAGGCTCGCCACACTGCTGAACCAGTTCCCTCGTCACCACAAAAAAAATTTTTTAAATTTTTTAATGTTCTGCACATGTGCAGACCTATTTACAGGCAATCGCATGTGCACCGACAGTAACGCCAGCAGCAACCCACTCAGGTTTAGTGAAATTTAGAAGGTATGACATTTTGATTGGGGTTATTGGAGCAATCTGATCATGTAAGGCAGATATCAAAGTTTAATGAAAATGTCATAAAAATCAACAATCCTGGTCTTAAAAGCGTTCTGATTGAATGATAGAAGATCAACAACCATACCCACCACCAGACAGGTGAAAAAAAGTAGTAAGAAGCAGATTCTATATTAGGTGAGGATTTTCTTGTTCCTTTTACTTTGTCTATGGCTCAAGAAGTCTAGAACAAAGCACTTAAGAAGCTATCCCTGTCTTATTCTAATAGGCACACCAAGTTCTTGTCTCCCAATTAGACCATCAGAACGAGAGGAACATCTGGCAAATCCAACATAGCAAGCCTTGCAGTCTGTCCCACAGATTGCTACTTTTGATGGCTCAGCCTCCTGAGCTGATTCTTCAAAATTCTAGCTGTGCTGTAGAACTACTAAATATTTATTGACAATGCTTCTGTTTTCCAGGCTGGTGAAAACTTTGGGGAGTAGCATTGTATCAAAGATCACAATTTCTCTGCAGGGACCCAGATAAGAGGAGGTAAACTCTGCTGTCTTCTAATAAGCATTCCCAGTATGAAATACACATGAAACTTTTATTTGTTTGAAATGCTTGTGAAAGGAATAAAATATAGTTTTTCAGGAAACCAAATGCCAAATTTATAAAGACAGACCTGGGTATGAAGATTCCTTCAATTCATAGAGCATTGTGTGAAAGTGGAATTGTTTTCAGAATGCAATGTGGGTGCTAGAGGGGTTGTCAGATAAGCTTTTAGGAGGGAAAATGAAGCTCATCAAATCTAAATATGATGTCCGATTTTTTATAAATGGAATCTAACAGATTTTTTTTCTTTTACATTCTACTCTGGAAATGATTCATATGCAACATATAGTGCTGCTTTCAGTTAATCAAACTGCAGCAATATTTATGTTGTCTCTATAATGCATTATGGACTTTTTTAGTCCACTTTTAGAAAATAATCATGTCCTCAAACCGTAATAGTCTCACAGTATTTGTGTAGATGTACAAGGAGATTAAACTATTGCTTCACAGCCAGCAGGGGGAGCAGTAAACATTATTTTGGGGAACTAATAAAAGTTGGGTGTCTTTATAGAGTTGTGTTTCTGTTATAAAGTTGATCTGCTTGTTGTGGTTGATGCTGTTAAAATTTTTGGTGATAACAATATTAGTATTATAAGAAGGAATAATATTCATTTCTGAAAGAATGGCTGACTGCAGCAACTGGAAAGCGGACTTGGGAATAAGATCAAAATGAAATCATGATATTGGGAGTGACGTTATGCTTTATGATGATTAGGTTTTGGGAGGAGGAGCAGGGGTACTGCTGTGTCCTTTCCTGAGCATACCCACTCAACAGAGTAGCTTCTTCCTCAGAATTTGCAGGTAGGGGATAAATAGCAATCTAGAATTCAGTCTCCTTGAGTCATTAGGTGATCACAAGTCCTTCTATGGATCTATTTGACAAAGATACCAGTGTTTCGTGGATTAAAATCTCTTATACTCTTCAATCCAGTGGTGGATTCCTATCGGTCCGGACCGACTCAGCTGAACAGGTAGTGGTTTAGCGGCCTGGGTCACTGGGTCACTGCCACGCCCCCGAACCGGTTCCCTGGTTCTTGTTTTTCAGTTCCGGGCATGCACACAACAATTTTAATTGAACTGTGCATGCGCACACAGTGTGCGAAGCGTGAAGCACACATGAGCGAACTGGCAGTAGTGCTTGCCGGAACCCACCCCTGCTTCAATCCCAACACATGAAATATTTACATACCTAGAGGTCTGCAAATAATTCTTAGATTCTTATCTACCCCAGAGAATTGTTCCAATCTAGTTCTGTTGGAACTCAAGTGTTGCCCTGAGCACCTGTGTCCTTCTAAGTCAGCCAAATATTGATTAAAGATAAACCATCTCTATATTCATGGTTTACCTCAAAAACTGATCATTTATAACTACATAACAAGATGTTCTAATATACTAATCAAACTAATATTTTAAAATATTATTAAATAGTATAACAAGAAGCTGTGAAACAAAACTGCATAATTTGCAGAAATCACAACAGCAGAGCTATCATTACTCATAACATTAGATGTATAGGCTTGTTCTTACATACTGTTCTAACATGATAATGTTCAAGAAGCTTGAATTGTTTTGCTATCTGCAGCACTTCTTTTACATATAATCTGAAACAGGAAAATTCACATGTGCACCTAACAATTATTTTGTCTTGATTCTTCTTCCCCTTCCCTGGTTTTTTGTCCTCATATCTGGGAATCTCTCCAGAATATTGATTTATGCATTGGGCCTCTAATGTGGTGTCTGTGGGCATTAATGTGACTATAAACATCACACTGTTTTATTTATTTAATTAAAGATTCTGCAATTACCAATAAAAAACCCAACAACAATCCCAATGAACTTTTTGACATGCTGTAAAGCAAAACACTAAACCACAGCATAATTTTATCTCCTAATAATATTTTTGGGCCCACATAGGCATTTTTTAAAAAATTGAAAGAATCTCTGCAATTGTAACAGTATGTGAGAATGACCTTGGGTGATGAGGGGAAGAAATGTTGCCTACGGAACAATCAGATCCACGGGGTGGGGTGGGGTGTTTGAGTGTCCATAGATGGATAACAGGCGAAGAAAGAAATCTGGAAAGAATCTACCAAACGTATCAGGCAGTAAATTCTGTAGTTTCGCCCTTGTAAGACTGATGTCAGCTTCCAAGTAGACTAGATGACAAACATGATGAGCTCATTCTACTGTATTGTAAGACCACATCAGCAGAATCTTGTAAGTCTGAAAATCACAACTAAGCATAGATAATTCCCAGTATTCACTGGAAGAGCCATTTTGTGAAAATACCCATCGCTGTATATTTTCTTAAATGCTTAGTGTGCTGTAGGATAATGAGGCATGAATCTAATGGAGCATGAGCTAGAACCATTATTACTACCTTGTGACAGTATGGGAAGGGAAGTGTAAATACTTTTCTGCCCTCTTTGAATTTGCAGATAATCATGCTGGTTGCTGTGTTTTGAGTGGCACAGGTCCTTATGGAGAAGAAAGGGTTGGATTCTGATTTACAAGGCTGAGGTGAGGCATTTGGTTATTTTTAGGCATCTAGTTGATAAGCACACTTGGATTCATTCCACGTTTTACTCAAATTATGATCCAGGTCCTGTGAAGTTGACTGAGGCTGAACTTCACTTGGTTACATGGGCTGAGTTTTATCCTAATTAGTACTGAGGAAATGATTAGAGTTCCTTAAGTTATAAACTCTATTGTAAATCCATGTTATCTAGCTATACTTTTTTCATGGACAATGGTGAAAGTATCTCAAAAGAGGAGGTAGTTCTGTCAGGATTTAAGGAGGCAATGAACCACCTCCTCCTCAAAAAGCCACCCCTGGACTTGACCATTGTGGGCAATTTTCATCCTATCTCCAACCTTCCCTTTTTAGGAAGGTTTTTTGAGAAGATGATCAAGTTAAAACTGCAAAGATCCCTGGATCAAGGACAGAGATGGGTTGCTGCCAGTTCTGCCGATCCGGGCTGAACCAGTAGTAGCGGTGGCAGGAAGCTCCACCCACCTGCCCAGATGCTTCTGAGCATGCGCAGAAGCATTGTGGGTGCAGGTGAGCACACACAGGAATGCACCCATGAGTGAGCGCAGGAACACACCCAAACTGGTAGTAAAAAAAATGGGAACCCAACTCTGATCAAGGAAATTAACTGGACCCCTTTTAGTAGGATTACAGATTTAGGAATGGGCTCAATATGGTATTAATCATGTTTGTGGATAATATCTGGAAGGAGTGTGCCCACCCTTGCTTCTTGATCACTCAGTATCAGTTTTATCAGTCATGGTATACTGGACTGGTTCTGACCATTTGGAGTTGGGAACAACTGGATTTCCTTCTTCCTTCAGGGTGGGCTCCAGTCAGTGTTCATGGAACAGAGTTTTAACCAGGGGTGGGTTTCAACTGGTTCGCGGCGGTCCCTGCAAACCGGTTGGTCGGTGAACCCGGAAGTAAGTAACTTCTGGGAACGGCGACTGGCACACCTGCCCGCCCGCGCTCCTTACCCGGTTTTGACGAGTTCTGCGCTTCCACGCATGCGCAGGATGCATACAGCGCCTGCGCGATCCTCCAGGAGCAGCTGGAGCATCGCACAGACGCTAGTACGCATGTGTGTGTCACGCGCGTGCACGAGGACGCCGCCAGCCCGGTTCCAACCGAACCGGTTGGAACGGGGCGAGAAACCCACCCCTGGTTTTAACCCATACCCCATTTTGTGTGGGGTCCTGAGTGCTCAACAACTTTCTGCTCCTTTTTAACATCTATGTGCAGCTACTCACTGGGATGACTTTTGCACAGTTTCTTGTTGTTTGCCAATTGCACTTTTCCAGAACGAGAGACAATTAATACAATCACTCATGTTTTAATCACATTTCATTTGGATCACTGCAAAGGGTTCTGCATAGGGCTGCCCTTGAAAAAAATTCCAGAAGCTGCCATAGGTCCAGAAAGTGACGGAATGACTTAGAGATAGTTATAGAGACACTTACATTACATATTTTCTTCACAAAATGTTGTGGTTTACTATAGACTTAGGATGCAATTCATCTATATTGGTTGTCATCTATAAAGCATTAGCAAACATGAGGCTGAGTTATCTGATGGACTAGCTTTCTCATATTTGTCTACCAGTCTTATTTGATCTGGCAGAAAAGGAATATACCAGGTCCCAACTGTTAGAGAATGCCATCTTGGGGAACTCAAGAAGTGTGCCTTTTCTGTTAACAGTTGCTACACTCTAGAACACCATCATGTGAAATCAGGTTAGGTCCAACTCTATTAACTTTTCAGAAAGTCAACACCTAGGTATTTCTGGGTTTGGCTATTTTCCTGGTCATTGGAAAATTAATTAAACCTAGGTGGAGGGTAGCACGTTTCCTCAATTATCATAGTATGTGGATTCTGCTTGTTCCTTGGATTTTTTTTGTTTATTTTGTTTTGTTTTATTGCTTTTTCACTCAAAATCATGTTTCTAAAAGGAATCATCATATATATAGAATGTAGTCGCTACACTTCCAATTATCCCACCAGTGCTCAAAAAAGAGAAACTTCTTATTTATATTCCAAAATGCCCATTATATATCTTCAGCATTGAGCAACTTATGCTGGAACCCTTAAATCCTTGAATCATAACTATTTGTCTTCTCAGAAGAAGGAAATGTAGAATTTTCATGAAAAGTGCCCCATGGCATATGCTACAATTTTTGTATTAAAGACATCTTTGGCTCTGTCATTAATAAAAATGGTCTATATGATCTTCATTGCAAGAGCTGAAGGAATCAAATCAATAAGATAAATGCTAACTTCAACAACCTTGAACTTCTATTGATGAGTATGAGAGCAAGAGATCTGAGAATCAATATTGCTGTCTCTAAAGTTGAAAGGTAATTGATTGAAAAATAGTAAAGAAACAGAAAAGAATCTGCCACAGACTTTTATCTTCAAGCAACAGGCCTCAGTCTCACTCCGCTGGCTTGATTTATACCCTGGATGCTGACTCATGAGCGGAAGAGTGCATTGGAGTTAGCTAAGCATCAGTATTCTGGAACAGAAATTCATGCAGCTTAGAGATGCTAAACACTCATCTCAGAACTATTATGAGACACCACATTAGATTTAGATGTCAAACGCCACAGAAAGATGTGAATTATAACACAGAGATGCATCACAGGCTTCAGTGAATGGCAGTTGAAAAAGAGGGGAGGAAAAAACTGTCCTGTTGTTTAAAGATAGCTTGATTCTTTGAATAGCCTGGAGACAAATATTTAGGGCTAGTAATAAGTAATCTCCAATATTTGTAGGACACGTCAAGCTGCTGAATGCATCCTCTGAATAAGCTGATCTAGAAGTTTTTGGTCAGGCAGGTTGGCAGACTAAATGAATAAATAAATAAGACATCTGCTCAAATTTTATCTTTAAAATAAATAACATAAATATATTCCAAAGGACACATTCTTCTATAGGTAATATTTCCCCCCGAAAATGCAAGAGAAATAAATACATGCGTGTGTGTGTATGTGTATGTATATCTGTGTGGAACATAACCAAATAATGTCATTATTGGATAGGTTGAGTCATTAACAGAATAGCAGTATATATTAGATTTTATAGTTCTTGTTTCAAATGAAATATCATGTTGCAAACACGGTGAAAAATGTTTGACAAAGGGACTGGAAACAAATACCCTTAGAAGAATATTCCTTTCCTACAGAACAGAACAGGAATAGAAATTAGAACTAGAAATAGAATAACAGAATCGGAAGGGACCTTGGAGGTCTTCTAGTCCAACCTTCTGCTTAGGCTTTTCAATTTAAGTTCTTCTACACTGAACTCTGTACTAATATTTTGAAAAATATTCCTTGCAACAAAAAGGTAAGGAAGGCCATTTTTAAAAAGCAGTTAACATTACTTTCTTGATTAGAGGAGTCATGTGTTGTTATCGTCTCATTTTCAGTGAAAAAATATTTAATTTTCAGGATGAATGTGAGAATTAGGACAATTAGAGAAACATAGCTTTGATTTCATTTGTTACAAAACACTCCTTTGATATGCAACCACCACATGGCTTTTTGTAGCTTACAGCTTTCCTATAGCTTGGAAAGCTCTTTGCCTGCCAAATATAAATGCTTTTTAAAATTTAACCCTCGATTTACCAATGCTATACACTATATGACAAAGCATGATGTCAATATTTTTAAATGTCGGGTTGTCCCAGTGGTGGGTTGCAGATGGTACACCCCGGTATGGATGTACCAGTGCCTGCCAGGAGCACTGGGTACCATTCCAGTATGGTGCTCTGGAGGGCCCACCTGCCTGCCCTCCTTACCTGTATTTGAACTCTTCAGCATTTCCGCACATGCGCATGGAGCGTAAGGTACCTGCACAATGTTCTGCCGAGCAGCTGGAGCATCATGGAGCATCGCAGGAAATAAGGACACATGCATGCACTGCGTGTGTGCGCGCATGTGGTGGACGCATTCATGTGGTGGACGCCGAGCCCCATTGCACCGTACCGGTTGCACCGTGATCCAGAACCCACCACTAGGTTGTCCCAAATATCCTTCTCAAGTATAGAAGTGTATTGAACCAACGGTCAAAGTCCTATGTGATGGAAAATACCAGCAAAGAGATTATCTGTGAAAGGAAGACAACGAGAGCAGTGTTTTTCAAACTTAGCAACTTTGAAATGTGTGAATTTTAACTCTCAGAATTCCCTAGCCATCTGGCTAAGAAAGTGTCTTATTGTACAAGAAACAACAGATACAAGACTTACTTATCTTCATTAGATTTTTCTAATTTCCTTTATTTAATTTTTTTTTAAAAAATAAAGGCTGACCTTTAAATTTCCTCCTTCATCAGAATCACAACTAATTATCTTTCTAATTAAAGAATTAGAGAGAGATGTTTGAAATGAGGCCACCTTTGAATGATTAATGGAAGTACTCAGGAACTTCGTTTTAACTTTGATATCTTATCAGGTATAGTATATAAAGTGCCCCTCTTTCTGTTTTCTTCCCTGCTTCTCCCCCCTCCCCAAAAGTGTTTAATCAGACTTGTCACACCTCTATGCAGGTAAATTGGGTTTATTTGAAAAGGAAAATTGAATGAAATTTGTTTAGGAACTAATCGATGATCCGGGTTTATCATATTATTTCATTGGTGATATATCAGGATGAAAGATCCACTGATCAAGTTTTAAAGAGAAAAGCCTCCAAGGCTGAAACAATACTATATATTCTGATGGAGTTAACCAACAAAATATTTATCTTCTTACTATTTGTCCTGTCCTAACACATCTAAAGGGCATCAGCTTGAGTAAACCTGCCTTAGCTAGTTTCCCTAAAACTAAGTCATTTGCTATAACTGGCCCCAAGGGAGACCCCAGGTGTAAGATCAGCCTCACAAATTCCATGAGTGGCTTTAGGCCAGTCACATCAACCTGCCATACAAGGTTTATTTTTATTTCTTTATTATATTTATAGACTAGCGCAAACTATTCCTATACATAGTAATGTAATCTAATGTATCACACACACACACACACAATTATATGTCTTGCCACTGTTCAATGGGACATCAGTTGTCAAAACAGTTATGATCTGAAACAATACATCAGCCTAGGCAAAACATTCATTTTATTCATATTTGTCCTAGTGGGACACAGATATTTTACCTTCTTCTCAATCTTAAAAACTATTGAATTGAATTGAATTGAATTTTTGGCCAGTTATGACACAAGGAATGTGTCTCTGGTACAGAAACACTCGGCATACATGCAAGCATCATCATCATCATCATCATCATCATCATCATCATCATCATCATCGCACAGACTGATTATAAATTGTGGCACAATTCAGTAGCACAAATGATCCATTGGAATTTGTGCAAAAATTATAATGTTAAAACAACAACAAACTGGTGGGAACATCAGCCTGAAAAAGTAATAGAAAATCAGATGGTCAAGATCTTGTGGGATTTTTGCATACAAACGGACAAAATACTGGTGCATAATACACCAGACATCACACTGATTGAGAAAAATAAGGTCACAATCATAGACATCGCAATACCAGGTGATAGCAGGGTCGACGAGAAGGAACATGAAAAAATCGCTAAATACCAGGACTTAAAAATCAAAATTCAACTATTATGGCACAAACCAGCAGTGGTAATTCCAGTGGTAATCGGCACACTGGATGCTATTCCAAAAGCACTGGAATTACATTTAAAACAGTTAAAAATTGACAAAATCACCATCAGTCAAATGCAAAAAGCCGCACTGCTCGGAACTGCACACATATTATGAAAATACATTACGATGTCCTAGGCCCCTGGATGGGGCCCGACTAGTAATCAATGCCAAATCCGGTGAAACAACTGGCCGCTGTGATACAATTCTGTTGTTGCAAATAATAGTAATAGTAATATAATAATAAACATCTACCAAGAGCAGAGGGTGGTTAAGGACTCCTACAAGTAAAACAGACTGTGGAAGAAGAAAGACACAGCTTGAATGATTACATACAGAAAAGTGAAGAACCAATGATTAAGGAAGTAAATAAAGGAGGTCTTTTAAAGACAACTAAGTCAAAAGCTGAATATAAGAAAAAAGTGATTGAGAAGCGAGCTGCAAATTGGAAAAATAAAGCTATGCATAACCAATACTTGAAAAGTATTGAAGCCAAAGCTAACCAAAAGCTAATTTGGAACTGGTTAAGATCGGGAGTACTAAAAAAAGAAACAGAAGGCTTTATTTTGGCAGCTCAAGAACAAGCCTTAGCCACAAACTACATGAAGGCAAAAATTCAACATGTTACCACCAACAGCAAATGTCGCCTCTGTAATGAGAAAGACGAAACAGTTGATCAGTGAGTGCAGCAAAATTTCACAAACTGACTACCTACAACGCCGTGACTGCATTGCTAAGATCATTCACTGGAAATTGTGCCAAAAGTTTGGATTTGAGTACAGCAAAAACCACTGGGAACATCAGGTTCAGAAAGTTTTAGAGAATAAGATAGTCAAGAACTTGTAGGACGTCAGAATTCAGACTGACAGGCACTTGGCCCACAACACACCTGACATAACAATAGTTGAAAAGAAAAAAAATATGGTTCATTGACATTGCAATACCTGGAGATGCACGAATTGAAGATAAACAGCAAGAAAAAAATCACAAAGTACCGGGACCTGCAAATTGAAGTTGAGGAACTATGGGGAAAAAAAATGTTTGTTACCTTAGCAATTCCTAGGTCCTTGGTTAAGACTCGAGCTGTTGAGCTACCAACCAGCCCCAAAGGCTGTGAATCTCACCAAAGATTAACCACATAACAACAACAACAACAATGATAAAAGATGGAGTAAAGAAAATAATGAGAAGGATAAATTATAATACTACAATCATACTGCATAGGCTAATAGACATTAAGCAACACTGAGAGAATTAAGTATTTAACACAGGGTTGAAATGCTGCTTTGGACCAGTTCATCCGAACTGGTAGTAAAAAGTGCTACCGGTTTGGGTGAACCGGTAGTTACGACAATCAGATGTGAGACAATCAGCTGTGCCATGCAAAATCACGAAGCGAACTGGTAGCAAAGTGAATGTGTAGCAGACTTCAGAGTATTTCACCCCTGGTTTAGCAGAGTGATGGCACAAGGGAAAAAAACTGTGGGTTTTGGCCCTATAGCACTATCCTGAGCGAAAGAATTGAAACAGTTTATGTCCAGGATGGGAGGGGTGTGCAGATATCTTCTCAGACCTTCTTTCAAATAAATAAATGAATTTTATTAATTCCGTTTGATCTTGTATTTGCATAATTTGTTAACATTTTTGTCTTTTATTATTCTTGAAACCTGCTAATGTACCAAATTCTTTTAATTTGTCCATTAATATTTCAATTCCTTTTAAAGGATCTTCCAGAACCAATCCCATCATCCTTAAAAGCCCTTAACTTACGAGTTTCTTTTTAAATTCTTATTTCCACAATACTCTTCTTTTATGTTATGTCGTTATTCAGTATTTCAAGAACACAAATAAATAAAGGGCTCACTATGGATATTCCTGTCTTGTTCCTCTTTGTGTCTCACTGAGTTTTGTTAGATCTCCATTAATAATTATTTGTGCCTTCTGTGAAATGTAAATCGATTTTAGCCATTTTATAAAGTTCTCTCCAAGAAAACCTGGTTCAAATTGTCAAAGGCCTTCTTTGCCTTTTTCCTTCTAAGAAAATCAATGTGGCTTGTTTTTCATTATATTACTCCAAATATTATAAAAATGTCCAATACATTTCTAACATTGTCCTTTAACTATCTTTTAGGTGGGGGGGGGCAGACACTGATCCTCAGGACTAACATCTTTCAAAATTATTTTTGGTCTATCAACTAGAATCACTGTGGACAACTTATAATCATTATTTAATAATAATATTGGCCAATTGTCAGGCGAAGCCCAAGAACAATGTGGAACAATTCATTTCATTTCTTTATTTTACTTACACATACCAGACATAGTCTTACCAGCCTAAAACCTTACTCTCAGCAGTGGTGGGATACTACCAGTTTAACAACCAGTTCAGTGATAGCACAATTTGTGCATGCTGCATGTGCTTTGCGCCCGCCTGTGCCTGATGCACGCTGCACGCGCATGCACAGTTTGAAGAAATCTTCACAGCTGATTTGCGCAGCAATCTGCTCTGCTGTGCAAACCACCTGAGAAGATAAAGGTAACAAAATATCGCAGGTGGGCCCATCTGATTGTCAGGGTGAACCAGTTCGCTCCCAGCTAATTGTCGGAGCTACCATTTCACCCAAACTGGTTCCAACTGGTAGAATCCCATTCCTGACTCCCAGCCTATGGAAATAACCTGGGAGATTCTTGGGTGTGTCTATTTTTACTCTTTTCTTCTGTCTCATATCCAGCTCCAGACTGTGTTGCCTCTTATCTCTCTCCCCTTCCTGGGAAACTGTCATTTTACTATAACCCAGCACCCACCACTCCCTTGTGGGGTGCTGGGTTATAGTAAACACCATCTCTCACATATATAGTTTATGGTTAAAGTGAAATATGTCCCATTCTGTATTAGTACTATTTCAGCCTCTTTCCAGCCCTCTGTAGGATGGAATCCATTGTGCTTTATAAAGTGTGTAAGAATTCATCCTCAAAACATTTATTATAAGATAATCTAGTCCAGGCATCTTTCCTAGTTTAATTTTTTATAAAATCCTTTGACTCCAGCTACTCAACTCATAAGCTGTATATAAAAATCTCATTTCCTGCAGTCTACTTTTGAAGAGCATCTATCCAGAAGGCAAGTGGGTGAGCTCACAATCTTTCCCTTTTCTGTCTGCTGGCAATTTTCGCTGCAAAGCTGTCCCCACTTCTTCAAGACCATGAATCCTCACTGAAAGCCCTCCAAACTGTCACAACACTGAACAGCTTACAAAATGCAATGAACAACATACCATAAAAAAAATAATCAAATGTCTGTGGGGGAGGGTAAACAATCATTCAAAACTAGAACCACATCATTTGCTCAAACCTAAGACCTGAGACTAGAACTAGATCGTAAGGGCTCATTTAAATTGCACCAAATAGGGGACTGTACAAATCCAGGGAGAGGGGTTGTTCTAGATATTATTTATATATCTAGGAAATTTATATTGCCGCTGATTCACACATGGCGACTCAAGGCAGCTAACAAGAATATAAAAACCTAATATAAAAATCAATAAAACAAATAAAAGAGAGAATTGTATAATAAATTAATAAAATAATATAATAAAATACCCCCCCCATCCCCTGCCTTGATAACAAGACATCACACAAGCCGTTTAATGGCCTCCATCCCATTCTGCATTCCCCAGGCCCGCTTACAGAACCAGTTCTTCAGCACCTTCTGAAAGAGTGGGGCCCTTCTAATTTTTTTTTTGGGGGGGGCGATGTTCCAGAGAGAGGGAGCAAAGGCAAATGGCCCTTCTTCTGGGTCCCACCAGGTGTATCTCCCTAGGGCTGTGATGATGAACCTATGGCACATGTGCCAGAGATGGCATGCAGACAGTGGTGGGTTCCGGATCCCATTGCAACTGGTAGGGTGCAACGGGGCTGGGCGCTCACCATATGCACACGCACAGCATGTGCGCAGAGCATGCATACATACCCACCACCCACGAAGCTCCAGCTGCTCGGTGAAGCGTCACGCAGGCGCCGTACTCTCCGTGCCCATGTGTAAATGTTCCAATCGGCTCAAATAGCAGTAAGGACAGTGGGCAGGCCCTCCGGAGCACCCTACTGGAATGGTACCTGGTGCTCCCAGCAGGCACCGGTATGCCCGTACCTGAGTGTACCCGTCATATCCCACCACTGCACACAGAGCCCTCTTTATGGGCACATGCACTATCACCAGCTGCTCTTTCTGGTTCCGCTGCATGCATGTGCATTAGCCAGCTGCTCTCTTCCAGGTTTTGGCACTCCGGCGCATGCACGCGCACGCACACATGCTCCAGTTTTAGCACTTAGCTGTCATTGCCCTAGGGGATGGGACCCACAACATTCCTTGCCTCCTCACTCTGGGGGGTCTGCTGCCTGGATCTCCCTCTGAATCAAAGGCACTAAATGGATGCTAACCCTGTCAGATCATGTGGGGTAAGAAATAATTGCATGGGGTAGATGGAAATAAAGTTGCTGTCAAGTAAAAAATGGGAGGAGAAAGTATTATGTATGTCACTTAGAGCACACGAATAAAAAAAATGGGACATAAATCTAACAAATAATAAAAAGGAATTCCTGGGATCAACATTTTTATACACTCAAGGACATCATTGTCCCAATAGAAACAAACCACAAAATGGGCACCTATTCAAGATTTAATCTCTCTGTGATGGCAAACCTATGGCAAACATGCCAGACGTAGCATGCAGAGCCCTCTCCATGGGCACACGCACCATTGCCAGCTGCTCTTTCTGGTTCTGTTGCATGTATACGTGCCAGCCAGCTGGTCTGGCACACATGTGCACCAGCCAGCTGCTCTCTTTTGGGTTCTGGTGTTCCGGTGCATGCGTGCATGTGTGCGCACACACACAATTTCCAGTTTTGGCCCTTGGTGCTGAAAAGATTAGCCGTCACTGCTCTAAAGTATCATATTTTTGACTGTATTCAGATGAACACCATACTGATCTATTCTCTAATTCAAAACTGAAATTTTGCCAGTCTTGTGTGGTTTTACCCCCTCCCCACACACATACAAATTCTATAGTTTTCTGCCATAAATTCTGGAGGAGATTTTTTTTTTAAAGGAGAGTTAACCCAATTGGATGCCTACTGGATATATTTTACTGCTAATTTTCAGAAAGAAAAAGATCAATCTGTAATTCAGTAGTATAATCTTCCGGGCTTCAGGGCTGCAAGGATGTTTAAAGGATAGAAATAGAGGCCAGAAAAGCAACTGCTATCTGTAGGAGATGACCAGCCTGGACCCAAGATAATGGTCAAATACATCACAAATCATGAGTCTGTGAGAAGCCAACTGCTCCCTCCCAGAAGAATGAAATATTTTTAAAAATATTTTAAAAGGCGGGATAAAATATTTCCCCTAAAAGAGAAATAAAAAATCTTAAGGGAGAAGAAACTCAGAGCTCAAGCTCCCTGCCCCTAGCAGGGATATTTTGTGCCCATTAAGAAAGACTGGGCCATCCTATCAGGGGTGGGTTTTAAAAAAAAAATAGAACCTATTCTGTAGGTGTGGCCTGTTTTGTGGGAGTAGCTTGGCAATCATGTAACTGAGTGGGAGTGGCTTGGCAGTTATGTGACTGGGTGGGACTAGCTTGGCAATCATGTGACTGGGTGGGAGTGGCCAAGTCAATGTCACTGAATTCTTTGCCCCAAAGAATGACCTACAAAAAGAAGATATAAACAAAGTAAATTTATTATTTTGTGCACTTACTACTTAAATAATAAAATAAGTACACAAAACAATAAAACAGCTACTTACAGAGGAAATATGGCTGTCCTTGCTGGACAAATATGGCCGTATCAGTCCGTACCGGTTGAAACCCACCCCTGCATCCTATCTACCAAACAAAAGACCTTCAGCTTCAAGATGATGTGATTAAGACATGACCCTTCAGGAGAACAATATGATTAACCCACTACCATTTAGCAGAAGACACAGAGCTCACTACATTGCACGATTTCCTAAGGACATTGCATCACCCTCAGAAACTTCAACCAAACTTACCTCAGACAAGCACCTAGGATTTATACTTTGCCTATAGAGCCAGCTATGGCCCCTACATAACCCCTACAGGGCCCCATGGGAGTCAGACAACAGCCAACACTGTTCTTGCACAGAACAGGAAGCTCAAGTGCAAAGCCCAAGGGAAGGTATAAAACCCCTCACTCTTAACTCCACATGGTCAGCTGCCCAGAATCACCCATGTTGGGTCTGCTTCCTCATTAAAACATCTTTCCAGATAGTCTCCAGGCTCCATTTTGTCTTCAGTGCTTTTCTCCCAGTTTGGAAATGAACCAGAAGAATATTTCTTCTAACAAGTCCCTGCACGCCTGCAAGAGATCTAAGTCCAGCCCACCTTGAATGCCTCTCTTATGTCCCATGCATTTCACTTAATGGCCAGTTGGCCAAATGCTTATGTTTGCAATAAATCATTATACTAATTTGAACTGTGTGAGTCTCCTGATTTCCCGGGTGCTTGACATTACATAAAAAATCTGGAGGAGTCTTCAGAAATCTTTGCAACCTGCCTCCCCCAAAACAGCAGGTGAGGTGTCAGAAAAGAATATCCAAGACTTTTGAAGTTTAAAATGTGTAGATATAGAAAATAAACAAACTTAGACTGAACTCATGTTAAAGGAAAGTAAGTGTGATTTGATAGATGTAACCGAGGTTTGGTGGAGTGCAGTATTGAAAGGATGTAACAAGTTCAAAGAGAATAAATGCAAGAGAAAAAGAAATTGAGGGGCATTATCTTGTCTTTAAAATGGTATACAGAGAAATTCAAGAAAATGAACAAAAAACTCAGAGAGCATCTGGTTAAAAATAAATGGGGAAAGAAATAAAAACAATTTTACAGTTGAAATTGACTATAGCTTACCATCTTAAAAGGTGGAGGGGGGGGGGGTTTCCGAGCAATGCCTGAAGCAAACTTCAGAAGTTTCAGATAAGTAAAAATTGATGGTAACAGGCAACTTCAGATATTGTTATAGCTGATGGCAGATAAATTCTGCAAAGCATGGATGTGCTTTGCAGACAATCTCTCTCTTTCAAAGGGAGAAGGGAAGAATGATGAGATCAATGGACTTTGACCTGATCTTAATCAAAAGAGAAGAATTGGTCAGTCAAAATCAAGCAGATAGTCTATTGAGGCAAACTCTGTGTAAAGAGTACATGATTTTATAAAAGGTAAAGGTTTCCCCGTTCAACTTTAGGGTGTGATGCTCATGTTCTCTCAGGCCTAGAAGCCATCTTTTGCATTAGGCCCTCAGACTGCCACATTTAATGCTTTGGGAATTGGGAGGAGGGATTATATGGATTGAGGTAGACATAGGAGTAGATATATAATCAAAATAACATTCTTTTCTCAGAGAGTCAAGGACATCTTCCCCTGCACCTGGAGTGGCATGACTGGGAGGCATCTTTAGTTGGGACGGTGTTTGATTGGATCATGTGATAAACATGTGGGTGCTGGGCAGGGACTTGAATTTTTATTTAGATAGGGAAAACCTGGAAACTTTCAGATTTGGGTTTTCCCAGATGTGCCAATATGACATCTCTAATAAAATGGAACTTTGAGGAAACTCAAGCCTTGGAGATTTCTTTCATTAGGGGTGTTGCTTGCAACCCTGACATCTTCATTTTTTTGACCAAGGGAGCCAGCATTGTCTGAAGACATTTTCTGGGGTCATGAGGCCAACACGGCTATATGGCAAAGGCTCATGGAACACTGTTATCTTCCCACCAAAATGGTACCTATGGTATTAATCTACTTGTATTATCATGCTTTCAAACTCTAAGTGGGCAAGGTTTTATAGTACATCAGAAAGAGACTAGATAGAATTTTAGAATTATAGAGCCGAGGTGGAGCAGTGGTTAGAGTGCAGTACTGCAGGCCACTTCAGCTGACTGCTATCTGCAGTTCGGCGGTTCAAATCTCACCGGCTCAAGGTTGACTCAGCCTTCCATCCTTCCGAGGTGGGTGAAATGAGGACCCAGACTGTGGGGGCAATATGCTGACTCTGTAAACCGCTTAGAGAGGGCTGAAAGCCTTATGAAGCGGTATATAAGTCGAACTGCTATTGCTATTTGTTTTGTATGTTTAACCTTTAAATAAATGGTTAGCTCATTGCTCAATTAGAATGATTTTTCAAAAGTTTTATTTCTTTTAAGGCAAACATTTCATCATTCCTCAATCAGTAAGACATCGAAGTACAATTTCTTGTATATCAAAATAATTCTAGTTTACCACCAAATTCTTGTCTAGCCTAATATATACCCCTCCCTCCCTCTACCCTCTCCCCCAACCCCCCTCCACCTCCCCCCCTGACTTCCCAGAACCCGTACATGGTATGGATTTCTAACAAACACAGTCTAAAATCTATTGAGAACTCAATTAGAATGATGAAATCTTATTGAACCAAAAAAAAAACAAAACACCATGTCATGTCTGCAGCCATCTTTTCTTTTGGGTCTTTGGCCTGCCATACTTTGTATTATTCTGCTATGCATTTTCTATTGTGGGAAAATGGGAGGGGGGATTGTAAGGAGTCACATACTACGTAGTCACAACAAAATTATTTCTAGAAAGCCAAGGTCACCCTTTGTCTCTGCACCTCTGCACCTGACCGGAATTTGATGGGTGGAACTGCCAGCATGGCAGTGGAAGTTTGGACCATGTGATGGACTTGGGGGGGGGGGGCGTGCAAAATCTTGAACTTTTAACTGGGTAGGGAAAACTGGGAAGCTTTTAGATTTGGGTTTTCCCAGATGTACCAAAATGTCTCACTTAATAAATTGGAACTTTGAGCAATACTTTGCCTTAGACTCTGATTTACTGTTGAATGCTATTTAGAACACTGACACAACCTTCTAATTGTCACTTTACACAGGGAACATAATTGAGGATAGGATTGAAACTGTAGTCTCAGATTGTGAGAAACTTTAGTTCAGGAAGTCTATGGAGATTCTTAGGCATCCAGGTTATGGCTAGAGCTGAAGAAGATTCTCTGATGAGAAGTGAAACATCTTCAAAGAAAAACTAGAAAGTCCAGTTGGCCTTGAAAAAGTACCTTTGGGTTTAGTCCAGGATTTAAAATAATAAATATTCAAGTCTATGAGACTGGACTGTACCAAGTATACTAAATAAACTAGTTTATCTCTTTGTAATTTGTTTAATTAAACTGTGAAATTCTATGGTGTATATAGAAGGGGCTAGGAGGAGTTTTTTTTTTTTAAAGCACACTCAAATAACAGAATTAAAAATTAAAGTGATATTAAAATATCTAAGCAGCAAAAGCTATGTTTAGCTTTAGAACCTTTTGGGCAAACAGAAGATTAAGAATTGGATGAAGGTCTTGTAATCAACAAGAATCCAAATGGCTGTAGCCATTTTTGTCTGCAATAAATGAATATGATTTTATTAGAAACAATATCCATGCCTTATTTTAGCTCACATTCATTCTGTGGTGTTTATAACATCAGTTATTTCTGTCTAGCCTGCTTTGAATATTTAAACAAGAAAATATATTTGCAACACTAATAATGCAACCACTAATAATAAATAAGAGCAGATTGGAAGTAATAATAATAAACATATGCATTAGCTTAACATTGTAATCAGCGGGACATTTCCATAGGAACATTGTGAAAGAGTGTTTCTGCCCCTTAGAGGTACTCAACAGGCCAGAATGAAAACTATTATTAAATCCCACTTCATTCATGGGCAATCCTTAGATTTATATGACTGGATGAAAGAGCTGCATAGTTTGTTCTAAAATATGATGCTTATGCATCTCTTAGATGGTAGAAATAAAATTGGAGTAACAGTATGAATCCATACAATATCCTAATCAATAAAAATAAAAGAGATATTAGGCAGGCCATTGGGAAATAGCCAGACTATCTTGGCTGTTTCTATTCCGAAGAAATGCAAATCTGTCTTTGAATCATGACTTCGCTTCTAGATCAGGGGTGTCAAACTCAAGGCCTGGGGGCCAGATCCGGCCCACAGGGTGCATAGATCTTGCCCACTGGGCCCCCCTGGAAACAGCAAAGGACTTGCCCACGGTGCCTCTGCCAGCAAAAACGGACCTCACATGCAGCCCTCCCAACCTTCATTTTTGCTAGCAGAGAGTTGCAGGAGTCTGTCACAGCCAAAAATGAGTGCCTGTTTTCTCTGGCAAAGTGCTCGGGCCAAGTGCCCCTGAAACAAATGATGTCAAGCTGGCCCTGCCCATCCTGGCCATGCCCCACCCCCAAGGTCAAATACCCTGGCCATGCCCAACCCCCAAGGTCAACCCTGATGCAGCCCTCAATGAAATCAAGTTTGACACCTCTGCTCTAGATCAAGGCATCTGGAAGACATTAGAGTTAATTAGAGAATCTCCTTTGACAATTTTCACAAATACATAGAGATTCACTTGGCCGACATGCCACCATTGCAAAGGGATACACCAAACCTAGACAAAAACATAGGAAGTTAGACCCAAATAACTTTTTAAATCTTTCCATTAAACTTGAATTATTCCCTGAATTCCCTGAATTTCTCCAGAAAAGAATAAATGTTCCTATGTTCTCTTAAGGTTGTTCCTTACTAGTATGAATAAATATGAATAAACATGACCTTGGATTATTTCAATTTAACCCTCTTGTTGATGAACATTTGGTGAGATCATCATATCTCTATGACCTTTGATAGGAATGTCCTTATATCTATTAAAATGGAACACTGATTTATTATTTATAAATCACTGATTAGGTATTCAGGTGGTTATTGATTACTTTTAAAAAGGCAGGAATATATGTATGTTGGGATCAGATTGTGAATAGGAATTTTATTCTTTTACATCTGAAAGAATGCTTTCATTTTTTTTCCCTTTAAGAAAGCTGAAGCTCCATTTTAGCTGTTAATTAAAATGAAATAAAACTCTCACCACAGATACAAGATAATTTTATTTAAGCGCATCCATCTTAGAAGTATTATATGGATGGTCTTGCAGTCAGGCAAATCATCTCTCTCTCTCTCTCTCTCTCTCTCTCTCTCTCTCCCTCCCTCCCTCCCTCCCTCTCTCTCTCTCTCTCTCTCTCTCACACACACACACACACAAGATTTTTACTTCCCCAATCATTTGTTGCTTAGGAATTTAAATAAGTTGCCCTCCCTCATCCTTTGTTTTGCACATTCCTCTTGGCCAGCTAAAAAATTAATTCTTTTTTTTAATTAGAAACTCATCCCAATCAACTAAATGCTAAGTCCTGTCAATCATTTTAGAATGCTTCTAATAAGACATCTGCTGAGGCTTTGGTTATCAGCAGTATAGAAATGAAAGAAAAATCTTGGGCTTTGGGGAAATGGCTTTGGAAAAGTAGGTTTAGGGTCAAGATGTCAAAAGAAGTAATCCAAAACTAGGTATACAGTGGAATAACTCCACCACATTTGCAAACTTCCTGTCTGGCATCTCAACTGTTGGTTCTCCACTGCCAATCTTGACCAGTAGCAATAATCTGCTAAACAATTGAACAACTTGATGATTATAGGCTTCCATCAAAGAATTTTTTAGACCAGTTTGAAAAAGAGTTCAAAAAGTCTTTGGATTGTGCAGAGATGGACAAATTAACACTGAAATTAAAAGATAAAGAAGAATCGAAATATTATGAAATTTGGAACAATTGGTACAAATGGCTGCAAAACAAGAATAAAACTAATTAAGTCAAAAAACAATATATATAAATATATATAGAACTGTGTATAAAGGTGTGTAAATATAGAAGCAAAATATTATATACATGTACAGGTATGATGACATAACAATGTTGATATAATGACTGTAAGGTGTTATAGAAGGGGAAAAAATAAAAAATGCAAAAAAAGAAAAGAAAAGAAAAAGTTCATTTGATTTAAAATCGATGCTTACCTTGGCTCTCACAAATGCAGAAAATCTTGGCTCAATTAAGCCAGCATTGATTATCTTGTAATATGTAGAACTATTAGGTCATATCCAATATAGCCAAAGCTTAAGGCCAAACTTCACTTTTATAAAAGGAATTGTCCTAGTGATTCACACAAACCAGAATCTATCTATCCATATCCCTCTCTCTCTCTCTCTCTCTCTCTCTCTCTCTCTCTCTCTCTCTCTCTCTGTGTGTGTGTGTGTGTGTGTGTGTGTGTGTGTGTGTGTGTGTGTGTGTGTTAGGGTTAATATTCCTAGTGACTGCCTGGACTAGTCCCTGCAGGATTTGTGTTTGTGTGGGGGGGGGGAGTTTTCAGAAGTGATTTGCCTTGGATTAGGAGTCCTAGGGCAGAGAGAAAGTGACTTGCCCAATGTAACCCAAATGGCTTTATGCCTAAGGCAGCATTAAAACTCACAGTCCCCCAGTTTCTAGCTGATGCATTAAACACTAGACCAAACTGGCTTACTTTTGACTTTTTCCAGGCTGTTTATTTTATTCCTCTTGTCAGCTTTAACCTGATATAAGTACAATATGAATGAAAATAATGAAAGAATAGAGTAGAATAGAGTAGAGTAGAGTAGAGTAGAGTAGAGTAGAGTAGAGTAGAGTAGAGTAGAGTAGAGTAGATTAGATTAGAACGGAACGGAACGGAAAGGAACGAAACAGAACAAAATAGAATAGAACTGAAAATGACCTTGGAGGTCTTCTAGTACAGCCCCCTGCTCAAGCATTTGTTCCATTTCAGACAAGTGGCTGTCCAGTCTCTTAAAAACCTCCAGTGATGAAGCACCCACAATTTCTGAAGATAAGCTGTTCCACTGGTTAATTGTTCTCACTGTTATGACGTTTATCCTTATTACAGGTTGCTTCTCTTCTTGATCAGTTTCCATCCATTGTTTCTTGCTCTGCCCTCTTGCTGTACCTTGGAGAATAAATTGAACCCCCCCCCTTCTTTATGGCAGCCCTTCAAATATTGGAATTTTGCTATCATGTCCTTCTATTCTGTAGACTAGCCAAACCCAAATCCTGCAACAGTTCTTCATATGTTTTAATAGCAAGGCCTTTAATTATCTTAGTCGTTCTTCTCTGCACTTTTTCCAAAGTCTCAACATCTTTTTTGCAATGTGGTGACCCAGGGGTGTGTTTCGGCTTCTTTTACTGCCAGTTCATTCAAGGATATGCTTTAGGTGAGTGCACACTTGATGCGCGCTATGCATGCGTGCACAGTAGGTAAAAATGCTTTTGCGCATGCGCAGAAGCAAAAAAATAAGAGGGCGGAGCCGGCCAAGTTACTACCTACTCGGCCAAAACAGTTCAAACTGGTAGGAACCCTCCTCTGTGGTGACCAAAACTGGATGCATTATTCCAGGTGTGTTCTTACATTTATTTATAAAGTGGTATTAACACTTCATGTAGTTTTGATTCTATGCCTCTATTTATGCAATCAAGAATTGTTTTAGCTTTTTTAGCTGATGCTATATACTACTGGGTCATGTTTAAGAGTGATCATCTATTAAGACTCTACGGACCCTCTTACAGCTACTGTTTGCGAGCCAGGTTTCACCTAATCTGTTCTTACACTTTTGGTTTTTACTGCCTATATGTAAAACTTTGCTTTTTTTCATTAAAATTCATTTTGTTAGATAGGGCCCATTGTTCAAGTCTGTCAAGATCCTTTTGGATCTTGAGTTGGGCTTCTGGGGTGTTGGCTATTCCTGCCAGCTTAGTGTCATCTGCAAATGTGATGAGTTCCCTTTCTATTCTCTTATCTAAGTCATTTATGAAGATATTGAAGAATACTAGGCCTAATATGGAACCTTGTGGTATCCCACTGCTTACTTTCCTTCATATAGATATAGTGCCAGGGCTATTTGTTGAGGGCATGATGTAAAGATATAAAGATACAGGATATCTGTGCTCATAAAACATGCTAAATCAAAACCAGACATATCCATGCTTGTCATGGATGTGAACCAAGTATTGTGGCTTGTAAAAATGGTTTAGGACAGTACAATTTGTAAATCCAGCCTACTGAGTTTATTCAGCAAATCATAATTAAGGAAACTCTTATCCTTCATGTTGATCCAGACCAATCTGTGACTGCATTTAAGTTGAGTTAAGATCAAAGTAGTCAAAAGGTTTTGGTCCATAGTCCACGACTAAAGTAGAAAAAAAAAACAAAGCTTAATTAAGTAGTAATGCCTTAAAATTGTATGAAAAGGCTTCTCTTTCTACAACTTGCAAAGTGTGGAATCGTGCCATTATTTTTATATGTCCATAAGTATGTATATTTGTTTGTCTATTCTACTGTTATTCAAGAAGCTTCCACATAGTTTGTTACGTTCTGTTTTTACATATATATGTGAAGGTTGCCCTATGCAAATTTCCTCTGATAATCTTATTGAAGCTCTCTAAACTTTTGCTGACATTTCTACATTTTGCTTCAGAAGGATCTTTCATGTATGTAAATGAAAATAGGAAATTAGTTGTGTCCAAACTGACTGCAGCTGAACTTATAATAAATCAATCTCTTGTTTATATCTTTCTGGTAAAACTTTTCTAACATTCCTTCTTGCTTCTGTTTTTTATAAGTAGTTATTTATCATTATCTGTATAAAGTTTTTAAAAATGCATTCATGCATTTTTGTCTGTAATATAAAATAAAATGACTGATAACTTGTACTTGAAATCTGTTAGTGGATCATAAATATCTTGATTTTTGTTCTTAAATACAGGAAAGTAACATCAATGTATTGTTGACTGATTTTTAAGAAAGTGTTGTTTTGATAAAAGGGTCATAATATGAAGATCATAGTGGATAAATTCCATACAGCAAAGACATTGCAACAGATAAAATTAAGTCAGAGTCAGGGTAGCTTTCATAAAGCACAATGAATAAAGCTCAATATACATCTAATAAACATACATACACTACAATGGCATAGAATATTACGGGCACAGTACGCTCAAATAATGTATCTGCTTCATAAACTGCACTGGTTGCCCATACATTTTGCCCATGACTATATGGCATGGGACCAGTTTATCTGAGGGATGACTGCCTATTTCTCATGGTTTCTGCCTAGCAGGTACGTGTTAAAAGAATTGGCACACTCCAGCTTCCTTCAATTAAACAGTGCCATCTATTGGGACCCAGGAAACATGACTTCTGTGTTGTGGTGCCTGCCTTCTGGAACGAGTTCCTCTTGAAATCTATACGGCTCCCACACTGTTTGTGTTTCATGCCTGTTGGTGTTTCATTTTCTCAGACCTTGGATTAAGATGGACAGAGCCTTATTTATAGGGCAAAAAGACAGTCAGATTCCATTTTGTTTTGTTTTGCATTTTCTTTTGATTATTATATTGAGTGTCCCCTTTGCCATTGTGCAGCATCTAAACTGAGTTCAATAAAGGTACAGTTTAAAAGCCATTTTAAAAATATATTAAATTAATGAAATGTATAATGAGGTTGTTATAAGTTCACACCAGAACAGGGGTGCAAGATACGGTAGCAACCACGATGCAACAAAATATTCTCTAGAACTTTGCTACAGTTAATACTGCTCCCATATGGCAGAGGCAGTTAGTCCGTATGGATAAGGCCATCTCATCCAAAAAAGCCTGATTTCTACAACAGGCAAGAAATATCCAGAGAATTGAGGGATTGCTTCCATTCGTACTTCTGTGAACATTATTGCCTACGTTGTTTGACTACTACGTGAGATACTTGTCTCCTCCTTGTTTAGGGTGTTCTGAAAGAGGTAAGAAAATATGTCCTCTTATTTATCACACCATAAAAAGGGGTATGGGGGTGACTAGTGTATATGTTGTGGAGAGAGAGACAGACAGAGACAGAGAGACAGAGATGGAGGGAGGGAGGAAGGGAGAGGGAGGGAGAGAGAGAGACAGAGACAGAGTGGGAGTGAGTGAGTGAGTGAGGGAGAGAGAGAGACAGAGACAGAAATAGAGGGAGGGAGGGAGGGAGAGGGAGGGAGCAAGAGAGACAGACAGGGGGAGAGAGGGAGAGAGAGGGAGAGACAGAGATGGAGGGAGGGAGAGAGAGGGAGAGAGGGAGAGACAAAGACAGAGAGGGAGTGAGGGAGGGAGGGAGAGAGAGAGACAGAGACAGAGTGGGAGTGAGGGAGGGAGGGAGAGATAGAGAGATGGAGGGAGGGAGAGGGAGGGAGCGAGAGAGAAAGACGGAGGGAGGGAGAGAGACAGAGACAGAGAGGGAGGGAGGGAGGGAGAGACAGAGATGGAGGGAGAGAGGGAGGGAGAGAGGGAGGGAGAGAGAGAGAGATGGAGGGAGGGAGAGACAGAGACAGAGATGGAGGGAGGGAGAGAGAGAGAGGGAGAGAGGCAGAGACAGAGACGGAGGGAGGGAGGGAGAGGGAGGGAGAGATGGAGGAAGAGAGAGAGACAGAGACAGAGATGGAGGGAGGGAGAGACAGAGACAGAGACGGAAGGAGAGAGAGAGGGGGAGAGAGAGAGATGGAGGGAGGGAGAGAGAGAGACAGAGACGGAGGGAGGGAGGCAGCGAGAGGGAGAGAAAGAGAGAGAGACAGAGAGGGAGGGAGGGAGAGAGAGAGACAGAGACGGAGAGAGAGAGAGAGAGAGAGAGAGACAGAGAGAGAGAGAGAGAGAGAGAGAGAGAGAGAGATAGAGAGAGAGAGACCAGCAGATGCCATAGTGCAGAGGTTTTCAAACTTAGCAATTTTAAGATTTGTGGACTTCAACTCCCAGAATTCTCCAGCCAATTCTGGGAGTTGAAGTCCACAAGTCTTAAAGTTGCCAAGTTTGGGGACCCCTGCCGTAAGTGTGATATATAATTGGATTGTTGAGATTAAATGTTATGCCCAGTCAAGGATGTTTACATATGCAACAATTTTCTAAAATGCCTGAGAGCTGAAATATAGTGTACAAAAGATGCTATATTTGTCTCATACAAAAAGACAATATTTTATTTTTAAAAACTGTCTTATTGCTCCAAGTAAGGGAGTTTTCCCTCCAGAATAGTATTTTATTTTTCAAAAGCTACTGCACAACTGAAATGAAGTCTTTCCCTTATCAAGAACAGTATTTCATTTTCAATATCTTCTTGTTACACTTCTGCACATCTAAGGAGAAATCCAAGCCAAAACAACATAAAACTACATGTAGTTTCTTGAGCTTTGCAGCAGGCAAGAGATCCTAAAAGCCATCCAGGAAAATAAACACAAACACAGTTGTCTTTTGTGAAAACTAATCCTATAACTTCTCAATATTCCAGGTTGTTATGTCAAATTTAGGCCAAATATGAAAGAGTTTAAAATCCCCTAAGTGCTAATGAGCTCTTGTTGCAGGTCATACAATGAGTGATAGAGCAGTAAACTTTTTCAAAGTTTCTTTACTGCATCATAATTTGCTTTGCGGTGATGAATGACTACTTGAGTAAACTTTTAGATTGTTAGTTCTCACTTGTTATTTGGTGGGATTAGAGCTGGCTCAACTTTGGATATATCCCTTATGGTATGAAACATTGACATGTTGCACAATATAACACATAACAAATTATACCTCCATTTATGATCCCGACATACTGGCATTTATTAGCTATGCCAGTGTCTCTGTAGGCAAAAATCATACTCTGAAACAGAGAAAAGTGCCCTGTTCAAAAAGAAAAAAACAATCATAAAAAGAAGCAAAAAATGCATATAATTCTGCACCAAACACTGCACTGAAAACTGTTTCAAATCTTTCCTCACACACACAAAATGATGTCAAGAAATCTTTCTGTTGCCTTGCGATTTGAAATTTTTAAAAATGAGACATTGAGGTTAGAAGCTAAATCTCTCACTCTATAGGCAGCTTCTGACCACAACACTAATAGAACAACTCAGTTCCTGCAATATGGAAAGATCAGAGTTGGAAAAAGAATAAGTTAATTGGAATTAAATTGATTTAAGAGATGAGGAAATGGTAGTTGTCTATTGCTAATTCCCGGTGTGGAATGGAAGTAATCCAGAGTGTTACTAAAACACAAATAAAGCAGGATGTTCAAGCATTATTTCTACTGCATGGAGAAATGTTCAGGTAAGTATCACCAATGTTTCCACTTGAAATATGCGCAACAAACCAAAAGCTTTTTAGTCCATTTAGTGATTTTTAGAAATGTTTTGAATTGGACTTCTAGAGAAGCTCTGAAACATCCTTACAGCTTCTAACCATTCAATTATATAAGATTTTCTTTCTTCTAAGAAAATTTCAGGATAATGGAGACAAACAATAACAAATAGTGTCCAACTTCATCAAATTAATTTTTGGTGTTGTTTTCAACATAATTTTTAAATTTTTGTTTTTTTAAATCATTTTTATGAGTTTTCTTTTATTAAACACAGTTTTTAGATAACATTTTAGTGGTATCATTTTGAAACTCTGAAATCCTCATTTTTCCAGCCTTTGTCATTGTTTACTGACATCATTAATTCAGTAATATTCTATGTGTGTGTGTGTGTGTGTGTGTGTGTGTTTGTTGGTTGGTTGGTTGGTTAAGGCACTGGGCTAAAAAACAGGAGACTGTAAGTTCAAATCCTGCCTTGTCCATAAAAGTCAGCAGGGTGACCTTGGCCCAATCAGTCTCTCTCAGTCTAACTCTTCTTACAGAATTGTTCTGAGGAAAATAAGAGGAGGAAGTGTTTTGGATAGGTTCACTGACTTGAGTTATTCGTAAAAATAATAAAGGTGAAATACTGTGGTGGGATTCAATTTTTTTTACCACTGGTTCTGGTGGCATGGCTTGGTGGGCATGGCAGGGGAAGGTTACTGTAAAATCTCCATTCCCTCCCCACTCCAGGGGAAGATACTGTAAAATCTCCATTCCCTCCCCACTCCAGGGGACGGTTACTGCAAAATCGCCATTTCCTCCAGATCAACAGGGACTCGGGAGGCAGAGAATAGATGGGAGAGGGACCAATCAGAGGTGGTATTCAATAGTTCTCTAAACTATTCAAAATTCCCGCTACCAGAACTGGTCAGAACCTGCTGAATACTACCTCTGGTGAAATATAAATAAACAAACATCTGCTAGTTTATTTGAACTGATTAGTATCATTGTTTTGAATGAAAAGCACCTTCTGAATTTCAAGAACAGAAGAGAAGAACATAATGGGAAATGAAGCAAATAATGGGGCAGGTATTTAATCTGGGAGATGGAAGAATGCAGAATATTTACCTCTCTGGAATTTAATTGTATCTACCATAGATCACTAACTCTGGCATACTTTGAAAACTTAAAGCTGTGGGTCCCTGCTGGCACAATTTATATGAGATTATATTATAACTATCTCCTCCTGATCTATTCTCAGCTATTTTGCCATGAAGATTCCGATGGCTCATCTGACAGTCCTAAACTGCATGAAACACACCAGTCTCTCAGCTCACTAGGGTGATTCAACCCAGATTTACCCACAGATGGAAAAGAATATGAATGCAGTAGATCAGTGAGCACTGATGTCCAAGTCTTACAATGCTTCAGTACCAAAGACTTAGTACCCCTCTGTGTGATGTTTATTATATTTAATCAAATTTATGAACATGAAGGATCAGTGAGAGGAGGCCGAGCTCAGCATGAACAAAGAAAGCAGGAGCTCCTTATGGAAGCACCAATCATCATTGACGAAACAAAATATTTCTGTAAAATTTTGAGAGCCATCATACAATAATTTGCAAATCACAGATTTCTGTCCTGAGCATTGAAATAAATCCTTGTTCTAGCAGAGTTTGAAATTGGCTCAACAAGCTACTCCCTTTCGTATAAGACAAATGTAAAATAAGCTCTATTTTCTTTGATGCTACCCTAATGCAATCTTCATAAGCATGCAAGCATTGTCTCATTAAAAACACATGTCCAATTTCTAATACAATTCTGCATACAGTTCTATGAAATATCTTAGCCATTATGACCTACTTTGGCTGTTTCCCAAAAATCGTAATTTTCACTTTAGCATGATGGATGCTAAGTCTTTCTTTTTAGCAATACCAGATATCATTAGTGTAAAATAAAACAGAAACTTTTTAAGAGCCAGTGGAAAAGAGAAAATAGGGGATAAACAGGGGACTATAACCTTCTTATATTAATTTAATCTAGGTGTGTAAAAAATCATCTCTAAACCAACTACTGTGTTTCCCCAAAAATACAACCCTCCCCGAAAATAAGTCCTAGCCTGATTTTTTGGGGTGGCAAAGATCTATCCCAAAAATAAGCCCTAATGAAGTGGGTGGGCATGACCAGCACAGGAGGCAGCCCTTCCCTTCCCTGGTCACTTCATGGCTTCTCAGCCCCTTAATTGTGGTCTGTGGATCAGCTGAACCAGCAAGGGCCAGGAGTTCTCTCTCTCCAGGCGCCTGGAGATGTTTCTGGTGCACTCTTGCTAGCCCCAGCCCTGCCCATGGCACCAGGAAATCTCACAGCTGAGGGCCTTTCTGTTCCACAGCTCACCTTGTGGCTCTGGAGCAGGCGTTGACCACAGTTTGCACTCTGCCAAGGCCTGGAGCTCGAGTGTTGCTCAAGTTGATGCTATGATGAGGCAGAAAGCCATGCGGCCCATTGAAATTGGCTCCCCCCCCCACCTCTACCTAGCTTCTGCTGCTTGAGAAAAGAGCAATTAGCAGGCAATTCTGGAAGATTATGGGAAGCATATGCTCAGCTGATCCACAAGCCGCGATTAAGGGGCCGAGCAGCCATGAGGTGACTGCACTCTCCTGAAGCTCAAAAAAAAGAAAAGAAAGAAAGACCTTCCTGAAAGTAAGCCTGAGTGCTTATTTTCAAGTCTAAAAAAATAAGTCCGGGTTTACCGTGTTTCCCCGAAAATACGACCTGTCCTGAAACTAAAGCCTTGCCACATTTTTTGCGTGGCAAAAATATAAGCCCACCCCCGAAAATAAACCCTCTGGACAACACCCCTGCCTCTAGCCAGGCAGAGCATCACTCACTGACATAGTGGTATCCTGAAGGTGCCAGGCTGCAGGAACTTGGGGGGGGGGGAGAAAGACGCTCACATTGCTTGCCGCTAGATTGAGGAGGGGGGAGTTGCCCGCCACTGCCACACTCCGAGCATAATGTCTTCTGTAAGAGAGTCTTCCGGACAGAGAGTCTTCCAGCAGCCAGCCCACAACCATAGAGCGCACTCCTAGAGCAGCCGTTGTTGGAAGACTCAGCAGCCAAGTTTGGAAGTTCGGAATCAGAGAAGACGTTATGCTCAGAGCATGGCAGCAGCTGCTGCAAGGAGAGCTGAGCCCGGATATGTTGAGGCTAGGAGGCATGCCTGCTGGGTGCAGAACAGGCACTCGCACAACCCCCTTCTCCAGTCTGGCAGAGCTCCGTGCACTGACCCTGGGGGTATTCCTAATGTGCCAAGCCACGGGAGCTGGGGAGCGGGCAGAGCATCACGTGGATTGGTGCCTTACTGATACCCCCTAGGTCAGTGAATGGTGCTCTGCCCAGCTGGAGAGGGGGTTTGTCGGGTGGTTGCTCATGAGCTTGGTCACCTCATGGCTGCTTCACCCCTGAGGTTGTGCCCGGCTCTTCGGGAGCCAGTTCACAAGGGAGCAACTGCCTGGCAACCCCAAAACAATAAGCCCTCCCCTATAATAACACCAAGGCCATATTTTGTAAATAAAAAGAAAATAAGACCTTGTTGTATTTTCTGGAAAACACAGTATTTTCGGGAAAATTTGGTAGAAAAACTAACTTGAAAAGAGAAGTGATAGATTTCGGGCTAGGTCAGTCTGCTGTTAAACGTAGTGTGAGAGCTAGCATAAAGATGACATTTTATGTTAATCATGATCTTAGGTTTATGTTGTGGCTGTTATTGTGTATGTAGATTTGGGTTAGAGCACATTATTAATTTGCCAGTTGGGTGAATTTTGCATTGAGTTAGACCATTCAGATTTTTTGTTAAATTGAGTATATATAGATGAATCTTAGGTTGAGATTTTGTGACAGTTGTACATTTTGGTTCATGTAATAGTTAGGAGTGAATGCTTCAATATAAATTAGGGCAAATATTTGTATTGGCATATGGCCATTATTATTGGGCCAATAAAAGTATATATATATATATATATATATATATATATATATATATATATATATATATATATATATATATATATATATATATATATATATATATATATATATATATATATATATATATATATATATATATATATATATATATCCATTTTTCCCAGCACTCACTAAATTTAAACATAAAGCCCAAGAAAACCTAACCCCAATCCTAATTTCTTTGCCAAACATAATAATGAGTTTTTCCACTGCCATCGATCACTTTACACTGGAGAAATGCCTATCTTTCCTGAAGTTCTCAGGAAGACAATCCTCCTTCCATCAACAGCTTGGTTGTCCAAAAGACATGTGAAGGGCAAAAGAATCCCGGATTGTTTAAGAGTTCACGCTATTTCCTAGATAGTCAAGGTCAAAGAAGTAGAAGAAAGTTGAAAGGCATAAAAGGAGATAAAGGGAGTAGACATGAACGCATACTTCTGAAAAGCTATTTCTCAACCAGCTGCTTCCTCAACTCAGATCTTCTATAAATACAACACAAAAGTCACTGAACTCAGATTACAAACTCCCCCCAAAAGCATATAAATGCATATATAATTCATATAAAGTTATATGAATTCAATATGTTGCATCAAGCTTCCTGACCTCCAAACCAAATCTGTATGAGTTGGGGCTTTCTATTTTTTTAAACTTTCATTCTCCCCCATGGGAGGAACTCTAATTTAAAAAAAGCCAGAGCAAAAATGGAGGTGACTCCTTCTGCTTCCAGAAGTCTCCCTGAAATGGGAAATGGGTTGATTCCATTTAGGGGTGGGCATGAGATAGGTTGTCAGAGTTTGTTGCAGAAATCACATCCAGAAAGTGCACACACAGATAACTGATTCAGCAGGATTCATTAACTTCTTTATATACATAATAACACATGAATAAATGTACCATACCAATAGTGGATTCTCCAACCTGGTAGTGGCTACAGGCAAAACACAGGCAGATGAGAGATTGGTTTCAGTTCAGATTTCAGAGCTTAAACAGATAAGACCAGACTAGTTTCTGTTTCCTTTTACACAGACTGAGAGCTACAGAGGTAAGCCACGCCCAGGGTCCAAGCTGTCTGGTATGGCTCTCGGTCACCAATGCTTATACATTGGCTGACCCTGTTACCATGTCCTATTCCAGCCAGTCCCCAATAGCTGACCTGTTGCCATGTCCTATTCCAGTTCATGAATATTCTGACATACTTCTAACCTGGTTTTACTTCAGCTCAAAGCCTGAACTTCTTGGAATGGAATTTACCACATTCATTACAGAAATGTTTTCTGGTCTTGAAAGCAAATCTATTTAATTACTTGGAGTACTGATAGTGGGGAGACTTATTGCTAATAAACTATCTTTGGATTGACAGAATAATACCTGCTGCTCATAATTGGAGAATTTAAATAATTGATTATTATTAAGACTCTTCTAGGGTTAAGAACATGAATTGTCACTTTCCATATTAGAAGGCAGCAAGAAAATACAGTATATTCAGCAGGAGAAAAGAGTCGTGTATAATATGTAAGCTTACAACTGTATCCTCATCACATTCATACTTTTTGGCAGTTTATTTTAAAAACATTTTGTGTGCATATTTAAAATACGTTTTAAAAAGAGGCTACAAAATCTACTCCTGATTTAAAGCATAGCATTTCTTGTCCCAGTTTATAGGCATAACACCTGTGGTGCCTTTTAATTCCATTACTATTATTTTAGGATTTAGCATGCTAGGAAGATCAAATGGTTTCAATGCGGCAGCTCATTTTCAGTAATGGATACATAAATCATAAGTCACAAATCTAGGGAAAGTGCCGCTTTATAACTTTATAATCCCATAGCAGCAAAGACCTTTGATTCTGATATAATATCAAAAGGGACTTATACTACGTTTTTTAGTGGGTGTGCAGAGTTTGTGTGCAATGTATCCATTCAACTACCAGCTATGCTTGCTGGAGAATTTGGGGAACTGAAGTCCACACATTTTCAGTTTAGGATGTTTAGGTGCCCACCATTGGCCCTCCCCTTCCACCCATCTCAGCTGATTCACAGCCAGCTTTCATCCTCTGCTGTCCCTCCCCTGGGAATTCTCCATGACCAATGGCCTCTTGGCTTCTATCCCTGCCCATTTACCCAGACGTTGTTTGACCTGGGCCTTTGGCTGCTTGGGACAAGAAGCCAACAGCCATTGGAGGCAAGCGGCAGTGAGTGATCAATTGCAGGCTATAGAATGGAGCAGCCTGCCATTGCAGCAGCCATTGGTGGGGGGGGGCAGACAACTGACAGTGGTGGCATACAGAAATCAGAAGGGGATGGGGGCGCCAGGTAACTGGCAGCAGTGCCATGCAGAAATCATAGGGGTGGGCAGCGGGGGTTCACAAGACAATTGGCAGTGGTGATATGCAGAAGCAATTGTGAGGCAGGGGGTGCCAATTAACTGGTGGAGATGGCATGCAGAAGCGATCGTAGGGGAGCTATGGGGTGGGGTGCACCACGCAACTGGTGGCAGTGGTGGCTCCATGCTTCCCTGGAGCAGATAAGCACCTGCATTTTAATCTCCCTGTGGTGCATGCAAGTGGTGCACGAGGGCAATCTAAATGAAGCCTCTGAATTGTTTCTGGGGAGAAAATTAGACCGAAGCCTTCCCTACCTGCCTGCTTGCTTGCCTGTTACTTTGCTCTCCCGCAGCAGCATGAATGCCATACAGATCCCCAAATTCAGCAGCAATAGCTTGCCCCATTTTAATGGTAGGAAAACTCTCTTCTGGAGACAGTTTTGTCTCCAGAAGACAAGACCGGAGTTGAATCTAAAGTTTCCAGCCTGTAGTTATTGCTAAAAAGCCTCTGCTACTTGTTTGCACCACAACCCCCATCCCCTGAAATTGCTTCTGCATGCTGCCCTCAACAGTTGCCTGGAGCACTCCCCCATGCCTCCCCCCCTGCAATTATTTCAGGATGCCACTCCTGCCAGTTGCCTGGCAACTCCCCCACGTGATTGCTTCTGCACGCCACCACTGTCAATGGCCCAGTGCAGCCTCCATGATGGCCCCCATGATAGCATGCTGCCTTTCCATAGCCTGCTGTTGATCACTCACTGCTGCCTGCCCCCATTGGCTGGCAGCTTCTTATCCCATGCACCCAAAGGCCTGGGTCAGATGGTGTCTGTATAAATGGGCAAGGATGAAGGGTGAGGGGCAGAGGGCTAGGGCTGCATGGACAATGGTCAGGGGAGGATCAGCAGAAGAGAAAAACTGGCTGTGAATCAGCTGAGACAGGTGGCTATGGGTGAAGCGGTGCAGCCAAAGATGGGTGCCTAAACATTCCATTCAGAGGTGGGTTCCTACTGGTTCAGTCAAGTAGGTAGTAACTCGGCCAGCCACGCCCGAGTTCTATTGGTTTGGACTATCGGCCAAACCTATGGTACCACCATCTTGTTCTATCAGCCACCTACAGTACCGCCATCTTGTTTTTTGCTTTTGCACATGCACAGAAACAATTTTTTACTGCTGCACATGCGGTCATAGCACACATCCAGCATGTGCACGAAGCATGTCCCTGAGCAAACCGGCAGTAACAGAACTCAGAACCCAACCCTGATCCCATTCCATCTTCAAATCTCCAAATTTGATAAATACTGTAGTAGGAAATACCAGCACAATCAAAATAAGTCTCAAGTTAAGATAACCCAGGGCAAGGGGCAAGCCTGCTCAATAGCTATCATGATGATAATGGCATAACAAAGAACTTTGGGAAATTTGTGGGTGGGTGGAATGAAGAGGAGGGCGCAGCTGGAAGTGTGTTATGAAATAAGGATACATCTTGTTGTACCATCTGCTTGTATAAGATCCTAATCACATTGTTTAAAAAATTATTATAATTCATACTAAGAATGATTTTTGCTGGAACAGCAATACATGTTATTCCCTTTCTGCCAAAATCTCGGTGAAAAAACACTCCATATGCAAATAATGATGAGAAAGACAACACTTACTGGCATTTACTTTAGCTTTGTTGATTTTGATAATTGTAGCAAAGCTTTCTTAAGGTTTTTGTCTGTTTTTAATAGAGCTGTAGAAAAGAAAGGAAGCTTAAGATTTTCCTCCATATGCAATGTAGCTATTGAGAAATCAGGGTTATATATGTAACTAATATTTAGAAAACATTGAAACTGCTGTAAATAATACATTTAATGTAATGTATATTTTATCCTAAAACAAGGCAGAAGCTAAATGCCAATTGCTTTCTTCTATTCCTCCCATTTTACACACAGGGAATTGGGATTTAATGAATTCTGTCCAAACTGAAAAATAAACTGCATTTATCCCTGGTCAGTTTGAGGAATAAGCAGGCTTTGTCTGCCTGAGTTAAGATAAGAGGCGTTTAAAATTCAAATTAACAAGATATTCATAATGAGTCACTTCCAACAAGCAGATACACTTATTAAAGACCATATGAGTAAATTTGGGAAGTGGGGAAGTTAACGGAGCTGTAATGATCATATTCTTTAAAAGAAAAGTTGTAAGTCAATGGACCTAACTGGGACTGGCAACTCCATCACCAAATGAAACTGTCATTAAATGAAACATCATAGGAGTGCAAGTTGCAATTTCCTACTGTAAAGGAACATAAGTGCTAGCTGTTCCCGACTCTAAGGAGCAGTGCTCATCTCTGTTTCAAAGCCAAAGAGCCAGCACTGTCCGAAGACCACTCTGTGGTCATGTGGCCAGCACGACTAAATGCCAAAGGTTCAAGGAACACTATTACCTTCCCACCAAAGTGGTTCCTATTTTTCTACTTGCATTTTTACATGCTTTTGAACTGCTAGGTTGTCAGAAGCTGGAACAAGTAATGGGAGCTCACTCCATTATGTGGAGTTAGGGATTCAAACCACCAAATTGTTGACCTTTCTGATCAACAACCTCAGTGTCTTAGCCACTGAGCTACCCAGTCCCTTTTATGCCTAAGGCAGCCACCACATCCTACTGGCTTCTCAACTAACTTTGCTTATCAGAAGGTGGCTGGAAAGGTTGCAAAGAGTGATCACGTAATTGTGGGATGCTGCTATCAATATAAATTTGCAATGAAATTGAAATTGGAAGAGGTTACCAGCAAATTAGGGATGTTGGCTGCCAAAGCCAAGTTAGTTTTCATAACAAAAAGGGACACAAAACAACTCGAAAAAGCATCTCTCCAAACTGTAGTGAATGTGCAATAATTGTCAAGTATTTTAATCCTAGGCAGGGCAACTACTGAAATCAGCAAATATTCAGGGGTATCAAAAGATATCAAATTCTTAATTGTGCTTTAAATATCTTGGAAGGTCACAATGAGTTTTCTGTTTTAAGTATCACATGTCCCAGGCCATCTTGGCAGATCTTAATTTATTATTTATTTATTGCTTTAATACAGTGCCCAACTTTCAACTAATTCTCATCTTATATCAGATGTAAGGTACCTGACCTTTTTATGTTTGGTATTTGATTTGATATTGTATTCAGTAGCATTTTATTCAAAGTGTAATTTTCTCTTTCATCCTTTCATTTTGAATAGTGCTATTGTAATTTTAAAACCACTTCTGGTATGACACATGGCCCTGAAAGATAACCATTAATTCTTTCCATTATTTGAAGCAAGTTCACCATTATAAGAACTTGACTGGAATTATTTATTGAGATTTTTAGCTTACTTTTGGTTTGGCATAATTGATAAGTCATGTATTTCTCTTAAAACAGTCATTTTAGAATTTAACCTATATCAAAGGAAGCTATTGAGAAAAACAGAAAGGGAAAGGAGCAATGAAATGAAAATGAGACATCTGTCCTTAGATAGCCACAGCATGATAACATTACCCTTTAGCTGGCATTCTCTTTGATTGCATTGCAGAATTACCATAGTGAATATTCTTCCACTTAAAATACATACTGTTCTCCATGAAAAGAATAGAAGCCTAGTTTAATGGTAAAAGTTTGGAATTTTTCACTTGTTTATTAGGAAGATACTACATGACAATAAAATGTAAAACAACTAATATAGTTCACCACTAAGAACAGTTGCACACATAGGGTAAATGTTAAGATTGAATCACTTTCCTTCTTTCAAACCCTAATATTTTTCAACTTACTAAAGAACTGGGGGGAGGAAAGGGAGAAATGGAATGCCAAGAACGTATGCGGAGATTGTGAGAATATGGAAACCATCAAGGTCACCACTGCAGGTGCTTGAGAGAGAGATGGACTGTTCCCACAACAAGAGGACATGTCATAATTGGACAATGTGACCACCTAGGGGTGGGAGAAGAGGAAGCTATTGTTTAACTAGGCAAGCATATGCATGTGAAAATGAGAGTTGGTTTTATTTCTTCAGTACCAATATGGTGGATCCAGTAAAGTTTTACTTTTGGGATTTCAATTCTCCTGAGAGTGTTTCCTTGTTCACTAGTTGGACAGCTGACAGTAAAATCTAAAACTGGAAGAAATAATATTTTTTCCAAAAATTAGCAAAAGCAAATACTGTACATAGATTTACAAAATGGGCAAGATATTTTCTGGTTAAATAGTACAGGGTACCAAAAGAAGCAGGAAAAAATGTTTATCAACTATTTAGAAGCAGACACTGTGCCCCTTAAAAATGATGGTTAACAATCAGTCTGTATTCTATTGATAATATTAATTATTGTATCTAAATGTATATTGGAAATTGAAATTTCATTTTAAATCAGCGGTTATGAGGAACCAATCCAAATTCATAGCTGATCAAAGAGATGTTGGACAATCATGAAAACGTAATGGGTTTGGTTCAATGTTGGGTTTCAAATTTTTTTAGAACCTATTATGTAGGTGTGGCCTGTTTTGTGGGAGTGGCTTGAGGGTCGTGTGATTGGGTGGGCATGGCCAACTTGGAAAATGTGATGAAATTCATTTAACAATGCTCTTTGCTTTGCAACCAAAATTTTGGGCTTAATTGTGGTCATAAGTTTTCTTTCTTTCTTTCTTTCTTTCTTTCTTTCTTTCTTTCTTTCTTTCCTTCCTTCCTTCCTTTTGTCTCTCTCTCACTTTTTCTTTATTTTGTCACTCTCCCACTTTCTTTTTCTTTCTTCTTTCTTTCTTTCTTTCTTTCTTTCTTTCTTTCTTTCTTTCTTTCTTTCTTTCTCTTTCCTTCTTTCTTTCTCTTTTTTCCCTCTCTTTCTTTCTAACTTTGTCTCTCTTTTTTCTCTCACTCTCCCTCCATTCCTTCCTCCCTTTCTTGTGTGTATCTCTTTCTTCTTTCCTTCCTTTCTTTCTCTCTTTTTCTCTCTCCCCCCCTCTCTCTCTCACACACACACATCCCTTCCAGGTATATTCATAGATATATTCTATGAACTAAAACCGGTGCCCAATAAATCCTACTGTGTTTCCACGAAAATAAGATTCTGTCTTATATTATATAGTTTTTAACCTTATATTATATTAGTTTTTAACCTCTAAATAAGCACTTGGCCTTATTTTTGGACAGGTCTTACTATTTTGGGGTGCAACTTGGGGGTGGCAGGTGAGGAGGGGGAGAAGCAAGATGTGCATTTTACCTGACTTCTAGCTCTGTCAATGGCAAGAAATGTGATGGAGCTGGAAGTCAGGCAAGATGTGGGTCTTGCTTGGTGCACCCCCACCTGCCACCCCCAAGTTGCTTCCATAAAGGGGGTGATGGGCAGGAAGCCCTGCCATGCCCGGCAAGGGAGGCAGAAGAGTCACATTGCCATCACATTATGTATCATGATGTTTGGAGTGGGCGTGGCCTGCACATGACACATCCAGCCCATGGGCTGCCAGTTTGACACCCCTGTTTTATGTTGTATGTTTTGCATGGGTTTATTGTAATAATATACAACTAAAAGGTTCTTCACACCTCCCAATGAGGCACACTTCACAGTTAGGGAAAGCCTGATGTAAAGAAAATGTCTGCTTTCCATAGCTTCTATCCAGACTTTATGATTGAGCAAAGCATTAGGTTGCATCCATTAGGTAGCATTCACTTCCACAGTGAAGAATTCTTCCTTCTATATCACTTTATCTACTCTCTAAAATGCCTTCCGCCTTGAGGTATGTCAGGCCCCATCCTAGCCATGCTTTAAAAAACTGTGAAAACCTGACTCTCTTAGACCTTAGGATTCAGCAAATAATGAGTCTTGTGTATTTTACTTTTTTGTTTTGTACTTATTACTTTATTTTTCTATACTTCCCAAAATTGTTATACAGTTGTTGCTTTCATAAATTTAATCTAAGCAGATTTCTACTACCATAGCACAATGCACTATTACAAATAATAGAGAAAAACAATGTATTTATTTATTAAATTTCTATTGAGGCCATCTTTGGGTAGCATATACTATTAAAATGCAAGTAAAGGCATACTCTTCTAACATTAAAAAACAATTAAACATTAAAAGATAGATTTAAAATAAAATAATAAAAGCATTTATTAAAATATATTATCAAATAGATCTGTACAAACGTTAGCACTAGTCAGTACCCAATGAACAGAACATATAACTGAAAGACGTATAACTTTATACAGAAAAATAGATAGCATATGAACTTTTCTACCTTAATCCTCATTCTTTTCTGTTCCAGAGCCAATCTCCACAAATATGCAATTTTATGTGAAAATGAAAACAAATTCAAGAATATGAAACATAGTAAAGATGCTAGATAATCTCTGAGAATAAAAAGATTTATTAAAAAATTATGTTTCTTTCAAAAGTATGTTACTATTAATTACTAATTGCCATTAGACATAATCATTTAATGCTATTATATATACTGTAATTGACATAATACCGTGTTTTCCCCAAGACAAGGGTCTTGTTTTCTTTTGACCCCCGAAATAAGTGCTTGGCCTTATTTTCGGGGAGGTCTTATTATTAGACAAAAGATGACCTTGGCTTCCAGAAAGGAATGACAACACCACATTCCACAATTCTACTCCTTTCTATTCCCCCTCCCAATTACTACACTAATGAAACAGCAAAGTGAAATAATAAAAAGTGTGGCAGGCCAAAGTTCCTAACAGGAACATAACTACAGGCCTGACAGGCGGTCTCTCCTCAGAAGAAAAACATTTCCTGAAAAGAGAACAACATCAAAGTTAGCAATAAAAAAAAAGTTAACCACCTCTTTCCCCCAATAAGCCAAAGGGACCCTTTGGCTTATTGGGAAACTTCTCATGGAATTGTTTTATTAACCTATCCACCTTTAGGTCCCAGCTTTTCACCCAAGTGGCTTCGGACAAAGGGTACCACTTCCAATGCACTAAATACTGTAAGCGACCCCTATATAGCCCCGAGTCTAAGATTTTTTCCACCTCATAATGTGTTTCCCCATCTACCACTACAGGAAGAGGGGGAGCTTGGGTGGATGGTTTTATGCTGGACTCAATTACTGGTTTCAACAAGCTACAATGAAATACTGGGTAAATTTTCCCTAGAGTTCTGGGTAGACTGAGTCGAACTGTAACTGGGTTAATTATCTTTTCTATTGGAAACGGACCTAGAAATTTTGGGCCCAATTTCTTACTAGGCATTCTTATGTATTTGGTAGATACAAAAATTTTGTCCCCACACACGAAAGCGGGGTTGGAGTGAGCAGTATTTATCAGCTTGCTTCTTGTAGGCTTCTTCTGCATCTGCTATAGCCTTCTTAGTATTCTCCCATCCTTTCTTTAGTGTGTCCATCCATTCATTCAGAGACATGGAGGAGGGAGGTTCTCTAGGAAGCTCAGGCATGGGAACAAATTCCATGCCACTGGTAATCTGGAAAGGAGTTAATCCAGTGCTGCTGTGGACTGCATTGTTGTACGCCACTTTGGCAAAAGGTAGCAAGTCCAACCAGTTGTCTTGCTGATAGCCCACATAACACCGGATGCATTGTTCCACCATTGCATTGGCCCTCTCCGCTGCGCCGTTTGTGCTGGGATGAAAAGCTGAGCTAAGTCCTTGTGTGGACCCGATGGATCTCAGGAATTCTCTACAGAACTTGTCAGTGAACTGAAGTCTGCGGTCTGAAATGATCCTCTTGGGCACTCCGTGCAAGCGATAAATGTGTTTCACAAACATTTTCACTAATTTCTTTGCAGACAGCAGCCCGGAGCAAGCAATGAAATGTGCCTGCTTGGAAAACAAATCAATAACTGTCCAGATTACTCTATTTCCACTGCTGTTTGGGAGTTCGACAATGAAGTTCATTGTGATCTCTTCCCATGGTCGGCTGGCCACTCGTTTTAGTAGTCCAGGGGGCTTCCTCGGCCATGTTTTCATTGTTGCACAAGTAGCTTTTTACATAATCTTCCACCTCTGGTTTCATCCTTGGCCACCAAAATTGACGCCTGGCAAGGTGGAGCATTTTCAGGAATCCAAAGTGGCCGCCTAATTTTGCATCATGGCTTCGCTGTAGGACTTCCAGCCTCAACCCTGCAGGGACATACAGTTTGGACCCCTTCCAGGCTAAACCACAGCTTATCGTTAGGATGTCCTTATTATTGTTGAACTACGGGTCTTCCGGAAGTGCTGCTTTGAACTCTGTCATCAGCTTATCTTGGAGTCAGATGGTGAACCTGGGCCACCTGTTGGTGGGAGGAAGAAAAGATGGGTTGAACAACTTCTTCCTTCTTATTGTCGTACTGCGGTTTTCTCGACAAAGCATCCACCAACAAGTTCTTCCCTGCAGGGATGTGTTTAATGTTGAATTTGAATCTTTGGAAGTATTGTGCCCAGCGAACTTGTTTGGGAGATAATCTTCGATGGGCATAAATAGCTTCGAGGTTTTTATGATCAGTCCAGACCTCGAACGACATATATCCCCCTCCAAGAGATGTCTCCACATGAGCAGGCTCCACCTGATCGCAAATGCCTCTTTCTCCCAAATAGCCCACCTCCTTTCAGTAGTGGTCAGTTTCTTGGAGATGTAAGCGCATGGCAAGAGGCGGCCCTCTCTATTCTTTTGTAGTAGCACTGCAGCTATTGCTACATCACTAGCATCCATCTTGATTATGAATGGTCACTTGGGGTCGGGGTGTTGCAGTATGGGCTCTTGGGCAAAGAGCCGTTTTAATTTCTCAAAGGCTTTTTGACAAGCCATTGTCCATTTCAGGGGTTGGTTTGCTTTTGGCTTCGGGGGGAAGGGCCCATTTTTAATAGCTCAGTCAATGGAAGGGCAATTTCTGCAAAAGTTGGAATGAACTGCCTTTAGAAATTTGCAAATCCAAGGAAGCTTTGTAGTTGTCTGCGGGTATTGGAGGTTTCCAGTCTAATACAGCTTTCACTTTTCCTGGATCCATTTATATCTCCTCATTGGAGATGCGATAACCCAAGTAATCTAGTGAGGTCTTGTGAAACTCACACTTCGACAACTTTGTGTATAGCTTGGTGGCCAAAAGTTTTTCAGGACTTGCCATACCAACTTCACATGTTCTTCTAGGGTTTCAGAGAAGATCAAGATGTCATCTAGATAAACGAGCACTCCACGCTACAGGTGGTCATGTAGCATCTCATTTATGTACTGCATGAAAACTGCAGGTGCTCCTTGTAGCCCAAATGGCATGACTTTGTACTGAAAACTGCCAAGGGGAGTGTTAAAAGTGGTCTTTCATTCATCTCCCTCTCTGATCCGCATGCGATAATACGCCTCTCTCAAGTCCAGCTTGGTAATGATCTTGCCTTTTGCCAAGTGGTTTAGCATATCTTTCATGAGAGGAAGAGGATAAGTGTTCTTTTCACATACCGCATTCAAGGCTTGCAGATCAACACAGAGACAAACCCCACCATCTTTCTTTTCTCTGAAGAGCACTGGGGCTGCTACTTTCAGCTTCACTGGTTCAATAAAGCCCCGTTTCAAATTGATGTCTATGTAATTCTTTAATTCAACCATCTCCTTGGGGGTCATGGAGTATATTTTCAGCTTCGGTAAGTTAGCCCCCGGTTTGAAGTCTATTGCACAATCTGTGGGCCAGTGGGGGTGAAGATAGTTGCAATCTTCCTCACTGAACACCCCCGCTAAGTCCCAGTAGTCTTTTGGTACTTGTTGGATCCCTGGGGTTTGGTGTCTACTGCAGGTTCCGCAGGTTCTGGACAGTCTGAGCTGTTGGGTCCCATCGTTCCTGGGTGGCCTTTTGGTTCCACCGGTGGTAGCAGCCCAAAGCCGATAATCAATTTTCTAATGCTGTCCTCCCACTTTATTGTAGGCGCTTACTTGTCCAGCCATGCAAGTCCCAATATAATTGGTTCCTGCATTCTTGGAGCTACAATGAATCTGAGGAATTCATAGTGGTGGCCTATCATCAACTTTACCAACTTGGTAATTTTAGTGGTTGGGGCCCCTCCAATCAGTGTTCCATACACTTGCTCGAACTGAATGGGATGGTTTAGGGGTCTTGTACATATACCTAGTTGCTCCACAATTGACATGCTGATTAAGCATCGGGTGCAGCTGTTGTCCACAATTGCCCCAACCTCCCCTTCCACTCTAGTTTTTGGCACTTGGAGGTTGCATTTTATTGTAAAGGGGCAGATGGGTGCACTAATCATTGGGTAGTCTTCGGCATTCCCCTCCTCCAAGGCCTCCCCCTTGGTAGGACTCTTTGTCACCTTAAGTTGGGGATCCTCTTCCGGAGGTTGTTGGCCCAGATGACTCTTCTGTGGTAGCTTCTGGGCCTTCTCTTTACCACTCTGGCAGTTGGTGCACACGTTTGTGATATTGGGGCTGGAGCCAAGCACTCTGATGCTCTGTGGCCAAATTGACAGCAACGCTGGCATTTTATTGACTTCCCTGAGGAACGGAACCTAGTTGCATCTCTAACCTTAGGAACTGCCTCATCACATTGTTCTGCTACCCATCCTGCAGTAATCCCCTCATTCATCTATTCTCCCACTATTGAGAACTCTTCTCTGTAGGAAGGTGCGATAAGAACCTGTTGGAGCATTGTAGGTGCACATTGTCCCGCCATCCATCTTGCAGCCTTCCCCTCATTCATCCCTTCTTCCATTGAAAAGAACTCTTCTCTGTAGGAAGGTGGGGTAAGAACCTGTTGGGGCATTGCAGGGGAGACTGGAACCTGTGGGGAGGTCAATCCCTCAGTTGGCCACTGCCCAGTTATCTGCCATGGTGCCATTTGCTGAGGGAGGGCAGGTGCCCACTGGCATCTCTTCCATCTATGACCTGGGGTTAAGACCCATCCCAGGGGTTCCTGATTCACAGGTTGCAGTTCAACCAACAATGGCTGGCAGGGGGGGTTGTATGCCAAGGGCCCCTCTGCTGGTTTGGAAGAGCTTCCCATGCTGATGGCCAAGTAGGTGCCCACTGACAACTTTTCCATCCATACTCAGGGAAGAAAGTCCAATTTGGTGGTACTTCATTCACAAGCTGCAGCCCAATTTCCAGTGGCTGGCAAGTGAAAGGTGCTGGCCAAATCCCTTCTTGCTGGCTGGGTTGAACTTCCCATTTTGATAGGGAATCTGTCTTCAACTCAGTTGCAGGGTAATGGGTCATTTCACGTATCACTGTTTGAAAGGAGTAATATCTCCACTCCAGTCCTTCAGTCCATTGCAGCTTTCACTAGTGAAGGGGGGGAAGATTCACTCACGTTTCGCTGAAGAAGTTGGTCTGGGAGCCCCCTCCAACCATCCCCTCCGGCTGTGCGTGCATCTTCCCAGATGCTATAAATATGAAAAATTCCTCCCACGCAAATTCTTTTGCACTTCGGAAGAACTTCAGAGAAGCAATTCATCATTAGCTTCTTTTCTCTTAATTGTTCACTGATATTTTACGCCCACCAGCCCCTTTCCGGGGTGCTGGTGATTTATTTTAAAAAGAGAATTGGAATAATGTCAGCGCTATCATGCAGAATTAAATCAGAGTCCAAGGCAGAGCTATCCTTAAAGTTCCAATTTAATAAGACAAACATGTTGGCACATCTTTGGAAATCCCAATTCTGAAAACTTCCTGGGATTCCACCCAGTTGAAAGTTCATGATCTTATCCCCACACCCATAAATACATCACATGGTCCAATCTTCTTTGGCCACGCTGGCATCTCCACCCAGCTGGTTCCGGTCAGGTGCAGAGGTGCAGAGAAAAAAGATGACCTTGGCTTCCAGAAAGGAATGACAACACCACATTCCACAATTCTACTCCTTTCTATTCCCCTCTCCCAATTACTACACTAATGAAACAGCATAGTGAAATAATAGAAAGTGTGACAGGCCAAAGATCCTAAAAGGAACATAACTACAGGCCTGACAGGCAGGAAGGCAAAGTCAGAGTGCGAAGATCCATAGGGTTTCCGGGAAAACAAGTTTGAAATTTCCATCCATTTGCCCTACAGGCTTCGTCACCATATAATAGTTACATGCCTCTCTAGAATCCTGTTATATCCTTCATAGTGGGCAATCAAAAAACCATCTTTATTGTTAACTAAGCACATCAATCAACCACAGAGACTCTGGAAAGGAAAATGGAAACTCATCAGATAGAAAAAAAGAAACAAACTGCTCAGAGGATTACATGGCTGGCCAGCTGGAACGGTGGGCATATACCTCTCATAGATTGTGAGAGTATATTCTATTGCAAAGTAATCAGACAAAAATGTTTCAGTCTTAATTTGCCTTCTCCCATGAAAAAGTCTGAATGGACACTAGTATTATACTTTATCTTTCACTTGGATTAACACATGATGAGAAAATAAGGAAGCTTTCTGTTTCTGTTTGTTTAGCTATTTTGTATTAATTATTTATTTATTAGCTGTATGGCACCTACAGAAATACTTTGTATTTTCTGCTACACCTAGTATTTTCTGCTAGGTTAGAAGGGAAATCAGAATTAAGTTATTGAGAAATAATAATATTTTTATCTTGTCATGAAACTTGAAAAGTTTGAGTTGCCTCTTGATTAAGGTTGAATTCCTCTGCTGAGAAAATTGAGGTCACACATAAAAAACAGCAGTAAATTTTGAATAATTACAGCTGCATGCCCTGCATTATTGCTCTTATATGAGTACCAATCTCTGGGAGGTGACATCTTCTGATTTAGTGCAACACCAAAACAATTCCTTGCCACAAAAGTCCCATCATTCACTCTTGCTGTTCATTTATTCAGTATGAAACAGAGATGATGATTAAAAGTCCTCTTTAAACTGGGTCCGAGTTCTGTTAGAGGATTCCCAACTGGAAAGTCATCCATCTCTGTTGATGATAGCTCAAATTCCCAGAGAGGATTCTAAAACTATGTAGAATGATGACTCTGCAATCATCCTGCACGAAGCCATGGAACATGAATATAAAAATCCCTGCACATACAGTGATGATGTTCGCCCATCATGTTCGAAGAAGACCTTGACATCTATCAGGTTGTGGGCTGTCCACAATGTGTCCGCAGGTGGCTGGTAAGACCTATACAGGCATGAAATGTTCTGCCACATGTCAGGCAGACATGTGTGGGCACCATTGTTGCAGCATTTGCAGCTCTGGCTTTGAGGAGTGCTCGCTTCTCTTGTGCTATGGTTGTTCTTCTGTCCTCAGATGTCTGGCAGCCTTGGTGTATCAGTGTGTGCCATGTTTATCAATCTTGTGCCAGGGTTTCCCAGGAGGTGGTGTCAATTTCCAGGGACTTGAAGGAGGCTTTCAACATCTCTTTGTATCGCTTCCTTTGCCCCCTGTATGATCGCTTTCCTTGAGACAGCTCACCATAGAGCAGCTGTTTAGGGATGCAATGGTTTAGCAACCTTGCAACATGGCCTGCCCAGCATGTCTGGGCTTTTATCAGCAGGGTGTGAACTGATGGCAGGCCTGCTCTGGAAAGGACTTCTGTATCTGGCACCTTGTCCTGCCACTGGATCCTCAGTATTCTACAGAGGCAGGTCATGTGGAAGGGGTTCAATTGCCTAGCATGCCTCCTGTATACAGTCCAAGTCTCACTGGCATACATCAGGGCAATTAGCACTACAGCTTGGTAGACTTTGAGCTTTGTAGCAAGGCTTATTGCATGCTGGTCCCACCCTTTGGTCAGAAATCTGCCAAATGCAGAGCTTGCCTTGGTGAGCAGAACTGCAGAACTACACATACAGTATAGTTTTACTGACCAAGGAGCTGGCCAACATCCCTTTAAAAAAAAGGAGATGCCCCTACTGCTCTCAAGAATGAAGGAAAAATATAGACCTAGAACAGGAAAAAAATGTTACTGCCACCTATTACATTTTCATTTCTCAAGCTTCAGTTCCTTCAATCCCCTCAACCAATGCCCCAGATTTACCTTGGAGGCATGTTTGTCTCTGTGTGTTGCCTGAGAAGCAATGAAACACTCTGTCTGTTAGGATGGAAACTCCCAGGTATTTGAAAATAGAGTCTAAGGCCAAGCTGGAGTTTATGGTGTGATTGTGTTTGAACAACAATTCAATCTCAATAGCAATAGCACTTAGACTTATATACCACTTCATAGTGCTTTTACAGCCCTCTCTAAGCAGTTTTACCGAGTCAGTTTTTTGCCCCCAACAATCTAGGTCCTCATTTTACCCACCTCGGAAGGATGGGAGGCCGAGTCAACCTTGAGCCTGGTGAGATTCATACTGGCAAACTGCAGCTAGCAGTCAGCTGAAGAAGCCTGCAGTACTGCACTCTAACCACTGTGCCACCTCAGCTCTTAAGTCTTGGCTGTTAAATCTCAAATTAGCTGATGATATTTTTATATACATGTTCATCCCAGGTGGTTAATTTATTATTCAATGTATTTTGAAACCTAGCAAACTTGGTCAATTGAATAAGCCATGATTAATATAGGCAAGTGTATCATACAGATCCACTGTTTAAGCTTTGGTTAGGGTATAAGAGAGTAAAGATCAAATTAAAGTATGTGCTATGCTTTGAATTTGCAGAGAAGAAGCATATGGTGACATACATTTACATTCTCTTAGTCTCCAAGTCCATTAAGCAGTTGTATGTGGTTGCCTTTCACCAATGTCGGATAATATTCCCCACTTCCTTCCCAAACTCTCCTGAGCTTAATGAAGTTTGATTTCTCCTCTTGAGTATGCAGAACGTTTGGACTCAGACATCAATATAGCCAAATCCAAATCTCAGGGTTTAGGTTCATTTTCCGATAAGGAGACTTCCAAGGGAAGCAGATCACCCTGGAAAGGAACTCTAGGTTTTCCTTTGGCTAATTATCCCTACGTTGGGTGTCTCTGGTACGATTGGCTGGTTTTTGGAACTAGTAGCAATGAATTTCAGCCAGTCCCTGGCTGCTTCTTCTTCAGTCTCTGCTGACTTTTACACTTTTATACAGACATTTTGTACAGATGTAGCGATTGTTATCAACAATGATCTTTTCCCTTGATGGTCCTCATTTCACAGCAGTAATACAGTGCTTGAGAAATAGCAAACATGGTGAGGGGGACCAAGCAATCAGGCATGTTTTTTTTCTTCGAAATTGAACTAAATGCTTGAAATATTGTTTGTGATATTAACTTAGGACTGTGCTATGGTTTAAAGTGAAACTGTGCATTAAAAAAACAAAAACAAATATTTTTCCCGATGAAATGGAAAATCTTTGGGATTACACTTTTATGGATTGCTCCATGAAGTTAGGAGGCTGTTTCCTCCTAGTGTGAGGGCCTGTCCAGCTGCAAATATTGGATACTGAGAACTGAGTCATTGCAGAATCATAGCCTTACATGAACATAAACCAATACTTCTTGTTTTGCTGTGATGGGGGAGACTGGTAATTGCACCACGGGGACACCTCTCGGCTTAAGCCATTTGCAGTTAATCAGAATTACTAATGTGTTTGGTTAACTTTTTTTTCCTTCCCTGACAAGAAGAAAAATTGATGAGGCTGCAGTTAAGAGATACAGTAAATGCCCTTGCATGGACTGTATGCCATCTCTTGGGGATGCAAATGAGAACGCTAGCAGAAGAGTCATTCAGCAGCCTTGTTTTCAAATGGAAATGCTGAGTGCAGGAAGTAGGCTGCTGCTCTTAATGTTAAAAACCAGCCTCTTTTTTGTGTGTGCAATATTCCCCAAATGGATCTCATTTTAATAGGTTTGGCCTTCATTGTAAATGGTTTAATGTTCTCTCTGACGGATGATGTGTCTCACCAGAAGAATGGCAGCTTCTGCCAGGAAAGCATCTTCCCGATACAGAACAGTTATATCAGCAGGACAGAAAATGAGTTCCAGCGAAAGTTGTCTACCTCAGTTCACCAGCAAAACCTGCTCGGGGTGAGTTTCGAAAAAACAGGATGAGAGCCAGAAGTGATTCTGGCACAGCTTTTACCTTTCTGTCTCTGGTTAGCTGAGCATCATCCCACTGTGGACTGAATAAGATTGACAAAGCTACCTGCAGTGTTGGCAATTTCAAGAGTAGATTTCCATTTTACAAATGCCAATCTTTAAGTACCCTGTTTCCTTGAAAATAAGACCTTTCCAGATAAAAAGCCCAATCAGGCTTTGAGTGCATGTGCTAAAATAAGCCCTTCCCCCAAAAAATAATTGCAACACAACAGCAGCCATGAGGTGACCACGCTCGCCACCTCCTGCACCTCAAAAATAATAAGACCTCCCCAAAATAAGTCCAGTGCTTATTTCAGGAGTCAAAAGAAATTGAAACCCTGTCTTATTTTCGGGGAAACATGATAGTTTCTATTAAATAACCCAAGTCACTGTGAGGTTTTTCTTTTTTTGCAATAATAACTATTACAATAATAATACAGCTAGGTTAAGCATAAGATGTGGGTTCATTAGAACTCCATCCGCTTCTTGTCCTCATCAGATTTCTAGAAGAACCCCAGGACAGCAGTGACACTTCACAGGTCACATGCCAATCCAAATCCCCCCTTCCTTTTTTTTACTCTTATAAAAAAATATATCACACCATTGAAATTTGGTGGCAAGATAAATGAATAGCTCCATCTAATAATTCTGACAGTTGCCATAACTACACAAGGAAAGTTCACCTCCATGTTTCCATTTTCTGTTCATCCGCCACCTTCCTTTTTATACAAACTGCGTAGTGACTCCCTTGTTCCAAATTCAAGATGATATTAGGCAGATTTGAAAAGAAGATGATTTGATTGAGCAAGCCGCTGAAAGAAGGCTCTGTTTGGAGGTCATGTAGCAGCTATTGAAAGTTTTAGCTGATACAGTTCCCAGGGGCTTTTTACTCGAAAGAACCTTATTTGTGGGTTCCTGCATGAATTATACATAGAAGAAAATTGCTGTAAAATGAGCTACTAGATCCAAAACTTCACATATATTTACAGTGTGCCTTGAAATAGGAAGATTATTGTAGTATCCTAGCTGAATGGTCTCTATCCTTCCAGGATCAAATGAGCAGTAACCCTAACATAACATTTTTTTTCTGCTTACAAAAGCTGGACAAATTATTTTGACACTTGAGAGAGAAACTCATGCATACTTTTTTTTCTACCTTTCTGTAAGTAAACATGAAATGATAATCATCCATTTTTTTTAAAAAAATACACCCCAAAACTACTATTGTACAACATGCTGAACATTAACTACATTTAGCCTAGCGCCACGATGGCGAACCTGTGACACACATGCCGGAGGTGGACACAGTGCCCTCTCTGTGGGCACACACGAGCCATTGCCCCAGTTCAGCTCCACCGTGCATGTGCGCACATCTCCCACCAGCCAGCTGGTCTTTGGGTCACTGCCATGCGTGGGGGACGAGCCGCATGCAGAGGGCCATGTGCGCATGTGCGGGAGGAAGGCCGTGTGCAATGTGCCATGTGCACATGTGGGGGCCATGCAGGGTCATGCATGCATTGCATTTTGGGGGTGGGTGGGTACGCGCTTGTGCATTTTGGGCCTTCAGTCCGGAAAAGGTTAGCTATCACTGGCCTAGCATATTATTGAAACACAGTTTCTATGGTCAGTTTATGATTCCAGCTCCTGTGCAAACTTAGAAAACTAAATTTAGAAACCTTCAGGAAATTGAAGCAGTGAGACATTTCTTTCCCTGAAAGGAATTGTTATTTTCTTCTTTCAGACAGATTCAAGACTAGTTTAATTAGACTTACGCAGCTTGTTGCTTTACTTTTATATACGTGGGACTGAAGCCCGTGGGATTATTTTTTTGAGTAGCTAGACAAAGGTTGCTTTGTGTATTGTGAGCTCATCAACAGGTATACATAAATAAAAAAAATGTTGTGTATGTTAGCAAGGATGTATTTGAATGGACTAATGTTGGAAGACAAGATAGTTAGCTATTTCTGTATCACCCTGAATTGTGTAGAAATTGACCACTCTAAAAATGTGAAACATGAAAACCCTTATTGTTTATAGCTATTTAACAATAAAAGATTACTCCCATGCCAATTATTCAGCTAAGCATGCTCCTTGTTGTGCTCACTCCCACGTCATTTTTGTTTTGTTTATTTCTACCAATGAAGGGTTGTTCCTTCTTTAATTTGTATTCCTCCATGCCTAAACAAGATAATTAATTATGAATGGAGTCTATATGGATTGGACCATCATATACTTATATAGAAGTAAACAAAAAGCTAAAAAGCTATTGCATGATAAATATTTTATATATTACATTAACTGTTCAGAAACCTTATTCTCAAAATATTGGGTTATGTATTGCAATCTACTTGGGCTGCTGTACTAAGCATTCAGATTATTAAAATAAGCTAAAGATGGGTCTTTTTAGCCACCATATATTTACTCCACATATTTATTCAAAGCAAGAGTTCACAAGAATTTATGCTATAATAATATGGTGCAACAGATTTGTTCAATAGCTACTATTCTGGAAAACAATAACTGTGGAGACCAAGGAAAATAAATAACAAAGTCATTTTTTATGTGTATGTATACAAGTGAGCCTACCTATACAGTTCCAAACACAAGGACATTTTCTCCTATCAAACTACTTGTGAGAACTTAATTTCTTACAAAGCATCAGTTTATGGTCTAATAATCACTGCTCTTAGAAAGTTGCTTTAATTGTTGAGAACTGAATAATAATGCTGCTTCTTCTTCTTCTTCTTCTTCTTCTTCTTCTTCTTCTTCTTCTTCTTCTTCTTCTTCTTCTTTTTCTTGATGATCCATCGAACATCATAATAAAGTTGGCAGACGATACAACAGTTCTGGGTCTCATAACTGGAGGGGACGAATCAGCATACAGGGAAGAAGTCCAGAAAGTATCCACATGGTGCTCAAGAAACAACTTACATCTAAATACTAGTAAGACAAAGGAGATGGTGCTAGATATCCAGAAGCACAGAAAGGAACCTGCCCCATTTTATATTGAGGGGGGGCTGTGTGGAGAGGGTTTCCTCTTTTAAATTCTTGGAAGTGCTTATTAGTCAAAATCTCATCTGGAAAAACAGCATGTCTCTGGTGATTGGAAAGGCCCGACGGAGTCTTCATTTCCTTAGAGTCCTGCAAAAAAATGAGGTGGAACAACGGCTGATTTTTTTATTGGTCCACCATAGAAAGTGTCCTCACATATTGCATTCCAGTATGGTATGCTGGTTTAATAGCTGTGGACAGGAAGGCACTACAGAGAGTGATCAATTCGGCAAAAGAAACCATTGGTTGCCCTTTGACACCACTGGATGACATCCCAAGATCTCGCTGCTTTAGTAGAGTAAGGAAGCTACTCAGAGATGATTCACACCCTGTTCAGTGTCTCGTTGCACTTCTACCATCGGGCAGAAGACATCAAAGTATAGCCAGCCAAATAAATGGGTTTAAAAACAGTTTCTATCATTGGGTTCTCAGACTCTTAAACACAACCACAATCACTCCATGCATATGCTAGTTTTTTTTTCTTTTTCTTTCTTTTTTCGTTTCTGCTATAATTTTGCACCAGTGAGGTTAAACCAATTTTGTTGTATTTATTTTGTACAATGACAATAAAGATTATTATAATTATGTGGTTAATCTTTGGTGAGATTCACAGCCTTTGGGGCTGGTTGGTAGCTCAACAGCTCGAGTCCTAACCAAGGATCTAGGTACTGTTAAGGTAACGTTGGAGGATATAAGCTGTTCCAAGTAGGGTGGTTTGTTTATTGTTGTTGTTGTTGTTGTTGTTGTTGTTGTTGTTCTCCTCCTCCTCCTTCTTCTTCATCACCATCATTATCACCAACATTATTGTTATCATGAATTTTAAAAATAATCCTTTAAAAAAATTGAAAACAATGACCCATTTTCTATACCCAGGTTTGATGATGTCACTAATGTATTGATTGAACTTTGAGTTTATATAGCTGCACATACATACTTCATTGTGAGGACAGGCAAAACTGTGGAGTTTCTTTTCTTCGCGAAAAGAAAGGATTTTTTTTTCAAAAGGCATCCCTGTGTAAGTTAGTGAACCATTGATTAGCTGACTGTGCCTGCTTGAAAATCACACATTCCTATTTATAAGATCAAAACAAAAAAGGCACTCCTGCTTGGGAAAATGGATTGCCTAATAAATCTAATAGCTGCAGGGATGCCAATAAGCCACAAATGTTGATATCTCATTATCAGGGTTCCCAATTCCAAACTGAATTGTGGGATTTGAGAATTCTGCTCTACAGAAAGGAGGAGCAGGAGGATATTTAATAGGTGGAGAGTAGCATGCCTAGAAAATTAGAATCTCCACACATAAAACCAAGTCCACAGTTAAATACGGTTCCCCAGATTTATGGCATGAAAACAGGTTTGGAAGTAGTGTGTATGTATATATGTATATATGTATGCATGCATGTATGTATGTATGTATGTTCCCCTTCATGGATTACTGCCTTGTCGTGGGGAATGGGCTTGCATAGCTCAATAAAGCTATGAGCTATGCCATGCAGGGATACCTAGGACCGAGGGTGTCTGACACTGGAGAAGGAAATGGCAACCCAATCCAGTATCTTTGCCATGAAAACTCCATGGATGGCATTATCCATGGGGTCGCAATGGGCCAGACACAACTTTGCAATTAACAACAACAACAATGAATGTATGTATGTCCATATTTTTTGGAGTATAAGACACACCTTTTTCCCTCAAAAAAGAGGCTGAAAATATTGGTGCGTCTTATACACTGAATCCAGCATTTTCTGCCTCCCGAAACCCCGCCCTTTCATGAAAATGGCCGTGCATAGCTTGTAGAAGGCTTTCAGAGAGCTCCTGGGGGCTGGGGAGGGCAGAAATGAGCAAAAATGGGCCATTTTTGCTTAATTTTGCTCAATGGGCCACAGCCCCCAGGAGCACTCTATAAGTCTCCTAATGCCCTTTTTTAAATTAAAAAATGGGCTTGTTTTTGCAAAAAACAGGCCATTTTTGGGAGGTTTGCAAAGTGCAAAAAGTTTGTTTTATTTGCCTCTTCAAAATCTTGGTGCGTCTTATACTCTGGTTGTCTTATACTCCGAAAAATATGGTATGTATAAGGGGTGGGTTCCAGCAGTCGCTACTGCCGGTTTGCTTGTGGGCGCACCATGACACATGCACAGTGCAGTAAAAATTGTTCTGTGCACGCACAGAGGCAAAAAACAAGATGGCAGCACCATAGTTGCTGCCTGGATAACCGATTCAGGGGCATGGCAGGCCTGTACCATTGCTGGTTCCAGCGACCAGACCACCAAACCACTACCGGTTCAGTTGAACCAGTCCGAACCGGTAGGAATCCATCACTGGTATGTATGTATGTATGTATGTATGTATGTATGTATGTATGTATGTATATATGTATATATGTATGTATGTATGTATGTATGTATGTATGTATGTATGTATGTATGTTGTATGTATGTATGATTTTGGGAGATGAGGGGGAAGGGATATTGCCTAGGGAATGATCAGATAAGGGAGGACACAGCTTGCAGCTGCATAATATTCAAAGAAACTCAGAAAGGACCTCCCTAATTTCTCAGAGCGTAAAAAAGACAGTGGGAAATTTGTATCAGCAGACTTGCAAGATTGTGTTAATGTAGCCTTAAGTGAAGAAGAATTAGTTCATTTGGCCTTGTTTTCTGTCTGGTTGACGAGGGAAGGCTGACAACATGTAAGAGACATGGGCAAGCCTTGAACATTATGGTGGACTTTACAAAGCTAAACATATCTGTTCAATATTGTGAACATTGGAGGTGGATGTGGACAAATGAGGTGAAACAGCTTTAGTTCAAACGCTTTATTAATATCACTAGTTAACGGCAACTGCTTTAAACTACAAATGAGCAGAACAGAGGTTTCCCCATCTGACAGCTCCTTAAATAACCCACTGTCAGATGGCCTAGCTAATCAGCATCCAGGGGGCTCCCTCCTCTGGCATGGGGCTGAATACGTAACACTCCTTCCCACCACATTCGTGCATGCATATTCTTGCAAATACGCCAGCCAATGCCGGATTTGGGTGGAACATCTCAGCTCCGCTCCTGCTGAACTGGCTGGCGAGCAACAAACTGGCAAGTTCCTTTCGCCACCCCCCAAATACCTTCCGGACCACCACCAGGCATCGGACTAGGCAAAGACTATGATGGAGACAAAGACGGGCCCAATTCTACAGGTGAGTCCTCTGGTTTCTCGGTATAGACAGGGCTCTGGCACGGAGCTGAATATGTAATAATATCCAAATGGAACAGTCTACAGAAGAAACACTGCTGGAGGCCTCTCTGAGTGATGTCGCTAAGAGGAAGAAGCATGTTATGTTGCATTCTTGTAATTCAGAAATAAAAATATACCTTTGTATGCATTTTTTTCCAATTAATATCAAATCCCCTCACCCACCAAATCTATTTTTTTCTGTACTTAGCACTCCAATTTATCTAACATTATTTGGCAGTCCCTCCCAAACCATTTAGATAAATGAGGTTTTGTCGGTATGAATCATGTAGTGCTTTGCAATAAAGAACTTTCATATTCCTTTTAGCTTTTCCTTCTTTGGTATGCTTAGTCCCCAAGGAAATACCATTTCTCATTACATACTTGGGTCACTCTCTGTGAACTTCTTAAAATAGCTTATTTTACTGGTTTATTTTTGAATTTTTAGTTTATTCAATTTATATGGTCTCCTATCCTGCTATCCTATCATGGCAGTGAACATAGTTTTTAAAAATTCAAAATAATAATCATAAAAAACCAAAATCAGTCTAAACGTCTGGCTCTCTGTGTTACAACCATAATAATAATAATAGATTGGAATATCTATAAGAAATAACATTTGCCTGAACATTGATAGCTGTGAAATGTTGAAAATATACTAGGCAATTGAGAATTAAAAAGGGCATTCCCAGAATATCTGATGACAGGGAAGAGAGTACACTGAAGATAGTACACTGTTGTGGCCCAGCAGGAGCCGTTGGAGCTGCCACCAGACTCCGACAGCAAGGGGCCCTATGAGTCGGCCCTGGAGGATGTGGAGGACCCTGGACAGGGTTCCAACTCCGAGCAGGGCACAGAGAGACTGGTTGGCCAACAGGTGCTGCCTGAGTCTTGGATCAGTGGGGAGGAGACAAGAGAGAGTGATCCAGAAACCAACTGTGAGTTGTTCCGGGATGCACGCCGTCGAAGGGCTACTTGGCGTCAAGAACAACTATGTAATTACCGGAGGTAATTACGTTAAGCTGATGGTCATTAAGCTCCTCTCCAGACTATAAAAGAGACTGCTTGTGTCATGCCCTTCTTGCAGAAGTCAACGTTTGGGACTAAAGAGAAATGAACTTGGCAGGCTGGATTGCTGCCAGAGTTTGTTTGCATTGCTGCCAAGGTTTCTCAGACTTGCTACCAAAGTCCTTATTGGTTTGATTATTTGGCTTTCAGCCACCGAGAGTCTGGACTTGCTAATTAAAGGACATTCCATTTTACGCTTGTCTCGGCTTTCGTTACTGAACGGAGGAGGGGATCAGAACAGTACACTATGAAGACTTACTGAATGCTGCCCAAGACCAAGTCTAAAGAGCAAATGCAAGTGAAGCCAGAATTTATAGCAATAACAATAGTACTTGGACTCACTGTATTTTTCAAAGTATAAGACGCACCTTTTTCCCTCAAAAAGAGGGTGAAAATCTGGCTGCATCTTATGCACTGAATACAGCATTTTTTTGCCTCCTGAAACCCCGCTCCATTCATCAAAATGGTTGTGCTTAGCCTTATGAGACTTATTGAGTGCTCCTGAAGGCTGGGGAGTGCAGAAATGAGTGAAAATGGGCCGTTTTTTGCTCAATTTTCCCTTCCCCCAGCCCCCAGAAGCACTCTATAAGCCTCCTAAAGGCTATACCTGGCCTTTTTTTGGAAAAAAAAAGCAACGGGCAGATTTTTCCGAAAAATGGGCGGTTTTTGGAAGGTCTGCATCATGCAAAAACTTTTTTTTAATTTGCCTCTTCAAAACCTTGGTGTATCTTATACTCCAGTGCGTCTTATATTCTGAAAACTACAGTATATACCACTTCACAGAGCACTCTCTAAGTGGTTTACAGAGTCATCATATTGTTCCCAACAGTTTGGATCCACATTATACTGACTTCAGAAGGATGGAAGGCTGAGTCAACTTTGAGCAGACTCAAACTCCTGGCAGTGAGCAGTGAGTCAGCTGTAGTATTGCATTCTAAGCACTGCACCCCCATGCCTATCTGATAAGACAGCAACAGAGAACAAATGCCATTTCTGCAAAGAAACTGAAGAGGCATTAGGCTATCAGAAGATCACACAGATCCATTACAATGGCATGACAAAATAACAATAATGGCACATTGGGAGATATGCAAGAAATTTTATTTGCCTGCAAGCAAAAACTGATGGGACCATAAAATAGACAAAGTAATTGAAAGTGAAGAAGCCAAGTGCTCTGGGATTCTAGAATTCAAAAGACAAGCATCTGCCACACAAGACCCCATTGCTAATTGCTGTTAAGAAAGACAAAAATGTCTGGGTTGTGAATATTGCAGTACCCGGAGGCAGCAGGATAGAAAAGAAAGAACTGGAAAAAATCAGAAAATATAAAAACCCACAAGTAGAAGTCAAACAACTGTGGAACAAGAAAGCAAAAATAGTCCCAAGAGTCATAGACACCTTGAGTGCAATTCAGAAACATCTGGAGCATCACATGAACACCATTGGCATTGACAGAATCCTCATTAATTGCAAAAGGCAGCTTTGCTTGGAACAAAACAAAAAATAAACAATACAAACCGGTGTGAAGCCTGCCAACTTGCTGGCAATTGCATTGGATAGGAAAGCAATGACATAAAATGTAAATAATAGCAAGGAGGACTTTTTTCCCCCCAGTATGACTGCAGAATGACATTTGCTGAGCCAGTAATCTATTATCATGATTCTTGTCTCTCCTTGTGGATATCATCAAATTTTGGAAGAACGACATCATCTTCCATTTGGTTTGATAAACAATATAAATATTACAATGTTGAGTCGGTATCAGGAAAATCTTACTGAGATTTTACCTGTCAGTTTCCAATGATTTGGGATTGTTTGAGGCTGCATGCATCTGTATACCTGCCTTGCCTAGTGCTGATATTTTTTTTAAAAGCCAAGTAAAGCCTTGATCTCTGTCTGTCTGTCTGTGTTAGTATGAGGCCTAAGATAACACACTGATGGTTGTTCTACCAAGCACTCATCCAGCAATGGTGAACCTTTTTTGGCTCGCGTACCATAAGTGAGGGAAGTGCAGGGGGGGTCGTGCGTGGGAGTGCCACACCCATAATGCAATGTAGAAGCCCCCCCAGCATGCATGTGCACATGACAGGTGCTCCTCCCATTTTTTCACCTTCTCCAGGCTCCAGTAGCTTTATAGGAGCCGGGGGAGGGTAAAAACAGCCTCCCACTCCCCACCGGAACCGGTTTGCTCGTACAGTCATTTTTTGTCCTCCAGAGCCTTCAGGGAAGCCTCCTGAAGGTCCTTGAAGGCTCCTGAGGACTTAAAACAGCCCTATGAGCAAACCAGAAGTGACTTCCGGTTTGCTCGTAGGGTCGTTTTTTGTCCTCCTGAGCCTTCAGGGAAGTCTCCTGGGGGCTCCTGAATGTTCCAGAAGGCTAAAATCGGCCCTACGAGCAACCCGGAAGTGACTTCCAGGTTGCTCATAGGGTCATTTTTTGCCCTCCGGAGGTTTTAGGGAAGCTTCTGAAGCCTCCAGAGGGCCTCGGGGGGGGGGGGGCAGGGGAGGCTGTTTTCGCCTTCTCCGTGCTCCTATAAAGCCTCTGGAGCCTGAGGAGGGCAAAAAATGGTTTTTAAAAAGGGTAAACTCAGCTTGCCAGCGCGCGTATGCACGCTGGCCAGCTGACAGGGCAACGCCTCACGTGCCCTGACAAATGACTCTGTGTGCTACCTGTGGCACGCATGCCATAGGTTCGCCGTCTCAGCACTAGTCTGTACTGTATTTCTTGACTGTTTGTTCCTTTACTGATGGTTGATTCTAAAAAGTAGAAATTATCCACCACTTCAGTGTCTTTATTGTAAGTCTGTTTGTTCTACCTGTGATCATCGGTTTTGTTTTCTGCTTCATTTATCTTTTTATTATGCATTAATTTGAAATGTGTGACTCTCTTTCATCTTCCTGTTTGGAATGTAACCTGTGTGATCTGTATGTATGGTTTTGGAAACGCACTTCCTTACGTGTCCGGTTAAAGCTGTGGTAAATAACTTATAATCCAAATTCAATTTAAAAAATAGATCTATATGTCTGAAATTTCTTTGTATTATTTCTTTCTTTGTAGATCAAAATTATATGTCCTTTTTCTTATTTTACATTGTTTTGTCATTGTTAAGCACTGCTCTTTTATTTATTGGTGGTTATTGCTTTTGTTATTCTTGTCTGACCTTCAGAGGTGGTAGATTGAGCAGTTAAAATATTGAGAACAGATGTTTTTATATGAATGTCCACTTCGAGTGATAAACAGTACAATATCTTTAATTCCATGTAGGTGTAAGTGCTTTGCTGAATTTGTGCCAAATTTCTCCCCAAAACAACTAGGGAAGTCACACATCGGTAGCAAATCTGCTTTCTTTGTGCAACTGTGCTTTGCTATGTTGCCAGGATAACATTAGCTTGAACATGCAACCCTATTATTCATCAGCAATTAGTTATATGTACTAAGTGTTAAGTTATTCTGTCATAGAATCACCAAATAGGTAAAGTTCTCAAAATATATTATGATGGACTAGGAAGATCCAGAATCGAGGTTCAAACTCCACTAAACTCATAACCTAACCTGACTTCATATCAACACTTTGGAAAGCCTTTTTTAAAAGTAATTTTTATATTTCGATTCAATTTCCATTTGTGGGATACTTTATGATATCTAAAGGACACTAATAAGAACTACAACAAAGGAATGTGCTGGGCTTTCATTTATGTGCATAAACACCATTGCCTAAATTGTTGCGTTTATTATAGAGCATCCCTGAAATGCTGCAAAATGCTTGTCTAAGCAAACACTCAGGAAATGGCTAAAGATGCATGCCTTTGAAAATCACTCTGCAGCCTCTTTGATGTTACCAAGTGATTGAGAACCTTCAGTGTGAAAGAGCTGCAGAATGTTTAGTCTAAGGCCTATAGATTTTATGTTCAGGGAAGGTCAGGAGAAAATGCTAGATTCAGGAAAAAGAGAATATGAAGTGCATGAACAATTCAGTTTTGAAGTACAACTGGAAAGGCTTATGAATGCAATAGCAATAGCAATAGCAATAGCAGTAGACTTATATACCGCTTCATAGGCCTTTCAGGTCTCTCTAAGCGGTTTACAGAGAGTCAGCATATTGCCCCCAACAATCTGGGTCCTCATTTTACCCACCTCGGAAGGATGGAAGGCTGAGTCAACCCTGAGCCGGTGAGATTTGAACCGCTGACCTGCTGATCTAGCAGTAGCCTGCAGTGCTGCTTTTAACCACTGCGCCACCTTGGCTCTATCCATAGCTTTTAGAGAATAGGCTTAATTAGAGGTTGAACATAATTCTGACTTAGCTGAACAGTTTGGCTGGATACTTTCTAGACTTCCAACATATGGCAGCAAGAAGATTCTTCCGCTAGATTTTAATTCCAGTAAATCTCTGGCTGGATTCTCCCCCAAAGTCTATAAGCAGAACTCAAAATAACACTTATTTTTTAAAATGAGATCTCAAGTGCAAAAATAAAAATGATTTCTTTTTTTAAAAAAACTTGTCTTAACAACTGGTACCTTAAAAAGGAAATATTGTAGAATGTTCTGTGGCCAGAGAAAGATGGAGAAAGAGAAAGAAAACACTGAGTTTGCTGTTAGATTTGAGGCTGAAGTGCTTCATTATTCTCTATTCTAATATTATTAGGGCTACTATATCTATGCCTACTCCAGATGACTACTAAATGGCAATAAAAGGTCACTTACTATGGAGCTGGATTTTTGGAGGTCAGATACGATAGCTTAAAGTATGATGTGTTTTTTGATTAGAAATAAATATGATGTATTTAATATAATAGCAGAGTTGGAAGAGACCTTGGAGGTCTTCTAGTCCAACCCCCTGCTTAGGCAGGAAACCCTATACCATTCCAGACAAATGGCTATCCAACATCTTCTTAAAGACTTCCAGCGTTGGGGCATTCACAACTTCTGGAGGCAAGCTGTTCCACTGATTAATTGTTCTAACTGTCAGGAAATTTCTCCTCAGTTCTAAGTTGCTTCTCTCCTTGATTAGTTTCCACTAATGTAATAATATGTTATGTAGAATAATATATTACTTTTATACATAGACTAGCATTCTAGGCAGATAACCAAACCATAACATAAAACAGAAACACAATAGATTGAAAGCACAATGAGACTTTCAGAGGAAGTAATGGCAGACTGAAGGTGGTGCTTTGAAATTCCTCTCAAGATCAAGGAATCTCCACAAGCAGTTCACACAGAGGCTGTCTGTGAGGAGACCATAAAACAGTGGCCTGGTGGGTTTTACAGAGCTGTGAGTCATGGTTTGGAGCCTTCAAATGGATACTGTCATGCTAGTAATGCCACTATTATACATTTTTAATCTGTACTTTCTCAATATATTGAGAAATATTGGCATATAAACTATGCGAGATGGATGACAACAACACTGATCACTATGCATCCTTGGACATACTCAGGTTTCCTCAGCAATACTGGAGAGCCTATGGGTTTGATTGTCCCAAAAGTGCTTTTTCAAGAGGCAACTGGACTTCTTTGACAGTGTCGGCTAGCGACCCCTAGGGGGAGAGGCTTCCCTCTAGAATGAGCTGCCCCCGGAGCTTCGTATAATCCCCGACCTCCGGTCCTTCCAACGCACCCTAAAAAGTTGGCTTTTCCAGCAAGCCAGCCTGGTGTGAACAAAACAAAATAAATTATTGATCATTGTTAATTTTAATTTTAATTTTTTTAAAAAATGATATTGTCAATTTTAATTGGGTTTGTTTGGGATATTCTATTTATTTTTTTTTAAACTTTTGTATTATGTGTTTTTTTTAATGTTGTACGCTGCCCTGAATCCTTGGGAGAAGGGTGGCATATAAATCTAATAAACCTAACCTAAACCTAAACCTTTGTATCACAGAACTGAAGAAGCTTCTTGAATAAAAAGCAAAATTTCTTCAAGGAAAAACAAAGAAGTCCAGTTGCCTCTTGAAAAAGCTCCTTTGGGACAACCATGACCTGGATGACTGAGAATCTCTCTAGATATATGTTTTGATGCCTTTTACATTACCACTAATTGTTATAATAAACCATGCTTGCCACAGTAGAAGGATATATTGTGAAATCTCCATGTTGATCTTCAAGAAAAGCTAATTATCTGAGGGTACCTTCTTTATCAACCAGTTATGTCCCTTGTCTATCCAAAACACAGGAGGCACATTTAAACTAAGTATATATTTTATGAGACTTTTCAACATTGCAGTGCTTAAGAGAGAAGTTAAATTTAAGTAAAAATATTTATCTCTCAGTGTGGGACAAATTGAATTTGAAATGGCTATGGAGAGTCGCCACTATTCAAATGGACCTACCACAGACCCTCAATAAAGAAAAGAGTATCATCTGCCAAACAGATTCATCTGGAGAGGTTGTTTATTATTATTAGAGAATGGGAAGGGTGCTTTAAAATACAAGGATATAATTTATCATGGCTGGATTTTTGTAAGCTCCAAGTTGAGACAATTTCTCTTACTGCAATCTAATAAGTCCTTTATCACTGCTTTTTTATTTCCTTGGTTGCGACATGTCAGCAACCTTCCTTTCCTTCCAGCACCACATGCCATGAAAACAGCTGAAAAATAAACAGAAATCATTGACTCTGGCCTTATTGAAATTACAAATCCCACTGAAAAGCTTGGATAATGCAGTGTGGCAATAAAACCATGCTTGTTAGGTTCACTTCTCAGCTTGTATTTTATAGAAGGGAAGCTAAATAACTGTGAACTAGTTATTTATGTAACAGATACACTAATCTTTCCAAAATAATACTTATTTTAAAAAGCCAAAAATTTGAACCTAGGTCCGTGATGGCGAACCTATGGCACGAGTGCCAGAGGTGGCATGCAGAGCCCTCTCTGCAGGCAACGTGCCGTTGCCCCAGGTCAGATCTCCCTGGTGTTTCTTTCATGAGCTTCTGTTTCTCTGCAAACAATGAAAGAGAAGTTCACAAAAGAAAAAGATCTTACCTCTTGGCGCATTGCCTGTGTTGGGATGCCCCACCTACCACCGGCCAGCTGGTCTTCGGATCTCTGCTGAGCATGCACGCATGTGTGCGCATGTGCATACTCATGCATTTCTGTCCACATGCACACTCACACATGTCTGTGCATGCACATGTCCATGCATGTCTTCCCGCATGCACAAAACTTTCAGTTTGGGCACACATGTGCATGCAGTTTGGGCACTCGGTGTCTAAAAGGTTCACCATCACTGTCCTAGGTGATATTGTTCAGTAGATACAAACATGTATTGGATTTATCATCTGGATCAGCTTTCTATAGGCATTACGATATATTGATCCCCCCCCCCCAATCAGGCTGGAACATACTGAGCTTTTAGAATTACTGGAATAAAAAAAATATCATTATCTGAAAATCAGCATTTGTACAGTACAAATAATATTCAGTTTTCCCAATATTGTTAACTTCTTTGTAAATCTATTTTGTATCCATTGATCTTACGACAGTACCCAGTCCATCTATTTATGACAGTAGCCTTCTGGAAAATTTTGAAAACCTGCTTTTTTCCACAGATGTTAAAGTCAGATTGTTAATTGAGCTCAGCATGTATGGGATTATGATTATGTGTAGATGCTAGGGAAGTCGACTATAAGTAATGCAATAATGTCTTTTGTACGCATTATTGCATATTTACAATTTTTGTTCTGAACTGCTAGACACATTTTATAATATGAATAAACAAATAAAATGAATCCATCAGTTCAAAACCTAAATAAACAGCAGAATAAGCAGACCAAATGCAATATTATAATCAGTTCAATACAAAAGCTTGGGCAAATAATAGGTTTGTAAAAGATATTAACTTAATCTGGGTATCAGCAACAGCAGCTGACTGCAGTGCTTCAACCAAAAAGAGCCTTACTTATATTACCAATTAATGTATATATTATTTAACTATATATTAAATTATTGTATTTTATCCAATTCCATTTTAAATTGTTTTTATCAGATTTTAGTAATAATTAGTGTCTGGAACTCTGCACTTTGATATGGCACATGAGCTAATCAATAAAGTAAACTAACTAAAGCCAATTAATATATCAATTCCAAGACACAAAGTTAAGAACTGTTCTCAAGATTTTTAATACTTCACTAGGGAATACTTAATCCCAAAATATCCATTTGTCCTTTTAACTCAGATTGAAAGTATATAGAAAGGCTGCACGGTTCTAAAATTAATGATATACATTAGTATGTAGAAATAATTCTATATGTTGCTATTAAAGTCACAATCTAGCTGCCTACATTAGCAGAACTGAATCATCTTCAAGAGCCCTTCTTTGCAGAAGACATTTCAATAATCAAGTTATAAATGTATCAAACCATGAATGAATGCAGCCAGACAAGCCTTCTCCCACTTAACTAAACTTGTGAAAAAGAACAGCAATCAACAGTGAATGTGAGTTAACCACATGATATGACTAAAACAGGGAATGTTGTTTTAGGCTCCAAATCACAGAAAGTACTATCTGGCTTTATTCTGTATTGGACAGATTCCATCATAGTGGCTGTGCCCAGTTTTGGGCACAGAGTTTAAGAATTCAAAGAAAACCTGGAGCAGTTTCAGAGAAGGAGAATGAAAATCATCAGAGGACTAGAAATTAAATCCTATGAAAAATGAGTTCAAAAATTTGTCTAGTTTTATTGCCTTTGTGGATATAATTTTATTTTATGGGAAATATTTTCAGGAATTGGAGCCCTTGGAGCAATACCTAAAGGGCTACCTCACTATTTGGAAATTTTAAATTTATCAGACTTGAACATTCTGATTCTACAAAAAACTTGGAACAGCTTATATCCTCCGACATTACCTTAACAGTTCCTAGGTCCTTGGTTAGGACTCGAGCTGTTGAGCTACCAAACAGCCCCAAAGGCTGTGAATCTCACCAAAGATTAACCAAATTATTGTTGTTATTATTGTAATTGTTTTTGTTTTTGTTATTATTATTATTATTATTATTATTTATTGTCAGTGCATAACATATGTACAATGAGATTGATTCAGCTACCTCAGGGAAACCCCCCCCCCCAACACAATACAACTCATAGAGAAGACAAAAAGAAAAGAAATATCCCTAACCCAATAAATCATATTAAGAAACACCCAGTCTCATTATACCAGTGTGAACATGTTACATGTGCCAGCCCTGCAAGTCCACCGTACTACTTAGTTGCGATGTTATTTTGCATTCAGGAGTCTGACAGCCCACGGATAAAAACTGTTCTTTTTGTGCGGCTAGCTATGTTTCTATATCTCCTTCCTGAAGGTAGGAGGGTAAAGAAGTGCTGACCAGGGTGTGAGTCGTCCTGAGGATTTTTCCTCACTCTTCTAAGGCAACGAGCCCTAGCGATCTCGCCTAGTGGTGTCAAGGGATGGCCCATGTTATTTTGTGCTGTGCCCACCTCCCTCTGTAATGTTTTTCTATCCATGGCTGTCAAACCAGCATGCCATACTGTGATGCAATAAGTCACGACACTTTCTATTGTGGACCGATAAAAGGAGGTCATCAGTTGTTGTTCCACCCTGTTTTTATGCAAGACCCTAAGGAAATGGATTCTCTCTTGGGCCTTCTTGGCCACCTGGATTGTGTTGTTTTTCCAGGTGAGGTCTTCGCTGAGATGGACTCCCAGGAATTTAAAGGAGGAGACTCTCTACTCAGACCCGCCCTCGATGTAAAGTGGGGCAGAAGAAGGAAGCAGAGCAAGGCAGGGATTTTTAGTAGTTTTTAGATAAAATGGTCACTATCGATACCTGAATTGCATTTGGATTCTTGAGTTAAATTTAAGAGGCTGGCAAATAAAGATGTTCATAGAATGGTGCGATATTCAGACACACATGTCAAGGATTATGGAGAAGGATCACAAAGCTCACAAAAATGATTTCAGTTGCAAGCAACACTGAGAGAGGGCAACCACCTTGATCACGTCAGCTGAACTGGGTTTCTTTCCCAAGGTTCTGCTTTATTAGTAAGCCAAGGCAATCCTACTCTAACCTCTTGTCACCTTTACCCACTTGCAACATCTCAATCTTTTCAGCTGGCAATCTTTGTTATTTCAGACCTATGAAGAGATATGGGTTCTTATTACTCTTCATCTCCAGCTGTCTCCCCAGAAGCAAAAATAGCCATATAGAGTTCTTCCCTAGCATTTGACTGTCATTACACAGTTTTCCTGGGGTCCTAAACCTGACAAGGCATGACCTCCTCTTCATAATCACAGGACTCTTCAGAAGTAGGTGACACAATATATCTTTGAGAACAGAAGATTGAAAGGAATATGCTGTAATAACACTCATCCAATACCTGAAAATATGTCACACAGAAGGAGACCAAGGCCCATTCTCTACGGTATTAACCTAGAAAGCAGCACATGCAATAATTGATTTAAGCTATAGGAAGGTAGAATCAAATAGAATGTCTAAAAAATGTCTAACAGTAAGAGCTGTTTGGCAGTAGAAAAGGGTAAAGAACTCCCCTTAATGTTCAAGAAATTGGATGACCATTTCATGGATTTTGGATTCCTGTACAGAGAACAGTCATGGACTTGATGGAGTAAATAACCTCTTCAATGCTATGATTCTGGGATGCTGTTCACATAATTCCAATGGCAAGAAATTATAAGAATTGAAGCTTTCATTTGAGGAGAGATGGGATTGATTTATCCAGCCTGAAGATGTCTGAGCAGTAATAACCAGATCTCCAGTGACAAAGTTTAATTAAGGTTCATTCCTAGGTTATTTATTTATTGTAATTGTATCCTCTCTTTCTCTAACAACTCAAGATGGCATACATGTGTGACTGTAAATTCTCATACTAATAATTCTGCGAGGTTGAATGGGCTGAGAGACAATGACTGGGTCTAAAACACCAATAACTTCTGTGGGTGAATAGAGATTTTGAACATTATTTTCCTCAATCCAACTCCAACAGTTTTCCTCAATCCAACTTCAACAGTTCAATACTATGCAATTTTCAAACCTTTAAGACAGATTACCCAATAGAAATCCCTAATCCACTGAGCATCCTTTTTGTCTAGATTCAGTTCAGTTAACTGACTCTATGTCAGGGTTCCAAGTAATAGCCCCATAGGAAGCAGAACTCTGAGGCAGGTAGATTCCTCAACGAACAGTTTTATTGGAGACATCATATTGGCACAAATTGGTGAAAACTGACTCTGAAAGTTCCCATAGTTTTCACCTGATTAAAAAGTGAAAGTCCCCCCTTCCCCCAAATAATCAGTCATGTTGTCCAATCAAGGTGCTGGATGATTGCCTGGTTACTTCATCCCTCCTTCTCCAGCCACCTGTTGGAATGTCCTTGGTTCCCAGAGGAAACTATTTTGTTTTGGCTACAAAACCCTACAAAACCCCCATCTAACTATATTCCCCCTCCCTATCCCTTCTTCACATTGTGGCAACCCTGAAGCCTCCTAAATGGCCCCCAGCCACATTTGCTTCAGAGTTCACAGTTGACAGCAGCTAAATAAGTACTTGAGATTTGCAATTTGCAATTTTTCTGTCTCAAAAGTATGCATCAAAAGAGTTCAATATCATCATCAGTGGTTTCATAAGGATATTTAACTATATGATTGCCAGGGTAAAATCTGAAGCATCTCAGAGTTCAACAGCTATCGGAAGAATAAAATTTCCCCAGGAATATGCTCATAAATCATGGTTCCCATTTGCTGACATGTCAATCCAGCCATATACCATCACTGATGGTGAAAGTTCAGGAGAATTGACTTGCATTTAAGTTATCTCCCAGAAAGCATAATGGTAAGTAATGCTATTTCAGTCTGAAATCTCAGCCTATAATTGAGTCATGAATGTAGCCGTCTCATTAATGTGACTCTTAAAGCAGCAATGTCTTTTTTAGGTTTATGCAAAAGTTTGTAAATCATTGGGTGCTTCAAAAACTTCTTACAAATTGTTTTTGATATGTGCACTGCTCTACTATTACATCTAGTATAACTAGATAACTCTTCATGGCCAGCTGATCTGAAACTATCACTGTGTAATGCATCTCTGACGTGAATAATGCCTAGACATTTGGCTTAATTTCAACACAAAAATACAGTCATTCATCTGTCATCTGTTGCCTTCTTGACTCTTTTAGTTGCGCACAACAGCATGAAATATATCCCTCTTGTTCCTTTCTGCAGGCTTTTTTTACACTTGATTTTTATTGCTGTTTATTATGCAGTCACAATGATATATTTACATAAAGCACATTGCAAGCAATAACCATGAATGGAAATTGGGCCAATTTAAGGAATCAACAGTTTCTTCACATTTTTCTTCTTGTTGTTACAAAAATTAAATCGAACACATTATTAATTATACTTCTGCCTTCCTGTCTTCACAGTTTGTGCCTTTCATTTTATTAACTTAGAGAAACAGAAAGTTATGTGTGTTCTTACCATTTCATTACTACATAACATCAAAAGAACAAGCAGAAGTATCACCGGAAAAAAGCTATCCGCATGGTGTTGTCATGTGTAAATCAGATAGTCAATCATTTTGTTAAAAAGAGAAAAAGAGAAAAATATTAACCAAATTTGTATTTAACTGCTAACCTAACCTCCAGGGCTAAGCAGAAATTGCCTATAGATCAGCAAAGTTAATGAAACTATGCAATGTTCCCTTACACTGTCATCATCAAATCAAGCTGCCTGATAAAAGAAGAAAAAATTATCCACATTTAATTCTATTTGTCTCCAGCAGAGTGGCAACATCGTTTTCTGATAAATGTTGTGGAATTTATTTACAAGGCTAATTGGAGACAAATTTTCTTATGAATTCTCTCATCTATTGTCATAGAGACTTCTCTCCTTCCTGCAGAAAAGTTCAGAGGATTTATCACTTTATTTATCACTTTCAAGTTTGTTTAACTTGAATTTATGGATGAGAATTCTGATGGTAAATAAACTGAGCAGACATCAGTTCAGACAGCATTCCTATAACCAGTGATAGGAAAATCCAAGGCTGGATCAGTGAAGAACTTATAGCATAACTTTTTACAGAAAGACAAGAGTTACCCTAAGCATGAAGGGAGCTATCCAAAGAATAGATCCCTACTGGAAAAAATCAGATGGATCAGTACTTTAAGACAATAAAACTCATAAATGAAAAAAAAAACCTCCCAGGAATTATTCTACTGCTTTGAATTTGTCACAACATTCTTGCTTGACTTTTGATGCCACTACATAAAAAACAGTGAGAATGCACACACAAATGCACTGCATATGTGCACACACATAGGATGAAGAGGCTTAAAGGAGCATTCTACCCTTAGAAGCTTCAGAATCTTAAAAAAATATTCCTACCAACATTGCAGAAGGAAGGAATGTGCAGAGGTCCCCCCCATTTTTGTTTTATTGTTAAGATTTTGTCCTAGTTATGGACTGTTTATTTAGTTTACTAATGGCTAAAGTGTTCAGCAGAGAGGATCACAATGCAGAAAGACAGACATTCATAATGGGTTTACGGGACACAATTCATTTATAAGGTTCGTTCAGGAAATCAAAGCAGAAGAGTCACAAACTGTGACTTTGGCAAACAAGGTAAAATCAGAAATACAAATGCTAGGAAGAGACATTGTCCCCATACACACAGCTGAGAGTTCATAAAGGCATGACACTTAAGTAGAGACGGTAAGGTTCTATTCCTCAATAATCCTTTCTTTTTAAGAAAAAACTATTCTTTGGATAAACACAACTGTGTGAACTCTGACTCTGAAAATTCAACAATTTGATTTCTTCTTCTGACTCAGGACTCTCTGCCTCAAGATAATTCAATCCTGGTCATGAGTTTCCCAGATCTTGGCCAGAAAAAGGCAGGGATGATGTTTCATCTTTCTTCTACAACAATAATTCCTTCAAAAATGGCTAAAAATACTGTAACTAAGTGAAGAGTGGAAAGGCTGTCAATCTGACTGTCCTAGCAGGTCCCCATTAAATCTCTGAAAGGCTTCCTCTATCTCTGCCTTTGATGCTGAAATTCCCATAACTCTTGGGGAAAAAAGTTTGTGGCAATTTGGGAAAAAAATGAACCATCCCCATAAGGCAAACTACTTCCTGTCTTTGAAATGAAAGATCCTATCATATTGTTCCTGGGGTTATATTTTCATTTCAGCAAAAGAAATCATTTTGAAGGGGGGGGGGGAACACCTGTCACAAGCTTTCTTATTTGTATGCAAGTTTTGTAAATTATCATTTATGTTGCTTGTTTCATTGCTGTATTGATTTAAAGCAAAAAAAATGTATTGATCAAAAGTAAGTTTTTAATTAAGAAAAAAATTGATAATTTTTTCAAAATTAACATAGCACAAACTATGTTAAGAAAAATGCAAAGGGACTTATTTTTCAGTGTAGAGTTGTGTTGTGAATATTGTATTCCTAATAATAATATTATTCTCACTTTATTAGTTTAATTGGTTTCTAGACCAAGCAAAAAAGAAAAATATCCAAGAGCTTAAAAGGGGAAAGAATGAAATGTTTACAGAATGAAATAACAGAATCATTATTCTCACTTTGTGTTAACAATACATATATAACATGAGGAATTCATATATATGAAGTTATAAAACATATATACAACTTACTCACTGCAAAATACAGAAGTCTTAGAATCCAGAATGATGTTACTTTTATAGCAACCACATCAAGAATGTACTTTCTGGGAAATTAATCCTGAATAGACCATTTGGGAAATATTTCCAGAGACCCACAGATCCTAATCACATTATCTAGATCCATGGTTTCAACATGAAAAGTTGTTAAGTTGTTTTGTTTCTTAAAGTACTACTTTATATTTCATGGCTGAAATGTATGTTGAAATGCTTAAAAGTGAACTAATGCAAGTATATTGGAAACATTTAAATTCTTCTAGTATATATAAAAAGTAAAAACTGATAATCTTAAAATCTGATCTCTGATATGCGAATCATTATTTTATATGTGGTTATATAATTATGTTTGCTATGGATATATCCACATATCCATAGAAAGAAATAAGGGTTGCATAAGCCCTGGAATAGATAAAGGTCTATAAGATAATCCTCAATTTTCAACCACAACTGAGTCCAAAATTCCCATTGTTAAGCAAGACAATTGTTAAATGACTTTTGCCCAATGTTGTGACATTTCTTGCCATAGTTCATAAATGAATCACTGCATTTGTTAAGTTAGTAACATGATTAAGTGAATCTGATTTCCCCCATTGACTTTGCTTATTAGAACATCATAAAATTTGGTCTCATGACACCCCAGAATATTGCAATCATCATAAATGCATGCCAGTTACTAAGTGTCTGAATTTGAATTACATGATCATGGGTATGTTGCAAATGAGAAAAACAATCATAAGTCATTTTTTTCCAATAGCAATAGCAATAGCAGTAGACTTATATACCGCTTCATAGGCCTTTCAGGCCTCTCTAAGCGGTTTACAGAGAGTCAGCATATTGCCCCCAACAATCTGGGTCCTCATTTTACCCACCTTGGAAGGATGGAAGGCTGAGTCAACCCTGAGCCGGTGAGATTTGAACCGCTGACCTGCTGATCTAGCAGTAGCCTGCAGTGCTGCATTTAACCACTGCGCCACCTTGGCTCAATGGCTTTCCAGTACCATTGTAACTTCAAAAGGTCACTAAATGAATGGTTGTAAGCATTAGTGAAATTCAGCAGGTTCAGACAGCTTCTGGAGATCCAGTAGCAGAAATTATGAGTAGTTCGGAGAAACGGCAAATGCCACCTCTGGTTGGCCCCAGAGTGGGGAGGGAATGGAGATTTTGCAATATCCTTTCCCCAGGAGTGGGGAGGAAATGGGGATTTTGCAGTATCCTTCCCCTGCCACTCCCACAAAGCCACACCCACAGAACCAGCAGTAAAAAAAAAATGAATTTCACCACTGGTTGTAAGTTAAGGACTATCTGTAATTGCAAATGAGCTTCTTGTGAATTCGTAACAGCTGTTATGATATTGAGATATATGTGTGTGTGTGTGTGTGTGTGTGTGTGTGTGTGTGTGTGTGTGTGTGTTATATTTGTGCTGATAAACACAAAATGTGTAACAAAGGCAACAGTAAAAATATTGGGTTTCTGTCGTGATGGACTCTTGTGATGAGCCGATTGACAGATAATGGAAGCTGTTAGCTTCCTCCATAATTGGGGCTTACCAGGGGTTGTGACACTATATATATATATATATACATACACACACACACACATATGTGTGTGTCTGTGTGTGTGTGTCAAGTATATCTATAGACAGCTGAAACTCTGCTTCTATACATGAGTTAGAGGCAGTTTGTGGAACTAGATGAAAATTCATCAAGTGATAACTTAATTTGACATCTAACATAATCTAGGGAGGATTGGCAACTTCCCCTGAATAAATATAGTAATACAATCTTGTGTGCTCAACTGTATTTTCCGTACTTTAACAAAGAAAAGAAAGATATAAAAAGAGGCTGGAAAACTTTATCATCACATATATTATCAAAATATGAAATGTCAAACAATTTCAAAATGCATTCTATAATATAATAAAAAGATGAAGCCATAATATCTTATATGTAAATGGAGGAATTAAATTGGGTGCTGAATTAGTGCTTTCAAACATGAAAGTTAAGATCTTATTGCCTCCTTTAGGCAGGATAGATTTGAGAAGAGAAGGGGAGGGGAGAGGAGAGGATGTTCATATTCCTTTTTAAAAAAAATTGTATTGTAGTAGGAAAGGGAAATCTATATACTTAAAAAAAACTGCTACATAACTATAACAAGTCTAATTTAAGGCATGAAATATGTAGACCTCCATTCCTAACCATAATGACAACAAAATGGGCTTAAAGATATCACAGGGCAAGCTCTGGCTTTTTCATTTACAGTGTAATATTGACTACAAGTACTTACAATAAGAGGTGGAGTTTGGGTCATGACCTCTATTTTGATACTTCCTTCCTTGTTCCTGTTTGGACACTTGTAATAAAAGTGCTTTCCTTGAGCCTTCAGGAGGGCGAAAATGGCTTCCCCAGGCTCTGGAGGCCAGAAACGGGCCTGTTTACATCCTTTCCGAACTTCCGGTAGGCCTGTTTTTCATCCTCCCTGAGCCTCCACATGCGCCCTGCACTTACCTGCATCCAAAAAAGGTCATGTGGAGAGTCCTGGGAGGGAGGGGTGGGGTGGGCAGGTCAACCAGGAGTGGGATTTGGGGGGTTTTCTGAACTGCACCGAATCTTAGCTAGAGGTTCTCCCGAGCCCACCCGTGGTTTCAATCCTTATTGTAAAATAAGTAATGTGCAGCCTTTCTTGTCTGCCCTTCCCCAGTTCTTCCAGCATACAGTAATATCTATTGCAGGCAGTCTTTGCTATATCCCACAATAAGATTAATTTTAGGTAAAGTATACCTTTTTGCATGAGGTTGCATTTTTGTAATGATTATTTCAGCCTTTGGGGGCTATAAGGACTGTGATGCTAACATGATGGTATCATTAGGCAGGATAGTGCTGACATTTTCTGCTTATTCTTTTGTATATGGGAAATGCTACAAAAAAAATGGTGTCCTAAATTTTGCAGGAAGATTGGGAATCATGGATTCTCTAGCCCAATTTCCAATGGAATGGAAAGAGAAAATTATGCAGTCAGTCTTGGAAGCACATATTCCCAACATCTAAGCAGCGTTATTTATTTGCTCAGAATACCATTTCTTGACATCTAATTCTCTCAATGTATAAGTATAATTCTCTTAAAAGGAACATCTCCTAAATTTAGATAAAAGACAACACAAGATGATTCTCCAAAGAAAAGGATTTATTGTAGCTTTTACCGAATTCTTGCATTTTTCTTATTTACCTGTGGAACACTAAATAAACATCTGGACAGCATCAGTTGGGAGAAAGGTTAAAATAAACATAATAATCAAATGCAAAATTTATACAACTTCTAACATTCTAGGTGTTTTCATTCCATTCCAACACCCATAAGCTGGAATGGAATGAAATAATTGGTCGTAATTATGGTCAATTATGAGGTCAATATGGTCAATAATTGTCCATAATATGGTCAATTATAAGGAATCTCAGAGGTTTTTGTTTTTTTCCCGAAAGGTAACTTGAGTTTGTTTCTCCTTGAAGACATATCACTTCTTATCTGAAGAAGCTTCTTGGATCCGAAGCAAAATATCTTCAAGGAGAAACCAAGTCCAGCTGCCTTTTGAATAAGCCTTCTGGGATAACCATGACCTAGATGACGGAAAGCCACCAAGAACCATGGTGGCACAACGGTTAGAATATAGTACTGCAAGCTAATTCTGTTGACTGTTGATTGCCAGCAGTTTGGCGATTCAAGTCTCACCAGCTCAAAGTTGATTCAGCCTTCCATCCTTCTGAGGTCAGTAAAATGAGGAGCCATATTGTTGGGGATAATATGCTGACCTCTGTAAACTGTTTAGAGAGGGCTGTAAAGCAGTATATAAGGTATATAAGTGCTATTGCTGTCTCCAGAGACAATTGTAAGGAATGATGGTAAATTCACTGGAACACACTTTGGAAAGCTATATAGGTAGTTCTTGACTTGTAACCAGTCATTTAATGATTGCTTGAAGTTACAACATACTCTCATAAAGCTAACTACAACATGTCCTCAAAGTTATGACTACTGCCACCACTCTTGTAGTCCTATGATCACATTTCAGTTGTTTGGCAACTAACTTGCATTTAAGACTGGTTGCCATGTTCTGTGGTCACGTCACTGGGGTTTGCTATGTTTTTTTTGCCATTTTTGGCAGAAAATGGCAAACACTGCCCAGTGGATGGGCTGGATTTATTCAATGAGCATGTGGTTCATTTAACGACAGCATGAGTCACTTAATGACTGCAGAGACTTGCTTTGCAACCATCATAAGAAGTTATATAATTTAGTACCTCGACTTCCAACTGCAATGATTTATAAGCTAAAGTACAGCTTCCATTGTGGTTGTAAGTCAATGATTACCTGAGCATTCTTCACCTATGACCTAAAGGATAGAAAATCAAATGTTCCTAACAACACTTAGCTAAGCAATTCTTCAGGTGTATAATTTTGCTGAAAAAAAGCAACATGCTCATACTCCCCAGAGGAAAAATTCATCAGTTTCCCAGAAAAACAAAGCTTTTGTGTACTTCTTGTAGGTTTGCACAATCTTTTCCTCAGCAGGAGCTCAGCACACAATTACCATGACGGCACGATATCCTGCCACAAAGTCATAATTAAAGTGTGCAAAAGGCAAGTGGAAAGTTTCCATTAACAGAACTATGTGCATTTTCACATACTGTGTTTAGTTAAGCCTCAGGTGGCCAAGAATGATTTCCAGAATAAGATTGCAGGATTGTTTAATCAAAATTTTCTTTAATAATAATAATGACAAAGAAATAATCTGTTATTACAAATAAAATACAAGAGGATATCAAAAAAGAATGCAATAGTTCAAGGAAGAACAACATCCAGAATCAGAAATATCAGAACAGAAGCTAGCAGATCAACATTGATTTATAATGTGAAGTAAAGTATTCACAGAAGCAGAACTGGAAGAAATGCAAAAGTTTACCCAGGATAGAGAAATCAAAACCTTGCCAGAAGTAACTCAGATTGTAGAAGCAACCCAGGGGGAATTGGCAGAACAGGAAGCCAGAAGCACTATTGAATTGTTTCCATTCCCAATCCAGGCATACTTTCCTCTATCTTCTCCTCAGAAAGAACAAAGCATTCTAATTAAAAAAAAACAAGATGAATTGAGACAAAAGATAACTAAATATTTAGATCAGCACAAAAACAACAGAATGAAGCTGTCTGTATTGAAACTAGCTCCAAAGAAACAGCTGGTACAAATATTAAAAGATGCCAATACTGTAATATCAAATATAAGCACCAGCTCACTGCAAGAAACAAATCAAACAAATCCATACAAAGCCAGAATTGAGAAGAAGATCACATTTCAACTACAAAGCATGGCATGACATGACAAACTAGCAACAATGGTGTTTTGGAAGACCTGCAAGAAATATTATTGGACTGCAAGAAAGAACTGGTGGGATCACAAAATAGATAAAGTAATAAAAAATAAGAGACACTAAAGTACTCTAGAATGTTAGAATTCAGAGAAAGAAGCATCGGCCACATAACATCCAGACTTAACACTTATTGATAAGAAAAAGAAAAAAGTCTGGATAGTGGACATTTCAGTAATTCGAGACAGTGTAATAGAAGAGAAAGAAGTATAGAAAATTAAAAAGAAATATAAGGCCTGCAAATAGAAGCAGAACAACTGTGGCAAAAGAAAGCAAAGATAGTGCCAGTAATGATAAGCACCTTTATTGCAGCCCCAAAACATCCTGCATTCCTCTTGAAAATCAACATTAACAGAATCCCTATCAGGCAACTGCAAAATGCAGCTTTATTTGGAACAGCTTATATCCTACGACAATAGCTTTAGCACCATCATACAATAACATCTGCATATCCCAGGTCCTTGGAAAATACTCCATAGGTGGATAAAAATGCTAAATCCAGTCAAACATTTGGCTAACTGTGTGATGAACCATAAAATCATAATAGCCATAACCATAATAACAGGCAGATTTTCTTTCTCAGGAGTGAATCCTAAATTCTGCGTCATTCAAAATGTTGATGGAACATGAACCTGACGGAAATAAACCTGAAATAATCAAGCTCATGCTCTTAACAATGTTGTAGGTGGCTTTTTTTTAAAAAAAAAATGTATATTAACTTACAAAGTTGCTTTGTGAATATTGCTATCACAGTGGGCTTCAATGCTCTTGCTCCTGTCTTGCAAAGCAGCTTAATGTAAGCTCTTCATTACAGGGTTCCCAACAATGTGCTGTTTTGTAAGCCCCATTTTACACTGTAAACCTCTCTCCAGTCATGGAAACAGCAAGAAAAGAAGAAGAGTAGGTACGTTGAAGCCCCAAATGCAGGCCATTGTCTTAATAACAGAAACATTTACTATAGTATAAAATATATACTACAGGCTATATACTGTAAAGGTAAAGATTCCCCTCGCACATATGTGCTAGTCGTTCCTGACTCTGAGGACAGTGCTCATCTCTGTTTCAAAGCTGAAGAGCCAGTGCTATTGGAAAATATCTCCGTGGTCATGTGGCCGGCACGACTAAATGCCGAAGGCACACAGAACGCTGTTACCTTCCCACCAAAGGTGGTTCTTATTTTTTCTACTTGCATTTTTACATGCTTTCGAACTGCTAGGTTGGCAGAAGCTGGGACAAGTAACAGGAACTCACTCTGTTACGCAGTGCTAGGGATTCAAAATGCCGACCTTTCTGATTGACAAGCTCAGCATTTTAGCTACTGAGCCACCATGTCTCTTATATACCATATATTATACACTATACACTATACACTATACTGCACTACACTACTACTATACTATACTATACTATACTATACTATACTATACTATACTATACTATACTATACTATACTATACTATACTATACTATACTATAAATTAACATAATATAATATAGGTCTTTTTATTCCATAACAAAATAATACATAAAAATGATGCTAGCAAGTTATCTTATAGCACGTAGACTGAAATGATCAGACATACTCTAGGTGAATAAAATGATTATTACCATGCACCAAAAGATAATGAAATCAGTGTCCAGCCC